>NC_136853.1:40713895-41449728 GCF_951799975.1 Gobius niger
TGCGGGTAGGACAGGTGGAGCACATCTCCTTAATAAAGGGGAGAGGGTCTCCACAGATTTTTTCCGATGCTCTCACGATATGCTGGAGGCTCCTTCGGTAGGAGGCAGTGCTGGTGCCACACAGTGATGGAGCTGGTCAGGATGCTCTCTATCGTCCCTCTGTAGAAGTTGCACATAATGGAGGCTGGGACTCTGGCTCTTCTCAACTTCCAGAGAAAGTAGAGGCGCTGATTACTTTTCTTGACCAGTGATGTGGTGTGCATGGTCCAGGAACTCAGTGGTCACCCTCTTCACTGCAGCACCGTTGATCGATAGAGGAGCATGCTTCTCCACATTTAGAGAGAGATTGTTCTGTGTGCACCACATGGCCAGACTGCTCACCTCACTCCTGTAGTTTTACTCGTCTCTGTTGCTGATGAAGCCCACCACTGCAAACTTGATGAAGAGGTTTGAGTTGTACTTTGGAGCACAGTCATGGGTCAGCAGAGTGAACAGGAGGGGGCTCAGCACACAGCCTTGGGGAGCCCCCGTGTTCAGTGTGATGGTTCTGGAGGACTTGCCGCCGACACGTACAGCCTGTGGTCTCCCCGTCAGAAAGTCCAGCAGCCAGATTTAGGCGGGAGACTCACGATTTCTAACCCTATCTCCCGCGGTGCTCACGCACAGTCATTTCTCCCGCTAATCTCCCGATTTTACAGTGAAGGAAACAAGTATGATTGTGGGGGATTTATTTGCATGATATGGCAACCCTATCCTTTAGAAGAATCACTCCTTTGACCTTACAATCACTGGATGATAACATGTAAATTCTTATTTCTGCATATAATATTTTATGTTCTTATTTTTAATTTAATCAAAGATTGTTTTAAATATAGCCCATTTTCCATACATTTTTTTACCCTTTGTCCTGACTTTTGAGCTCAAGTTTCCGACTTTTCATTCTTATAGAAGGTGTAATGGTCTCCCTAATTCTGGTACTCTTTTCAACAATAAAAACTGCTCATTATTTTGTTTGTCCTCTATGGTAAACAGAATAATAGCTATGAAATATCAAACAAACAATATTTCCAGCACAAGTTTCCTTCATCGGGTAAATAAAAAGTAAAAAATGACAACAATAATACACACCTGGCACGATACACTGAAAATCTCCCTATTTTTCACAACCCAATGTTGGCAAGTATGTGCACAGTGATGTCAAACATAAAAGATGCTGCCCCAATAAATTGCACTAATTTAGAGTTTAACAATCAGGTCTGTTCCCTTTATTATCATAGAGAATAACAAAATAATGAATCAATCAACTTAAAGCCGAAAAAGTACCTTTAAGTCATTTCATTATTATGTTCATGGATATCTGGGGTCTGGTCCGCAGTCAATGAGGGGCCTGTGTAAAGAAGAGGATTATGAGTTCTTGGGGAAATCTGGAAGACTCTGCGAAGACCAAACATGCGCATCAGAAGAGGAAGAGTGTACAGCCCGGCGAGACGAGAGGGTGAGAAGATTCTTTCTTTCATTTATTATCGTATGATCTTCTGAATTTGGTCGTGTTTTATAGATGCGCAGACGGATAGAAAGAGAAGAAAAAGAGAAAGCGAGATTAAGACAACTGGAGGAGAGCAGGAAGGTAACACCAAATGAATAATTGCATATTTGGGGGGTCGAACACAGACATGGGTGTGTTTTGAAAGCTGCGCGACATGTGTTTGTTATTATGGCATCGCTGATATGGCCCTAACGACTGTTTATTTGGCCGTCTATACAGATAATGATGGACTTATTTACATCCGGCCCAGTGTAATCAGATGTAGTGTTTGTGGCTTTACAGACTACACGTGTCCCACAGATACGATTTTTTTTTTTTTTTTTTTTTTTGTGCCCCTTGTTTTGTTTTTCTGCTCTTAACCTCTTAACCCCCACCTGAACCGAGCAGCTTTTCTCCAGTTTGGCTTTAACCAAGTCTAAAAGCTTCAAAAAAAAAAAGCAGGGGGACAAAAAAGTGACAAAAGAGCAACAAAAATGTGACAAAAAAATCTATGAAAAAGTGGCAGAACTGTGACAAAAACACAACAAAAAAGCGATGAAAGGGGGACAAAAAAGTGACAAAAGAGCGACAAAAGAAATCAATGAATAAGTGACAAAAGAGCGGAAAAATAGAGAAAAATGTGACAAAAACATAACAAAAAAGCGATGAAAGGGGGACAAAAATGTGAGGAAAATCTATAAAAAAAAAGTTACAAAAGAGCAACAAAAATGTGAGAAAAATGTGACAAAAACATTACAAAAAGCAATATTTCTGAAAAAGTGACAAAAGAGCGATCAAAGGGGAGACAAAAAAGTGACAAAAAAATCAATGAAAAAGTGACAAAAAAGTGACAAAAATCTATGAAAATGTGACAAAAAAGTGACAAAAGAGCGACAAAAATACAACAAAAAAGCGATGAAAGGGAGACAAAAAAGTCAATGAAAAAGTGACAAAAGAGCGACAAATATTAGAGAAAAATGTGACAAAAACACAACAACAAAAAGTGACAAAAGAGCCACAAAAAGGGGCCATGAAGCATTGAAAAATGTGATGAAAACGCAAAAAAAAAAGTGACGGCAGAACGCCAACAATGCAAGGGAAAAGATACGTTTGGATCAGTTTTGTTGTTCTTAGCTTTCAAAAGGGGTGCTACCCTGTTGCTCTCCATTCGAGAAGCTTTTAGATTTGGGTGAAACCTAACTGGAGAAATATATATTATAAATATTAAACAGCAGCTAACGATATAAATGTTTGTGTCGATAGAATCATTTTTGGAATAAAACTGACCTTGCATCACATGAAAGATCGTATTTTGAGGGACTACTTTCTAGACTTTCTGATGTTGCTCAAATATAAGGTATTTTAAATGCAAAATGGTTAAAATTATTCTATCGACACAGACATTTATATGGGTAGTCTGGCGTTATAAGTGATTTGCCTCCGGTGCACTGTGGAGCGGGTCAGACTGTTTTTATTGCAGGCTAGCTGATACCATAGAAATGCGCTAGCCTAGAACTAGCCTAGCGCCACGAAATTCTTAAGAACTGCTTGAATTACAAAAAAAATATCTCCAGAAATCAGCAACACTCTGGATAACTAGGAAATGAGGCCTTATGTCAAAAATCCTGAAACATCCCTTTAAGAGTGAAGGCACATCCACCGGTCCTTAGTCAGTGTGCTGGATCAAAAAATGATTATGAGAAAACGATGAAAGATCGGTGAGCTGTGGGGTGCTAACAAATAAAAACAAGCTGGTTGTGTGGATCTTTCATCGTTTTCTCATATAGGATTGAAACGCCCTGATTTGCTTCATGTCTGTTCCTTTGGTTCAGGTCAAACTCTCGTCATGTCAATAATGCTTTGAAATCCTGTCTTCTTGCCGCACATTAACGTGTCATTCACAGCTGCCTGTGTGGAACAAACCAAAAAAACATCTTAGCTTTCAGACTTTGGCCGAAATCAAAACATTTGGTGAGAATGTTTTCTCCATGGACTGACTGCTGCCAATGATCTGGAAAATTTCTCATTCACTCACACACACACACACACACACACATACAGAACTTGATAAACACGCACAGACTCACAGTGCTGGAAGGCTTAACCCAGAGAAGGTCCCTCATGTGAACACTTTTTTTTCCCTCTTGGAGACCGCTCTCTGAGGTGAAGCCACGGCAGGCTGATGCATGGAGCCGTTTAAAGGACCTGTCATCACCAGATTAATAACACTGAGACTACTGTAACTTTATTTCCCCCAATAGATTTGAGATTGTTTTGGCTCAAGTGGTGTCTTTAACTTCACAAATGTTTTTCTGTGACCCTTGTGATAGAAAACATGCCACTTTTTATTGTTGTTGTAAAAGCCCATGCACTTTGGCTGAATTTGAACACATTTAAAGGGATACTTCAGGATTATTGACATAGGGCCTCATTTCCTAGTTATCCAGAGTGTTGCTGATTTCTGGAGATATTTTTTTTTTTGTAGTTCATGCAGGTCTTATATTTGAAGAGTTTTGTGGCGCTAGGCTTGTGCTAGGCTAGCACATTTCTATGGTATCAGCTAGCCTGCATTAAAAACAGTCTGTCCCGCTCCACAGAGCACCTGAGGCAAATCACTTATAACACCAGACTAAACATATAAATGTCTATGTCGATAGAATAATTTTTGGAATGTAACTGACCTTGCATCACATCAATGATCGTATTTTGAGGGACTAGTTTCTAGCAGATCACTCCGCCGCTGCGTAGCTTATACAACCACGAAGCTGATGCTGCTCAAATAGAAGTTATTTTAAATGCAAAATGGTTAAAATTATTCTATCGACAGACATTTATATGGACTGTTTTTAATGTAGGCTAGCTGATACCATAGAAATGCACTAGCCTAGCACTAGCCTAGCGCCACGAAACTCTTCAAACAAAAGAACTGCATGAATTACAAAAAAAAAATATCTCCAGAAATCAGCAACACTCTGGATAACTAGGAAATGAGGCCCTATTTCAAAAATCCTGAAATATCCCTTTAACAGATTTTGTCGTAAAAGAAACAGCTTTAGAGAAAGACACAGACCTATAAAAAATATTCTGCAGCCTTCTGAGCAGCATGGCTTGTACCCGCGCCCCACAGCGAGGTTATAACAGTGACTGCCAGGAGTTTCAACCGTTCCTGAGCCGAACCACACCGCCCTGCTCCGACACAGAATGCAGTGCCACAGAGAGTTTGTTGACATGTTTGTGCGTTGATGGACATTATTGGACCATCCCTTTTCTCGTGTGTGTGAGAATATCCACAGCTGCAGCCTATATGCGAGTGCATTCCTCTGCCCCGAGGCCCTCCGTCTGCTCCGGCACAAGATGCATCAATGCACGATTTGAAGCGCGCTGGTTTTCCTGGATGTTTGTTGTTCTCTGTAGCTTGTGGATGACAGACGAGGCAGCAGCTCTGACTCTGAGCCAAGCTGGAGATTCCGTGGAATCGATGGCTGTTGCCGCTAGCGATGCGCGGCTGACTGTAAATTGCACACATTGATCAGACATGCCTCCGCTGGTTTGTTTCCACCAAACTAATTGTAGGTCATGTATCTGAGCTTTACACCGCTGTTCAGTTTGTTTGAAAATGGAAATGATTTTGTAGCCGTGTGGGGCTATGAGAAAAGAAAATGAATGTAATATTGAATCACGTAAATGAATATTATCAATAATATAGCACTCACTGTAAGCAATAGTGACAGTGTGATTCAAAAAGGTAAACGTCTATACCCCACCACAAATGTTCTTCACTGTTTGTTTGGAAGTGTACATTCAGTGTGTGTGACGATGATGAAATGCCACAGAGCATGAGGTCAATGAGGACACAGTGGGCTGTGTTTGTGATGTCTGAGGACTCTTCTCACCTCAGCGCAGAATGCTGCTCCCATTGATTTGATCCATGACCAGTGAGCTTGTTTGGTTGACTTTTGACTACAAACCTGACCTGACGTTAACATACTGTTCTGAGATACAAAATAGTCCACAGCAGGAGGCCGTAAGAAATGGTATTACTGCCCTTTACACTCCACACAGAAAGGCCTCACTTGATCTGAGAGTCAAACTGGTGATGCAAAGTACACAACCTGTTTGGAGACCGGAACAGTTCTAAACATGAGGAATGTTTTGTTATTGGACTTCTGTGTTGTGCATGTGGCACCGGGACGACCCCAGCTGGAGTTTGATGATCAACTTCGTAGTTGTGTCACATGACCTCTGGCCACATGTCTCACATACTTGAGTGAAGAGATGGACAGAGCTGTCAACCGATCACCACCTGGTGGTGAGCTGGATTCACTGGCAGAGAAACTGGACGGACTTTCAGACCTAGAGAAAGCCTCTCACAGATCCGAGTGGAAGTTAGACACATTGGATCCGATTGTGACCACCTTGTCCACCTCCATTACTAATGCAACTGCTCAAAGCTATTGATAATTTATATCCGAAGTAACAGATGCTGTTAATCTAAAGAATGAGTCTTATGAAGCCTTATGGACGTGTGGGACTTCTGAGGCAGCTAACAGTACTGAAAGGCGTCACAGCTCATGTGGGGCAAAACCTTGGGTCCGGGAGGGTTTTAGAGAAGCCTTAGAAGAGGAATATTCTGACAAGGCGTCTTGAGGTCAATGCAGGTAAACGCTGCATTTGCACAGCAGTGGTCCAATATACTACCCACTCAGAAGATGGCCGACATCCAGCTCCGCGTTACTCTGCCTTCTCCAGACGGAAAATGCAATTAATCACCTTCATCATCAGTTTTTTAGTGTGCCCATTTCACTGCTTCTGTAGAACATGAATGGAGTAATTAGCTGTTGTTTGCCTGTTAAAAGTCAGTGCTGTGGGGGGTTTCCAGGTTGCATAACACTAATGGTTTAAAACGGTTCACCCTGCTTCAACATGCATACATAAACCAGCACCCACAAGGTAATGGTGGATTTTACAGCAGCTGGTCCAGTTACAGCATGTGAATGTCATTTGAAAACACTTAGTGTAAAACTAGAGTTGTTTCTTATGCAATGAGACCATGGATTTTTCCAATATGTATTTGTTATAGGGCATAGTCTGTTGCAGTGACATAAGTTTCAGTGAAGCCAACATAATACAAAACAGTCCCATAAAGATAAGGTCCAGGTATTCATCATTTTCAAAAATAGAAAAAAAAAAAAAACTTTATTTCATGGCCAGAAGCATCACCAACACGTGTCGGCTGGCGCCTTCACTACTTTTCTATTTTTGCAAATGATGAGTGCCTGGACCTTATCCTTTTATGCATATTCTATTGCCTGTATAACACAAAACACTGTTTATTACATTGTTCTTGCTTGTTTGCATATATTTGTATTTTGATAGTGTAAAGACAGGTTATCTTGGTTCATTCCACTTTACACATTCCTTGCTGCCGTTTTAGCTTTCTCAACACTGGACCAAAAACTGTGTAAAATGTTACTGCCATACTTAGACTTACTATTTTAACAGTTTTTTTTGTAGTCCGAGAAGTCCAAAGTTATCAATATTATATATCTTTTAAAAGTATGTAATCACAATTGCAATATAATAAGCACAATACCATCCCTCCAGTGTGTTCTGCATCTTCCGCGAGGCCTCCTCCCAATAGGACATGCCTGGAACACCTCCTGAGGGAGGCGACCAGGAGCCATCCGAAAACAGATGCGCGAGCCACCTCAGTTGGGTGCTTTCGATGTGAAGGAGCAGTAACTCTACTCCAAACTCCTCCTGGGTTTCTGAGCTCAGATTTAGAGGCGCTGATCCTCATTCCGGCCGCTTCACACTTGGCTGCAAACCGCCCCAGTGCAGCTGAAGGTCCTGATTTGATGAAGCCAACAGAAAAACATCATCTGCAAACAGCAGAGATGAGATCCTGAGGTTCCCAAACCGGGCAGCCCTGACCGAGACCAACATGCACTGGAAGCAGGTCTGACAACTGCTGGCAATGCGAACCAAGCTCCTGCTGTGGTCATACAGGGAATCGACAGCCCTAGCAGAGGGCCCCATACTCCAGCACCCCCCGCAGGGCACCACGATGGACTTGGTCAAACGCTTTCTCCAGAGCCACAAAATACACTTGGATTTGTTTGGCAAATTCCCATGAAGCAACTGGGATGAAAAATGCACTGTTCCTCCTGATTCCCATAACTGACCATCAGCCAGATCCTCCTCTCCAACACTGAGTGAACCTTACCGGGGAGGCTGAAGAGTGTGATCTCTCTGTAGTTGGAGCACTCCCTCCAATCCCCCCTTCTTAAAGAGAGGGACACCACCCCAGTCCGCCAGTCCAGTGGCACTGTCCCCGACTGCCACGAGATGTTGCAGAGACGTGTCAGCGAAGACAATTCCACAACATCCAGAGACTTAAGGTACTCAGGATGAATCTCATCCACCCCGGGAGCCCTGCCACTGAGGCGCTTTCTAACCACCTTGGTGACTTCAGCTTGGGTGATGGGCGAGTCCCCAGTCTCTGCTTTCTCTTCAGAAGATGTGACGGTGGGATCGAGGAGATCCTCGAAGTAGTCCTTCCATCACCCCACAACATCCAGTCGCACTGTAAACAGTGTTAGTGAAGCACTGCTTCCCCCTCCTGAGGCGCCGGATGGTTTGCTAGAATCTCTTTGAGGCCGGCCATTAGTCCTCCTCCATGGCCTCTTCGAACTCCTCACTCACCTGAGTTTTCTCCTCTATGACCGCACAAGCTGAAGGTACCTCTCAGGTGCCACCGGAGTCCCATAAGCCAACAAGGCCAGGTAGGACTCCTTCTTCAGCTTGACAATATCCTTTACTTTCGGGCGCCACCACCGGTTTGGGGATTTCCGCTGTGACAGGCACCAGAGACCTTACGGCCACTGCTACGAGCAGCCGCATCGACAATGGAGGAGAAGAACATGTGGTCCACTCGGACTTGGGATCTGGGAGAAGCTCTTCTGGAGGTGAGAGTCCCCGCTGACACAGGGATCCAAGCAATCATGGGTCCCTGAGCATAATATAACTCATAATTTAAGAAACACCATCTCCCGTCACTACATTTGCTTGAAAGGCAGAGAATTCCATGTAACTATGAAACTGTACTATTAGAAGGGAAAATGAGGAGATCAATTTTATTGTGTTACAGTTAAAGTGTGATCAAATTTATACACTCTTCACACAGTATTTGAGGTACACAAAGTAATCCTTCTTGAGCACACAGTTCTTCTTCGGTGGAGCAGCCCAGACAGTGTTGATTTACACTTTAACTTAGCAAAACAGTTGTCACTTCTCACTTTACTCTAACTAAAACTCCAAATACCCAGTGATCCACAAAAACAATAGACTAAACAACAACTCATCAAATCCGTGCCATGTGAAAATGATTCTGGCTCACGTTACAGCCAAATCCTGTGAACCTATTTCCAAACTTTGCCCTGACTGTACTGTATTTTTTCACTGGTTTGTGCTGACTCCAATGTTGCGTCTTGTAAACGCAGATTGATGCTGTTTTCCAAGGAATCATTAAAACAGCGAATCACAAATGGAAGCTTTGTGGGGAGCAGATTTACCCACATGCCCATTACAAGCCGCCAATAAAGGGTCTGAGGTATCAAGTCAATGTTGTAATGGTACTTTTACTGCGTGTTGTACAGGAGAAGGAGGAGCAGTGGAGGAGTCACGTGGCCGAGCTCACCTCCAGTCAAGAGAAAACGCTAAGCCAGAGAATGGAGCGGATCAGGAAATTCAGGGTGAGGACTTTAACATTTTGAATATGAATGAATATGAATATTGAATATACAAATGACTATCATTAGTGTAATCCTGCCTTTGTGTAATTGTCTGTGTTGTAGTGTTTGTGCCGAATGTTAATATACGTTGTGTGTGAGAATGTGCTAATGTTGTTTTATCATTTTTATAGGTTAATAATGATTGTTGTTGTTGTTGTTATTGGTGTATATTGTTTACTGCTGGCAATCTACATCTTGCTCAGGGACTACAGTTGCAAACTACCTTTAGAGCTAAAAGTGGCACATTTACAGTGAATTAATTGGAAATATTATTATAACCTTTTTGTTTATGTTTTTGTCCACACTTTTAAGTCCCGTAATCACTTTTTCACCAGGACTGCACCTGCTTGACACTCCTGTTACACTGAAGCTACCTGACACATTTCTCTTGTGTATCCTGATATCTGCGGCAGGTTCATGTCTTCTTGTGTTTCAAAGGCTCCGTGCTGTTAAAGACTTTGTCAAATCCACCTCCATTTATCAGTGGTTTTCTCCTAGAGTTACGCCTCACTCTCACATCTGGCCATACATAACCAGACTGTGCATAAAAGACGGCACTGACAAGGGCTGTTTGAGCGACCGGGCCTTTATGGATTGTTATTTTTCCAGACAAGGACTGGTAATGGGTGCAGAGACTGTCATTGTGTCCTTGAGCAAGACACTTCGCCTGCCTTGCACTAGCGTGAGGGCTTGTGTTCATTTCGAGCCCCCCGTTTAGTGCCGGGCAAATATGTGAGGCATTTTTAGCATTTTTAATATCGTCTTATCGGGGCAGGCTTGTTTTTCTTGATGAAGTTGTCATTACATGGGTGACTGCTTTCCTTTGTTTTCAGGAATTTCAGAAGAAAGTGCTCCTGGATGAAGCAGAAGCAGAGGGTGAATCAGGACAGAATCAAGGGGACCGCATCGTGACCCGCACTGCAACTGAATAATGGCCAAAAGATAACAGGACGGTTCCGGTCTGGAGGGCAGGAGGATTGGTCTGATTATGATGCAAGCAATAAAACCTTTGATAAAATGAGTGGGCTAATAAGGTGCTCTTCAAGGATCCATGTGTTAAATATGTATTTTAGCCTCTTAGCCCCCACCTGAACCAAACACATTTTCTCCAGTTTGGCTTTACCCAAATCTAAAAGCTTCTTGATAAAAAGCATCGAAGTAGCGACAAAAACAATAAAAAAACAGGGGTAAAAACGTGACAAAAAAGGCACAGAAAGACCACACAAGAGCAACAAAAAAGCAGCAAAAAATGTGACAAAATGTAACAAAAAAAGTATCAAACTGCAAAAAAAAAGGTGAAAAGAGCAAGTGACCAAAGAGCAACAAAAACAATTAAAAAAGCAACAAAAAAGATGAAAAAGAACGTTAAAAAAGGGAAAACACGGAAGCAACAAAAAAAAAAAAGATCCCTTAACACATTGAGTGCCAAAAACAGAAAATAGTTGTTTTTGCGTGTTTTTTTTAAAAATGTTTTATTATTATTACGAAACTAGACACTCTACACTGTATGTGTGATTTTGGTAGCTCTGTGATGAACAGAAGTGAAATAAATGACGATCAAAAACTTGTGAAAAGTCACATCTGGACATTTGATAATGTATTTTTGCGTTTCTTTTCTCTTTTTTTTTTGTCCGAGGGTGGTGTTGTGTAGCAAACAGCTGTAAACCCGACATTTCTCTCTCATTCTCTTTGACAAAGCAGATCGAAACAGTTAAGATTTTAACATTTCTCTGAGTTTTAAAATGGTCAAAATCGGTCCAAGGACGGCTGAGAAACATCCTGTTAAAGTCTTCAATCCGAGAACCAGGCTGTTTAAATGCACACGTGATCGATAACACGCTGTGTTTCAAAACGTGTCAACAATGTTGTCGTTTAAACTGAAATATTTAGGCATTCTCCTCGTCCCATAACATTAGTGCCTGTACAGGAGAGGAGGAGAGAGGAGTTAATCAGAAAGGAGAGTGTTTCATAAAAGATGCATTATCCCCGTTTCTAGAGAAAAATAGGTGATATGGTGATCGTTTGATCAAAACTAGCCTCTGTTTAGCTTAGATTTCTCAGGAACCGAGGCACATAGAATTAAACTGTTTTCACCTACGGAGAGCTTAGAGTCTCACCTTTCAAACGAGCCAGAGGATGTGTCCATAGCTATAACACAGAATACTCTGTGGTGCTACAAATATCATGAAAAATGGTCTGGATTGTTGGCGCTCTACAGCTAAATCCCCAAAACAGCGAGGCCTCAATGTGTTAAGATCAGTTCTGTGGGTCTTAGCTTTCAAATGAGGCGTTACCCTGGCCTATAGGCTGTAAGCTGCCATCCAGAAGCTTTTAAATTTGGGTAAAGCTAAACTGGAGAAAATGCACTTGGTAAGAGGTTAAGAGGACCACCAATAAAGCCTTTATATTAAAATGTATTTGGAAAACTTTTTCAACATTAATATTGAATGCTGTAAGTACATAAACAAAACCTGAAATTATTGTTTATACCTAGCTTACAAAAAACACAAAAAAAACACAAAACATTAAACTACAGAGTACAGAAGATGACTCAAGAACCTTCATTGAAGATGGACAACTCCTGTATGACTGAGAGCCTCCACATTGCAAAGAAATAGATTTAAAAAAGGGTAACATTGCCTACCCATCCCTCCTTTTGCTCTTCAGTCCTGTCTCCTGAAGACCTCCAGATGTGGTCCAGGTGTGACAGCTCTCTCAAATAGTGCAGGTTTAATGGTGACGGGTTTCTTAAAGTGATGCAGATGAGACTGCACCATTACAAACAATGACCTGACTGTGCCTCCTGAATACTTCCATTACTGTTAGATTGTATGCTGATATTCAGGGCACAGATGAGTTTTTGTTGTGGAAAAATCCCAGGCCAAATGTTCCTGTGGATTTTATCCTGCAGCTTCTGTTTTGGGACTTTTTGTGTGATGTGATCTCATAGTTGTTAAGTTCTTTACACCTCTGATTGAAATAAGCCACAGTTTCCTTTCAATGCTTGATGGTACCGGCATGTCCAGAGCAACTATTGGTTTTCAGTCATTTCCAAGGCATCCAAATGTCCAGTCTGTGACATTAACCTTTAGCCTCAACTACTTTTGGGCACAACTTTACTCCAACAAACTGATATCAGCTGGACAGTGTGAGGTTCCAGCCTGTGAACAACAGGCAGAACAAACACCAGCCACGGAGCCTTTGGTCTCATATGTATAAACTTGTCTATACACTGCGTTCCAAATTATTATGCAAATGATATTTTTCTAAGATTTTCTAAATTGTCAACTCAAATGAGAGTCAGCATAATTTTCGAGTCTTTAACTGGTAGAGGATCATTTAAATGTGGTGGAAAAAATCTCCCAGTGATTTTCAAAAATAAATATGGTAAAAACCTCAATATCCACTGTTCCAAATTATTATGCAACTCATCGTTTCAATACATTTTAAAGCTTGTAATTAACTGATAATGGTCATTTGTTGAATTTGTCGCATTAGGAGGTCATATTTACTGAAATCAAAAGCTTTTTCAATAAAAAAAATATTAACAGGTCAAGTTATATTTTACCATAGGAGCCCTGTGATGGCTGTGATTCTTAAATCCATTAAACTTGTGAGTTTTTGGACAGTTTCTGCTTGGATTTCTTTGCAGGATGTCAGAATAGCCTCCTAGAGCTGCTGTTTGGATGAAAACTGCCTCCCACCCTCATAGAGTTTTTTTTTGTTGAGGCTCCAAAGGTTCTCAATAGGGTTGAGGTCGGGGAGGAGGGGGTCCACATCATGAGTTTCTCTCCTTTTCTGCCCATAGCAGCCTGTGATGCAGAGGTATTCTTTACAGCAGGACATGGTGCGTTGTCATGCATGAAGAGGATTTTGTTAGGGAAAACACGGCTCTTCTTTTTGTAGCATAGAAGACAGTTGTCAGTCAGAAACTCCACATATTTTTTAAAGGTCATTTTCACACCTTCAGGGAGCCTAAAAGGGCCTAAAGGGGCCGACCAGCTCTCTCCCCATGACTCTGGGCCAAAACATGACTCCGCCACCTCTTTACTGACGTCACAGCCTTGTTGGGACATTGTGGTCATTCACCAACTATCCACTACATCCATCTGACCATCCAGGGCTACACGGCCTCATCAGTGAACAAGACTGTTTGAAAATGAGTCTTCATGTATTTCTGAGCCACTGCAGCCGTTTCTGTTCATCAGCATTCAATTAACCGTTTAGGGGAGGCCCGGATAGAAGGGTTATGCACAAATGCGGCCTCTGGAGGGTCCTACACCTTGATGTTCGGGAGACTCCACAGGCATCAGCAGCTTCAAATACCTGATTGCTGCTTTGTAGCATCTGTTCTCTTAATCTGATATGTTTGTCTGGCAGAAACCGTCCATATTGTGCCTTTATCTGCACAAACCCGAGTGTGCTCTGAATTATCCACAAATCTCTTATCTGTATGATGATTACGCTAAATCTTTCAGGAAATATCGAAGGTTTTCATACCTAGACCAAGGCATTCAACTATGTTACGCTTTTCATCAGCAGAAAGACCCTTTTTCTTTCCCATATTGCTTGAAAATTATGATCTGCCTAAGAAAGTGAATCACCCTTTTTCAGTAGTTTTTCCCTTAACTGGGCTCAACCTGAAAACTACTCATCCCAGGTCTCTGAGATTAATGTCAGTGATTCATAGATCCCCAAGACACGATACCATCCATGAGTTTCATTATTATTGTTTTTTTTTTACCTTTTTGACACAAAAATCCAATTTGCATAATAATTTGGAACGCAGTGTATAATATATCAATATAAACGTACACAGACCCTAGAGCTATTTTAATCCTGTTCGTGGTCAGACTCTTCTTTGTGCAGATTAGCATGCTTGATAACGGCTTTTAAATCATTCATTTTTGTCCTATTGATCACGTTACACTAGAGGAAGAGGTGCATCCTGGCATTTTGGCAAGGCTAAGGTTTGTATATGAGTCTTAAAAGCCTGGCTAAATACCTCTATTTAAAATATATCATCAAAGGACTCGCAATACAAATAGTCTCTGATGGTGTCTGCGTTTTTGTTTAGTTCACATTCATTTAGTTTTAGGGTCAAACTATCGAAAGGCATTACTTTTCAGCTGAATACAAAAACTTGGAATGAGGCCAACCATTCAGGCCCCGAAGACATTATTTATACATGTGTGTGGGGGTTTCAATGAATCTTTGATGAATACAAAGTTGTCATGACGACTTGAAAGTTCACCCACATGTATATAAGCCAGTAGTGCTAATGCATCCCTCTCAATGTCCTTGTTACTGTAAATAGATGGCTGCAGCGGCTTGTATCTATGTAACAGCATGTGTATGTCTTTATGGTGGGAGATGTTTTGAACGGGATTTAAGAGGTCCTGGGACCACAGTTCTGCGAGGCCTTCTATGGTCACTTCAGGGCAGAGGAGCAGGGGCAGGGAATTAACAGTGATGAATGTGAGGTTAAAATGGTTGACAGTAAAACATATTTAAAACAGAGAGATGTTCCCAGGCAGCGCTCGGTGGCACTTGGGTCAAGCACATCAATTCTGGACATGTTCAGAGGAGCTTGTGTACTTTACAAATGCAAATGCAAGACGCCAAACCCTGATGGTCCAGTATTATTACCAGAAATAAACAAGCAATGTGCACAAATAACATCTGCTGCAGTTGAACGGAGGTGATTCAAATAATTACAAAATAAAGTGTAGGCCAAATACAGCGTAAAAGTCTGAAATATGTTTTAGAAGTGGCATAATAATGAAAATAAAAAAACAATTCACAAAATAATACGGTGATTCTGAGCATTTGCCTTTCTCCACATCTGTATATGGGCCCCCAGGGCGCCATGCGGCTTACGGGTCAGCCCTTATCTTAACCTTTTTATTTATCTAAAAGGAATACACACATAAATATAGATAAATAAAATAATTCTTATGATAATGCACGTGAATTACAAGCATAATGTTCTTTTTCATGATGGAAGAGTATTGATTCTGTGGCATCAGTGGGGAGGGGGTTCTGCGGAGGAACAGTGGTTGGTTACTCGGCTGGTGACGAAAGCTTGGAGGCGTCTCCAGGAGGTGGGGGCGTTCCTAGGAGGACTCAGACAAACCTATCCCTAAAATGGCTGCCATCGGAGTTTTTACAGAATACTCAAAAATATGTGAATGTGCCAAGGCAACACTTCAGGCATGTTTTTAATAAGGGAAGTAAATAAGTAAATAAGATGATGTAAAGCTTGAAAAAGTCGATTTTGCATAATACCCCCCCTTTAAGGCACTAACTGAAGGAAAGCTCTCATTACAGCGATAACACAAACATTAAAGTTTGGGATCAAGGCATTAAACTAATTCAAATGTGTCCTACTATTGGAAGAGAAGAGGAATAACAATTCCTGCGGATCAAAACACCGTGAAGTGAGTGGAACCTGTTTGTGATGACCATCCTTTAACCCTGAAACTCATGACTAACAAGCCCAAAACGATCAGGCAAATGACAAAATGGGCAGAGTAGTATGTTGGCAGCATCATCAAAATACCTTGGCATTAAGATGAAGAATTACTGTAAGTTATGAGACAGATCGAGGCAGGTCAGGAAACAGCCAGGGGCATAAACCGCTCTGAAAGGATCAGAGCGTATATGAGAAGCGCACTCAGACATCAGTGTCGATTCAGAACTATCAGTATATAGCAAAAAAATAATAATAATGAAGAAAAGAAAGCTTAACCATAATAATTTTTTTTCTATGTATTATGGAAATGGACCTAATTGACCGCCATCTTACCCCATTAGAGTTGAAGAGGTGTTGAAGTGCCAGTATTCTACAGGAAGAAGTGAAACAGCGTCATTGCCTCAAACTTACCCACACTGACTGACCTCAATGATCTGACAATGTCTAAAAAAAAAAAAATAGAACTTGATTTCTGCGAATATACTGAGTCTCAAGTTGCTGGCAGTATTTATGAATCACATGAACATATATTTCTGGAGATCCACAGATCCACAGCTGCAGCAGATCATGTTTGAGACTTCCTGTCTGAGATTGAAGACATAATGCTGTGATTTAGGATGTAAAGGCAAATCTCCCAGATGCAGTGTATGTGTGACAGTCATTTGTCCATCTGCCAGCTCAGTTTACCAATGTGTTCTCTATTATGTATGTTTTCACTGTATAGTGTCCCGCCCCCGAAACTGAAATGCATGCAGACTATTCTCCTACTATAGCTCAGAGGTCTGCAACCTTTTGGATCCACTGAACCCACTCCTTCCAAAAATGCTGATCTTTTCTGTTGCAGGAATGTTCATTTGTACGTTTACTGAGAGTAAAAAAAATCAGGGAATGTCTCCTAATTAGATATGGACAAAGAGCTGAAAAGTCAAGAGCGGCAAAAGCAAGTCAAGTTTTGACTTTTATAATAGATAGAACACATACTGTATATATGTATATTCTTCCTCAGCTTTCCTCCAGGCTTGGGTCATGAGGGTTCTGCGAAGTATCTTCCTAGAACTGCGCTTTTCGGGACTGAGATGTCTGATGTATTTCCTGGGATCTGCTGGAGCCACTCCTCCAGTTTGTGGGTCACTGCCCCGAGTGCCCTTAAGACCACGGGCACCACTGATGCCTTCACCCTCCAGGTTTTCTCCAGCTCTTCTCTGAGCCCCTGGTATTTCACTAGTTTCTCGTGTTCTTTTGTCCTGATGTTGAAGTTGCTTCCTCTGCTCTTTGTCCACCACCACAATGTCCGGTTGGTTCGCCATTACCATTCTGTCCGTCTGTATCTGGATGTCCCACAGGATCTTGGCTCGGTCGTTCTCTACCACCTTTGGAGGTGTTTCCCACTTTGACCTTGGGGTTTCCAGCTCATACTCTGCACAGTGGTACCAAGGGGCCTCAAGCAAGAATGTCGGTAGGGGGCCCTCTATTGGCCGCCCTGTGTACTGCGCACTGGGAGAGAGGACGTCTCGTGGGCAGGACTTGGTCACCTGACAACTCCCATAATGCAGTTCTCTGTTTCCCTCAGAACAGAAAGCTGATGTTCTGTCATTATGAGTGTCACAATAAGACATGAGTAAAAACTCTGTCCACTGCTCATTATAAGTTAACATGATAGGGAACCATGACTCTAAAGCATGCAGCAGGATGGGGATAACAGCGCCACAGCTCATAGGTGGAGACATGGTGTAACTCCAAAATCTTAGGAAGACTTTATATCAAGTCTTTTTTGCCAAAAAATGTTTTCAGTTTGTCACATGACACATATGACATGTCCTGAACTATTTAAACCCTCATCAGGTACAGCTGTGGTACATTGCCTTGACAAAGACCCGAAGATCGAAACGTGTCGGCGTCTGAATAAAAGAATATCATCTAACCTCAACCAGCCTCGGATACTTTATTCTCCTCATTTACTGTATATCAAGTGTTTGATGCAAGTTCATAAAAAATGGATCTGTAAAATGGCCCTTCCCAGTTGGGGGCCCCAGGCAGCTGCCTGCCTTGCCTAATGGCAAGCTACGCCTCTGACTCTGCACAAATGTTCCTGTACACTATGCCAGCTCCATGTAAGCTTTCCCTGCAGCATCTTACACCCTGCAGTATGTGCTGGATTGTCTCATTGGCCTCTTTGCACAGTCTACACCTGAGGTCTTGTCTGGTGTGATCGATCTGGGCCTCTATTGCTCTGATGCTCAAGGCCTGCTCCTGTGCAGTAATGCTGAGGGCCTCTGTGTCCTTTAGTCCAGCTCTGTCGAGCCATTGGTTTGATTTCTTGATATCCGCCACTTCAGTTATGTTTCGGTGGTACATCCCATATAGGGGCTTGTCCTCCCATGACAGAACCTGCAGCACCTCATCTTCTGTTCCCATTGTCTGAGACATTCACTGAGCACGTTATGAACCATCACTGAAACTGAAACTGACCAATATATATATATATATATATATATATATATATATATATATATACATAGAGAAGTGTGGTCGGATGGTGACTAAGAGAGGGAAGGTCGTCCACACAGAAGGGGTCTCACTCCCAGAAGGAACAATAGCAGACATTGAGGACAGTTACAAGTACCTCGGAATCCCACAAGCAAATGGCAACCTCGAAGAGGTGACAAGGAAAGCGGCTACGGCCAAATACCTCCAACGAGTAAGGCAGGTCCTAAGAAGCCAGCTCAATGGCAAGAACAAGTCCCGGGCAATAAACAGCTACGCCCTACCAGTAATCAGATACCCTGCAGGAATAATAAGCTGGCCAAAGGATGAGATACAGACCACAGATGTTAAGACGCGAAAGCTCCTAACCATGCACGGAGGGTTCCACCCCAAATCCAGCACCCTGAGACTGTACGCTAGCCGTAAGGAAGGAGGCCGAGGACTAGTGAGTGTGAGAGCCACTATCCAGGATGAAACATCCAAGATCCATAAGTACATCAAAGACAAGGCTCCGACAGATGACGTGCTCAGTGAATGTCTCACACAATGGGGAACAGAAGATGAGATGCTGGAGGTCCCGTCATGGGAGGACAAGCCCCTACACGGCATGTACCACCGAAACATAACTGAAGTGGCAGATATACAGAAATCCTACCAATGGCTAGACAGAGCCGGACTAAAGGACAGCACAGAGGCTCATCATGGCTGCACAGGAGCAGGCCTTGAGCACCAGAGCAATAGAGGCCCAGATCTACCACACCAGACAAGACCCCAGGTGTAGACTGTGCAAAGAGGCCAATGAGACAATCCAGCACATATCTGCAGGGTGTAAGATGCTGGCAGGGAAAGCTTACATGGAGCGCCATAACAAAGTGGCTGGTATAGTGTACAGGAACATCTGTGCAGAGTATGGGCTGGAAACCCCAAGGTCAAAGTGGGAAACACCTCCAAAGGTGGTCGAGAATGACCGAGCCAAGATCCTGTGGGACTTCCAGATACAGACGGACAAAATGGTAATGGCGAACCAACCGGACATTGTGGTGGTGGACAAAGAGCAGAGGAAAGCCATTGTGGTCGACATAGCAATACCAAGCGACTTCAACATCAGGAAAAGGGAACACGAGAAACTAGAGAAATACCAGGGGCTCAGAGAAGAGCTGGAGAAAACCTGGAGGGTGAAGGCATCAGTGGTGCCCGTGGTCGTTGGGGCACTCGGGGCAGTGACCCCCAAACTGGAGGAGTGGCTCCAGCAGATCCCAGGAAATACATCAGACATCTCAGTCCCGAAAAGTGCAGTTCTAGGAACAGCAAAGATACTGCGCAGAACCCTCAAGCTCCCAGGCCTCTGGTAGAGGACCCGAGCAGGAGGAAAAAGAGACTCCGCCCGCGGAGGGTGAGGAAGAGTTTTTTTTATATATATATATATATATATATATATATATATATATATATATAAGCATGGGGATTTGATTTTAATACCACGTCACCCAGCTTTCTGCTTTCAAGCTTGTATAGCTTGGATTTAAGATTACTCTGACTCGTGACCTGTGTAATCGACTGACACAAAAGAGAAGTTGTAGAAACATTGACCACCAAAGCCCAGGCATAAACTTTCTTTACTCTTACATGGACCTAAGTCACAGGAATGATACAGCAGTCGATATAAGGAAACAATACCTGAGATTATTACAAATATAATATGTACACCTCTGAATATAATATTGCTGTAATGTTGACTGTTACAAAACATTCTAGCAAGCACAGAAACCTGCCTGTGTGTTCAATATTCTCACAAACCTGTTAGAGAAGGTCAATAGATTAAAAAAAAAGAAAAGCAACATAAAACATGAAATACAAGTTTAAATACAAATATATTATTTTAAATATTAGAAACACTTGTCTCTGTAACAAGTAAATTACAACGAAATCTACTGGATTCTCCATGTCCTAAAGTTTAAAAGTCAGTATTAAACTTTGAGTTAACAGTCAGACATACTGTATATAGAGTTATATTGTTAATGAGAGAGGTATGAAGACGACGTGTTAGCAATTTGTCGAACATTGTTAGCATTTGCCTTTCTGCCTGATTTGTATCACTGCCCAAAATGTGTCAGACTTACAGCTTAACAAAACCACCTTTGTTTGAACAAGGAAGATCCTTTTTAAATGCCCGTCTCCAAGTCAAACAGTAACTCACCACTTTGTAATATGAAAAGGATATCATTATTTTTATTGTATTCGATCCAAGTTATTTGAACTCTAGTATTCTTCTATATATAAATAAATGTAATCTACTCAGGTAAGTGCAGTGTCGACAAAGTGACCCACAATCCTTGGACAGTTACGACCACACGGTAACGCCCCAAACTGCACTGTCCCTCACGTGTAAACCTGCATCCATAGGACACACAGGGCGCACAATCACCTACAGGAAAAAAAGCTGCCGCGAGAGCAGGAATCACCACCTCATCAGAGAGAGGACACACAGTCGTCTGTACTCGTGACAAAGCTGATGTCAGAAGCCCATGATGGAGCCAGTGTCTCACAGATGATACATGAAAGTAAAGAACCGCAAACGTTAGTTTGTTTTATATGCAAACAACAAAGAATATCTAATATTTAATGTAGACGTTAGTAAATTGCAGTAATAATGGTAGGAATTTAAAGGTAATTTTCACAGATGTAATGTTTTCACAGCCCATTAGGCCGAGGCCACACATCTCGCTAATGCGTTTAAGTACTTATACCTCAGTGTCAAGATGCAAGGGTGACAACATCAGCACCAATGTGGGCGTTTAGCCATTTCTTACAAATCTGCAGTGAAAATGAATGACTGATGACTTATTTATCCCGCCTGAGTGGGCCGGTCACGGCAAATGCAAGGGTTTTGAAAGTATATATGAAAGTATGAAAGTACAAATCCATAATCCAGACTTTCTTCAAACATTAAAACACTGCACCAGGGAGAAGTTGCACTGAAGGTAACTGCACAATTATGATAAATGCATATTTTATATATCTTTTGAATGAAACAATAGGATAGGAAAATTGGATGGATATCCATGTGTGGTCCCGGCCTTACTCATAAAAACCCTTTAGGGGATTACATTTATTTCCATCAAATCTCTGAAAGCTGAGGCTGGTTGCATATGCCTGTCCTTGCCCTCGGACAATGCGCAGCAGAGGCTGCAAACCCGCCCTGGCACAGCAGGAGCTCAGAAAGAGCCGGGCGACCGAGGCGTAGGATCCACATCTATGTGTTACACAGCACCTTAAGGGCATGAAGACTCAGAACCTGGTGGAGCATGAACATACGCACAGGCAATGCTACTCCACATGGTGTAAACCTGCGCCCGCCAATGTGTGTAAAGAGTTTCCACGGAACTGTCGATAATTTGGTCATTCTCCAGACTGATGTGATGGTGTCTCCAACAGCACAAACAGCAGTACAAATCAGGCAGTGACATCCATGGCAAAAAAGGCTTAGATCTCCTATGACATCCGTTGAGCAGTTTAACACAAGTCTATGGCAGTCTACTGTCGCTAGTTTACTCTCATTATTAGTCTGGTGCTTCAGTGAAAACTCATATTCACAAAGTTAGACACTGTAAGTCAATCTACAGTTTCAAAACATGTGGTGTGGTCTATGGCTATGAAACACTAGCCAACTAAACAAGCGCTTGGACAGGAGTACAGTGGCAGTGGACCACATTGGCAAACTGTCCAAGAGTGAGTCGCAGTTTTCAGCAGCAGCAATATCCTTGATTCTGAAAATACCAGTTCACACAAAACACTAAAAACTTTCCAGCTTATATCAGAAAAAAATAGTTAGGGAAACTATATTGAGATCAATGTCAAAATTTAGAAACTTAAAAAATCATTTTGTATGTATTTTGGAACGTTTTTACATGGAACCCATTTAAACGATTTAAACACTGTATCAAATTGTTCTTTGGAATCTCTCGAAATCTTGCTTTTTATTTAACCAAAATACCCATAATTTCCCAAAAGAAAGTCTGATTAATCTGATCCAGTCCCCCTAACCATCTTCTGTGGTAAATTCTAACACGTTTACAAAGAAAGACTCAATATTTGCTACTATAGGCATGAATGTACATTACATTAAGGTCATTACCGCCTCACACAGCAGGGACTTCCAGACCTCAAGAGCTCTTTACATTACGCTCTTATGTGTCAGTGCTGCGGCCTATTCAAAGTCTTTATTGCTCGTCTACGCTATGAAGCTTGTGTGCCTCACAAGGTATGCAAAAAAACCACACATATTCAAACAGTCTCTGAGTAGAAAGCAAGTCACAAATCTTCTCCAACTTAGACACAAACAGATGAACATTTGGGCGGAGAAAAAAAAAAAGTCTTATGCAGGAAACTCTATTACACTGCTGTGTGTACGGAGTTCTCATTCTCACTATTGGCCGCCCTTCCGCTGAATTGACTGAAGCTGGAGGCCCTGCACCGTGCTCTGGGAAGCCCCTCGCCCTGGCTGTTGAGGGGGGGCAGGGTGCTGTACCGGCCCAGCGGAGCTAGCCCCTGTCCCGACTGGAGCATGGCGCTGCACGACTGGAGGTTGGCCCCGTCCTTAGTGAATAAACTTTGAATCAGCTGGAACTTTTCCTTCTCTTCTTGTAAAAACACATCCACCAGGAGTTTCTTCTCGCGCTTGAGCTGCTCCACTATGGTTTTGGGGACGTCGGGGATCACCCAGGCCACCACCAAACTCAGGAACATCACCAGGTTCTAAAAGAATTGGAGAATGAATGTGGTTCAATGGAGTAGAGAAAACAACCTGCTTTTGAACACTTCAAAAACATGTGAACTTGTTATTACTTTTTGTCACAATAGGAATCAGTTGCCTGTTACTATCCATGATTTTGACGTGCAGATTGTTGAGAAATGTAAATTCTTGGGTGTGACTCTTTCTCATGACTTGAATTGGAGCCCTAATACGATGAACGCCTCTTCTTTTTACACAGGCTTCGAGAGTTTACCCAAAATACTAGGATTCTTTTGACCTTTTATTATTGTGTAATTGAGAGTGTCCTAACCAGCAGTGTTCATTTTGACAACATATTTTATAAATAAAACAGAACAGAAAAGCAACAAACAACAAACGGTGTCATTTTTTGAGCACCGCGCCGCTCAGTGGATAACATTTTGGGAGAGCAGAACGCCCGAATTAGCCTGATGGTAATTAGTTTTAGACCCTGTACATTCAGAGAACTCAAGAGCCTTAAAATTGGTTTAGCGATCAAAATGTGCAACGCCTTTTTAGAGATTTCTGGTTAAGTCCAGCCTCCCCTTTGGGACAGCTCTCCGCTGTTGCCTGGAAGTATTTTATTTTGGGGGACTCTCCTGTAGGCTACTGTTCATTCTGTCCATAATGTCACGATCTATGGAACTTGTGAAGCTTAATTGTGTCATAGTCTCGAGAGGAACCTCCTTAATGGAACATGCATTTTAAGATTGTTTAGTTTTACACATGTTGCATCAAGTTGTAAAGGACAAGGTTAAAGTTGTGAGTGCTCTGAGGCGTTAGCTCGAATTCGGCACAAACAAATGCAGCTCTTGTCCTCGGTTTTGTAGCTTATACTGGTTTAGTTCAAGGGCTTATTGTATTGCTAATGGCACTCGTGATTTCGGGGCGGTTCATTACATTAATTTAATTTGCGACCAACGCTCCGCTCATTTAGCTCCATAGGTAGAGCGCTGGGCTCATATCCACGAGTTTGTGAGATCAATCCTGACCTCCACCCACTGGGAAGAACATAAATCAGCATCTCTGGTATGATTTTATAGAGGGGCGGTCTTGACCCTAAAATCCCGGGACTATTTTTTCTGCCAGTCCAGCCCTGGTCTCTGTATTGGAAGAACCACCTCTGGGTACACTGGCTGGGGTTTTGTTGTCGCAGTCTACTCAGACTTCAACCAGTGTCCGTCGGGCTGTGGTCGAGCGTATTGCAGTGTTGGCCCCATTTAAAGTTTATGAGCTGATTGATATGCTTAGTTTATTTGTTTATTTGAGCAGTTTGTCTGCTCAAAAGGAGTGAGCCAAAGCAAAAGGCTTATAAGCGCCCACCCCTGAAATACAAATATGATAACATGTAATTGTTTGGGTGTTAATAGTTTAAGCAGACACTGTTTTCTCATTCTTGTGATTTCAATAAAGATCAGATCACATTTTATGACCATTTTAGGTGTTTTTTAGGAAAACCAAGGCATGTGGAAAGGATACAAACTCCACAGGGAAAAGTGGAATGAATTAGGAAACAAATGAGGAGCGCAAGCGTAGGATTGACTCTTGCAGGTTGAGAATAACAAACAGAACACAGGTTGCTTGAAGCTGCCACAATTAGGAACTGAAATACATACAGTGGGAGGACAAAGTATGAGATCCCTTTGGAATTTCTTGCATTTCTGCCTAAATTGGTCATAAAATGTGGTCTGAGCTTTATTAAAATCACAAGAATGAGTAAACAGCGTCTGCTTAAACTAATACCACCCAAACAATTACATGTTATCATATTTGTATTAGCCAAAACATGTAAACATTCACAGGGCAGGGAGGAATTTAATAGCTGGCTCAAGTGGAAGCTCAGAAACCTTCAGAATTTCACACATCAAATACGCAAAATAAAATGTGTGTGACGATTTTCTTTATTGTAAATAGACCGAAGGCCGAAGCTACTGATTATTAGCCCAAAGTAAATCACAGCACTGGAAAAATGACCATCATGAGATAAATGACTTAAAATTGCTTGAATTAAAGTTTTTCTATGTTGACTTTGAATCGGTTTTAACTAATCCAAGATACAAATGCTATAGCGCCAATGGAACAACAATAAAATCCACTTGAAATCAGACAAATAATTGTTTGAAATGACACAAAATGATCTGAATTAAGAGAATAACTACTACTAGAGGTTTTATCTCATCTAAGACCAGACCAAATCTACTCAAATCTTAAGATTTAATCTGTTCATTCAAGTAGATTTATGTCATTTATTCCTTAAAACAATTATTTCTTTTTCTTCTTCTTTCAAATGCCAGTGATGTACATAATATATGACATAATTGGGTGTATTGACGGTATTTCGAAAAAATGTTCTCCCATTTAAAGGGGCTAGATGCCATTTTTTACTCACTACTGCCACCTCAGGTCAGACGTGTAACTGCATCTTCCATATTAAGCTCGTGCATGACGGCACTTTGGACCCGAATTAACACTTTTTCGAGTGACAGTGCAGGATTTTAGAGGCAGTTGTGGTGAACAGGTCTCATTCTACACATTAGGACATGGCTGGAACATGTAGGGGGAGGAAAATACTTAGTTTTAACATTTTTAAACTCTGTATAGTCCCTTTAACTCTAATCATGTTAAAAGTACTCTCTGATTTGTGTAATAATGTTTCTCAAAATCACCTTGGGGGCCAGAGTTTCTGTGCTGGAGGGCCGGATTTGGCCCCTGGGCCTGACGTTGCCTACCCCTGCAGTACACTATAGTACATGGACATGCCGTTGTACAGTCTAATCTATAGAGAGTACACATGTGATGTCGACAGTGGCACAGATGGTAGAGCGGGTCGTCTCATGATCGGAAGGTCGTGGGGGTTCGAATCCCACCTCCTGAAAGTGCACATTGTCGTTGTGTCCTTGGGCAAGACACTTCACCCACATTGCCCCCAGTGTCTGCGTACATTGGTGTATGAATGAGAGCATGAATGGGTGAGTGGATCCTTGCTGTAAAGCGCTTTGAGTGCCTAATGTAGGTGGAAAAGCGCTATATAAGTTGAGACCATTTACCATTTACCATGTCATAGTGCCTCTGTTGAGTTATAACATTTGTTTCCTTTCAAATAGAAAGTGCCTACCACTCCATAGGCTGTTCAAAACTGAAACCTGAATCTCGAACCCTGCCACTTGTATCAATTTAGTCTCCGACGCCATGAAATTGAAATGAAATGAGTTTTTAAACTGTGAAGGTTACGCAAACTTCCCCGACACCAAGGTGAAATCTCAGATGTCCCCGTTGTGTAATGAAGTGTGCGGATCACAGAGGTGCCGAAGGACGTTGGACAGATGTGAGCGGTGAAACTATGCGTCTGTTTATACGTCGAGCCTTTGGTCATTTACTCAACCATCTGGGAACGGTTCAGACGTGATGAGTACAATCAGTCTGCTCAATGACAAATGACAAACACACACACACACCCAAACTTCAACCCACTTCAAACTCATTCAAATCTGACGGACAACGTACACTAGCATGCAGACAAGCTTTTCTATTCGTATCTCATGGTATGCTTTTACGGACTCTCGGATCACTTTGGTGTGAATTTTATCAATGAAATGCATCCATTTGTCTGATTTCGTGCATAACTGATCCGTAAAACAACATGGGCTGTCAGATTAAAATGTACTTAACGGCTCTCCACATCTGATATCCTCTGGAATGTGGACACCGCTGCTTTACTGCCTGTTATTTGAGTTATGCAGGATCCTAACAGGTGGATTGCAGACACATTTTAGACTTACTTTAATAAATGTGTGGTCAAACTGTGTCTCCTGTGGATTTATACTATTATACACATGTAGTAGCAGCAGCAGAGTGGTCCCACCTGGAAGAGTATGACAAAGGCCAGTCTGGCGGCCAGCACACACCAGTACTGTTTGGAGAACTGATAGGCGTCTGGAGACCAGGGAGGCTCTCTGTAGTCCTTATACCTGTAAAACACACAGGAAACATTTATTTTAACATGTAGCCTATTCTTCATGGATTAAAAAGGGGACACCGAGCTTTGGATGGTGTAAATGACTTGAGTTAAAGAGTAATGTTCACATGGAAGCTTTTGAAAAGTATTGGACGTTTTAAAGCAGTACTAAGTAACTATTGCCCCTAGAGGCCATAAGCACAACTGCAGGTGTTGTAGCAAGGTGCGATTTTTTTTTATCTTATTAATTGTGTTGGAGAGTAAATACTACGCTGACAGAAAAGGCGAAGGGAGAGATGGATATTGTACATCCAAAAATACAATGGAAATATTATTTTTCACTCAAACTTGGCTGTAAATACTGTTTAAAGTGATGCTAGCCCGCAGTTAGCTTTGCCCGTTAGCCTGTTAGCTTCTTCTTCGGGATTCTATTAGTGTGCATTGGTTGCTCCGGTTCGGAGGCAGTCAAGTTGCAAGCATGGTTTTCTGGCCAGAGACGCCAGGGGGAGATGAAAGACCCTCCAATCATCCCATAAACACTTGTATTGCCCCCACAGGGACTACGAAAAGGATTTATTAAGGTAAACACGTTACTTAGTACTGCTTTAACCTGTTGTGACCTGACACCAAACTCTATAGAATCCATCTCTCCACTGCGAAAGGCTGTGTTTGTTATAGAATTTCTGATGGGAGGGAGGGGCTAATAACAATGGGAGAGGAAAACCTTTTTGGATGAATGAAACCAAACAGAATATCACGTATTTTCTTGTTTGTGCGGGAAAGGCAGAAGTGTGTGACTGAATATTACCAATACTATTGTGAGAAAATAATTTCTCATTCGTTTTAACCCCACTTGAACAAAGCGCATTTTCTCCAATTTGGCTTTACCCAAATCTAAAGGCATCTTGAAAAGAAGCGCAAAAATGACAAAAACGAGACAACAAAAAAACACTAAAGACAACCAAAATGTGACCAAAGAGCAACAAAAACAAGATGAAAACGCAACAGAAGAGCGATAAAAAGAAGACACAAAAACCCGGCAAAAATGAGACAAAAAAGGCACAAGGGTGACAAGAAAGCAACAAAAAAGTGACAAAAAAGCCACCAAGAAATTATGAAAATGCAACAAAAGAGCGATAAAAATGCAATGGAGGAAAAAAAGTGGCGACAATATACGGCAACAAAGGGATCCGTATAGATCAGTTTTGTGGGTCTTGGCTTTCAAATAGGGTGTTACTCTGGCCTACAGGCTGTAAGCACTGATTTGGGTAAAGCTGAGCTGGATAAAATGGTGGTAAGAGGTTTGCATAGGTCTAATCAGGTCAAAACATCAGCACTTTGGAAAATACTGTCTCATTCAAGTAAATTGTACCATATAAATCTAACCCCAGAGACACGCAAAATGTGTTGTTGTTTTTTTATTTGTTTCTTTGCTCATGCATGTAAATACGCCACACTGTATTGTAGCCACGGGTTAATTTCGAGCCGCTGTGCCCCACTCACACGCCTACTCGGGCTGGCCTATTATGCGTGTTTTTAGTGGAACGGGAACGGAATCTTAACAGCTGTGAGTGAGTTAAAATCCCTGCTGGGAACATTGTGCAATCCGAATGCTCACCGAAGCATGGGGCTTTAATCTTCACATTAGGTCATTTTACTGTTTTATAGAGATGATTAATAGGAATCCTTTCCTTTGACATCTGTAAACACGTGTTGTTGAGCTCAAGGAGGAACAAACACAAAATCCAAACAAATAACAAACGTATCTACACGGGACACTGTGATATCTGGCTAAGAAAATAAAATCATCTACAAATCAGAGGTGACAATATTTGCAATATTCTAGAGTAAACACCTTCTGCTGCACTACATTTTTACTAGAATTGAAACTAAAACAACTTCTTGGTTCAAATGCATTTTTCAAGTAATATGAAAAGTTTCTAGATAGAATAATTTTAACCATTTTGCATTTAAAATAACTTATATTTGAGCAGCATCAGCTTCGTGGTTGTATAAGCTACGCGTCGGCGGAGTGATCTGCTAGAAAATAGTCCCTCAAAATGCGATCATTCATGTGATGCAAGGTCAGTTTTATTCCAAAAATTATTCTATCGACAGAAACATTTATATGATTAGTCTGGTGTTATAAGTGATTTGCCTCTGGTGCTCTGTGGAGCGGGTCAGACTGTTTTTAATGCAGTGTAGCTGATATCGTAGAAATGCGCTAGCCTTGCACTAGACTTGCACTAGCCTAGCGCCACGTAACTCTTCAAATATAAGAACTGCATGAAATACAAAAAAAAAAAAAATCGCCAGAAATCAGCAACACTCTGGATAACTAGGAAATGAGGCCCTAAGTCAAAAATCCTGACACATCCCTTTAAGATCTGGACTCTGTGGCGGCCAATCCATGTGTGGCATTGTAGTCTTGTAATAAGCCCGTGCCATCGGGGAATAACCTGGTAGTTCAGGATGTTCAGGTTGCACAGAGTTGCTAAAACAAAACCTTACCAACTGCAGCAAGATCATAACAGCCAGTTAAATCAAGGTGGTCTTTTTGGGGGGTTCAGACAGTGCATTTCATGTAGGTGAAACTGTATGCCCATTTATGGAACTTTTCACTGCCCCATATACTTAAACAAACGGATATATGCTGGATTAATGTCAACAAAGCCACTACAGGGTTCTCTCGCTTATCTGTAGTTTTCACTCTTCATTATCTCCGCGGCGGTTTTAGAGAGATTCATGATTTTTCCTATGGGCTGGTCTATATACGGCAGCATTTGAGCAGACAAGAACTTCATTGTTAAAATGAGGATGATTCCTCCCACGCGACACAGACAGAAACTGCTGGACTAACACACAACAATCAGCATCATGGCACGGAAATAACAGGGCTCGTCTGTTCACTCAACATGTTAAAGACATCTGGATCCACATTGAGGAAAAATATTGTGTTTCTTTTCTGTGTGATTTACGGTTTCTTATAGATTTACAAATGTTTACAGATACAGCCTTCAGATTAAGTCAGTAGAATGTGAAAACACTGAACATGCACTTCTCCGAATCCTTAGATCTGATGACATCTTTCATTCCCATGGTGGTGTGACCTCAAAACATAAACAAGCATGCCAGTGATTCCAGACTTTCATCCGCTATAGACAACAACAATCAAATAAATGCTACAGCATCTCCATGGAGACGGACCGGTCTCAATCCCAGGAAAGAATCTAAGGAGAGGCGAGTTCCCCAGCACGTCCCGGAGAGCCTTGTGACCAGTCTGAGCTGTCTATCTCTCTCTAAGTCTATCTTTATAAAGCAGGGCAGAGAGTCAGTAGTGTACATACTTTCTCCTTATACAGGCAGGCCTCTGGAATCTGCCTCTCACTTGTCTTTCTTTGATCTCTTAAACCACATGTTAATTCTCTCTGCATTTTACTCAAGAGGACCTGTCCTAAAACCTCCTCTCGTCATCTCTCGAGCTCGGGTCAACTGGCTAAAGATTCTATGGTGCCACCGAATTAAAAAAAAAAGAGCAAAGAAAGAGAAAACATTCCTATCTGGGGGCATATTATAAAACTCCATGTTTGGATTTAGAGGAGCATCCAAGATTCCTCTGAATTAGATTACATTACTGCTGAGCCCGAGTTTATATTATGCTTTTATTCTAAACTGCTTTTGGACATGTTAGGCTTGATATTTTTGTACTGTGTCTTTAAAATACTCCTTGTACTGGAGAAGGTAATTAAATGCAGTTATACCAAACATCATCAGCCAGTGTTTCACCAGTGCTTTGGTGAAAAGGGAAGAGATTCAAATTGAAAGAATTATCCATGATAGCACAGGAGAATGCAGTCTGGCTCGGTCAAAATACTCGGTTTCTGTACCTGCTGTACTCAGTCTACACAAGGGTTTCGCTTCATAATGGACCGCTGTTGTTGTGGGCGGCGTTCCCACAGATGCTCAGGCTGGAATACACATAACTGAAGTGCGAAAAGGAGACAGTGGGACGTTTAACCAGAGCAATAAAACAAAAGGCCACATAAGAAAACCTCAAATCCGCAATATCAGACCACTGCAAAAGGGAATATCATATTATGGACTGGGAGGGGGCAAGGATCGTGGGCACGGAAGAGCACAAGTACAAGCGCTGGATCCGGGAGGCCATAGAGATCAGAAAGCGAGGAATAAGATCCATCAATAGAGATGAGGGCGCCTTTATTGCTTATGTCAGTGTGGTCACGCCTGGGAAGAACAACATCCCAATAAGAGATGCATCATGCACGTCGGAGACGCCTCTGATGAAGACGGAAGTAGTTCCTTGTCCGTCGAAACGCGTAAGGTATTTGAACAGCTTTGTTTGTTTTTACCTAGTGTCTTTCAAAAAGAAACCAAAGAAACTAAAGTTATTACTCAAGAAGACATAATGAATGTAATAAAAGAACATAACAGAAGGGTTTTGTGGGCCTGGATGAGAACAAAGTGGACAAATGCTGCATTTTGGTGGGTTTATGGAATTATTTAGAGGTGCCAAGGCAAATACTACGGAAAAGAAGCAGCTAAAAGACAATTATGAAGGTAAGCTATATGCTAATGTTATCCTAACACCAGCTAAAGTTGTGCTGACAGCGGCTAAAAGCTATCATCAGCAAAATCACATATTTAAACAGCCGATGTGAAATATTTAATCCGTATGATCTGTGTTAGTAAGAGCCATTTTCTCTCCTCTGGCCAATCAGAGCATAGTCTGTTCCCGTCACGTTAGCATCAGTTCAGTTCGCTTTGGCCATAGCCAGAGATCGGTCCCAAAACTTGCCTGGTCAGCCCAGATTGACTCTGGGTGGACCAGGCACTGGGCTGGGTAGTGGGAACTGCCAGTGGGAACACGCCAATATAGGCCTTTCCCATTAGTACAAGCTTAAGCCACTCAAGGGCACACACCGCTCTACTCTTTCCCACAGTGGAAAAGAGGTCCTTGTGCTCTCACCAACACGGGAGACTAAAAACAAAAATGGAGGCAGTTTGCTACCATCTCTGTCTTTTTTTAGCATCCATAAAATTAAGCCGGAGAAGTCTGCTGGCTGCGAAGGGAACACTGTGGCTTTTTTTTAAAGAGAGTTTTTAAACTTAATCTGGAGGGCTGTGTCTCTTCTTCTGGCATGCTATGTGTATGGTAATAGTGGAAAGGCCTGATGGCATCATTCCTGCAGGAATGACTATATTTTTAATAATAGTCTTATAATAATAACTTCTCTATTTGAACTCTATGTAAGGTTAATAAAGTTTTTAAAGCAGTATTAATAACTTATTTACTGTAATAAATTATTTTTCGTAATCCTACTGGGTGTTATACATGTGTTAATGGGAAGATTGGGGGTCTTTCATCTCCTCCTGGTGTCTCTGGCCAGAAAACCACAATTGCAACTTCACTGCCTACAGGTCGGAGGCCCCAATACACACTAATAGAAAAAAGAAGAAGAAGCTAACAGGCTAACGGGCAAAGCTAACGCCGGGCTAGCGGCACAGTATTTACAGCCAAGTTTGAGTGAAAAAAAAGACTCCATTGTGTTATTGGATGTACAATATCCCTCGCTCCCTTTGTCTTTTCTGTCAGTGAAATATTTACTCTCACGGACAATTATCGAGTAAAAAAACGTAACATGCGACGACACCGGCAGTGGCACTTATGGCCTTTAGGGGCATGAGTTACTTACACTTAATCACACCTGCTGTAACCACCAATCGACTTCAATATTGGTCTGAAATCAATCAACTCGCTCATGTTTTAACTCTTTAAAAACGTGTTTTCAGAAACTGTAAAAATGTACTTAAAATGTGTAAAGATCCATAGCGAGTAGTAAGTAGTATGAAGTTTGTGCCTGCCTTGTAGTGAGAAGAAGACATTTGAGGATTTGCAGATTTTCCAGCATATGAGCAAGATACAACCTGGAACGTTCTGCTGTGAAGATGATTTAGAGTAAAGTACATTGTGATCCGTCCGCTCTTTCATATGAATAACACTCCATCTCCACAAAGCTCATAGAGAATTTTCACATCTTATGAATGGGGTCCTTGAGCGTTGCCCACAGCAGACACGCCCTGTTCCTCATCGCTCACACACACACACACACCCCACACAGACTCTTGGCTCATCCTCACTTCGATTTCACGCCTCTCCATCTCTCGGAGTATCCGCATGTTCACTGTCTGACGTACAGGCTGCCCCTCACAAAGCGCTATTCTTTTATACTGTAATGCCGCGTCTATTATGCAACGCAGGTCAAACTCAGCTGTATTTGAGCAGCGGCATTCGTGACCTTTCCCCCCTTCGGCTCTTTATGGTGAGATAATGAGAGTGATGTTTGCTACTGTCAAACGTGAAAATCCAAACACACAAAAAGGGCAGTGTCCCGGAGACGGACAATGCAGCTGCACTGAGTTTGTGGGAATCTGCTCTCATCCCACTCTGTCTGGAGTCGATGGGAACAAATAGGACAATATATGTCTTTACATACACAACATCAAAGCAGAACTTCTGTGGTTCACCGTTGGGCTGCAAGTTCTTTTTCACACTTTTTTACTCGGCGTGTAGTGTTTGAGAACCAGTGGAAATGCTAATGCTAAATATTTTCAACTGCAGAGGGTGAAGTCCATCCAGTCCAGTCGATATGGGCAAATCATTTTTTCCCATAAATAGTTGTTTTTTAATACCGATACCGGAACAACACTTTTTTCTATACCTACACTAAAATATTTGTCATATAGAAACAGATTAATAATGTTAATGTATCCCTTTTCCTTCCACTTCATTTCTTTGAATTTGTATGATTTGTTTGAACTTCCTTTAAAGGGTGGAAAAAACACTTTTTTGTTTTTTCCCCCATTTTTTCTCCAAATGTTCCATATTTTCTCCACTTTTTTCCCCAATTATTCTTTTTTTTTCTTTTCAAATTTACGCAAACATTTAGTCACATTAGTCACATAGAACCATAAAGCAGTTAATTTATTCCTTTCTCTTCCAAAAAAAAAACTTTTTTTTAAATTTCTCCCCCATTTTTACCCAAATTCTTCATATTTTCCCCAATTATTATTATTATCTTTCCCAATTTACAAAAAAAATCTGTTTTTTCACTTTTTTCCTCCCAATTTCCCCCTCAATTTTCCCAAATATTAAAATATATATATATATATATATATATATATATTTTTTTTTCATTTCATTTCATTTTCATTTATTAATTTATTAGAATGGGACAGTGCATATTAATGAACAGACAACTAGTGCTGTAAATATGCCGGATTTAGCTCAAGGCTAATTTCCATCCGCAGTCCCTCTTCATTTTCCCCCAAATTTTCCACTTGGTTTTTTTTAACTTGTCTTTCACTTTTGTTCCTTTTACATATTGATGACCAAAGCATCAACTTGAATATAAAGATTTAATATTTCTTTTCAGTACCTGCTTTTGATGCTTTTCAATACCAATAGTACCTGAACCTTTTTTTCCCGGTACATTTAATGGCACCCAGCCCTACTTTAGAGCATTAATTGTGGTTAAAAGCCAGTATTAACCCTCCCAGTTCTTTCAAACGACTTCCCCGATGGCGCCTGTGAAGTCGTGGTGCGTGAGTGCGTGGCGTCGGCTGAAGCGTGCGTCACCTGCAGACCGTGACGTCCCCGTGATCCGTGCTGTCCGGAGACGTGCCCGGTTTGAAGTTGGACACGTTGAAGTAGGACAGAGTGTGGTCGATGAAGCCGTGCATGGTCCCGCTCTGACTGTAGACGTACTGATAGACCAGGCGGGGGATGAAGTCCGACGTGAACGAGATCACAAAGGCCTGGCCAGGTGAAGGCAGAGCAAACAGAACATTGGGTTAAAAGGAATCAAAATGACCCGCGTTACAAATGGGAGGTGAGTTTTAAAAGGATTCAGTTAAAAGCGCACATTTTAAACATTGAAGGGATTGACCTCTTAACCCCCACATGAACCGAGCACATTTTCTCCAGTTTGGCTTTATCCAAATCGAAAAGTGAAAAAGTGGCAAAAGAGCGACAAAAACGTGCCAGAAAAGCAACAACATAATAAAAAAGTGACAAAAACATGACTAAAGAGGGAGGAAAAAGCAACAAAAAAGTGACAAAAATTCGATATCATCACGATGGAGGCCACGCCCCCTCCTGTCAGAAACACGCACTGGTCTTCTGTGGGCCTTGTAAACCTACAAACTTTGTAGGGATTGCAGAGAGGAGAGAGAGGAGCGAGAGGGGAGTTAGAGGAGCAAGAGAGGAGCAAGAGAGGAGCAAGAGAGGAGAGAGGAGAGAGAGGAGAGAGAGAGGAGAGAGAGAGGAGAGAGAGGGGAGAGAGAGGAGAGAGAGAGGAGAGAGAGAGGAGAGAGAGGGGAGAGAGAGGAGAGAGAGAGGAGAGAGAGAGGAGAGAGAGAGGAGAGAGACGAGAGAGAGAGGAGAGAGAGAGGAGAGAGAGAGGAGAGAGAGAGGAGAGAGACGAGAGAGAGAGGAGCGAGAGAGGAGCGAGAGGAGAGAGAGGAGAGAGAGGAGAGAGAGAGGAGAGAGAGAGAGGAGCGAGAGAGGAGAGAGGAGAGAGAGGAGAGAGAGGAGAGAGAGGAGCGAGAGGAGAGAAAGGAGAGAGAGAGGAGAGAGAGAGGAGCGAGAGAGGAGAGAGAGGAGACAGAGGAGACAGAGGAGACAGAGGAGACAGAGGAGAGAGAGAAGCGAAAGAGGTGCACGAGGTACGAGGCTACGAGTTCATGGACCGGGCGGAGCAGCTTCAAAAACGTAGGTTACGACGCAAACTTCTAAATATTGTCCCGTTCAGACACTGTTTCTTAAACATAAAGTTGAAATGGAGAAAATGCAAATAATAAGCACTGATTTACATTTGTATTAGTGTGAGAAGAGCCATGGTATTGAGGAGCAGATGATTCTCTGAACAACTCGTTCTCCTCTCAGACTTTTACGCATTCGTGTTCCATGACTCTGGTCAGATCATGTTTAGTTTAGATCCATTTCTCCTGCAATCTCACATTTTAACAACATAAATAAAAAAGCAGCCAATATGTAGGCTATGTAAATGTTATAATGATTGTCCACAACTGCCAATTAAGGGGACATCGCCCAACCCTAAAGCTAACAACAATAAAAGTGCAGAAAAAAGCAACAAAAAACATCAAAAACACAACAAAATAAGGGATTGAAAAAAAGGAACAGGACCACCACAAAAAAACATGGCAAAAGAGCAACAAAAACGTGCCGGAAAAGCACCAAAAAATCAACAATGAAGCCACAAAAACGAGAAAAAGAAACGCGTAAAAAATGTTGACAAAAAAGCGGCCACATGATCAGTTTCGTAGGTCTTAGCTTTCAAATGAGGCGTTACACTAAGGCTGCAGGCTCCGGTCCAGAAACTTTTAGATTTGGGTAAAGCTGAACTGGAGAAAATGGACTCAGTAAAGGTCGGGGGCAAGAGGTTAACTAAACTACTACAGAAAGCATACACATACATTTGCACAACTGCATTCTTGACTCGTAAGAGTTCAGAGCTCGAACCCGTGACCTCATGTTCAGTCAGTGAGGTGTGATGTGAGACTGTGTTTGTGCAGCGAACATTCAACAGATCCACTAATAGTAAATGCAGCATAGTGGATTAAAGTGACGTTCTTTGAGAAGCTTGTCAAGCATGTCATAAATCTAAAGTTATTTATATTATATCCAGTACCGTGTCCTCACTTTACAACTACATTCACATCATTCTGAAGGACTTTCTTATAAAATGATGAATGATTTAAAAACTCTCTTGGGGAACCGGGCGCTTCCTCTGTGACCAAACGCACAGCACTTTCTGCAATATTATGGTAAATGCCTTTTTAGGAAATGCTCCTCGAATCTGCCCGGGGTTAAAAGGAAAGAGGGAAGGATTTGGTTGCCAGGCCTTGGACAAATCCTAAACAAAACTTTACTCGAATCCCACAAAGGCAGAATGAGCCGGGCCCTGACCTCCTCCTTGTTATTAACGTGCACTGTTTACCCACGAACCTGACAGCGATAATAAAGAGGGTTTATCTGTGCAAAAACAAGCGTGAAAATGGATACTTTTATGGAAGTGAGATCATGCATTTAGACGTAACTTGGTTTCTATGTAGAACAGAGTGGCTCACAATATGATGGTTTGAGCAAAAGTTTTTTCAAATTTGGTTTGCATTTTTTCTTGTTCCTATTGACAAAACTTCAGCCAATAAGACTCCAGTCTCCTTGTATGTCTCTTTGTATGTTTAAGAACATAGAACAGTTCTAACTCTATATTCGATGTATGACTTTGGCTGTGTCCGAATGTCCACCCTAGTCCCTAATCCAGGGGTAGGCAACGTCAGGCCCAGGGGCAAAATTCGGCCCTCCAGCATAAAACCTTTGGCCCCCAAGAGAATTTTGAAGAAACATTTATTCATAAATCAGAGACCAAATACATGGAAAGGACTCTAAAATGTAGATAATACTGTCAATATTTTCACATTTCCCGGAAAAACACCCTGTTAGGTCATGTATTACAAGCAAATCTTATATTTGTAGAGAAAAGGTGCTTTACTTTGGGCTAAAATTGTGAGTTTTGGTGTTTTGGCAATGAAGAAAATTGGCCCTGCATGACACAAGCTTGCCTCCCCCTGCCCTAACCCCTCATTCACTACAAAGACCCGCACTATATAATAATAATAATAATAATGCATCGGTTTTATATAGCGCTTTTCTGGACACTCAAAGACGCTTTACATTGCACTATTTATTCACTCCATACTCGGTTGTGGTAAGCTACTATTGTAGCCACAGCTGCCCTGGGGTAGACTGACGGAAGCGAGGCAACCAGTCTGCGCCATCGGCCCCTCCGACCACCACCAACCACACACTCACTCACTATATTCACTAGGCTTCCTGGTGTTACTAAACGGTCTCCCATCCAAGTACCGACCAGGCCCTTCCCTGCTAGCTTCCAAGGTCTGACGGGATTGGGCATCGCAAAGGCGGGATGACTACATAGGTATATAGTCGACTATATAGTCACTGATTCGGCGATTCGGACACAGACCCACAATTTATGAAACAGACTGTTTTGGCACTTTTACAGGCGCTTCATTTGACATTTAAATTCTAATTAAAACTATCATCACAAAAAAAAGTTTTAAAAAAAGCTCAGAGGCCCGTGTCCGAAGCACCAGCAGATTGAGTGCACTACATCTGCTAAAAGTTTGCTAAACTCCGGGAATAATTTATTTTTGCGATAAAGACCAACCAAACTCAGAGACAGTGGAATATTTATGGATTAATACGAGTCAGATACGTTATATTCAACATGGATTTTACATGAATGGCTTGGATTATTCGAGAGGAAGCTGTCGGTCATTTAACAGCTCAAGCTAAAGGTTAGCAGCTAACGTTAGCATCTTTTCACCGTAACCGTTCATATTCAAGTCGTTTATTCATGAGAAAAACACAACACACGACTGAAACAGCTGATTTCACTCAGTCGTGTTTTTTAGTTCAAAGACATGTTGCTATCAGGCTCTTCTACGACTCTCGCAATGCATTGTGGTCTATATTGACCCATGTAGTGACCATCGATGCTCACTACTTTTTGAGATGCATTGTGGGAAAAAATGTTCTCTTTGGACATTCGGACACCCCTACAAAATGGCCTGACCACTATATAGTCACTAAATAGGGAATAGTGTCAACATTCGGACGCAGACTTTGTTCTCTTTGGTGCTTTATGTCAACGTAGGAGACAGAAGAAGAAGAGCTTTATTTATATGGCGTCTTTCACAGACATGGTCACAAAGCGCTTTACATGAGACAATAAAAATAAAAAAAGTTTTACCTTTATTTAACCAGGAAAGTCCCACTGAGATTAAGAATCTCTTTTACAGGGGAGTCCTTGGAACTTATTGTACATGTTTTAGTAGTGGGGTAAATGGACTCAAATCTTTTCTACCTTTATCAGGCCCTAAAGCGCTTTACAGTAAGGAACCAGTCACCCGTTCACACTCTCATTCACACACCAATGTACGCAGACACTGGAGGCAAGTATGGTGAAGTGTCTTGCCCAAGGACACAACGACAATGTGCATTTGCGGGAGCTGGGAAAAAACAGATTTAAATAGGGAAAACGTGGACGAGCTTGGTCGCTTCTAACTTCATCCCCGTCTGGCCCCATAGAGGAGAGGAGGAGAGGCTAAATGCTAACAACATCTTTGGTCCTTTTGTGTGACTGAGCGCACGCATAAAGACCAGACAGGTACACATCAACTCGTCTAAGCTCAGGCAAAAAAACATATGGAAAAACGGTGGCCTGTTCCTTTAACAGTGTGCCACCCCTAAACGTGCAGCAACCGACTACTTTTTTGGTGCAGATGCTTAGGATTTGGGGAACAATGATACAGTTTCAATAATGATTCTGCCCTTCTTTGCATTAGCGTATACTTACATTGATGATAACAGAGAACTTGCCCATTCCACTCAGTATATTGTACCAAACACCTGCAGAAAAAGAAAAATCATATTAGGGGAAAGGAATGAAATATCTAAGCCTCTGTGCTATCCTCTGGGTCATCATAGAGTAACTTTTGCATGCGTACTGTTGGTTTACCAGCACAGAGGCAAGGAGAATCAGCGCTAAAGCAGTTCTGAGCGCTCACCGATATCTTTGGCCCGCGCCGCCACCGGCCGCCGCAGCTCAGTCACAAACTTCTTTGCGTCCAGTCGAATCTCAATGACGTTGTTGAGCAGAGCAAAGAGAGGCGCCAGCGGGAAGGAGGCCACGAACAGGGAGACGAAACCAAACTGGATAACTGCAGGAGGAAAAGAAAAGAAAAACTGAAGTGCCGTACGAGAGGTAAATCTGCTTGTTCTCTCTGCATTTGATTCATCCGTCTCTGCTGATGTAACTGTTGGGGTTCATTGAGAGGAGAACCTGGGAGGAGGGTTAGCCTGTAGCCCGGTGTAGGCAAGTTTACTTAGCGGAGGGCCGATTTTCTTTATTGTAAATAGACCGAGGGCCGAAGGCGCTGATTGTTATGATTATTAGCCCAAAGTGAAGCACAACACTGGAAAAATGACCATCTTAAATGAGATAAATGACTTGATTAAATGGCTTGAATTCATCAAATTCTATGTTGAATTTGAGTCGGTTTGAACTAATCCAAGACACAAATGCCAATGGAACAAGAATAAAACCCATTTGAAATCAGACAAATAATTGTTTTTCACTTGAAATGACACAAAATTATCTGAATTAAGAGAATAACTACTACTAGAGGTTATATCTCATCTAAGACCAGAACAAATCTACTCAAACCTTAGATTTAATCTCTTAATTAAAGTAGATTTATGTCATTTCTTCCTTAAAGGAATAGGCCACCGTTTTTACATACTGAGATATGTTCTTACCTTCGCTTTGAAGAGTTCTTTAGGACCTGTCTGATCTTCACCCGTGCCTTCAGTCACGTAAACACAGCGCAGACGGCGTTAGCATTTAGCCTCTCCCTCTCTCCTCTATAGCTCCAAAACAGGTCAAGATAGAAGCTACCAGTGTTAATTTCGTCGACTAAAATATTTAGTCTTAAATTTAGTCAAAGTGTTATTTCTGACGACTATAATTGGACTAAAACTAAATTAAAAGTTTTTTATGAGACTAAAACTATGACTAAAATGTCCAGATATTTTAGTCGACTAAAATAAGACTAAATAAAAATGAAAAGGAGAGACTAAAATCATCCAAACTTCTATTGACCGTCTGAAAGAGCCTCAGATCATGTAAATTCTCTGACTAAAGGATCAGCTCTGAGCTTTGTTCATGTGGAGCAGCTCCATGAAGCAGAGGAACAAGATTAAATATGATTATAATGAATATTATCAATGCAAAGTCGACTAAATTCGTCTTAAATTCAGTCGACTAAATTTACTTACAATTTTAGTCGACTAAAACTAGACTAAAATTGAAGATATTTTTTTGACTAAAACTAGACTAAAATCGAATTACATTTTCGTCAAAAGACTAAGACTAAAACTAAATTAAAATATGTTGTCAAAATTAATACTAGAAGCTACCAAGCTCTTCCACATTTTCCCTATTTAAATATGGTTACGTGAAGTGTTCCACTACAAAGTATAATTACACATTACACAATTAAACAATGTGGATTTTCTAAGCGGATAAAATGGGGAACTATATTGTAAGGCGTAATAATACCAGGAGTAATTCGAAAGTAATTTGGCATCCGCACAGTAAAGTGAAGATTACTGCGCGGATTTCGAACTACTCCTGGTATTATTACGCCTTACAATATAGTTCCCCCTTTTATCCGCTTAGAAAATCCATATTGTTTAATTTTGTGTATTATACTTTGTAGTGGAACACTTCACGTAACCATATTTAAATAGGGAAAATGTGGAAGAGCTTGGTAGCTTCTATCTTGACCTGTTTTGGAGCTACCGTGGAGAGAGGGAGAGGCTAAATGCTAACGCCGTCTGCGCTGTGTTTACGTGACTGAAGGCACGGGTGAAGATCAGACAGGTCCTAAAGAACTCGTCAAAGCTCAGGTAAGAACATATCTCAGTATGTAAAAACGGTGGCCTATTCCTTTAAAACGATTTTGTCTTTTTCCGGTGCACTTCCTTCAAATGCCAGTGTTGTACATAATATATGACCTAATTGGGTGTATTGACAGTATTTCTCCTCCCATTTAACTCTAATAATGTTAAAAGTACTCTCTGATTTGTGTAATAATGTTTCTCAAAATCATCTTGAGGGACGGAGGTTCTGTGCTGAAGGGCCGGATTTGGCCCTCGGGCCTGACGTTGCCTACCCCTGCTGTTGCCTATTGTGTTTGGTTTGATGGGGGAAACTTGGAGATACAGGGAGAACATGTAAAACTTGACATAGAAAGTCCCTACATAGTCATTTCTACTGTGAGGGGAGAGCACTTATACATACAGCAAATTAACATCAAATAAGTAAATGCAGTATATTTAATTAAGTCTGACTTATTCAGCAAATTCTGTCTTTCTTTCATTGGCTGCAGGAGCAGGAGTGAAAGAAGCTTGCGGAGTGACATTTGCAGACCAGCATTATTCTGAGGTCTGTCTGAAACAATCCCTTTTTTGGGTCTGAACAAACTTGACTGACTTTATTTAGAATTTACAGTTAGTCTAGGGATTGTTGATGTTTCATTCCTGATGATATTTTTCCACAATTTGTCCAATCTACTGTCTGAAGAGATTACACATTGTAAATACAGTCATTATAAATAAGTACAGACGCTGGAGCCCTGTAATTTTTATTTATACCTGGTAATTTAGGTTTGCTGACAATAGTGTTTACGGTAAATGTAACTTTCCCTATATGAAATGTGTCATAGGCAGGTTATGGTTTTAAAGGTCACCGTTTTTCCATACTGAGATATGTTCTTACCTGTCTGATCTTTGCCCGTGCGCTCAGTCACGCAAAAACACCGAACATGTTGTTAGCATTTAGCCTCTACTCACGTATTTAAATAGGGAAAACGTGGAAGAGCCTGGTCGCTTCTAACTTCACCCCCATTTGGCCCCATAGACGAGAGGAGGAGAGGCTAAATGCTAACAACATGTTTGGTGTTTTTGTGTGACTGAGCGCACACGTAAAGACCAGACAGGTACGCATCAACTCGTCTAAGCTCAGGTAAGAACATATCTCAGTATGGAAAAACGGTGGGCTGTTCCGTCATAGTTAGGTAAATGTCCAGTAAATTGTACATCCTAATCGAGACATGTGAAGTATGAAGGTTAATTTGTGTTTTTATTACGAAAGTGTTTTTTTATACACTGAATTTATGTAACTGAATTGTTTGCATCTGTATTTCAACACCATATTGAAAAAAATTCAGCTGAAGGACAGCCAATCAGATCGTGAGCTCCCACAGCGCAGCCAAGGAGGAAACTGGCTGCATCCAAACGTCAAACTAGAGTTAAAAGTACTCACTTAAACCCAGATTAAAACTCTAAAACTAAATCTAAAATCCATTGTCGAAGTGTTGGGTCTGATCACTGGTGCTGTACCAGGTTGAAAGGAGCAGGTGTTTTTATAGAAACGTACGAATAAGCTTGTTAGCTTAGCGCTCACTCATTTCTATGGGTTAGCCTAGCCTAGCGGCGTCCATTGGTTTACATGTATCAGTTAGCAAAGGACATTGAGCTGTTGTTTCTCCTAAAAAATTGTGAAGAGAACCTCTACAGTACATTGTCCATCTATGCCTGCAGCAATTGGTTCTTCCCACCTCTTTGTAGGGGGGCCTTTCAGATTTCTAAAAACAACTCCCCTGAAAAGAAATTCTGAAATCTCAGTGGAACCTTCTAGCAAAATGATGGACATAAAACAAAGAGATCATAGATTATATTGCACTGGATGACAAATCATCAAAAGCAAAGCATGTTCAGCATCTTCTGTGTCAGCACAAAAAGTAGAATTAAGTTGTCGCATTGGTTTAATTTAGTTCTTCCCTCCATATAAAGCAGTACTAAGAAACGTGTTTACCTTAATAAATCGTTTCCGTAGTCCCTGTGGGGGTAATACAAGTGTTTATGGGATGATTGGAGGGTCTTTCATCTCCCCCTGGTGTCTCTGGCCAGAAAACCATGCTTGCAACTTGTCTGCCACCGGACCAGAGCCACAAATACACACTAATACACACTAATAGATAGAATCACGAAGAAGAAGCTAACATGCTAACGGGCAAAGCTAACTGCGGGCTAACGTCATTTTAAACAGTATTTACAGCCAAATTTGCCAAATTTGAGTGAAATTATTTCCATTGTATAATCGGATGTACAATATCCCTCTCTCCCTTTGTCTTTTATGTCAGCGTAGTATTTATTCTCAAAGACAATTAATAAGTTAAAAAATCCTGCTACGACACCTGCAGTTGCGCTTATGGCCTCTAGGGGCAAGAATTACTTAGTACTGCTTTAACAAAACCCAAGAGCACAAGACTCTAGGACAAGGGTCGGCAAGTTTTCTTAACGGAGGGACAATTTTTTCATTGTAAAAAGACCGAGGGCCGAAGCCGCCAGTTTTAGGCCAAAGTAAAGCACTACACTGGAAAAAATTACCATCTTAAATTAGATAAATGACTTAAAATTGCTTGAATAAAGGTTCTTTATGTTGAATTTGAGTCTGTTTGGACTAATCTAGGATAAAGATACAAATGCAGATGCCAATGGAACAAGCATAAAACCCACTTTGAAATCAGACAAATGAACTTTTACTTTTTTTGTTTTTTTTTGTTTTTCACTTGAAATCATACAATATAATCTGTTAAGAGAATAATGAGTTGCTCCATTGGCGATAAGATGTTTGATCTGATCTAAGACCAGACCAAATGAACTCAAACCTTAGATTTAGAATCTCTTAATTCAAGTAGGTTTCTGTCATTTCTTCTATAATTTTTTATTGATTTTTTCCCAGTGCACATTCTACAAATGCCAGAGTTGTACATGATATGACCTAATTGGGTGTATGACAGTATTTCTCCCATTTAACCTTAAAAATGTTGAAGTGCTTTCTGATTTGTGTCATAATGTTTCTCAAAATCACCTTGAGGGCCAGAGGTTCTGTGCTGGAGGGCCGGATTTGGCCCCGGGCCTGACGTTGCCTACCCCTGCTCTAGGATATTCACTGTAATTGTTGATAACTTGGGACTTAGGATTAATACTGACATTGTATCCTTAGCGAACCGGACGCCGCCGCATTTGCATTTGTACGTTTTACGCACTCGGTTTGACTGATCGATATCGATATATCTGAGACGGCGTTTCCTTGAGAGTGTAACGTGAGCGCGACTGTAGCGCTGTGCCTGACAGTGGCTGCAGAGGGAACTTTAGCCTGGTGGGAACGGGGGTTTCCAGATCACTCAGACTGACGGCTTCTGCTCGGAGCGCTCCCACACAAAGACGCACAGGAAGAAAATACCAAAGTACGAGGGCTGGAGAGCCACAGGGCAGGCTCTCAATAACCTCCGCATACCTGGATATACCTGAGCGTACCTGGGTCTGTCCGAGGGGTGGATGGGTTCGAGGAGGACCACGTGGGCAGAAACACACACCGGCTCACTTTGATAAATGAGGGGGAAGATTGTGGTTCTCGGGGGACCTGTGATTCTTCAATGTAGAATCTATTATAAGATCTGTTTATGTCAAATAAGGCAATGCTGATGTTGCTGATGTTTTACCTGTTCCATTGTTCTCTAGACTTATACAGGGACAGAGCGCATGTTGTGAGGTTTGGCATTACCCAAATCTGACAGGTTCTTGAAAAAAGGGTCAAAAGAGAGATGAAAACGAGCCGGAAAAGTGGCAATAACACAATAGAAAAGTGACAAAAAAGCGACGAAAAACTTACAAAAAGAAAAAAGAGGCGAGAAAGTGACGAAATAAAGACAAAAAAAGATGAAAAAGAGATGAAAAAAGAGAGGAAATTGAGAGGAAAGAAAGTTGAAAAAGAGACAAACAAGAGATAAAAAAGAGATGAAAAAGAGATGAAAAAGAGACAAAAAACAGAAGAAAAAGAGATGAAAAAAAGAAGAAAAAGAGAAGAAAACGAGAAGAAATTGAAAGGAAAAAAAGTTGAAAAAGAGACAAAAAAGAGATAAAAAAGAGATGAAAAACAGATGAAAAACAGATGAAAAACAGATAAAAAAAGACATAAAAAGAGATGAAAAAGAGATGAAAAAAGAGATAAAAAGAGATGAAAAAGAGATGAAAAAGAGACCAAAAAGAGACAAAAAACAGATGAAAAAAACAGATGAAAAAAGAGATGAAATTGAGAGGAAATAAAGAGAAAAAAGAGACGGAAAAAAGACAAAAAGAGATGAAAAAGAGACAAAAAAAGAGATGAAAAAGAGACAAAATTGAGAGGAAAAAGAGATGAAAAAGAGACAAAAAAGAGATGAAAAACAGATGAAAAAAGAGATAAAAAGAGAAGAAAACAAGAAGAAATTGAAAGGAAAAAAAGTTGAAAAAGAGACAAAAAAGAGACAAAAAACAGATGAAAAAAACATATGAAAAAAGAGATGAAATTGAGAGGAAATAAAGAGAAAAAAGAGACGGAAAAATGACAAAAAGAGATGAAAAAGAGACAAAAAAAGAGATGAAAAAGAGACAAAAAAGAGACAAAATTGAGAGGAAAAAGAGACGAAAAACAGATGAAAAGAGACAAAAAAGAGATGAAAAAGACAAACAAGACCAAAATGCATCAAAAATATCAAAAACACGCCGACAACACAACAAAAGAGTTGCGATGAGTTCTGTAGGTCTTAGCTTTCAAATGAGGCGCTACCCGGGCCTATAGGCTGTCAGCTCCAGTCGAGAAGCTTTTAGATTTGGGTAAAGTCGAACTGGAGAAAATGTGCTCGGTTAAGGCGGGGGTTAAAAGGTAAAAAAAAGGAAGCTAATCATGTCACAGACTCATAATTATACTGCTGTTTTGAAAGCTTCCTGGTGTTGTGTCTAATCCACCTTTTTTTCCCCCCCAATCCCATCAATAACTCAAGTGCAGCTGCTGATGTCGAGCACCAGTGCGGGTGTAAATAAACAACAGCATGGCCTGTAAGAAGTTGTGAAGTCTAAAAGAACATGGATAATCAGGCAAAAATAAACAAAGTGCGTGTGGGAGTGACTTCACAGCGAGATTCTGCCAACGCTCTGCTTTCACTATAAAGACGTCCCAAAAAGAGCATGAATCAAATGAAGACTAAACTCCGGGGTGTAATTATGAATGAAACTTGGCAAGGCGGGAGTTTCAGTCTCTTCTGAAGTTTTATATTATGATTTACTACTTGACTTTAACTATAATATGCCCTTTGTTCACACGTACTCATCTCCATGTACTCAGGCGTCAGTCCCTCGAAGGGGGCCAGGGCGTAGTCCAGGGTCCACTGTCGGGGTGGTCGCTCCTCCTGCTTCTCCTCCACTTCACTGCCTTTGTCTTTCAGGGCCCGCACGAGCTTCTTCAGCTTACTGACACACCAGGAAACAGATTAATAACAGTTTTAATAGACGTCACGTGAGGCGCATGATGGGTTGGAGTTGGAGTGTCTTGCACAATGACTGTCACTGTGTGGGGGTTCAGACCAATGACATCCTGGTGGGCGTGCGAACCCTTAAGTGCTAATAATGAGGCAATGACAGAGCCAGGAAAGTGACGAAAAAGTGATGCAAAAACAGGAAAAACGTGAAAAAAAGGGGATGAAAATGTGACAAAAAATGTGATAAAAATGTGATGAAAAAGTGACGAAAAAGTGATAAAAAAGTGGTAAAAATGTGACGAAAAAGTGACAAAAAAGGGTCGAAAAAGTGACAAAAAAGTGATACAAAATTTGACGAAAAAGTGCTGAAAACAAATTAAAAGAAAGAGACAAAAATGTGATAAAAAAGTGACGAAAAAGTGATAAAAATGTGACAAAAAAGTGATGAAAAAGTGACCAATGACAAAAAAGTGATGAAAAAGTGATGAAAAAAGTGATAAAAACTGTGATGGAAAAGTGACAAAAAATGACGAAAAAGTGACCAGAAAGTGATGAAAAAAGTGATGAAAAAAGTGATGAGAAAGCGACAAAAATGTGATGAAAAAATGTGACGAAAAAGTGCTGAAAACAAGTTATAAGAAAGTGATAAAAATGTGACGAAAAAGTGACAAAAAGGGTCGAAAAAGTGACAAAAATTTGATGAAAAAGTGACGAAAAAAGCGACAAAAAAGTGATGACAAAAAGTGATGGAAAAAGGTGACAACAAGGTGACAAAAAAGTGACAAAAGAGTGACAAAAAAGTAACAAAAATGTGATTAAAAAAGTGATGGGAAAAAGTGATGGAAAAAAAGTGATGAAAACGCAACAAAACAGCCACAAAAGAGCAACAGAAAAGCAACAAGAGTAACAGAAAAAAAGACATGAATGTGCCGAAAACTAACCAATTTTTTTTTTTTTAAAAGCTTTAAAAAGTGACGACAATGCTGCAACAATGCAAGGAAAAAGATCTATTTTGATAAGTTTTGTAGGTCTTCAAATTTGGCGTTACACCGGCCCGTTGTCTGTGACCTTTCAGATTTAGGTAACGCTGAATTGGAGAAAACGTGCTTGGTTTAAAGGTGGCGGTACAATCGAAATCCACAAGATGGCTCTGAATTTCGGTTACGTGCTACACAAAATCAACAGCCCTACATCAAACCTGACAGGATTGAGGAGTGTCCCAGAGGCTCCAGTTTTATAAAAGAGAGTAGGTGTGGCTGGCATTTGACAGTGTGAGTCAAGCCCGATCAGTGATTGCATCAATAGCTTGGCTCCGAGGCGTGAATATTTCCAATGGATAACTTTAAACCATCTTTAACAATGGAATGAGGACATGCGTTGGAGCTCGCTGCAGTCCACCTGATGGCACTCACCTCAACAGTCCGGGGTTAAACAGACCTCAAAGCTACGGCAACGTCCCTCCGCCTGCAGTCTGACATCTGTTACAAACTAGTTGGCCTATGACCCACTGGACCCCACAACGGCATAAATTAACACTGGGCAGCTATGTCTGGTATTTTAAAAGGAAGGTAAAAACTCCTCAAAAGTGTTATGTGGGTCAAGTGGGAAAATGCTTAGGGGCCAGAACACTTTTTAAGGACAATGACAATCAGGGGCGGACTGGCCACATGTCCGTTCTGGAAGAGCACAGAAGGGCCACCGGCTCTAGGGCCACCGGTCTGGCCTCTCACTTTACGTTACCCTTACACCCGGGCGTAACCGAGCTTTACCCAAATCTAAAAGCTTAAGCACTTAACTCCCGCCTGAACCGAGAGGATCTTTTTCCTCACGTCATCAGATTTTTTTTTCCATCATTTTTTTGTTGGATATTCAACTCATTTTTTTTTGTAATTTTTATTTTTTATTTTTTGTCACATTTTTGTCATTTTTTTTTGTCATTTTTTCGTCTATTTTTTGTCATTTTTTTGTCCTTTTTTGTCATTTTTGTGACATTTTTGCCACTTTTTCATCCATTTTTCGGCACTTTTTTGTCAAACTTTTCTCACTTTTTTGTCACATTTTCATCATTGTTTTCGTCTCAGTTTTGTCACTATTTTCACACCTTTTTTTCCCAGAAGCTTTTGGATTGGGGTAAAGCCAAACTGGAGAAAATGTGCTCGGTTCAGGTGGGAGTTAAGGGGTCAAAAGAAAAGCATCCAAAAACAAAAATGCGCTGGAAGAGCAACAAAAAAAGTGACAAAAACACAACAAAATGTGACGAAAACGTGACGACAAAGCGATGAAAAAAGCGATGAAAAAACAACAATAACATGAAAAAAAAAAACGAATAACAAGAGACGAAAACACAACGAAAAAGTGACAAAAAAGTGATGAAAACACGCCAAAAAAACCAACAAAAAAGTAATGAAATTGCAACAAAAACATGACAATCACTTTTCGAGATTTTAGCTTTCAAATGAGGCGATACAGTGTTGCTCTCCAGTCAAGAAGCTTTTAGATTTGGGTAAAGCCGAACTGGAGAAAATGCTCTCGGTTAAGGCGGGGGGTAAGAGGTTAACATGTGTATTTGTGGAAGTGTCACACCGAGCACATTTTCTCCACTTTGGCTTTGAGATCCTGCTAATCCGTCATAGGAAAATAAAGGAAGCAGAAGGGCGCCCCATTCTGTACGTATCGATTCTGTCCACATAGTACCAGGGTTTCTGAACTGAATGTAAACATGAACTGAAATTCATGTAGTAATAAAAACGCAGTGTACTCACGGGATACCAATCTCAAAAATATTGTTCTGAATGAGCTGTTTCCCCAACATGATGATACTGAGCTGGATGCACAACTCGATGAGGCAACCTCCCGGGGCGCACTGTGGAGAAGAAATGCCAAAACTGTGGATACGGTAGAATATTGTGGGTATGGGTTAATGACAATTTATAACTAGGAAATGGGCATTTGTTTCACTTTTTGATGTCTGTGTGTCACTGCTTTTCCAAACTGCGGTTGTGATGTTGGGCTGCACAAAAACACCTTGACTTAATCGACCATGTGCTCTGCTGTGTGTCTATATATAATGCCTGGTATATACTGTAAAACGTCTGGTTTTAAAGCAGAACTCAGTAACTCTTGCCCCTAGAGGCCATAAGCGCCACTGCAGGTGTCGTAGCATGTTGCCTTTTTTTTACTCATTAATTGTCCGTGAAAGTAAATACTACGCTGACAGAAAAGATAAAGGGAGAGAGGGATATTGTACATCCAATTACACAATGGAGGTATGTTTTTTTTCACTCAAACTTGGCTGTTTTACAAATACTGTTTAAGTGGCGCAGTTAGCTTTGCCCGATAGCCTGTTAGCTTCTTCTTCGTCATTCTATTAGTGTGAATTGGGGCCTCCGACCTGGTGCAAGGAAGTTGCAATTGTGGTTTTCTGAAATGAAAGACCCTCCAATCATCCCATTAACACTTGTATTACCACCAGAGGGACTATGAAAAAGGATTTATTAAGGTAAACAAGTTACTTAGTACTGCTTTAAGTTCAAAGATAGTTTCTGATACAGTGGGAGGATCTTTAGCCAGGGGGTGTACCCACTTATTCCTCCCTGTCCAGTGTATGTTTACATGTTATGGCCAATAAAGGTATGATACAATATAAATGTTTGGGTGGTGTTACTTTTTAGAAAGATCAGATTACATTTTATGGGCAATTTAGGCAGAAATGTAAGATATTCCAAACACTGTACTCACTTTTTCCTCCCACTGCATTTGGCTTTTATTTGTCAAGTAAAAGGTGATCTGGTTCTTTTGGTTCCTGTCTAATCTCAAGTCTGTACATATCCACATTATAAACATTTTAATGACCAAACTTAGACTTGTCGACCCGAGAGCCACTGGGACAAGGTGGAGGAAATGATGACTTGACTAGAAAATTAACTACTAAAGCTATAAACTCACCTCTTCCATTCGATAATCATTGAAAACGTAGACGTAACTCCCAGGTCGTCCAGCGAACCTGCAATACACAACCAACAAGGCCCATAATTGGTAATAAAGTAATAAGCATGTTTTGTCATTTCTATATATCAGCTGAGGATGTTTTACCGGCCCTTGAAGAAAGCCACGTAGAAGATCGGGGCATAAGCGTTCATGAACTTCAGTAAAAAGGCTTTGATAATGAGACGCTCCTCATAGTTAGTTTCTGTTTTCGGGATTTCTAGAATCAAAAAGCAAAGTAATTAGTTTGGGTTATTGGGGCTTCCAAAAGTTCTTAAATAAATAGGGAACACTGGTTTCCTGCTTCTTGAAGTCTCTTCGAGCCCTGATGCATTCACAGTGATGGAAGTAGGTTAATGTAGAGCTCTTCACACACGGAACATCCCAATATTAAACATTTAGCTGTCTGTGGACACTCAAACATGCACAGACTCCTGTCAGGACCAACAGACGGGATTGCCCTGCGGAGGAGGAAAATGTCTTCTTTGGCTGTTTGGAGGATATGCGAATAAATGTAGGATTTATGTTCAGGTATTTGTTGTAATCTGACATACAAATGACATTTTCAAAGAACACTGTAAGGAGAGATTTAAAAGAATTATTCTTTAAGATAGTTTACAAGAAATATAAACATATCAGGCCCCTCCTGGAACCGCCACCTTATCGTGGTGGAGGGGTTTGAGCGCCCGAATGATCCTGGGAGCTCTGTTGTAACGGGGGCTTCGTGCCCCTGGTAGGGTCTCCCAGGGCAAACAGGTCCTCTAGGTGACGGGTCAGACAAAGAGCGGTTGAGAAGCCCCTTATGAGAGACCAACAGGCCCAGTTAGAACCATGAGGTCGTCCTTCTGTGGACCCACCACCTGCAGGAGGAGCCATAGGGGCTGGTGCATTGTGATATGGGAAGCTCCAACAGCTGCCCCCACGACCCGGCAACGGACAAGTGGAAGAAAATGGGTGGATGGATGGATAAACATATCTGGCTTACAATAAAAAACTTACTCAGTCGGAGTTGAAGTAATAAACTATATTTTTAAGTAAGAGTACTGATACTTCAAAATGACGATTACTCAAAAAGAAGTACTGTGCGATGAAGGCGTACAGTTAAAGTTACTTATGTAAATGTACTTGAGACTCAGTTATCCAGGCAGGCGCTCTAGTCACACATTTTTAGCTAATAATAATGCATTCGTTTTATATAGCGGTTTACTGGCCCCTCAAAGACTCCATACTTGGTGGTGGTAAGCTACTGTTTAGCCACAGCTGCCCTGGGGTAGACTGACGGAAGTGAGGCTGTCAATCTGTGCCATCGGCCCCGTGGACCACCAACCTCTCACTCACACACTACATTCACCCAGGCTTCCTGCTGCTCCCAAACGGTTTCCCATCCAAGTACAACCAGGTCCTTCCCTGCTTAGCCTCTGAGACCGATGGGATCGGTCAGAGCAAAGGAGGTTTGGCCTAAGTTACAGTGTGGGATTGTTGTCATTGCGATTTGGGGAAATTGTGTAGGAGGTATTGAATATATATTCTTTAAACACATCTGTGACTGTCAAATAAATTGCTATTTTATATTTTCTGACATAATAACTTTGGTGCCTTTGTATGTGTAGTACATTTTGGGAATATTTTTAGATCATTAATAAAAGATGGAGCAGTAATAGTCAGCATTCATCTGGGAATACAAAGCTTGCCAGTTTGAGCCAGGCTGGTAGTGACAGGGAGGGCATTTCCTCTTAAAATCTGCCATTTCATCATGAGACTGGTTTTAAAAATAATACGTTAAAAATAACAATACATAAATATGAGTGACTCGCTATGGCCTGTACCTAGTTCAGTCAGCCACACTGCCACAGCGCCGTAGATCTCGTCCAGGATGAGAATAACCACCAGGTTGATCATGACCGCTGTCGCCGTCACCGTGACCCGAACATTGGACTTCAACTCAGGGTCCGAACTCATGGCCATCAGGGCGGACACCGTGATGCGGTAAATGATCACCCCGAAAACGGCAGAAAACGTCAGCCCAAACTGAGTCGGGGAAAAAAGGGGGAAATAAATTAGTCATAACTGGACCATGTTTGTGTGATAACGTCTCAGCACGTGTCAGGATTAATAATTCAAATCTGAGTGAGTTCGCAGGGGCAAATCTCTCATTTTAGCCGAGTAGTTGTGTATCAACTTTTTTTTTTTCTCACCATAAAGAGTATTGATGAAACATTGATGAAGTATCCGGGCAGACGGTCTTTCCAGGTCAACTTTTCTTCAGCAGACTGAAAGACAACATTTAAAAAAAAAAGTGTTTAATCATTTTCTCTTAAGATAACCACCCAATAGCAAGATCTAGCAATACGTTTTCCTTTTACATCATGCAGTGAATTACGAAAAGCAAGAAATGAAAGCTAAAAAGACCAGAATCAAGAAATAATCCCAGACTATAGACTCTTATGTCAGACTGACGCTCATCATCTTCCAATCAAAACCAGGAGAACACTGCCCTCTAGTGGCTTCCGGGGGACAATGCAAGAGAATTCAAACCTTATTATGCAGGCCCATTTCAGAAACAATTCCAGATGTCTATCATTTGAAGACCGGTGCAGACTCTCGGTTGTTAAATGTGCAGAAATGAAAGGCTGACAGGCTTCAATCATTATTATTTACTGACTAAGCCTATGACAAGTCACTGGATTCAAAATGACTCAGATATGAGAGAGCGGCTCAAAGCACAACTCCAGGCATGAGGGAAGAACAGGGTGAAAAGCTCTAGAAGAAAAAGAAAGAAGAAGAATAACTTCCAAACACATTCCTAACATCTGTAGCTTCCCAATTCTTCAGTGATGAGTTTATTGGCCCATTTCACAACTTTCAAGGTCAGTTTTCTGGGTCACTTTCACAGAAATGCTTGAAAACTCGCCTGAGATTTCATAAAGTTCATACAAATGCTTTATAATTAGCACAATAGTTTTTTTTTCCACAAATGTCTGACTTTACAATATACTGAAGGAGGAAACAAATTAGGTATAGTGGCTTTAGTACACTGTCCTTGTAATGAAAGGCTCGTGGGGTTTTGGTCACCCCATGTCTGCACCTCTCAGCCCCGCATGGTTCGTAAAGAAAAGGCGGGGAGGGCTAACCACTCTGCCACTTGCCATATGCGCCTGTTTGTTCCAGCAGCGCGGATCCTCTCTTGTCTTGGTTATCTTGGCACGTCCCCGCGGCCCCGGAGCAGCGCTGTTTTGATTCTCATGCGGAGCTTCTAATTAAAAGGACGCGCAGACCTTCAGAGTAAAGTGTGTCTGTGTCGGTGCGAGGCTTCAGAGAGACAAGCGGAACTGGGTCACGAGTTATATTTAAACTGATGTGTCCGCAGAGAGGGAGCTGCCCAGTGCCCAACGCATCACCTACTACGATCATTTACTATAATGTTTACAAAGGACTCCTGGTGCTCTTTTTACGGAGCATACTTACTTTTTTTAGGAGCTGGATTAAAAAACTAGAATGATCATGTTCATAGATTACTTAAAAGAAACTAGTAGATCTTAGTGTCTGTCCTTGTTGTGTCCTTGGGCAAGACAATTCCCCCACCTTGCCTCCAGTGTCTGTGCACACTGGTGTATGAATGAGCGTGTGAGGTGACTGGTTCGTTGATGTAAAGAGTGCCTAAAGCAGGTAGGAAGGTGCTATATATAAATGTGACCATTTATTTTATTTACCACGAGGCATCAAGACATATTTTCTATTATCTATATGTAGTGTCGCTCAGTGTCTTCCCTTCCTTTTTCTCTTTCCTTTGAGTCTGCTGCTGCTGTGTCTGCAATGAAATGAACTGATTTTATAATGTACTTAAATGTAATATGTATTTTATTATATTTGCTAGATTTCCCACCCTCACCTATGGTCATGAGATTTGGGTAATGGCCGAAAGGACAAGATCACGAATACAAGCGGCTGAAATGAGTTCCCTTCGCAGGGTGGCTGGGCGCACCCTTCGAGATTGGGTGAGGAGCTCAGTTACCCGGGAGGAGCTCGGAGTAGAGTCGCTGCTCCTTCACGTCGAAAGGAGCCAGCTGAGGTGGCTCGGGCATCTGTTTCGGATGCCTCCTGGTCGCCTCCTGCGGGAGGTGTTCCAGGCATGTCCTAGTGGGACAAGGCCTCGTGGAAGGCCCAGGACACGCTGCTGAGACTATGTGTCCAAGCTGGCCTGGGGTCCCCCCAGAACAGCTGGAGGAGGTGTGTGAAGATCAGGAAGTCTGGGGATCTCTGCTGAGACTGCTGCCCCCGCAACCCGTCCCCAGATAAAGCGGAAGAAGATGGATGTAATGTATCTGGATGTGTGAGCAAGCCAAAGGCACATTTCTGCCATCCCTGTTCGGTAAACAATATAGTTTTTCTTTTCTTTTCTTTTCTTTTCTTTTCTTTTCTTTTCTTTTCTTTTCTTTTCTTTTCTTTTCTTTTCTTTTCTTTTCTTTTCTTTTCTTTTCTTTTCTTTTCTTTTCTTTTCTTTTCTTTTCTTTTCTTTTCTGATTTCTTTATTGCTGTAATATCCATGACTCTTGCGTCCCCTGTAAATAGACAGGTATAGTTTGATAGGAATAATTGTTATTTACAAAAAAAAAACAATGCTTACGGACTGGGTGATAAAATGATGTCTTTCTGTGAATATTGACTATCTTGTTGATTTTAATGTTCTATACATTGTAATAAATAAATAACAACAAAATAACAGTATTTTTTTCCAACTATATCTTCTCATCCCTGCCCTTTTAAGACCCAAACCCTAAAAACAAAGATGCCAAAGAATATCAGTCAGGTGACTCACTCCAGGATGGGACAATATCGACTCTAATTGTAAAACAGACTGAGGCTGGTAGAGTCAAGCTAGCTTTCAAGTCCAACTCAAAACTTCAGGAGATGATTCAATTCTCTACCAACTGCAGCTCCATGTTTACAGTGCCTTCAACTCAAAAACAAGTGCAAAAGCCAATGCACGGAAGACTTAAAACTCCCACAACCTTCCAATATCCAGCATTTGTTAAAATGAAAGTGTGTAAGATTGCAAAATGAGGAGAGGGAGGGAGTGAAATTCCCCTCTCCTCCTAATTGGACCAGCAAGTCATTCCTTGTTCTGCAAGGAGGAGAGAAAGAACAAACTTTCAAAAGTAAACTATCAAGCTCCTCCCCCTCCCTCCTGATTGGACCTGATAGGCCAGTTCACAGGAAAGCTCATCTCATTGGTCAAAGTGACAGCCTGGGGATTCTGATTAGGTGTTGAACTCAGGAAAGGGAGGAACAAAATATATAAAAAAAAAATACATATATACAATTTAATATGACTTACATTACAGGTGGTCAACTATAAGCAATCTAACAAATTTGTAGAACAGTTAAACGTACAGACTATCACTTTAAGGTGAACCAGAAATTACCCGAGGCCCAAAGTGCTGCTGCTGGAACCTTATAAGTGGGAAAACATGAAAGAACAAATGAATGAATAGTACTTTACATCACAAAAAAAGAATTATCTATGCGCACAACACTGCTTATTAAGATATGCTGAATGTCTTACTCAAGAACCACTTGTGGCGCCCTTTTCCCCCCGATGATAATAGATACGTTTCATTTCCCTTTATTGTGTTGGTAATCCAGGCCGGTCTGAGGTATCAGATCGCACTGAATTGAGTTGTGTGTCTCCATAGTGACAGTCGCTAATCTGGCCCTGGCTCTCTGCCCAGCATGGCTTCCTCCTACTCACCTCCCTCCTTTCACCACACTGCCTTTGACTTCTGAAAATATGGGCTATGTATCTCAGGGCTATTTAAGTCATTTATATTGCAACCTTGATACAAAACAATGACCTCAGGAAAAGTTCAGCAGCAAAAACACCGTAAAACAAATCCATTTCTACAAAATAAAAGAGGCAATGCTCTCTTACAGACAAGTTGGTCTATACTCATTGTCATCACTGAACCCATAATAGTATATCGGGATCCTCCATATTGCTTCTATACCACACTCACCACCACAACCTTTGACTCTCAATCAATTATCTGGGTCTAAAACCATCTACATAAATGCACTCTTTCTCCACTCCATCTTGCTGTAGCCACAACAACCCTCCCCCACCCCCAGCTCCCAAGCAGCAGAATGAAGCTTTCCCAGCATCTCCATCTCTTCCACTGATGAACATTTATTTCTCTACATCTCTTGTGTGGAAAAAAAAAAGAGAACTTCCAACAAATATTTTTCTGACTCTCTCTCCAGATGTCCAGCTCTCATTGTCTCTCATTTGCAGCTGTACCGTCCTTTTTGGCTCTAAAACCCTGCCATTAAACTCTAAATAGAGCAAAGTAAAAAGCCAATGATCACTTAATGCCAGAGAATTCCACGTCCGCTCTGTTGTGTACACTGTATTTAAATCCACACATCTACTGCTTGCACAAGGCCACATGTGCTGCCAAAACCAGCTGCTCTTTTGAGTGTATTGCAAATGTACAATGTAGAAACATGTATTGTATTTTACTCATTTGGCTTAAAGTGGACATGTCATGCATAATGGGGCTTAAAAATGAAAACTTCGAGGCGAAAGGCGAAAGGGCTGGTGAAATTCTTGACTGAGGCTCCTCCTGCTGGCAGCTATAGGAATCATTTTCTTAAAGGAATAGGCCACCGTTTTAAAATACTGAAATATGTTCTCTTACCTGAGCTTAGACGAGTTGATGCGTAGCTGACTGGTCTTTACGCGTGTGCTCAGTCACGCAAAAAGACTGTAGATATTGTTAGCATGTAGCCTCTCCTCCTTTCCTCTATGGACTGCTATGGGGTGAAGTTAGAAGCGACCAAGCTCTTCTACGTTTTCCCTATTTAAATACGGTTATGTAAATGCTCCTGAGATATTACTACGCCTTGCAATATAGTCCCCCTTTTTATCCGATTAGAAAATTGGCTTCCTGTTGCACAATGTGGCTATGCTAGTTCCTCTGAGCTTAAGTTGTGGGCGCTAGCACTTCCTGTCCGTATTAATTTCCATTAAGATTAGCTTCGACCCGTTCGAATCATCGTATTTCCCAGAGATTCTGTGCCGTACAGTGTAAATATTTCAATGGAGGAGATGTCTATGTTTACAAGGCTCAGTGAGTTTGTCTTAATTTCATGCATTATAAAATTTGAAATAGTGCCTCAAATATAAACTAATCTGCATATAAACCATCATTTTTATCGGTATTTATTTTTATATATTTTTTTATAGCATGTTAGCCTTTAGCTTCAAGACAAACTATCAATCCTTATGATCACAGGTGTCTCCACTGAACTCGCTACATGCTACATCAAGATTTGAACACACAGTAAATGATCATCTACCAGGAACTCACCGCCCACCACGTAATCGTTAGTAAATATGATTATTATTCCAGCAGGTCCGAGCTAATCTCTATCGGAAAAGAATACGGACAGGAAGTACTGGAGCTCACAACTTCAGGTCAGAGGAACTAGCATAGCCGTACCGTGCGGTCTTTTTACGTGACTGAGCGCACACATAAGGACCAGACAGCATCAACTCGTCTAAGCTAAGGTAAGAACATATCACAGTACGGTGGCCTATTCCTTTAAAAAATAGTTTCCATGTTGGACGTAGGGCGAGGTTAGCAACACACAACGAGCACATAACGGCTCACAATCGATAATGTTGGATAATGGGCGTTAAAGGGCAGTTAGGTTTGAATTGTAGTCAGGAAGTAGAGCACGAGGCGCTGACACCGTAGAAGAAGAAACAGCTACATTTAACAGCTTTGCCTGAGGATTGTTATGTTGTGGAATACTACTCCAGGTTGGTCTTTGACAAGGGAACAATGTTAAAATATGGTTTAAACCTCACCAAAGTCAATTTTGCAAGACATGTCCACTTAAAAGTGATAATCTACTTTAGATGGTTGCTTCTTGGTTGCTTCAAAATCAGGAGCTTTCTGCCAGAAATAGTAGTTTTCAACGCCATCAAGTGACTGTGGTGTTTCAGTTGTGTGAAAGTATGTTCCTCTTAACTCAACCCAGTCCAGTTGACGACTATGAAAAACCTCTACTCATCCGGAGTTACTGTTGTCTTTTCCATTTGGGTTGCCCGGTGACACAGCAGCTGCATTCTTTCCCATAGATACAGACGGCATCTCGTCATAGAAGGGGGCGTGGCTTCGCCGAGGGGGACAATAGAATCTTTAAGAGAAACACAATTTTCCACTCTTTTTTGCCATTTTCTGGTGGAATATGAACTTATTTATCACACATAAGTAAAGTCAAGTGTAAATCGGGCCTATATTGATATTTTCTCACAGCAGATTCTTCAGTAGAAGTGAAAAAACAGCAGTTGTAGCTAGCACTAGCTAACTGTTAGCATTAGCCTGATTAAAACATGTAGCATCAAGTTAGCATTCTCCGTTATTTATGTATTTATGGGCTGTAGAACCACTTTGCTCCTCTCCATGCCTTTGTATCTTCATTTAGTAGAAAACTATATTCATGATTCAGCGTTTGTTAAAGTAGTTTTTGAATAATTAAAGAAAGTTTAGATTTGTCTCCAAATTGTTTTCCCTCTTAACTGTTTTCAAACATGACCATATATGGGCGATTCCAGAGATGCTGTCTGTAGCAAGAACTCTCTGGGTGTGATCCCGGGTCAGATGAACCCCTCGAGTCTGGGTTTCATCCAGGGTGCTCCGGTTTACCCTACCACCCAAAACATGTGCAACAGGTTCCAACACATGGCACTGGTTTGGGACGACAGTATTATTGTGGTTCTGATGATAAATACTTTCTCTTTCTTGGCACCACAATTCACCCAAGAATAAAAGGCTGTAAAGTACATTTGAAATAAGATTTTGTGTCATACAGCGCATTGGAGTGAAACACTATGTAGAGATCCTAAAAAAAGATGTCTTGTGTGTAGGTTGGTAGTTTGTTTCTCTACCAAAATAACCCACCCCCAGTGTCGTGTAAGGAGGCAGTGTTTCCAGTCAAACAGTTAGGAAGTCCAAAATGCGGCTGTGTTCAAGAATAGTCGGCAAAAGACAAAGTGCGCACGTGAATAATTAAGAATTCGATCTCTCTCTCATTAATACGAAAGGAGGTAGCAGAGACAGCACCGGAAATGTGAAGAAATTTAAAAAACTCAGCCATGCTCATGAATCTACAGTGCTCTAAAGATAGATAGTAAGTAGGAACACCTGAGCGGTCATGAGCAGTCGGATGGGGCAGGAAGTTGAAGAACAGAGAGAGACAGCAGCCCCGCAGCAACACTTGGGAAGGATAAAGATGGACATACAAGGTGTAGGAAGTAGGAGGTGGGAGATAGGCGAGGACTGAGGAGTTCGGAGCGGGGAGTTACCGATTTGTCTGCAGACAAAGCAGACAGTAGTTTCTGTCTCCATCTGTCCTTCCCTGGTACTGTCCCATCCTCCTGCTTCTCCGGCTGCAAGACATGCCCGTACGTTACAACAGGAGTAAGAACAAATGAGCTGGGAGGCACAACTCTGAAGATAAATGGGTGGGACTCGAAGGTGGTCAGAAACTAAGTCAATTTACAGAAGTGCTTTATTTAAAGAAACAGGCCACCGTTTTTCCATACTGAGAAATGTTCTTACCTGGGCTTTGACAAGTTATTGTTAAAGAGGAGGTATTATGCTTTTTTTCAATCACACAGCACCAGTCTATATCACACTACAATGATGACGAAACCTTCTGTTGGTCTGTAAATGCAGTAAATTAGAATAACTGCCTTGTATAAAATTGCTCTCTCAAAATGGCTGTAGCGAATGTCTTGAAATAGGCCTCTGTCTCTTTAAGAACCTCTGACCCTTTCAGACACGCCCTCTCCACACGCTGTCTGTGGCATCAGTGGGGAGGGGGTTCTCCTGGTTGGTTACTCGGCTGGTGACGAAAGCTCGGAGGCGTCCCCACCTCCTAGGAGGACTCAGGCAAACCTATCCCTAAAATGGCCGCCATCAGAGTTTTTACAGATGACTCATAATAATAATAAAAATTTAAGTGTCTGGTCTTTGTGTGTGCACGCAAAAAGACCAAAAGATGTTGTTAGCATTAGCCTCTCCTCTCCTCGGTGGATCATCTTTGGTCTTTTTGTGTTACTGAGCGCAGGCACAAAGACCAGACAGGTACGCATCAACTCGTCTAAGCTCAGATAAGAACATATCCCGGTAGTGTAGAGCGGTGGGATATTCCTTTGAGTAGATGTTTTGAGGATATGTTCTTTACCCGAGCAGTATTTAAGTGTAGAATCTGTTATTGGCTGTATAATGCACACTCCAGACCAGTAGGTGGCAGTGTGTTGAAAATTCTGCCAATAATACTGACGCACACCAAAAAAGAGAGATTTGTTCCCGTCTTCATGTTTCTGAAGCCACAAAGTAATTATAAACACCTATTTAAAATGATTTGTACTTTCTTACTTCAGTAATAGTTGCACCAGAAATGTCTGTTCTTTTACTTATGTCATAAAATGAAGATGAATTAATAATGTTTTACTCATTAGCATCCATATACAGTGGCTATTAATTAAAGTTCTCAAAAAAGTTTATATTTCACTTTCAGGTTAAGACTTCACTACCTACGCACCACGTCCAACAGAGAACTAAGCAAAAAGTTTAAATGAGGACGAGGTCAAACAGAAAGGTGCATAAAACTGATCCCTACCACAGTTTGAAACCGCTTTAATAAGATATTCAGGGTTTCCTTATTAACTAAGCTGTTTTTTTTTTTTTATATAGTATTTCAAAAAGAGAATTGCCTCCTCACAAAATCTCCCAAGTTCCCTGACTAATATTGCTCACTAGTGTTTCTCCATCGGTCCCGAACAGAGTAAAGGATTAGAAAATAATTTATCATGTTTTGGATTGATGTGATAATCCCAGGACGAGATTTACTGTTACAGTGTGACAGGGATCTCTGCTCTTACATTATTTGGCGGTTCAGAAACGGCGTTAATCCTTAGACCCTACTCTAAAGTCCACAGAAATCATCAGAGAGATTATCAAACCAATATCTCAGGCAAAGTGAGTTTACCTTAAAAAGTAATTCTTTCCCCGTTTTTTGACAATAGCAGCAGATGAAGTCATTCACTGAGTTCTTTGAGCTTTAGGCCATGTTCACATTTGGGCCACTTGAAGCAAATCCTGGTGCATTTGCTGTCATTTCGGAACCACAATAGAAACCGTTTTTTTTTGTTTGTTTGTTTATTTGGGGGGATTTTTGTCCTTCAAATGAGCTCCCACTTAAGAACCAACTAAACATGAGTGTCCTGAATAAATCAGCCCTGTGCCCCTAATAAAGAGCCCCCCACTGTCACAGTACAACACTGACACATTTTACAGTTTAGAACTGGGGCGTCAAACATGCGGCCCGCGGGCCAGATCTGGACGGATGATTTAATCCAGCTCCTGCCCTGCAGAGCATAAACAGAGTTTGTAAAAAAAAAAAAAAAAACTTCTAGCCCATTCCTGTGCAGAGTTATGAATCAATGAATTAAAGAATAACCAGAATGCTCACTCCAGCCACTAGGGGGCAGCTTCAATTTTATAAAAAAGGCAAGATTCTCACTCGTATCCAGCAGAGGGCACTGATGTAATAAGAGATAAGGATATATGAACAACACATTATAGCCACGTGGTAAATGGACACACATGGCTGTGGCTTCAGTAGCAGTTTACCACCGCCACCAGTGTGGAGTCAATGAATAATTACTATATAACTATGTATTGTATGTCGTTGTTATTGATTAGGCCACAGTCAAGTTGGGGCTTTGATCAAATCACAGCCCATTATCATTATTCATTTGTTGGAAAAATGTTTTCTATAATATTTTCCTGTTTACATTATTTGAATTTCGGCCCACGACCCAAAATGAATTTGACACCCCTGGTTTAGAAGCTTCATACACAGGAATATAGACAAGACATTTTGGACAGTCTTCCAAAAACATCGGCCGTGCATATCGACCTTGACCTTAAAAAAAACCCATCTCAACCCCTAGAAAGATTGGTGGCCAGGGCAGCACCTGGGTGCATTTAACAGTGGTTAAAACCGTGGCACACACCTTTATTTAGGCTCAGAACCCCAATGCCAGCTCTTCCTCACAATAAAATGTTCATTTCTGATGTTTTAATTGTGTGGAATTATGAGTTTTGCTGTAAAAAGTACTATCTCCGGTCAACAAGAGGGCCACCAAAAAATGGTCTGAGGGCCATACTTGGCCCCTGGGCCGCACTTTGGGCACCGTTGGCCTAAGTGATATAATACAGTCACGGATCTAAAAGGAGTTTTTCAGATGTAAATAATGTAAATATAGGCCTGGATCACAGACAACAACATCAACAGAGTTTAAACACAAGTACATCTCCAGAGAGTGTCTGCCTGAAGTGTTGCTTACTATTTTGTGAAATGCCAGCAATAATAACCATGCTCTGCGATGTTTGTGTAGGCTCTCAGTCGTGCAGGAGTTGTCCATCTTCAATGAAGGTTCTTGAGTCATCTCCTGTACTCTGTAGTTGAAGTGTTGAACGTTTCACCTAAACCTTTTGGATGACAGACTCTTCAACTACAGAACACAGCAGATTGACTCAAGAACCTTCATTGAACCATGCTCCTAGCGCTCACTTAGACAATGATAAAGCAATTTTTGCAATCAGCTATACACTATAGGAAGAGGACCTGCTGTGATGTACATAATAGATCCAATCACAACCAAAGCAGCACAATCTCAATGAGACAAGTAGGTGAGGCCCCACACCCAGCAAAGTTAGTTCTGAGCAAAAGCAAGACTTTCTTTTGATGCATTTTTCACACCCAAAACAAACTTGTAACAATAAATAAATAAATACACACTTTCTATTTATTTGGTGAAATACAGTATGCAGTGTGTCTTTAAGTTATGAAATATGAAATAATGTGTCCAAACGTACCAGGGAAGCCTAATATCTTTAAACACAAAGCTCATATACCTCATTCTTTTTCTTCTTTTTCTTCTTCTGCTGTTTCCTCTGTCGTTTTTGAAGGACAATATTCTCGTATTTTGGCCGCGGTTGTTCCTAAATAAAAGAAATGGCACAATTTCACTTTACATTTTCATTCCAATCTGAAAGAATTACTGCAAAAATGAACAGCCTGTAAGTTGAAAACCCATATCTCCGTCCATGTAGCGTTCTTACAGTTATCAGTGTCACGCTCTCCCACTCTTATGCTGTAAGTTTGTCCCCTGAGTTGCCAAAGTTGCGAGAAGATAAAGTGGCAGCTTGTTTTTCATACTGTGCAAGCCACTCTTTTCCCTTGAGTGAACCTATTACTTTCTCATTTATGTAACATTTTGTCATGAGCCTGTTTTTTTTTTTTTACCTCATCGTCCTCGATCCCTGTCAGATCCCAGCTGAAGCTTAAACTGATCTGTTTGCGCTTCCAGTGCTCCAGAAACAGGACGGCTGCGAAAACACACAGATTTCTGGTTGGTCTATCACACAGATTGAATTGTGTAAACATGACTCCTCGTATTATAGATGTAAGACTACACTGACGTCCCGGTTGAGTCGCTTGTGCATGATAAGGATCAGAAACACATTATGGCCATTGTCAGTGACGGGACGTGCACAAACTCACCCCACAGGGACATGAAGATGGCGAAGAAGACGGTGGCGGGGTTGTCGAACAGGTGAGAGGCCCGGGCTGTTCCGCACGCTGTGTTGAGTCTCCAGTAATCACACGCCCCGTCACACAGAGGACACATGGTGAAGTTCTGTCGCTCATCACACATCTCCAAACTACAGGGCACAAGAACAACACCATAGAGCATAATGGTGATACAGGTGAAACTGAGAAAATTAGAATATCGTTAGTTTCCTGCGTGACCGGAAACACTCTGCTTATCACCTGCTCCACCTGCTGCCTTCGGGTAGGAGGTACAGGTCTAGCCTCAGACAAAACTGAGATCATTGTTTGTGGCCCAAAGACACAAAGACAAAGTGTTATCAGTCACCTTGAGTCTCTCTCTCTAAAACAAAACAAAAATCAGGTTCGAAATCTGGGAGTGATCATGGACTCAGACCTGAACTTAAACAGCCACATCAAAGCAATAACAACAGCAGCTTTTTACCATCTGAAAAACATCGCTAAGATCAGAGGAAACCAGACTTAGAGAGACTTATCCATGCATTTGTCTCCAGCAGGTTAAACTTCAGTAACGGCCTCACTGTTAGAGCTGCAGTTCATCCACAACGCTGCTGCTCGAGTCCTGACAAGAACCAGGAAATACAACCATATTAGTCCAGTGCTCTGGTCTCTGCACTGGCTTCCTGTCGCTCAGAGAATAGAATTTAAAATAGCTTGTGTATAAGTCTTTTCACATCTCTGACATGTTACAGCTGTATGAATCATGGAGGGCCCTGAGAACTTCAGGGAGGGGCCTCCTGGTGGTTCCCGGAGTCAATAATAAACACGGTGAGGCTGCGTTTCAGTTTCATGCAGCAATAATCTGGAACAGTCTTGATGAGGATGTGAGACAGGCCTCAACCCTGACAATGTAGAAAGAAAGGCTGAAAACAGTTCTTTCTACCCGTGCATATGACTGAAAGTATTTATCTGCACTTTTGCCTCTTACTGTAATTGATTATTTTTAAGTTGGTGATTTAATAATAATAATAATAATAATAATAATGCATTGGTTTTTATATAGCGCTTTTCTGGACACTCAAAGACGCTTTACATTGCATTATTCATTCACTCCATACTTGGTGGTGGTAAGCAACTATTGTAGCCACAGCTGCCCTGGGGTAGACTGACGGAAGCAGGCAACCAGTCTGCGCCATCGGCCCCTCCGACCACCATCAACCACTCGCTCACCCACTCACCCACTCACTCACCCACTCACTCACTCACCCACTCACTCACTGCATTCACTAGGCTTCCTGGTGTCACCAAACGGTCTCCCATCCAAGTACCGACCAGGCCCTTCCCTGCTTAGCTTCCAAGCTCTGACCTGATCGGGCACAGCAAAGGCGGTATAGTTTTATTGATTTTATCTGTTTTTTATTTGCAATTTTATGCAACTGTAAAGCACTTTGAATTGCCTTGTGTACAAATTGCGCTCTACAAATAAACTTGCCTTGTCTATACAGGCCCAGAAATCAAAACTGTCCAGCATGCCCTCCAGTCTTCTCTGCTTCCCTCCCATGGACAATAACCACATCCACCGGAACAATGGCTCTCAACTGGACTTTCACTACCTCCATGTATCTGACAGTGTGTCCTTGCCCTGCACTTTACAACGATTTGCCCGACGCTGCTATAACTGTATTAATATGTTGCACTGATGCCAAGATGAGCTAAATGTTTACACTGGGGGGTTTATGTGGCACTTTACACCAAACTATGACAATGTTGATGCTCTAAACATTTTCGTTGTTCTCTCTGACAATGACAATAAATCTCTTGAATCTACAAGCTGAACAAATGAAGGCCCCACATATCTCACTTTGCATGTAATGAGTCCATCAAAGGTCAGTTTCACAGTTTCCAGGTTCAGGCGGGGTGCTACTTCCTGTATGGTGTTTGCATGTTGTACAGCATTTTCCATTACCTTACAAACTGAATGATAATAATTAAACGCATGAATAAGCAAGTAAATAAACAACACATAAATAAATGTATTCCTGTGTGTTTGTTAACACTATGGGTGGTCCCCGTGTAACACTGAACTCAATCTAGAAAGTCTAATATAAGAAATACATTGATTTCTCCACCAACCACCAGCCATTGTGCTTTCCTCCTACACATAAAGCGCAAGATTTACAGCTCCAGAGCGAAGAAAGGCTTCAACTGCAGCAATGTGCGACGCGGGAAGCAAAAGTGCACATTTTAAAAACATTAAGGTGATGTCTAAATAAAGCTTAAATGTTATCCGAGTAATGTCATTTTAAATCAACATGTAAACAGTATGTGTGCCGGCTGTATTGTTCTGTGCATTGTAAGAAATGCAATATAAGTATGTGTAGAGAATTTAGCATCTATGTAGAAATGTTTTGGAATTTCTTACATTTCTGCTGATCCTAAAATGTGGTCCGATCTTTATTAAAATCACAAGAATGAGTAAACCGTGTCCCCTTGAACTAATACCACCCAAACAATTACATGTTATCATATTTGTATTGGCCATAACATGTAAACATTCACAGGACAGCGTGGAATAAGTAAGTGAACCCTTGGATACTATATGTTTAGAGAAAGAGCAATCACAGATTACTTAACTTTATTATAAAGCAATTTACTTCAGTACAGCAGAAAAGTGGACTTTTTGAGGATCTGTATAGTTTACCTGACATGAAAACATAGTCTTTTTTTCCAGAAATTCACTGTATTTATATCAAGTTATGGTTAGAAATAATCCTAATATCTTGGAATATCTTAAAGGGATATTTCAGGATTTTTGACATAGGGCCTCATTTCCTAGTTATCCAGAGTGTTGCTGATTTCTGGAGATTTTTTTTTTTTTTCAATTAATGCAGTTCTTATATTTGAAGAGTTTCGTGGCGCTAGGCTAATGCAAGGCTAGCGCATTTCTATGGTATCAGCTAGCCTGCATTAAAAACAGTCTGACCCGCTCCACAGTCCACCTGAGGCAAATCACTTATAACGCCAGACTAACCTTATAAATGCCTGTGTCGATAGAATAATTTTAACCATTTTGCATTAAAATAACTTACATTTGAGCAGCATCAGCTTCGTGGTTGTATAAGCTATACATCGGCGGAGTGATCTGCTAAAAAATAGTCCCTCAAAATGCGATCATTCATGTGATGCAAGGTCAGTTATATTCCAAAATTACTCTATCGACACGGACATTTATATGGTTAGTCTGGTGTTATAAGTGATTTGCCTCAGGTGCTCTGTGGAGCGGGTCAGACTGTTTTTAATGCAGGCTAGCTGATACCATAGAAATGCGCTAGCCTTGCACTAGCCTAGCGCCACGGAACTCTTCAAACAAAAGAACTGCATGAACTACAAAAAAAAAATATCTCCAGAAATCAGCAACACTCTGGATAACTAGGAAATGAGGCCGTATGTTAAAAATCCTGAAATATCCCTTTAAGCCTCTGCCCACTTTTTCCAGGCAATTACCATGATTACCACTTTATTACACTTTTGGTTTTCATGCTGTGACATCTCTTTATTACGTTTTCACTGTGCTGTAAAGTGCAACCCACAAATGTTTCAATTTCAGAACGTGTTGTTGCTGTTTTGATAAGCCTTGAGAATGTAATTAGTTATTTATGAAATGCTTCTCATGGGCACAGTTGGCATCCGCGTACACGCTGTCAGTCAAATAAATACAATTAATCTGCTAATATTCAACTCCGGTTTACCCGTTTCTACTGAAAAGTTGACGTTAATGACTTGATCCACCATCACCAAAGCTTTTACTGAACTAACATCAGGCCCTGGCAGTATAATGGTATATCACTGGATGGATTGCAGGAAATGAAATTATACTTCTTATTACCACTGAAGAGAAGAGAACATGTAACAACAATAGAAGTGCCTCTCTTTGACCCCATTCATGAGCAGTGTGGGCTGAAACCTTATGACTCCCGACACACTGCACCCACTCACTGCTGTAATACTGACAATACCAGCAAGGTTCAGTGGTAGGTCCTATGTAGTATCTGAGAGCCTTTCTCATCTTACATCGTGGCAACAAAGTATTCAGGAGGATAGATATAATAGAAAAGAACGCATACTATGTGATACAATGCATAATGCTGATCAGTGTCTTCTGCCATACTGAAAAGACACTGTTTTCATAATCCATAATCTATACAGAGGCAAATAGGCGGGAACCGTGTTATGTCTAATATACAGTATGAACAGAAACAGAAATGCATGGTCTGTTACTATCGAAACAAACAGAACTGAATCAGGACCAAATAGAATACAGAAATTGTTTCACTGTGAAGGTGTAATTAAAGCCAGATCCAATCAACTTTTTTCCTATAGAAATAAGGTTTGCCAGAATTTGTATAGAGATTTTTGTGAGACTGAAAATCTCACAAAAATCTCTATCTCAATAATGTTGTTAAAGAACGTCCTCGTACCTGGGGATGTTGGTGTCCAGCGTCGCTACTCCGTATCCAAACACGAAGATTCCCACGATGGAGGCTGGTATCAACAGCTGAGTGTAGACGCCGAGCCACGCAAAGTACAGGCCGATCTTCTCACCAAAATACTTCCTATAACAACCAAAATATTGTTTTTTTTTCCTTAAAGCAGATGTAATGTTTAAAGTAGGAGAGTGACATTATATCGATTTTCCGATATATTGCTATATTTTGTGGGACGATACGATACCAATATTTTTTATTTCGATATCGATACTTTTGATGACGTCGTGCATATTGATGAGCACCGTCATGCATAAAAATGAGGCAGCAGTGGTCCACTGATTTCACAGTCAACAGAGGCCAATAATGATCAGGACAGCAGGGGGCAGCACTACAGTTTTGAGCACTTGGATCAAACACTGTCACACAAATAAATTACTTTTAATAATAGTATTTATAATTATACAGAAGATTAATTTGGGGTTGATTTATTCCTTTTTAAATAGAACTGTGGTTTCTTGTTTATTTAAAGGGGCTAGATGCAAGTTTGCCATTTTATACTCACTACTGCCACCTCAGGTCATACGTGTAAGTTCACCTTCTATATTAAGCTCATGCATGACGGCACTTCGGGCCCAAATTAACACCTTTTTGAGTGACAGTGCAGGATTTTAGAGTTGTGGTGAACAGGTCTGGGCTCATGCTGCACACTAGGACATGGTTGGAACATGTAGGGCGAGGAAAGTACATCATTTTAACATTTTTAAACTCCGTATAGTCCCTTTAAATGTAAGTTTAAATGAAGTCACTGACAGATCTATAGACCCATTTTCAGTGTGCAAGTCAGGGATAATTTATAAAAGTGGTAGAAAGCACATGAAAAGAAATGTAAATGATAAATAATATGTAGTATGTTGAAGTAAAGGTTAAACTTTTATTTTTATTTTTATTGTGATGTATCAGTTATTTTTGTGCAATATATCGATTATCACAGTATCGGCGTATCGTGAGATTATCGGTATGGTGAGCCATGTATCGCGTATCATATCGAATCGTGAGGTACCCAGAGGTTCCCACCCCTAGTTTAAAATGTTGATGTTCAACAAATGTCCACAAGGCTTGCCAGTAAGTTAAATAAATAAAATGAATCCCCTGCAGGCCTGCGTTTTTAAACTGGAAATGACAGACACAAATTAGAGTAATTATTTGCATGTATGTGTGAAAAGGGCTTTTGTAATGAGTCCGCTCATCATAATGGGATTCAATAAATGATGTGAGTGAACAGTGCTCTAGTGATCGGAAAAGTATGAGCATGACCATGTGAGCATCGTCATTCACAAACGTGATCTTACCTGACCAGATCGATTGGCTGGTGCTTGTAGAAGGCGGAGTATCGGGCCCACTCTTCATGCAGCACCTGAGGCCAAACAATGAGAGTTACTGTGGGAGGACTTCACTAGTTTAACCTGACGGGCACAGGAGCTGGTCTGCAGCCAGGGCAGGAGCTACTCTAAGGCTAAATATAAAACAAAACACGGAGGAGTTACGTTAATACTTGTACAGAGCACTTTTATTACTATCTTCATCCTTCTGCCGGCGGTGGGATCCGGCTGTGAACCTATGGGAAAGCAGCATGTCTGCACTAAAAAGTAAAATGTTTTCATTGCAGACAAGGAGGGTCTCGCCAAAAGTATATAAAACTAGGAAACACAAAGGACAGATAAACAGTTTTGATAGTTTTGGTTAGCTTTGAATGAAAAGTTGGAAAGTTCAAGTTCATTTGGGTTAGGTTGAAGATGGGTCCAGAAAGTGCACCATATAATTTCATCATGACTCCTAATGATTAGATTTAGAAAGATAACCAATGTATTATTGTATTATTAGGCCACATTTACTTGATGATATAAAGAGCTTATATACTTTAATTTTTAGTAATAGTCAATAGTCTTGTTATGATTTAGTGACTCTGGTCTAGTGTTGTCACGATATTGAAATTTACCAATTAAATACCAATTTCGATAGAAGAGTAAAAAAAAAATTCCCTTTTAATAAATATTATATTTACTATAGGAAACTCTTGTCTCTTTCCTTCTGCATTGTATTGTTTACATTGCAGAATACTCAACATTATATTAGTTTATTCAGATTGACCATGTTCTTAAGACATGTCCCTTAGACTGTATTTGCTGATTTAACCGACAATATAAAGTGTTTACAGACTGGACTTGGCCCAGGACCATCAGGTTAAACACTGTCTGTTTTTGCCTTCATACAGTAACAGTCACTGCTGTCGCATTTAGGAGCAGAACAGTGCATTAATTCAATGCACAATGTTAAAGCTGGCCTTTAAAATTCCTCAAAATAGTTACAGATAGGTAACATGTAACTATACAGTTGACATTGGTAAAATTTTATTTTGTTGAGATTTTTTAGGAGAAAAAACGGCTTAATAGCCAAAGCTAACTGATACATGTAAACCAATGGACGCCGCTGAGCTAACATTAGCCACAATCGCAAATTCTAGTTTCTATAAAAACGCCTGCTCCTTTCAGCCTGGTACTGCACCAGTAATCAGATCCTACCTCGACAATGGATGCATTTAGTTTTAGAGTTTTATTCAGGGTTTAAGTGAGCACTTTTTAGCTCTAATTTAAGTTTTGATCGTAGCACAGCAGGTTCCTTCCGGCGCTCCGGGAGCGAGCAGGAGAGGGAGGGGCTGCTCTGTGCGCAGCCCGGAGGAAACACAGAAAGTATCGATACCTGCTCAAATGAATATCTCGCTTCGCTACCACTTTTAGTATCGCTTTAGCTTCGAGGGATCGATTTTTTTGACAACCCTACTGTGGTCCAATCCACATGGAACGAAAACGGCCGCAAACCGCAGCGTCTTCTCTGAAAGCACAAATGACCAAATGTGGTATTATTTTCTCGCAATGTAATCAAAAAGCCGTGACATTACTGTTGAGACAAATTTAGCAGGGCCGTAGACCTAATCTCTGACAAACGACGAATTGCTCCAGCAAAGCGTGCGTTTTCGTGTTGCAGAAGAAAAGCAGGGTTCTCTTATCCTTGCGCCGCCTCATGTGCAGATCTGACAGCTCTTTGCATTCATAGACGTTGTGTATGTGATTGCGAGCGGTGACTCATGTTGCGACTACGCCTTCAGATGACAGCGAGGAGGCGACAACGCTTCCATCAAACCGTGGCCCTTTTGGATACGCAAAACTGACACATCCATGAAAAAAAACAAAGCATAGAGCTGGCTTCAGGGTTGGCTTTGAAATCTCATTAAGAGATTATAAGACAATGCTTTAGAAAGGAAGAACACAAATGCAAGCGTAAATGCAGATTTGCAATGGGATTTATCGGGTTGCGTTCGAGTAACAAACTGTCAAAAGAGCCGATTGATTAAAGCCGCACTTCGTGACATTAAAAAAAACATTTACAAATTAAATAAAATACAAGCTGCCCTCTGGCTTGACTTGTGACTTGTAACGTCTCCGTGTCTGTTATGCTTTGACTACACTTTGCCAAACGTGAGGTTTAAATGCATAAATGTTTCCTTCCAAATACTTTATTTATATAAAACATTGCAAACATTGTATGGGCTGTGTCTAATTGACCATTACGAGCACATTTGTTATTGCTGGCGTGTTTATTTATGTGTTGAGAATCTGGAATATTCCGCAGTGAGGCTTTGATATTCGGGTGGAGCATCGCTAATTAGTTTATTGGTTTATTTAGTAGGGACAGTGTTAATGAACAGCAGCCTGTAGGCTAATTTCCATCCGACGCCCCCCGTGCCCTCATTCATCCAGGCCTATTGTACATGTTTTTAGTGGTAGGGGGAACCGGAGTACCCGGAGGAAATCTACGCAGACACGGGGAGAACATGTAAACTCCACACAGAAACTCCTCGTCCCTGGTGGGAATTGAACCCGGACCTTCTAGCTGTGAAGAACGAGCGATAGTACAGCTGTATGTTAGTGTGATTTTGTCTTTTAATTCTCATATTGAAGATGTCGAAATGATTCTCTAACCATGGCAGCAAAAAGTTATTTGAAAGTCATTTGATTTGTGTAGTGACACATAATCTCCAAAACACTCAACAATTGTAAATTTCAGCTGCTTGAAGATTTCTTTTGTAAATAGTAATATGTTGCGATCTGAATTCAGTTCACAGTGGGCATTTACAACAGGTCCAGGAAGATTGCCATTCGAAAGAAGACTAGTGATGTAAATGCAGAAGAAGAAAGATTTTAGGGTGATTTTACCTGTCGGTCGTTCCTCTCCTCTGTGTGACCTATGACTTTATAATCGCCCTGAATGAGGAAAAAAAGGTTATTAACGCAAAACACACACAAACGCACTGTAACATGTGACTGAGAGGAAATCAAATAAACTCACGTCGTGAAGAGGGAAGGCAGCGTCGTATACGCCTTTAGCAATCAGAGAACTAATACCTGTGGACACAGGGAGACATGTATTGTATTTCTAATAAGGAGAGATGTGTTCATAGATGTGCCACTGTTGTCGTCTACGGATTTCCCATCAACCAGTGCTCCTCCTGTGACCAAAACAGTGAAGATGGCGGCCGCGACACAACAATCTTTCACCAAAGAAAAAAAAAAAAAGAATGGTGCACACTGAATGGGTGCTGCTGCCGCATGCTCTCTCATCAAATGCAATTTCTCCATCTGTGAGATCAATAAAGTAGCATCTTATCTTATCTTATCTTGTCACTATTTAATTATTTTTATTTTGATCAGCTCACACGGTCGATTTGTTTGTCCGCTTTTGAAATAAGTGCATTAGTCGGGAGAGTTTGAGCAAAAATACCAATCTGTACATTTGGAGTTTTATGAACAAAAGCCTGAATTGCACCAGAATATGAAGATTTACATGTGATTGCTTCAAGTCTTCCATGGCGTGGCCTCTCAGACACAGGAATAAAGCCTTTTAGACGGATAAATACATTACTGAAACTGTAATGGAACAAATGATCTGCTTATTTTTGTTGTCTTTATACTGGTCCCAAATACATCATTTCAAAAGACATGTGCGTTTTTTACAATTGTGTCCCAACTTCCCCATGAAGCTCTGCACACATTTGTCAGTCGTCCTTTTTGTCGAGCCCCATTTCCTTTGTTTCTATAAAAAAAAAAAAATGACATTCGCACAAGCACCGGTTCTGAAATGACTTGTGCTCGCGGACAGCTCCCTCCTCCGCCCAGAAAAAACCCACAACTCCCAGACGGCCGAGCTTCAATCTGAGGCTGACCCAGCAAGTGTGACCCACTTGTGGAGGGTCCTGGAGGATCTGGTTCAGTCCAAATGTTGAAAATAGAGGTTAAAGATATGCAGCGCTGCGCTCCCCCTGCAGCGATCAGAGCACCTCGAGCTGTGCCTTCTGCTGCGCGCCGGAGGCCAGCAACAGATGGAGGACACAGACTAACTGCGTTAAATACAGAAATACAGGCTGGATGTGAGTCTGACTGGTATTCCTGACATGAAGGAGAAGAGGAGTGTTGCTGTTTATACGGCAGATCAAATAACAGACAATTCGGAAAGTTTGGAAAAGCAATGAATGTGTTGCATTGCTCTTTCTTTGAATGGCTGACAATTATTACTCACTGGATGTGTCAACTGAGCATGACATACACACATGTCACAGAGCTGTAGTCATTCTGGCCTCCAGCTCAGTGCATTTGATTCTACTCAGTCATTCTTCAGTATCTTATGAAGTTAAAACAAGAGAACTGGACTTACAATTAATCGCTCTCTAGAGAGCCTCCTCATAGATCTGCTTCACTCCTCAGACTAAACTAACACATCAAAGAGGAAACAGAAAACCTTTCTCTGTGATTTGTCATGTCAACAGAGTCTGAGTCAGTGTTTAAACTGCTCAAGATGCTAGCATGCTACTGGTTAGCAACTGTCAATGGCTTCAACACGATAAACACATGTGTGGCTCACATCTATGACACTGAGGAAATACTACAGTAACAGCTTAGCTCTGACCTCTGTCACATGTTGTATCCAAGACTAGATGTTTGGAGTGTGGTTCAGGGCTTTCTGTTGGAGAGGTCAGAGCTGAGCTGTTGAAGCTAAATGCTAACCTGTAGCATGCAAGCTTCTTGAGCAGCTTAAACACTGACACTGGTTACTTCACATAAACGTGCGTCTCTGGGGCCGTGTTTTTACTGTTATCTTCTTGAGCAATGATTACGAGTACATAAAAATACCACTGTCAATCAGCTGTCTTTCATTTATATCCTGAGTAGAGATATTGTTACATGTTGCAGTACTGCATAATGCTACTTCGGTATTGAAAATGGCCACTATAACAACAAAAGTCACATGACTGAAAGGCATGTATAACTGGTGGGTTTGACGTTTATCGAAAACTGCAATGAAGAGGCTCTCTGGATGGAGAGTGACACGTTGGCCAGTCCAGTTGTTTTAACTCCACATGGTTGAACTGGTGATCTAGATGACCGAGAATTTTACATATTTTTTTATTAAATCAACTCCCCCAAAAAATGCACTGATATTCTGAAGGCACATGTTTGTGAGTCAAATGTGTTCCAAATAATTCAGTTGTGAACACACAGAACACTGACCCAAATCTACACAAAGCAAATCTCGGCACAACAAACACATTCTGACAACACACAGTAAAGCATCCAAAAGTGATTATTTTAATGTCTCTTACGAACAGCCCAGAGTTTAGATCCTACAGTTACTCAGGTACCTTCAAAGCTAGATATCTCTCAAAAAGTCTACTTAACTGCAGATGATCCATGTACATAAAGCAATAAGAATTCACCGACTGTGTCTTTTTTTGTTTTGTTTAATCCATTAAAACGCAGACACATTTTCACTAATTATGTAAAATACAAAGGTGAGGTGCTATTATGAGTAAGCGGTGGTTTGATGCCATTACTGCTGAGCTCAGAGCTGTGAACGCTGTTCCTGGTGGAGCCACCTGCTGCAGGATTATGATGCACTAATGACAGACAAGTATTCCCGGGAACTGTCAGACGGCGCCCAGTGTTTTTACTTTTACAGAACACAACCTCAGTGAACTGTTCAAAAGGCTGTGGTGCTATACATATGCCCAAAAACACCAAATCTGGTTATACTTGTCCCCCAATAGTGCATTATCTAAACCTCTATTACTTCTCTGTTAAAATACATACCTATGGTCTGGCAGGTCCGCACACAAACTGTCCTTCTCAGGATCTCGTACACCTGATGAAAAGTATTACAATATTAATACATTAAGATTTGACAATCATGAGGCACAAAATAATAATAAAAATAATAATATGTGAAACGTACTATTCGGCCTCTAGTGGAGTTGTCAAAAAATGTGTCTTTGGATGTGATGTTGTATCTGGAAGACAAAGAAAAAAATAGGGGGTTGGATGGGTCTGTATGTTAAAGGAGCTATACCTGACATGTTTTTCTTTTTGCAAGGTCACATTCTTTTTGCCCCATAAATGTATGTTGTAAATGTAGTCATTTGTGAAAAAAGCAGCCTGATGCGAATGGTTTGCACCTTATTATCATTTGTTGCCTAAAAAGGTTCAAAATCAGGTATAGTCCCTTTAAGATTATATAACATACCAATTTAAAACCTTCTTGCACGTTTAAGCCTGTGTCATGTATGTTTATCTGTCCAGGAAGCTCATATGTCTCTCTATTCTAACCAATATTCTAGATTTGGAAAGAATCTAAAATATTCTAACCAAATTTTCTACAATATTTGGTTAGAATATTCTATTCTAACCAAATAGAATATTCTATTACAAACATGGTTGTATCGCAACAATATTTATGTATCATTGTTGCAGTACATAAACATTGCGATACATGTTTATGTTGTCATAAACATATATCGCAACGATATTCTATGTTGCAATACATGTTTTTTATGTATCGCAACATAGAAAACCATCTAGGACTTAGGACTTTTTGAAAGCTTTTTAGAAGAACATTTTATTAATGTAGCATGCACTCTCACGGAAAAAAAACAAAAAAACATTTACAACTCAAGTTCGGTTGTCTTTACTTAATCTTTGTAGAATTTGACATATTTCTCAATAGAAAGCTCAGAATTCAGTCACTAATAAAGTAAGGCGCACTTAGGCTCTATTTCTAAATCTGCATTTGTGAGGGATTCTGTCCAGACATTCATTCATTTTCTTCCAGCAGTCTGAGCAGAGACGCCTCAAACTCTTCTGGGGAGATCCAGAAGCATTCCCGGGCCAGCTCAGAGACATAGAGTCTGCATGAACAGCGTTGATCCAAACAAGACTGTCATCTTGAATGTGTGCAACTGTTGCGCCACGTAACTGCAGCCTGTGGCTGAAGGGTGTTGCTCATAAAAAGAGGTCAATTGAAGTGTGGCACTGAGAGCACTGCTTTCCCTTTGGAGCCTCATCATCTTTTCCACCTTTACATCACACTCCCACATGTACTTCATTCAGCATTTACGCTATATCCTTTTAAAGCTCACAAAAACTTTATTCATCTCACTGTGAGTTAAATACTGTCCGTGCCCCGAGAGAAAGACTATATGCCACTGGTCCCGATATAATCCAAACAAAAGCACATGTTCAACCCCCACCAAAACCCTTTCCTCTCACTCCTTCCCAGCCTAGGAAAAAGAGTGCTTACAGTCTACATAACACCGCCATTGGCCATGGGTGTCTAACAGATCCGTCTGTCAATCTCACGCTTCAATACTTTCCTCAGTGAGAACATGACCCCGAGACACTTGAACTCCTCCACTTCAGAAAAGGATTCTCCGCTGACTTGGACAGGGCAAACCACCTTTTTCAGATCAAGAACCATGGCCTCGTATTTGAAGCAGATTTTGCTGGGCCATGTATTCATAAAAGCCCACACAAACCCACACAAGTATAGTTGACCATGCTTGAACTAAAGACTCTGTGTTGTCTTACAGATGTAGTTTGTCCCTGGAGAAACAGTGGGACAGCAGTTTGGTGCGGCCGTGCTCCTGATGTGGGACCTTCGGCTGAAAAGGATGGTTCAGTTTCCTCCACACGGTGTTTATACCGGTGCTGAAGCCGCTCTCTTCCTTCAGGTCGTAACTCTGAGGGAAATAATGCAACAATGCAACAAGTAAAGATGCTGAAAAATGGATTAAGTAAAGATATCAACCAATTCTGTTTTGGAGCATCATAACAACGACTTAGCAAATTAAAACTTTTCTTATATGTTTGGCCTGGAAAATTCTCATAATAATTCAAATGTAAACTTCCTGGATCCAGAGTGTAAATTAGTAAAACAAAGGAGCTCTTCGAAGGGAAAGTCATTCATAAATGAAAACCAAGGCACTCTGTTGTTCAATACTGCATTCATTATGTATAGGGTCTAAATGAATACACCTCAAAGGAGTCCAGTGTTTTTCAGTCTTTCGGCCTTCATTTGGTCCATTAAGACAAGCCATAAACAAAGGCGTCTTAATTTCACTCCAGAGTGCCTTGGGATTCTGTATTTTATGAGGAGCCCGACAAACAGTAACTGCAGTCACACTCTAGAACCACTCTGCGTCAATAAAGATACACTGGCCGTCGTTGAGATGTTTCTACAACTCTCCTGGAGTCCACCTGAGGCAAATGAAGTTAATTTGACTTGATTTGGAAAGGGGCACACCTCTCTATCTCACAGCTGACAGAGCACGTCATTGCAGAAACCAAACCCTGACGACAGAGGAACTGTCTGTAGACCTCCGAGACAGGTTTGTATCGAGGCACAGGTCTGGGAAAGGGTTCAGAAAAATTGGTGTACCTTTGAAGGTCCCGAAGAGCACAATAGCCTCGATCATTCATAATGAAAGACGTTCAGAACCGACAGGACTCACTAGAGCTGGTCGAGCAATCAGCTTTGTCATAATGGAGCATTGTATGTAGATTGATGAGAAGTTTTTATTTATTTTGAATCCATTTTGGAATAAGGCTGCAACATAACACGTAGTACTTTCTGGATGCACTGCAAAAGTGTTCTCCCATATAGTTGTCATGTTTCATGTCACTGGCTACGTTTACATGGAGACAAAAAATATGATCATAATCTAATTTCTGGAGTTCTCAGATTATTGAAGAGACATGTAAACAGTACAATGTGATATACATTATCTGATAAAGATGTATCGTATTTGTCGGACAGTAAGTCACAAAAACAATAGGCGTACGGTATGCTAACGTAGCACATTGATGGTTAGCTACAGGAAGCATAAACAACAAACTAAATAGGTGTCTGGTATGTTCAAGTCACATAAACAGTTCAGATAACTATAGCATAAAGGACATACCACTGCACCGTTGACAAACCTCTCCCGGCAGCACATTTTTCAAGCTCTCATTTGCGGAGTCGTTCCTCTAGCTGTGGCCATCTAGCTTGATTAGCTTTCTTTTGTTTACTTCACTGTGGTTTAAAGAGTAACCTCCGCTTTCGCGCTCACTCCAAACTTTAGTTCTGCTGTGCGAGCTAGCTAACCGTTAACATGAAGCATCAAGTTAGCATTCTCCATTGTTTATGTATTTAAGGGCTGTTGAATCACTTTGCTCCTCTCCATGTCTTTGCATCTTTATTGGGTAGAAAACTATATTCATAATTCAGCGTTTGTTGAAGTAGATTTTCAATAATTAAAGAAAGTCTAGATTTTTCTCCACCTTAACTGTTTTCAAACATGACCATATATGGGCGATTCCAGAGATGGCGTCTGTATCTATAAAGACATAACACGGTAATCTGATTCCTTTCTGAAAGCCGAAAATGAAATAGAAACAAATCACAAAAGTTATCCATGAAATAAATCCAAAACTTATTTAAAGTGAAAACGCAGTGTGGCGCCGATAGTCGAGTGGTTAGAGCTGCTGCACATATGCAGAATATTGCTCCATCCTTAGAGTTGTGGGTTGTGGGTTATATTATCTCTACAGCTCTTCCCTTACATCCTTATTAAAAGTTAAAGCGCAGTTTGTGCTATTATTTCACTTTGCTGAGATCAAGAAAAACAACACTCAGCTGACCAGGTTTGAACCCTGAACCTTTGAGTTTCTAGTGTGTAAACGCCACATGGAGCCCATTGACTCCAGGTCCAAATACGGAGGATCATTTTCAACCATCTCTGGCTCATGTAGAACCCAGAGTTTTGGATAATCCGATTTCTGAAGTGAATATAAACGCATCAGCTCATGAAAACGTAGCCAGTGTCTCAAATTCTTACCGTTTTAGTTGGAACTTTAATTTTGAGGAACTCTGCCTCTCTGCACAGCACTGGCCACGGAGCATGGACACGGGTGAAGCTGGGCCCATGAGCCTTTGCCTGAAAACACAGAGGATTTATGTTACAAAAGTGTCCCTATTGCAACACAGACCCATCAAAAACACAAAGGAGGAGGAGGCATCAAGACAGGTGCTTAATAGGGAAAGGAAAGCAAGCTGTGGGCAAATCTGAAATGTAAATGAGAGGAAGCTGCTTGTGTACAAAGAAAACTGTGCTGCTGCTGATCCACTCTTGCACATGCTACTAATTTGGCACATGGGCTAATTTACAAAATATCAATGTGATGTGATTTGGAGAGGTTTTACCAATCTACCAGTCTCCGCTAACATCTGTAGCTACACTCCAAACAATATATTTTTCTCATATCACAATAAGAAAGGACAATAGCTTGCATTGATGATGACCCACAGTAACACATTGGCTATTAAAAATGAATGGTTCTTCTGTCCATTCTCTCTAAAGCGATGCCCAAAGCACAGTTCTCTTCTCTCTGTTACAGAATGTTCCCGATGGACCTGATGTGATCATTGTAATATAGCCATGTATGCTCTGTAGACGGTATGTGACTCATGTAGTTGGCAGGCCATTTATTGCTCACCTTGTGATAACAATAATTTGCAGTATAGTCACACTATAAGTATTCGAATAGGCATGATGGAGCTGCAGTACATCAGTTGTTTTCTATCATGAAACCAGAGGCATAGATTACCCATTCTGATTGGTTTGGTCAAATATAGCATTTAGGGCTGAAGATGACTTTCTGATTTGAGTTTCTGATTGGTAAGACCATTAGAAACTGGCGAGCCGCTTGACTTCGAGTCAGTTATAGAGTCCGGTACTGCTTCATAGAGACTGGACGGCCCAATCACAGGGCGCAGGGGAAGGGGTATGGGGAGTGGAGCTGTAGATGCCACAAAAACGTTTGAAAACAGGTCACTCTTAAAGGAACAGGCCACCGTTTTTACATATTGGGATCTGTTCTTACCTGAGCTTAGTCGAGTTGATACGTACCTGTCTGGTCTTTGTGTGTGCCCTCAGTAAAAACATATCACAGTATGGAAAAACGGTGGCCTATTCCTTTACGTCTCAATTACCCTTGTGTTGAATAATCATAATAAATGTAGGATAAATAAATTAAACATTTTGCTTGTGAGGTTCTGTTTTGAAAATGAGTGTTTTCAGCCGTGTCATATCATACATCTCCCTGATTGGTTCTTTCTTAGTCCTGCCTTAAAATCATAGCACCAGGAGCGGTGTATAGAATTAGGGACTCCCCAAATATTCAGTATTCCTCCCAAGTGGGGATTGCTAGCTTGAAGGTTGCTTTGTCTCTGATTCAGAAACTAAACAAAGATATAAACATGACAACAACCATATTACACAACGTAATGGGGACACAACCTGGCAACTTTACTCACCAGACCCATTTCCCTTTACCTTGCAAGCCTGTTTTACAATGGAAAAGTGGACCTACACTATCCGCACTTCCCAAGGCATGTCCATGATCAACATTCACTATTGCATTCAGTAATCAGTCAGACTTCACTGACAGAGTTGAGTTGGGGGGACGCAGACTGTAACCGTACCCGAGACCCCCTCAAGCCTGATACGGGACAAGCCCAATGTAAACGCGGAAACCCGAACTGTCCTCTCCAGGGAGAGTGTAGCAGACAGAGCTCAGCTGATAGACAAAGTGACAGCTTCACTCCGGGTCAGTTACATTGTATGGCCATAAGTGCAGAGGCTAATTGTACCTGTACTAATGTATGGATGCTATAGGTGAAGAAGGAACACAGAGGTGAAGGTGAAGAATGAACACATCTGGAGAAAAAAGTTGATATTAGTGTGTATTTGACCTTTCAGTGACTCAGTGGCGCCTTTACTTTTACTTTGCATCCCTGTGGCCTCTAGGACACTACAGGATACAATTGATTTAAGTTTGATTTGTTTCAGGGTTCCTGGTAGGTGTTCTGAATAGAAGGTATACGTAACCATGGAGACAGTTCCATCAGCAATGAAAACCTACCAGAAACCTTAAAAAACAATGGATCCTGGGGCGTCCTACAGGCCACCTGGATGCCAAGTAAAGGCGCCATGTTATACAGCCGATGGGTCACTGAAAGGTCAATACGCACAAATATCAACTTTTTTCTTTTGTTTTGCATAAAAAGTTCAATAATGTACCTTTAAAAGTTACATAAGTAAGTAAGTGCTTTATTGTCATTGTACAAGCGTACAACAAAATAGAGTTCAGGTGTCAGTCCTGAGCTGCTGCGACTGAGCCGTGCTGCCACTGTGGGTCAAACTGACCCGCATGACCTTGGAGGCCGGGGAAACTGTAACACTCAAAAGAAACCTGGTTGGCTTCCCTCTGTCTCCTCTGAAATGGTGCAGCGCCTCCTGGATTTGTCCATGTTTCAGAGCATGGTGTCCTGCACTGGTCAGCGGACTCAGCTCCACAGCAGTCTTTCACCATCTCCTCGTCTGTCCCTTTTTTGTTTCCTGTAGCTCCCCCTCTGTCCTGCAGGTGGGGGGGGCTCTTGGTGCCTCTTCAGTGTCTCAGTAGAAGACATGTGTAGGTCTCCAATGGGTTTAGCTGATATGCTCGCTTTCATTTACCTTTAAAAAGCTGCTTTCTCAGGACCAGTTTGGACTCTCAAAATAAACAAATCCACCAAACCTCCACAAAAAGAAGACGTAAAAGTAAAAATATGATAATCACAGAATTGTTAAAACTGTTCAAAGGTGGCACTCATATGGCGTCACAACATTCTCAAAGGGCCAACAATAGAGGCGTTTTTTGTTTGTTATTACAATGAACCACCGAGTACGAACTTTTTAAATTGTTAGTTGTAATAATTTCTAACTTTCATAACTTGCTTTGCCTGTGATGCACCTTGGCCAGGTCTCCTTTGTTAATGAGAATTGGTTCTCACTTGACTTACATACTAGGTCATATATAGGACACCCCCAATTTCACAGGGATGATTTTTTTATACACGTCACGGTTATGTAAACGACAAACAACTAGCTCGCAAGTTCACGATGAATAGAAAGGCTTTATATTTAGATGATCAGCACACAAAGGTATTTTTCACTAAAGTAACAGGGCCAATCCACAAAAAACAAATCCACTTTACATACTTTTTTCCCAACTGCTATTATTCAAACACAAATAATTTGAGTTTTCGGTTCAGATGTTCCATTTGTTAGTCTCTTTTTTCCTCCCTAATTGCCTCCTTGCCACCTCTCGCTCTTTGTTGCTTAGAAACAAGCTACTTTCATCACACAGACTTATGGCAAGTATCCCCTTTGGAGTGGGGAACTATTGATGGAAATGATAAGGTTAAGAACCACTTTGTTATATAGGGCTCCGATATGAATGAAAAGTCAATTACAAAAAATGATTACTACCAGCCTCAGTGATTACAAAATAAAATAAGATCTTAGCCTTGATCTCTGTGCCGTCTCGAGGAATCAAAACCAGGACCTCTCTGATGTGAAACGTAAGCGCTAATCTGGTACACGTCTCTTTCAAATCCCATTCCCCGGCTCGATTGGTGAGAGTAATGTACGGCCGGATGCCAAGAATCGTATATCCCGTCGTTTGATCAGTCGTTGGGATCTGAATTTAGCACGTGTTGATATTCAAATTGCACTGTGCTGCCTGACAGAAAACAACACAAAAAAAACCATCATAGAAATCTCTTCCTACACATCCTGCTAGGACGCTTTGAAAATCAATTCTCTTTTCAACCACAGTCCACCTCCACGGGCTGTCTTCTGCGGCGCGCTGCTCCATCAAAACGCATGGGGGTTATAAATACCTTCAGCCCGGAGAAGGTTAATTAGTAGAGGCAGTTTCAATTAGCTCTTTATCTCCATGGGGGGGTAAGTGGGACAGGGCCAGCGGCGTATTTTGGACAGGGAGGGGGCGATTGACAGTGTAATGGGACAGGCATAGCGAGGAAAGGGGAGCGCGGGGAAGATAAAGTGATTTAACAGCATTAGATCGGGGCAGATTAGACAAATGTAAACAGTTTAATTGGAGGGGGGGATCCCACTTCTCACTCTACGAAGTGCTGCGTCTAAACTTGTTCAAGCTCTTTGGTTATGGACCTAATGCAACAGTTGGTAAGACATCTACATACAGTATTTTCTTCCCTTTCTGTGCGAGCACTTACAGTGAAAGGTTACAGTGAGGAGTTATAAAAAATGCATGAGCCATTTTGAGTGACATTTAGCTCAGTAAATATCACCCACTCTTCCACATGTGTCGCTCTTCTCAGCTGCCGCAAATGCTCTCACAGGTTTTTGCTTTTTGGTGTTTGCATCACTCTTTAGAAATAGACTCATGTGGCAAATACGTGATTCACGGGAACTTGCCAAATGTCGCAGGATAAAGACGCATTTGACAAAACAGCACAACAGGAATTAGAGTAAGTGTTTGGATTGTAAAAAAGAATGCAAATTGTATTACGTAACCTAAGCATATGTTTAAAGGGACTATACAGAGTTTAAAAATGTCAAAATGATGTATTCTCCTCCCCCTACATGTTCCAACAATGTCCGAATGAGCTCAGACCTGTTCACCACAGCTGCCTCTAAAATCCTGCACTGTCACTTAAAAACTTGTTAATTCCTCCCCTTTTACTTTATAACAATTTATTTTGAGACTACAGTACTTTAAATAAGGAAATTTGAGTAGAATGGATATGTAATGTATGTGTATATATGTGTATGCATGTGTACGTGCATGTACGCGCAGATGGGTATATGTATTTGTGTATCTATTTGTATGTGTATGTACATAAGTGTGCCTATGTGTTGTGAATGCATGCATGTATATGTGTGTATATATACGTATATGTAGATGTATGAACTTCGTAACGTGTAACGTGCAAATGTAGATGTATGTATATGTATGTGGGTGTGTATGCACAGTATGTATGTACGTATATACATATGTTTGTTTGTGTTTGTTTTTATTTAATATCATTCTTTATTATTATTTATTTACTGCGCACAAACCCATAAATTGCAAATAAAAAAATAAAAAAATAAAAAACTTGTTAATTCGGGTCCGAAGTGCCGTCATGCACGAGCTTAATGTAGAAGGTGCAGTTACACGTATGACCTGAGGCGGCAGTAGTGAGTATTAAATGGCTAACTTGCATCTCGATATTTTCATATAGAAAAAACTACAAACACATGCTTTTACTGTGAGCGGCTCAGCTCTCCTAAGACGTGACTGTAACTTTACTGGGAGTTGGTACGTCTCCAGCTCGTCTCCATGGAGATGTGACTAAAGTCAGCAGAATTTGAGATCTAAATAGGTCCTCATCCAAATCCATTCTTTGATTACCCACTGGTAAAATAGCATTTTCTGTGTTGAGCTGGTCATTAGAAGCATGTTTTGTATTGATGGCAACAAAATACCGGTAGTCCAAAATGTTACAAAGTGTGCCTTTAACAAGATAGAAGTAACAAGATAGTCTGGTGCCACACAGGGCGGCACCAGACTTTAAAACAATGAAACAATAACTAATGTAATGTCCAAGCAAATGTAATGTCTAAATAAGCAGTATGCAGCAGACAGGAATGAGTCCCCTGTCCTTAGACACTCCTACGGCAAAGAAAAACTCAAAAACCAAGTGGAAGGAAAGAGAAACCTTAGGGAGAACCACAAGTATGAGAAATCCACTCCCAAGAGTACTTACTACTGCTTACTAATAGCCAAGGTTCTTACTATAATAAAGTCACACAATGCAAAGTTAGTGAAGATTAAACAATCTTTACATTACGGATGACTCCTTTACAGTGACTGAGCTTCTAGTACAATGATTGCAAATATGATCAAAGTTCTGATTTCTGAAAGAACTGAAGAAAAAAAACTTTTCCTCTGAGTGATGGGAATGTCCCTCCGGTGGGGCAGACGGCAGGTCCCAGCTCACTCTGCTTACTGTGATTTAATTAAAAGTGTGCTTTAAGAGGATGTTCCTGAGAGATCGAAGGTCAGCTCAATAATCCTCAGACACAGTCAGCAGGCCTGACATTTAAGTTGAGCTTTGCCTTTTTTACACCAAGCAATCAGTGATAAATGAAACCCGCCGCACACGGCTGTGAGCAGCGGAGAGCACTCTCCGAATGTTGAAGTGGACAAAGCTTCAGAGGGATTATTGACTCAAAAAACTCAAATTTAATTATCTAACCATGTTTTGATGAAGTTCAACACTAATAACAATTACCCTCTTCTTATGCTAAAATGCCTTTATTGTTTATGGCATGTCTTAATGGATCTCACAACACAACACATTGCTCCAGGACGAACAAACCCTCTCCTCTTTAAGGATATTAAGGACTCTCATACATTTATGTTTCAAATAATAAACTTTTTAATGAAAAAGTAAGTAAGTGAAAGTAAGTGAAGTAAAGTAAGTATTTACACTACATTTGAGAAATGTGTATTTTTGTATCTTCATCACTGGCTATGTCCTCAGTCAATGAAACGGCGACAAAAAAATAATTTAAATGAGGATTCTAATATGTTTTACTTTTTATCCCATTAAAATCAGGTAGGAAACGGGATGAAACAATCAACCTTTGCGTGATTGGGCAAAGCTCTTTTCTGTGTCATCAATTGTAAAAGTAATTTATTATATTAAAGGGGCTAGATGCAAGTTAGCCATTTTATACTCACTACTGCCACCTAGCACATTTGTGGAACTGCAGCTTCTATATTAAGCTCGTGCATGACGGCAATTGGGACCTAAGTAAAACTTTCTGAGTGACAGTGCAGGATTTTAGAGGCAGTTGTGGTGAACAGGTCTGGGCTCATTCTACACATTAAGACATTGCTGGAACATGTAGGGGGAGGAAAATACGTAATTTTTAAATTTTTAAACTAGTCCCTTTAAGTTGACTGTGCTTTGAACATCAGTTTGTTTTTTTGCGGCTCAAAACGTACCTCTTCGAATTAGCTTATAATCAGGTCAGTTAGGTAAAGCTCTGACCCACAGCCTGAAGTAAAGCTGCCTTAGGAGAAACACTGCTGTGGGAAGTACGGTCCACTGAGCGCTATCCTCTTCTTCTGACTGCAGACTTTGTCTTATCAAGATACAATATTTAATTTATCTGTAGTCTGTTCATCACTATTCACATGGTGTCTCCTGTCCCACTCCCCCTCGGGAGTGCCTGTCTAGATCGAACGGAGGAACCTGGGTGAACGGAGGAATCCTGCATTCTGGAATCTGAGGACTGGACAGTCTGTGATCTTGGCCCGTCTGCTGAGGGATCCTTCGGCCCTGGAATGGATCTCTCCTTCTGTGGTTTTCCCCAAGGTTTCTCTTTTCTCCTGCTGGGTTTTTGAGTTTTTCCTTGCCGTACTGGAGAGTCTAAGGACGGGGGACACCCACGCCGCTCGTCGCTACCTCCTATTGGACATTATATTTGCCATTATATTTACCTGAACTTTTAATTGTCATATTTATTGCTCTGTTTTATTGCCTTGATGTTTGGTGCAGCCCTGTGAGGCGATTTCTGTTGTGATATTGGGCTATACATAACCATTAAACTTGAAACTTGAAACTTCAAAGGCAATTACAATGTGTCTCAATGAGTTCTCACATCTGCTCTGAGACTCTTGCAAAAGTTTGTTGGGTTTCTGAGCAGAAAGATCACGCCTGACTTTTACAGACAGCTGTGAATCAGTGCATTTTTTTGTTCCAATTCTACACTGGAATCTTAATTGTTGCTCACATGGATAAGTTTTTGTTTGAAAATCCCGAGCTATTACAATCCACAGTGACCACTAGCGCCTCCCTGAAGTGATTCGGCCCAGTCCCATTGAATCGTTGCTATAAGGAGCTATCAGTGGGACGGCTAATCTGATCCAGGCTTAGGCTTCATTGCCACACTGTCAACAATCTGATTAATACTGCCGCCAGTGTGTGCCAGCTGGCTGCCGACCAACGCACGCACATGGTCACCGCTAAAGAGGGTCCTCTCGCTGACCGGCACTGAGTTATGCAACACAGATACTGTATGTAATAGAGGCATACGTAACATTATGAAAACCTTTCTATCACAGCCTGCTACTTTCGGACTTTCTCTTATTACTGCGTCGCCACATCTCGACCGCAGCACCAAAAGCACTTCAGCCTCTCTCCTTCTGTTCACCACCACCTGTGTCAAAGCCCCAATGATTATTCTCTCCATTATTCAGACAGGAAACTCACACAGATTCAGAATGTCCAGTAACTTTTATCTCACTTTGCTCTTTATGAAGTCTCATCTAGTTTGATATGTCACAGCCGTTCTCTCTTAACACCTTTGGGTTCAATGCTGGCACCACGTGGGAAATGCTCCAAAATATTGAGTTGCTCAGATGAGTTTTGTGCATAATTGTTTTAAAGCCATCAATAAAAGTCACACCAAAATTGCCACTTTCATGTGAATGAGTAGATCAATACAAAGTGGGTCAGAGTCTGTGCCGTTAGTGTAACACTGGGCTATAGGGTCATTCCATTAATCGCCTGCCGCATCGATTGGCTGTCAGAGTATTTATCCAGCGTAGGAATTAAACCGTGACGTCTTTTTCAAATCTAACCGAGTGTCTGTGGGGACTACAACAACTTTTCAGGTTTACATGACTAAGAGCGCTCTAGTCAAAACAACACGCGCTGAATAATTATCCCTTGCGCTGATAGAGAGACACAGGCAGACAACCATTCATTCGCACATTCATCAACACGTACACGTCTTGGACGGCAGGAGGAGGAGGACCCACCGAGCAAAATATTTTCAAAACGATGCCCTATCCTTCTTAAGGGTGACAAATTCGAGCAAGTTAGGCAAGAAAATCTATAGTATATTGTCCATAGTACCAGGGCCGACTTAACCTACCCATAGGCCCCTGGGCTAACCATGAAATATAGCCCCCCTCCCAGTGGTTAAGGCGGCCCTGCATAGTACAGTGACTTTATGGATTCTAATGCCCATTGCCCAACGTTCCCTAATCACTGACACACAGGTATTATTAGACAGAGGAATTAACATTGTGGTAGCAAATAGCTATATGCCCAATAAAATGTGATCCAGATACTCATACATACTCATAAATACTCCCAAAAGCAAATAAAACATGACTTCTATATGGTTGAAAATAACGGCATGTGTTATAAATTGAATAAAATACAATTTGTTATGACTTTTGTTACAAAGAATGTGTGTCAAAAAGTTAATCCTGATTTTTCTGGAAAGGATGTCAACATTCACCAAACAATATACAGTGGGGCAAAAGAGTATTTTGCCCAAATCCAATAGGAAGTCTATGGGGAACTGACCGAATACTTCTTTGCCCCACTGTAGTTTGTTGTCATGAGTTCTGCCACGAGGCAAAGCAACATCAAACTGTTACAGCTGTTTAATACAAAAATAAATAATATTAACATCTACAGAAAGATACTACATGCGTTGATCATGACGCTGCAGCATCACATCACAGAGACATTTGAACTGACTCAGCCTGCACCTGACACTGCCCCCAATGGATTCAACACTTTGTTTCCTGGACTGACTGGTTCATAATCTAATATTATCACCTCACAGTTTATTGTAGTCATGGGAAATCCATGAAATGACAACACCACCAATAAACGGTCCTAAACATCCCAGATAACCACATTAAAAGTTTCTCTTGTGCACCTGTTGTGCTGGTGTGTCCCCCGTGCCTCATTAGTTTGTGTGTGAAATAGGAGCTGTGGCTGAGGCTGTACTGAACATTCCAGGAACCAGGGCTGGTCTTTTATATATTTATATTTTATTCATTCATCAGGGACAATGCAGTCAACATGGTTGACTGCATTGTCAACCATGTCAGCTGATGTGACGCAAGTGCTAACTTTAGTGCTCATGGATATCCCTGATTAGACACAGCCGTTCTGGTACTATGGGCCCGATTTACTAGCCTGGCCTTCCACCCTGTCGTCCTCCGTGTATTGTATAAAGGGCGACCAGCTTCCATTCATTCCCTATGCAGGCTGGTGACCGGAAAGTGATTCCCGGTAACACACGGCGCGATATGGGTGACCGGAGTTTAAAGCAGTACTAAGTAACGTGTTTACCTTAATAAATCCGTTTCGTAGTTCCTGTGGGGGTAATACAAGTGTTTATGGGATGATTGGAGGGTCTTTCATCTCCCCCTGGTGTCTCTGGCCAGAAAACCGTGTTTGCAACTTGACTGCCACCGGTGCGGAGAAAGCAATACACACTAATGTAATCACGAAGAAGAAGCTAACTAAAGAACATGCTAACGGGCAAAGCTAACTGCGGGCTAACGTCACTTTAAGCAGTATTTACAGCCAAGTTTGAGTGAAAAAAAAATGTCCATTGTGTAATTGGATGCACAGTAACCCTCTCTCCCTTCGCCTTTACTGTCAGCGTAGTATTTACTCTCCAAGACAATTAATAAGTAAAAAAATCGTAACTTGCTACTACACCTACAGTTGCGCTTATGGCCTCTAAGGGGAAGAGTTACTTAGTACTGCTTTAAATCAATCCAACTTTAACCAACTACAGAGCGTTTTTTTCTGTAGGTTGTGTTTTTTTTGGAGGAAACCAGTGCAGACACTACAGGAGCAGCTTCACAACTTTGACTATGGATTATTGACGCAGTGAGAGCCCGATTTAATCAATATTTTGCAGCTGTTTCGCTCCTGTGCTTAGAGGTAAGCAGCTTTCTTGTGATATTTGAGGGTGATTGCTGTGGTTGTATCGGTGTTGTGGTGAGTGCGCTTTGTGTGCCTGGTATCAAATTCAGTCTTCCATTCTACAGGCCTGGCTTAGTTCTGGATTAGTCTTACTTCAGACTCGGAGCCTTTAGTGTTGGTCTAGTTAGCTTAGTTCTGTTTAGACCCATTTTTCCCCCCCTGTTCATTATATCACATTCATATCAGGAAATACATAAATGTGTTTGGCCATGTTAACATCACTACAGCTCAACGACCCGTCAGTTTACCTTGTTTTCTGATTTTTTTTGTGTCTAAAACAGGAGAGTTTAGTACTGGCATGGAGTTCTCTACTACATGCCAGAATTGTCTGTGGACCCGAAAACTACATTGGTTCCGTGCTTCACTCTGTGCAATCCGAGGGGTCCCAGACTGTCTTCCAATGTATCTATTACACGGAGGAAGAATGGCTGCCGGGACAGGCGACTGATGCACTCGGCCAGGTGCTAAACTGCACGTACTACTTAAAGGAATAGGCCACCGTTTTTACATACTGAGATATGTTCTTACCTTAGCTTTGACGAGTTCTTTAGGACCTGTCTGATCTTCACCCGTGCCTTCAGTCACGTAAAGTGAAGATTACTGCACAGTTAAGTGAAGACTACAGCGCGGATTTCGAACTACTCCTGGTATTATTACGCCTTACAATATAGTTCCCCCTTTTATCCGCTTAGAAAATCCACATTGTTTAATTTTGTGTAATTATACTTTGTAGTGTAACACTTCACGTAACCATATTTAAATAGGGAAAACGTCTATTTTGACCTGTTTTGGAGCTATAGTGGAGAGGGGGAGAGGTTAAATGCTAACGCCGTCTGCGCTGTGTTTACGTGATTGAAGGCACGGGTGAAGATCAGACAGGTCCTAAAGAACTCGTCAAAGCTAAGGTAAGAACATATTTCAGTATGTAAAAACGGTGGTCTATTCCTTTAAATGCCCTTTAAAGATTCTAATTATTCAAATATTTGCACCCCCCACCGGACCCCTCCTCAAACACATACACACTCTCTCCATTTTCATTGTTTGTTAGTGATTGCAGTCTTTGCAGTATAATGAAAATTGCAACACAAAACAAACACATTAGTTTTGTCGGGAGTGAAACTTGCTGGACCTCTATCATGTGAGCACATAGTAGCAGCTTCTCACCTCTTTGTCCCGCTCGATCTCCAGTCCCGCCTCCATAAGACTGGTCTCAAACTCCTGTCGGATCAGCCTCATCTCGTGGTCCACGGGCTCCACAGCTTCATGGCTGTCTCCGGACCCCAGCTCCATCAGCACCTCGCCCACACTGGCAGGTGGGCCCCCGGGCATCCCCCTGCCCCTCCGCTCGGCCCCGTCTGAGCCCGTCGACGTGGAGAAGTTACCGTTGGACACCACCGAGACGTGGTCATGAGTGACGGAGGTGGAGACCCGGATGGAGCCGTGCCTTCTGTGGTGGAAAACTAAAACATAGTCCACTTTCCGCTGTCCGTCGGTGAAAAACAGGCCCTCTCCGCTGCAGGCGTGGCTCTCAGGGGAATCCACCACCTGGAGGAGACAATTATACTGTAGACTCAAATGAGAAGAACAGGATTAAATAACGGTACTGAATTGATAAAGGGTTTTCTATTATTTATGAATTCCATTTTGTCAACAGCTGGATGAGGGAGTCCCTTATCCAGCCTTGAAGAAGAAGCTTGCAGCAAAACGTTGATTCAGGTAAATCTGTTTTTGACTGAATGGACTAAGTTATTCATATGTCTGGGTGCTTGTCCTTCATTTGGTTATGGATTATATTGTGGAACTCATACCAAATGTTTAGTTGAAGTTAAAGAGTGATATTATACTTTTTGTATTTGGTTTATCTTTTCACACAATACATCTCATTACCACTGCCTTACACTGCAATATTGATCTAACGGAAACTAAATATCCAGTTATTTCTCTTCCTGTGTGATGAAAGGATTAAGCAAGAGATCAAGAGGGGGGGCAGCATTTCCTGGATTCATAGACACAGACGGCATCTCGTCATAGAAGGGGGCGTGGCCTCGCCGAGGGGGAAAATAGAATCTTTTGGGAAATACAATTTTTCACTCTTTTTAGCCATTTTCTGGTGGAATATGAACATATTGATCACATACGAATAAAGCCTACCCGCTTTAATAGGTTTCAAGCGACCTGGAGGCCAAGTCCCAACTCACTGGCTCACAAGTTCAATCAAGTCCCAAATCCTGCTTTGTCTATTTTGTTGAAACTATTCAACTTTGGCTTATGATATTGCAATATTCTATGAACTGATGAACCCAAAGTTGAAGATTCTGGGAGGAACACACAACATCCGGTGTGGAGGAATAATGGAACAGCTCAGCGGCATCTTTACACTATCCCCACTGTGAAGTCTGGAGCAGGAGAATCATGCTGTGGGGCTCTGTTGTTGCCTCAGGGCCTGGACGACGTGATATCATCAATGGAAAAATTAATTCACAAGTTTATCAAGATATTTTGCAGAAAATCCTGAGACATTCACAACAGCGTGGAATAAGTAAGTGAACCCCTGTATTAAATACTGGCTGATCCTTCTTTGGCAGCAATAACTGCTAACCTGTAGTTGCAGATTTGACGCTCACAATGTTCAGGATGAATCTTGGACTATTCCTCTTAACAAAACTGCTGCAGTTCAGCGAGATTCAGGGGGTGTACTTACTTATGCCACACTGTCCTGTGAATGCTTACATGTTATGGCCAATAAAAATATGATCAATGTTTGGGTGGTATTAGCTTTATACTCACTACTGCCACCTCAGGTCTTACGCGTAACTGCAGGTTCTATATTAAGCTCGTGCATGACAACACTTCGGACCCCAATTAACAATGAACAACTTGTTGAGCGACAGTGCAGGATTTTAGAGGCAGAAGTGGTGAACAGGTCTGAGCTCATTCTACACATTAGGACATTTCTGGAACAGGGAGAGGAAAATACTTAATTTTAACATTATTAAACTCCGTATAGTCCCTTTACGCAGACACTGTTTGATCATTCCTGTGATTTTGATGAAGATCAGACCACATTTAGTGACCAATTTAGGCAGAAATGTGAGGCGTACTTACTTTTTCTTGCCACTGTACACTGTATATCTCGTGTTTGTTTGTTTTTTTGTCTGTAAGCTGTGGTGTGCAGCTCCAGTGGCATTGGGTTGGTTCTAAAATTAATAAATAAATACAAATCTTCAGCGGCAGAGTGGGCAGCCACCTCTCCCCTGACCCGTCCAGGCTTTATTTAGACAAAAGCAGAGCAGAGGAGACTTAACAGCAGCGCACTCAAATTCAAAATATCCTGCTCAAGTTTGCCATTATCCCTGTTGTAGTCTGTGCTGCTCTGTTACATTATGTCCCCACAGGCGTTTTTTTTGTACTGAGCATATAATTACAGATAATGGCAACGACACGCCACCTGTAGCTTCTGAGGGCTATAATAATGACTTACATTTGTGGTCTAAGTAACTCAGAGATGGCTAGTGAAAGTGTTGCTATGGAAGAACATCCATAGCAACCTCTGTGTGGTTATTGTTTACTAAAGGGAATGAAGCGAGAATAATAAATGAAAGTGAATAGAGATGGTGGTGATTGAGCAGATTTGTATCGACTTATTTATTGAAAGATGCCCTTCCTATTGTAAACGCTACACCAGCTGTACCGTGACTGGAGTGGACAATAAAGAATGTGCTCAGACGGGGATCGAACCGACAACCTTTGATTCTCTGACAGCCGAAATATTGGGAGGCACTGTTGCTAAAGTCACTAAACAGATACATTAGCTACAATATTTTTTCATGAGATTACTGTACTTCAGACATTTTAAATGCAATATATAGTGGGGCTGTGTGGGTAGTGTTTTTAGATTAATTGTATTAGTTTTAGGTCTTGTTCTTTTATATTTCTCCATTGTGAGATCAAGGATTATCTTATCTTATAGGACAATCCCGTTGCATCAACTTACAGTCAACAACTGTATAATTGTAATATACATGTATAGTGGGGCTGTGTGGGTTGTGAGTTTAGTTTAATTTTATTAGTTTTAGGTCTTAGGTCTTTTATAGGACACACAATAGAAAAAAACATGTAGAATGTAGAAACAAAGAATTCTTATTTATCTTCTTGATTGCATTTAAATGCTTTGATTTTTCATTTTCACTTTGGATCAGGGGCATATTTTAAGCAGACTCAATTGGATATTATGTATTGAGCATAAGGCTGTCATGATCAATACTATATCGATTTATCGTTCGATAAATAACAGATAAACGATACATTTTTGGGCTCTATATTTATCGTCTATGCATTTATTAGCATTTTTTTTTTTTTCTTTGTAAAACTTTGATTCTAACTGAAGCAAATTGAGCTACATTATATTTTTGCAGCTTGTGTGGTATTTTAGGATATGATTATGCACTTTTAGAACAAAGTTTTACTGTCATTTTTATGCCTGAGCGTTGACAGTATCCAGTATCATCAGAGTCAATATTATCGTTTATCGCGATACTTTCCTTCCTCAATATATCGAACTTCAAATTTGTTATCGTGGCAAGCCTGAGCATTATTTAGTTCAATCCAGATTTGTCTTTTTGAATGCTGTTTTTCTTATTTTGCACAGACTAAAGCATCCACATCTTTAGACTCCATAAAACAACATTGCATGAAAAGGCAAGGTTTACTTTAAGAGCCTTCAGGTAAGCCTTCAGAAATCACCCAGTTATTCCAAGTAAGCTAATTCAATTCCATTCTTCCTAGTCCGTCCTGCAATAGTATCCTTGAAATCAAACCCTCTGATAGTCTATTTCTTTTTACGACAGGAACATGAGCGGAACAGGAGTTCTTAGAAAGTTGCGCACCGGGGAACAGCTCCCTGGAGGATTCCCTATGGCAGATATTGTTTCAAATGAGCACACTTTGCTTTGGCCAAGTGGTTTAGAGCTAAACCCAATTAAAAAGACGGCCAAATATTACGATTTGAAGAAGTTTGAGTTCTGAGTTGATTTTGTTCACACAGAGCCTAGGAAAAAAAACTCAAAATAAATGCAAGAAAAGAAAAAAAATCTCTTACCGGTAGCTTGTCTTCACTCGGAGAGATCTGCATGTCGTTAGGCTTTGAGAAAGACAGAAAGATACAAAAAGGCATCAAATGAGGAGTCCTGCAAAGCGTAACATCGCGTAATCTTCACCATCTCCATCACTAACATCCCACGCGTAAAAAACATTGGCTAAGATCGCCTCGGAGAGTCCATGGATGGATGCGTGTTGTGTGTACAAAAGGACGCCGAGTTTGGCTCATAGCACCTTCAGATTGAGTTGGAGAGGAGCAGAGTGGTGTTGCCAGTACCGGAGCCGCTCTCCATCTATCCCACTGAGAGCGCTTCTCTGTGCGCTGTGGGCACGCCGCGCGCTGCACTCTAAAACACAGCCCATCGAGTGGGTGGACTTAAAGAGAGCGCTTTCCAAACAGAAAACAGGCTACAGAAGTTATGGGTTTGAAGGGAATATGGTCTATTTTGAATTGCATGGGGCAGTCAGCTCAAATGTAAGTGAATGCATTAGCCAGAATCTGCTTGGTGGTGTCAAAATAATATGTGTAAAGCGTCATTTAAATGTATCAGACCATTTAGCAAAGATAAACCAAGGTCAAGCTGTGGTAAACGACTAGTCAACAGGATCCTTTCTTGAGTGAAATGGATGAAAACTGAAAAATGGCTTTTTTTCGCCACAAAAGCAAAAGCAAAACTGGTTAGGCACATGATCCCAAATCACACTGCACATTCTGCACGTTCACAACTGTCATTTTATCTGAAACCAGGCAGTAAATGTTGTGTCGTCTTCTGTAACCAGCCATGAGCACTTTCCTTTATGAAACAGGTGGCTTCCTTTTTTTACAGTGCAGAGAGAGAGAGAGAGAGAGAGAAGCCAGTGCTGCAGCCTCGACTGGACGCTCATCAGAAGTGGGAGTCTCGAGCACAGAGCGTGGGGTCCCAAATGATTTCAAGAGAGAAAAAAGAGAAATATTTGTCGAGCATTTAATAGAACGCTTAAACTGTGAAATACATGTTGCTAAATTATTGATATTTATTTGTTATTACAGTGGGAGTCCCATATCGTTCACATGGTAATTTTGTGGGTCATGACCTGAAATGTTTTGAAACTCCTGATCAAAATCCTGATCAAAAGCAAAGCAGTCAAGGGCTTTCACTGTAGTATTTATATATTGTTTATTAGTATGTCAGTCCAAAGAGTTGTGAATAGTGGTACATAAACAGTTGTCTGCAGGGTCTAATTTGATTGTGTTTGAGTACAGATCCGGGTTTAGTCCTAGTTTAAAGGGGCTAGATGCAAGTTGGCCATTTCATGCTCACTACTGCCACCTCAGGTCATATGTGTAACTGCAGCTTCTATATTAAGCTCGTGCATGACGGCAATTTGGACCCGAAGTAACACCTTTTTGAGTGACAGTGCAGGATTTTAGAGGCAGTTGTGGTGAACAGGTCTGGGCTCATTCTACACTTTAGGACATGGCTGGAACATGTAGGAAAATACATAATTTTAACATGTTTAAACTCTGTATAGTCCCTTTAAGGCGAGACACTGCAGGTGAATAGGGGAAAAAAATAAATGTAGAGATATCAATTTGAAACTTTTGCTGAACATTACAGATATAAATATGAGAAAAAAATGTATTGCATTTTTTTTCTGTCATTTTATGTTTTCACAAAAAAATAAGGCATTTTGAGCATTAAAATTGCCAAAATTGCCTATATTTTGGGCAACAAAATCAAAATAATGAATTGAGCCAGATTAAAATTTATGGTTTTATTTTATTGACATATTAGTAACTAAGATTTTTTCAGAGGGGATTTTGGATATTTTGTTTAGTTTTTCAATAAACTAATCATCAGTGAAAAAATCTGTAAAAACTCAAATTTCACCTGTTTTTTTGGTTTCAAAGCTGAATAAATCAGACTAGGAATTAGATATTAAAAAATTCCACTGATAAAACCTTCAAAATATTGTTAGGTCTCAGACTGGAAAGTTTGGAGTCTGTTGGAGCTTCTATAAGGGCTCACCCGCTGCCCGAGTGCGGCTTCTCTCATTCAGAGAAAACCAGCCCTGAAGTTTTGTAGCGAGTGCTCATGCTCGGCCCGTTCTTCGACTCTTCCGCACCAGCGTCTCGTAGGAGGAAAAACACCATATTTGAGTGAAAGCGTCATCACGGGGCCCCTTAGCAGGACACGTGGATGTAAAATCTGTCAATATTTATGAATGAATACCCGCTTGAAAGACGCCATTTCTACGCGGCGCAGCAGCTACTTCCGGGTTGCCCCCACCTTGCAGACAAAACATCATGAAATAAACATCATCATTTTTATATCTGACATGAAAACTAAGATGTAAAGGGAGGAAAATAGATAAAAATCTCCACTTCGACCACTACGTGAAAAATCAATACTTTCACCTGCCGGAGACGCCTTAAAGGTGCAGTATGTAACATTTTATGCGAAAAGATACAGTTGATATTTGCATGTATGTGACGTTGTAGTGACTTAGCGGCTGTATGAGTGGTCAGCATGGCGCCCGTACTTTCCATCACAGTGGTCTCTACAACGCTCCAGGATCACTTTCCAAACAGTTGATCCTGGAGTGTTGTAGAGGCCACTGTGATGGAAAGTACGGGCGCCATGCTGACCACTCATTCAAGCGCTAGGTCACTACAAGGTAAAATATGCACTAATATCAACTTTTTTTTTTCCACTTAAAAAGTTGCATAATGCAGCTTTAAGTCAGTTTTGTCTTTATTCTAATCTTGACTTGAATATTCTTATTTCGACCAGTGTGAGAACCACTAGCCTGTGATATCCTAATAAAGTTACAGACATTCCCTCACAAATTTGACTTCTTTCAGGATTTTTTTTTTTTTTTTTTTTAGATGAAGCCCCCAGTAGGTTTTATTTCTTCATTACTGCAGCTTGTGGAGACCAGAGTCATTTTAATGAGACTCCACTTTCTGTCCAGTCATAAAAGTGATGCAACGTTTTGAAATTACCAGAAACTTTGCCCCCATTATATTTTATTTTACACGAAAGTAATTATTTCGGGGCTCGCACCAACGCTAACGAGACTACAGTACGAGACAAAAGTTTAAATTATGTACGTCGCCGGGCACAAGATACGAAAACACCCATCTTCATTCTGTGTAGAATTTTGCCGTAACAATGCCGGTTTATTAAAGGCTGAGTCCATACATGTCATTTTTGAGCTCTGTTCGGTAAATATTAATATGGAGAGAGCAAGCTTTAAGTGTATCATTAGGTCTTCTGATAGTAATTAGATTCTTATGGCCTCAGGCATCTCATGATTGCTGTGACGTGTCTGGTCAGCTGGTTTGAACAGATTTCGGTCTTACTATTCGGGGAAAGAGGACAACAACACCATCTGCCGCCAGACTCCTTCAAAACTGTATCCTAGGTTTAAGAAAGTTCTCTAGTTAAACCAAAAATCAAACTTTGGCATCTGTGCATGAAAGACTGTGAATGAGTTAGTGTCTGATTTATGTGAAAAAGTGCTCTATAAATTGAGAACATTTATCATTAATACATGATACTCCAATTTCAACCAATCATACTGTCTGTTGGAGAAAGAGACAGAGTTTTGAAAATCAGGAAGAAAGAAACATCAAATAGAACGCAAAAAGGGCACATCGAAAATGTACACATGTGCCACAAGACGACAAAGACAACAAAAACAGCTTCCGACCGCTGCGAGGGAGAATCACATCATAGTCTGGGACAATGCCATCGGCTCACAGAGAAACAGGTGCCACTGTTGGATCAGTGAAGCCGTCGAGATCCAGAAACGGCTCCCCAGACTGTGAACCGGGACGAGGGGGTGAACTAACTTTCTCACACCTGGGATGCACTTCTGAAGAAGTCGGACAATAGGTGACGTTTGTTGTGCTTCTGCCTCAAGTAGGAAACCAATACCAAAATCCATCCAAAACAGCTGACAGGACACACCACAGCGACCTTACGTTTTCTGAAGAAGGCGACAGTGTAGCTTAAATTTGTAATTTATTATGCAAATATGTTGTGCTCCTGCGGCCTACAAAGCTGAAATCATGATGAAAACTACTCAGACCCAGTCATTTTAACCAATTTATGTAGTATTTTCATACTTATTTCTGAGGTTGAAAGACATGACATCGGGTCCACTCAAACTGGTTCCATGACCCACTTTTGTGTCCTGATCAATGGGCAATGACATCTCTTTGGTCCTCATGGCGGGGAGGTGACATTGCTGTAATACCACCCCCTGGTGGCCAGGGGCGACTCCAAAAGACACTTTGTAAACAGGATTCCAATGGAGTGTAGCACTGGCTCAAAGAGTGTGTGTGATTCATGTGACACACGTGTATTACTCATAGTTGAAGCCCAAGTCTTTGATTGAGATGTTAATTGAGCCATGTTAATTGTTACCATGAATGGTATCTATCCTGACTCAACACAGTATTTTTTTTAGGAAAAATAATCTTGTTGCTTTTCACCAGATTTAGATGCAAGCCATGCTGTCCCTTAGCTTGTGTGCAAAGCTATAAAACATGCATATTATGAAAATGCAGCATAAATTTAACATTAGTACATAATTTACATTGCTCAGTCTATTCTCAAACTTTTAAGATTGTCTCTCTTTGAACTAAGCCATGCTCAATAAATCACTGTAGACACTAGCCAAAAGACACAGAAGCAACGTTAATAAAAGTCACTAAATTAAACATAGACCTGAATTGCATTAGAATGTCGAGTAGCCATATCTTCTGATGTTGAAAGTTTTGCAGGGTCGGGCCTGATCAGTATGGATGGGACACTCTGGGCCTATGGGAATACCAGGTGTTGTAAGTTTGGGGCAACAGTGGCTTGATGTTAAAGCGTTCATCCACAGATCAAAAGCTCGGTGGTTTGATCCAGCTCCGATCACTGCATGCTGCTGTTGTGTCTTTGGGCAAAACACTTCACCCAACTTGGTCCATAACCCAAGAACTACTGTATTAGCAACATACCATAAAATATAGTAATTTCCAGCTCATTACCTCTAGTAGACTCTGAGCTTCCTGTATCCAGGGCTGCTCCTTGAGTGCGATGGGTTCGAGGAGGCTGTAGGGCATCGGCTCCAACCCCAGCCCCGAATAGTCCCGGGCCAAATTGAACAGACCATCGCTTTGAATGGATGAGGACTCGCTCAGAGCGGTGGCTGCCCTGATGAAGCTCGAGCCATTTGTCCGCGATTCTGGGGGAAAGAACGAGACAGGTTTTTACAAAATTATGGACATGCTATATTCATCCATCAGCACCACGCACCCTGTGAACGTGCCAGGAATCCCAGAAATCTTAGCAGCTTTTCGTGGAAGAATCCCAAGCTCTTTAGAGAGTCTGTGATTGATGTCAGAGTATGGCCACGGAGGCCAAATAAGAGTCAACGTTGAGTCATCATGAGATTTGTTATCATTTCTTTTGACACTCGGACGCAAAATGACGTAAGTGCATACATACATTGCACTCTGGGAAAGCCCTGCTGCCCCCTTTGATTCAATGAAGCTTTCTGTCTACTCTGTGGTCTAATGGTAGCTATTGCCTGTCAGCGAGGGATAAAGGCGTGCTAAAAATACAAACTCAACTTGTGCCTTTCTGAAGTGATGAGTGATTGCGCCATGAACTCTGTGAAATCGGGCTCCTGTGGATCCCTCAGCAGATCCGTAAGAGGCCGCACCCTGATACAGATTTATTTTCTTTACATCAATCAGACCAACACCGAAAGCAATGGTACTTTGAAAAGTAGTTAATGTGTTTTTTTTTTTGCGTAATATTAGTTTGAAGTAAGGCACAGTGCCATATTTATCTTTGTGAGGGCCAAGAGCATTAATCTGTCTGAGGGCCCCCAACTGCCAAACAATGGAGTGATTCCTGAAAGTAAAATATTCTCGCTATTGGAGCTTAACAATATAACAATTATCTTGAAATAATGTGATACCAGTGATACCATACACAAGTGAGACAAGGGCGCTTCCGTAGCTTTGTGACCATACTACTACTTCTGCCCACTAGTAGTAGTAGTAGCAGTAGTAGTAGTAGTAGTAGTAGTAGTAGTAGTAGTAGTAGTAGTAGTAGTAGTAGTAGTAGTAGGCCTAGACAGTAGCTGATTAGCTTAAATCCTATATGCCAGTGTGATACCTCATTTGAAAGCCAAGACCTATAAGTTTCTAAAACTAGGTTCACATCTATGTGAGTGAAACACAAATGACATCACATTTGCTGTTCCTAACCCTAGCCCCCGATCAGGGGGACGGCAAGTAACAGGTTAAACCCCCTTCTTGTTTTGTTTTTCAAAACTCTCAATAGCAACTGTTTTGTTTGTGTTTTTCTTGTGAGCCTCTTTGCTTCATATTACAAGCTGCCTGAACAAGTGAATTTCTCCGCTGCGAGATAAATGAACTTCTTATGCAATAATCCTTTTTTTTTAGTTTTACATTCAAACAGTAAGCCTATTTTTGCTTAGACTTGAGTAATTGTCAAATATCTATTTTCAATAGCCCTACAAAGTAGTATTGTGAATACTTTTGGCAGTGGTACACAGACAAAATGTGTTACAATGGCAAAAGACACAGTTCCTCCAACACTTTCACATTTTGTGCCGGCGCCAGTCCGCACTGTGGCAGATGGCTTCCGAATACAGACCTTAGTGTTATTGTGCATGTATTACTTTTTCAGTTTGAAAGTGCCACATTTCCATTTTGCTGCTTTCCATTTGGTGCCATAAATATGCACCGCAGCCCTGCAGAGCCAAGCTTCACACTGGGCAAATTGTAATGAGTGTCGTTCAATCAAACACTGCCACTTAGCACTCAGCTGTATTCTGGGATCTGGCTTAGCAACCAGGAGCTACAACAGGGAAAGGGATTACTCAGAACCATCTTGTAATGAAATCGGTAGATCTACGTTTTATTTTAGTTTTGGAGTCTTCTGCCTGGGCACTGCCAAGCAAGGCCTTCATCTTAAATCACCGAAATAACTTAATAAATAATCAGGTAGTTACCTCAATAATGAAAAACAGACCTAAGGCTAGTCTGAAGGTGTCACTCTTTTTAACCCACATGGAGTGACTTCTGGTGCGTTTCCTGAGAAAGTCGTGAACATGACACCTCAAACTGACTCACATGAGCGCTTACAGAGCAACTACAGGAGTAACCAGGTGAAGTCAGGACAAAAGAAACGAAAACAGACCCTTACATGTGGGGCTATGAGGCTATTCACCCGAAGACAAAATTTTTATACAGTTGTGTTTTCTCTGTGTCACCTGTGGCTCACAGTGAAACACAGGATTTTGAAGTAAAAGTTATTATAAGCTTTGATGCTTTGTTGTCTTCAAAAAGGGGGGGAGATAAATTAACAGTGACTCATGCTCTCATAGTGTAATAGCAATGGTAGTGGATGGTCTTCTTCTCGATTGTTCTGAGCTGATGCAACACTACACCCATGTTCGTTGGGTCACATAGGTCTCGTGTATTATCTCACCAGAGAGAGTTGCTGAGACTGTCGTGATTGGCTGTCTCTGCAATGTCTCCGTAACCCGGACTGGTTGTGCACAGACAAAGTAGCCTTGTGAGACCAGAATGATGCCCCTCTGTAAAGTTTTACACAGAGGGATATCAGTCTGGGCGGCAGTAGAAAACGCCAACGAGCCCGTGCAATGAGATTTGTTTATTTGCAGTCACGAGTCGTTTGGATGCAGAAGTCCCGTCAATAACAATCTATGGATGGCCACGGGAAAGGGAGAGCTTTCTTCCAATGGCCGGCAAATGACCACTTTATTTTACACTACCTTGATACATTATACCTAACTAAATTCAGTACAATGTAATGTGCTCTGTAACAATCTGTAATAACGTGTACCTATGTAGTACGATGCAAGTCCGCCATTTTATACTCACTACTGCCACCTCAGGTCATACGTGTAACTGCACGTTCTGTTTTAAGCTCGTGCATGACGGCACTTTGGACCCGAAGTAACAACTTTTTGAGTGACAGTGCAGGATTTTAGAGGCAGTTGTGGTGAACAGGTCTGAGCTCATTCTACACATTAGGACATTGTTGGAACATGTAGGGGGAGGAAAATACATAATTTTAACATTTATAAACTCCGTTGTCCCTTTCAGGTTAGGTTTGGAGTTAGAATTATGTCTTATTACATTATCTACCAACAAACTACAAATACATATTATTCCATTGTGTATCTAATCCAAAGGTACAATTTATTACACATTGTTGCAAGCTCATTACTGTACATCACTGTACTAAATTTAGTTAGATACAATGTATCAAGGGTAGTGTAAAATAAAGTGTTACCAATACATCTACAGTAGTGAGTCTCGTGATTCTTGCGAATATTAACGCAGAACCGCTAATAACACCGCATCAACTGCAGACGCCCGCACTTTGCTGATTGGTTTACTCTGCTTCCTGTTTGCTTTTGCATGTACGGCTGTAGTTGATGCCGCGGCCACCAGACTCAGTTGCTGGTACAGCGGTGAGTCTGGTTTCCAGGCAACATACAAGGGGCCTATACATACAAGGGGAAATTCATCAAGAAGTTCTTCCCACAGTCCTTCAGCCTTCAGGTCCACCACTTGCTCCATGGTAAACCAGCTGGAAGTTGGAAGTTGACAGATCACAGCCCCCTCTGGGATGCCACTTTGGTCATAGGGAAGGACCTCTGAGCTGGTGGTCCGGTGAAGTCTCCTTCGGGTATAAAACGTGGAGGACCCCGGTCAGGTTCTTCGGGCAAATCAGGTTCAGGTGGTGGACCATCCTTTGTCAACCCGTAGGGAGACGAATTCTTCAGAAAGTTTCTGCCAAACGGTTTGGCGTCATAAACAGATTTCCATTCCGGCCCCTTATAGACTAGTTGGAGATTAGAGCTAGTCACAAAGATGTCTCCGATATGTTTCCTGGAAATAAGGAGAGTCTCTAGGTAGTCTTTGTGAAAACAAACAGGTTCGATTTCAGTTGAGTCTCCGCATGGTCTCCGAGAGGCCTCTGTGGTCTCAAGCAGCTGTGTCAATGTTGCAAACAGCATTTGTTTGTTGTCCTCAACCTGTGAGGCGTTTCTGTGACGTCCCTGCAATGTCTCTGAGGCCTGTCAAAAGACCAAGGAGATCTCAAAGAGCCGTATGGAGTCTCTTTGAGATCGGTCCATGCGGAAACCTCTCCGAGACCAAGTGGTGACTTTTTCAAGCCTCCATGCAGTCTCCACTGAAATGGAACCTGTCCGTTTTCACCAAGACTACCTGGAGTCTCGCCTTATCTCCAGGGGATGTCCCGCAGACATCTCTATAACCAGTGGCAACTTGAGTCTCTAATTAGTTTCCTGGCCGGTGAGAAAGGCCATTTAAGGATACAGATTATCTCTATCCCCCAAATTGGTTTAAAGATAGCCGACGTTTAATTTGTGTCCAAAGCAAAAAACAAAAAAAGACATTACACTTTGACACTTTAATCACATTGGGACAGAATCTGTATATTGTAGTGTCCTACCATCAGAGGACCCATGTGACTTCATTGATGGGAATGACAAGTAATTCAACAACCCTACAGATGTGACACCCGCTCAGGACAATGGCGAGTTTAATTGAAATACCGGTTATTGTAAACAAGAATGAGGGGAGGCTTTGGCAGTCCTGACTTTAAATGCCAGCTCTGAAGTTGTCTGAAATGATTACACGGTTTAACAATAGTCTTAAATATGTCGGAACAAAACCAACTGGAAAACATAATGAAAAAATCTCTCAAACCTCTCAACCTCACTGCTGTCGGAGCTGATTTACCGACATCCTCCATCATAACATTAGACTGTGGCTATTTCGGAGCCCTCTGTAGCCATAGTAACACCACATGCTTCTGTCATTTCCACATCTGCACATGCTGTAATTTCACAATCATGACATTTAGGGATGTCTCTTTTCAGCCGTCATAAGGGTTTATGACAGCAGCCCTTGTGTCCTGGAGGAGATGGTGTGTGTGTGTGTGTCTGTGTGTGGGGGAGTGGGCGTGGGGGGAGTGCGAGGCCGCCAAAGAGAAAATCCCTCTTGCATTAATGTGAAGAAGATCAGCAGTGGCATGTGAAAACAAGCCACAACCACATAACTTCAGATTACACCGATTTTACTGAAAGATCACTGAAGGTGTTTGCAAATAGTTTGAAATATTGCTCTTTTGAATGTAATGCAAGCCCATGTATAATCTTTAAATCTACAGCAGCAAACTCCTGGGCTATATATAAGCTGTCTCAGTGTATAGATGCTAAACGATGCGGATTACATTCCTGCATGGCAGCAGCATCATAATAACAGTGACTATTAAAATTTTCTTTTGTTAAAGCTCCAGCCCCCAGGATAGTGAAGCAGAACTGACTTGAATACCCCAATGTCCAACATAAATTATTCTTTTTACAGAGGAGAAGAGCTATCCCTTCACTCGCGGCTTCTATAGCGTTATGCAGCTCATACTGTATTGTTTGTAAAATGGCCCAATCTCATTTTTCTCAGAATGGTTACATAATATCAGATGCGGCTCCATTTTTCAACATTGATTTGCAGCGACGCAGACAAAGGCCATGATTCACAGTGGACACTCAGAGGAGGCTTTTAGCAAAGTGCAGCCTACAGACGCACAAAAGAGTGACATATTCTCAAGATAATGGGAACTTCAGAACTTATAATTGACTAAACTTGTGCCGGAGATGTTTTATAAAGATGTACTTTAGTTTCTATAATTTGCAATGTGAAAAAAGTGACAATAGTTCAGACGTCACAAAACCGTATTTTCCAGACTATACGTCGCTCCGGAGTATAAGTGCACTAGCCAAAAAAGGCCTGAAGAAGAAAAAAAACACGACTTAAATAGGCGAACAGTGCTAACGAAACACATTGATGGTTAGTTACATGAAGCATAAACAACAAACAAAATAGGTGTCTGGTATGATAACTTCACAAACAGTTCAGATAACTATGGCATAAAGAACATAGATACAGACGGCATCTCATCATAGAAGGGGGCGTGGCTTTGCCTAGGGGGAAAACAGGCTTTTGGGAAACACAGTTTTTCACTCTTTTTAGCAATTTTCTGGTGGAATATGAACTTATATATCACATTTAAAAAAAGTCAAGTGTAAATCGGGCCTATATGGATATTATCTCACTGCAGATTGTTCAGTAAAAGTAAAAGAACGGCAGTCATAGCCAGTGCTAGCTAACTGTTAGCATTAGCACGATGCTAACATGTAGCATTGTGTTAGCATTCTCTGTTATTCATGTATTTATGGGCTGTTGAACCACTTTGCTCCTCTCCATGTCTTTGTATCTTTATTTAGTAGATATTCATAATTCAGCGTTGTTAGTAGTAGTTTTTGAATAATTAGAGAAAGTTTACATTTTTTCAAAATTGTTTTCTCCCTTAACTGTTTTCAAACATGACCATATATGGGTGATTCCAGAGATGCTGTCTGTATCTATACCAAACTCATGATCTCACTCCAAATGAGTGAATACGTTGAAATCTTCCTCTGTGTCACTCCTGAACAATCGCCACGGCAACGACCTGGGCACAGAGGCGTAACTGCACTGTTGACAAGCCTCTCCCGGCAGCACGTTTTTCAAGCTCTCATCTAGCTTTTAGCCCGTGATTAGCTTTGTTTTGTTTTCTTCTCGAAGAGCAACCTCCGCTTCTCGCTCATTCCAAAGGTTCTTTATGCTGGTCGATTAGTCTGCAGTGCCCTCTAGCGGCATGTGAAATTAGATATTTCAATTTTAAAGCAAAGCAATACTAACTCCTGCCCCTAGAGGCCAAAAGTGCAACTGCAGGTGTTGTAGCAAGTTTTTTTATTTATTAATTGTCTCTGAGAGTAAATACTACGCTACAGAAAAGGCGAAGGGAGAGAGTGATAATGTAAATCCAACTACACAATGGAAATAATTTTATTCACTCAAACTTGGCTATGAATACAGTTTAAAGTGGCAGCAGTTAGCTTTGCCTGTTAGCCTGTTAGCTTCTACTTCGTGATTCCATTAGTGCATAACTACAAAAAAAACCCTCTTTAATGCCACAATCAATATTTTTGAAACTCAACAGAGACTTTACTAAACATACTTATTTATCAGGCCCATTATCCAAAAAATGCTGTACCTACTGCTATAAAAGAAATATTTTCATTGCATTGATACATCAACAGCGCTCACTTACTCTTCGCCTACATACAACATACAACACCGAAATGGAGCAGTCTGCTGAAGTAGATGAGCAGGAGAGACCTACCCGCCTTCCCCCAGTCACTCCCGAGTGAGTGCTTCTTTGCTCGGTCTGTCTCCCGGTGTTCGCCTCGCCTCATGCTCTCATCCTGCGCAGCTTTGTCCCGTCTCCCGGCCCGGGCGCTGCTCGCCTAATCGGACCTGGGCTGCTCGGACTCCGGGACTCAGTAGCTCTAGTTCTCGGAATGTGCTTGATCTAAAGCTAATAATTATCAGGCTTATTCTGGGTGGTATGATAAAAATAGAACCATCAGGTGCAAGTTTCAGTTAGTTTGAATCAGTGGTTCCCAAACTGGGTCAGGGACCAGAGGTGAGAGAATGTGACCATTTGCCATTTACCATTTTAAAAAGTGGGGGAAATAGACTAATATCGGTTAGTAGGGCAGGACCCAAATTAAGGTTATGTTCTACTTCGGCCCTGCACTACTGCACAGTGTGACTGTTTTTGATCGTAAATGGGGTCGCTCTTCGTCAAACAGGGGGCCCCCCGAGTGGATTTTTGCTTAGGGCCCCAGAAGGGCCAGCACCGGCTCTGGTTCCTCTGGTCCGGTGGCAGTCAAGTTGCAATTGTGGTTTTCTGGCCAGAGACACCAGGGGGAGATGAAATACCATCAAATCATCCTATTAACACTTGTATTACCCCCAGAGTGTCTACGGAGAGGATTTATTAAGATAAACAAGTTACTTATTATTGCTTTAACAAAAAAAAATCACAGTCGCTCTGGAGTATAAGACGCATCCCCGCCAAACTATGAAAAAAAAGTGCAACTTATTGTCCGGAAAATACAGTAGTTATAAAGCTGACAACAATGTTGAGTGACCTACAGAATATCATGAACACACCGAGCTTTGGAAAACCTCTATATCAAAGTCAATAAATAAATGTTTTTGAAGCCTAGAGCAATTTTAACAAAAGTAAACAAATTAAACATTAGCTTGATAGATACATTTTACACAGCAAACTCCAATGTCATGGTTGCTCAACTGAAATCAGAAGCTCACCTGGATCTCCTTGCTGATCGAGAAACCTTCAATAACAGCACAAGGTAATAGTTATTCAATCCACTGCCAACTGTATGAGGACATGGCCGACTATCTCGTGCTTTGACAAATCGTATACTGTGTCTTTATGATGCAAAGGAATGCGTGTGTGACATCTGGATGACCATACGTCACCTCCATCTCAGCTTTACGTATAATATAAATGCATACATGATAAATCTTAATCACTGCCACAGAGCCAGTGGGGGCCTGTGGTTTTCCCTAAGCCTCCGATCACATGTTGCAACACGACTTCCCTCTAAATCCGTGTAACAGCCGCTGGCACATCTGGCAAAGACCTGTGTTTGGGTTAGGCACAGATTGAGCAATATGGAGTTTGGGTTTGTCTGGGTTTGTTTTTCCCCATACAAGCAATACTTGGGAAAATTAATGCGTTATATAAGGATTGCATCCTGGTTTTGTTCCAATCTGATCCTCTCCCGATATTACTTAAACTACACCGGGCTTGATTGACAAGTAAAGGTCCCACAATGAGACGAGCACTTGAATGTCCTTGTGCATGGGTCATTAGGCTGTGGTGCATCGTGGCACTAGTTCAAACTAAGGTGGACAACAGCTTAGATTATATTATTAAATTTGTGATGATGTCATCGCTCCACTTCCGGGCCCAACGGAGCTTTAGCCCAATTCACTAGAATGGGAATGATCTGATTTTATCCTGCTGTATAGAGCCGATCAAATCAAAGTCAAACTGATAAATAATACTTTAGATCAGGGGTGGGCAATTAATTTTCATAAGGGCCAAATGAGAAGCCTGAATTGAGTCGAAGGGCTGCACCAACAATAACTCAAACTTATATCGGGATATAAGTACAATATATGGGGAGTGTGTTGCCGGGGTCCATAAACAAAAGCTCCAAGACAAAAATAAAATGTTTTATTGGGAAAATACATTGAGGACTTTTTTCAATAAATAAATAATAATGAGCCTGGCAGGACTGTAGCCTCATAAAAACAGCTTACACTTATTGCACTTTACAAGCCTGTGTCACAAGTCTCATTGTGCTACATTGTTGTCAATATTCATTCACTCCACACTCCGTGGCAGTAAGCTACTATTGTAGCCACAGCTGCCCAGTGGCAGACTGTCCATCTCCCACTTGCAAGTCACACAATGTGTTGTTTATATCCTGATTTCTTATAATGTCAGTGCCCTCTGCAGGACACCTGTGGAATTCTTTCCTTTTATTCTTATTTAATCGGCCCCCTGTGGCTGGAATGAGCATTCTTGTAATTTAAATTTAAAAAAATCATAACTCCGCACAGGAATGGGCTAGAGACCCACTTTTTTTTTTTACATACTTATGAATTTATGCTCTACAAGTTGTGGGCCGGACTGAATCATCGGCCGTATTTTGCCCAGGTCTGCTTTAGATTGTGGTGCTCATTTACTCCTGTTAAATCAAGTGTTAAATCAAGGTTTGCCTTTAGCTTCAAGACTAAAACATGCAAAATACAAAGAAATCTCTCTATCTGGATATTTTAGCCAAACACTGTTTGAATATTTACTTATTTTAGTGAGTAACTCCCCATAACAAAACACCCCAGGAAGTTAGCACCATTCTGTGCATAGAGGCCTATTTTTATTTCCAGATCTGCACATTTCGGACTTGTGTACTAATTTATCAGATCAGGAGAATTAGGGCAGACCACCCCCATAGTAGTTAAGTGCAGTGATTCAGACTTTTACTTCTGCATTAGCAGTCAATAATATTTGTTTTTTTTCTTTTTTTGCATAAATCATTAAAAAAAAAGTAGTTCACTCTGTTGCCAGAAAATATAATTCATTACTCCATCTTATCAGAGGACTAAACCATGTCAAATCCAAGTGGAAGCCAGGACTTAACGGTGCCTAAAACAAGACTAAACCAGAGTTCAACGAGCCAGTTCCAAAACGTTATGAAAGGTGCTGCGTGTCTCTGCTCCCATCGACCAAACCAACTATTTACTCTTGGCAAAACTCTCCTCTCTGCTCCACAGAACAGAATTAGCCTCTCGTGTCACTCCACTGCAACAGATCATGCAATCCTACCCCACGCTGCATAGGAAGTGTTGACGTCTGCCCCTCACTGCTCTATTCAAACTCATATGAAGTCAATGGAGAGAATAGGCTGCTTACTCTAGGGTGGTCTGGTCTACTGTGTCCGCATTGTGGGCAGTGATGCAGGAGAGATAGGCCACTTATAATGGGGATGAATGACATGAATAAAACATGCAATTACTATTTTGATTATTGCGATAAAGTGGTATCAGCTTGTACTTATTAAAGTAACGACTGGGGCCAGCGCTGGACTGAGCCAAAACTAAACCAGGTCTAAACGTAAACTTCACACTTATCCCTGCTCTATGTTAGGCAAACTGTTATTATACATTCTGAGTAAAAGCCTATTACAAGAGGCAAGCCAATAAAATGTGCTGTATAAATTGAGAGAGAAAAATGTGTCCTTCAACTCTGTCCCCGCTATAATGTAACAATTTAAGCCATCATCTGTACTGGGTTGTTTTAGCGTTGCTGATGTTTCGCATCACGTCCCGCTTCATCAGGGACTAATGATCTTTTAGCAGCAGGCTATATGGGTTTTTTCACAATTGCCTCTACGGCCGATGTGGAGGCTGATATCTCCGAAACGAAAGGGTGAGAGACTTCCTAGGGCTGGGCGATATGGACCGAAAGTCATATCCCGATATATTTAGGTTGAATATCAATATACGATATATATCCCAATATTTTTTGTGAGAGCTGTGAAATGAAAAGTCGGTAACACTTTATTTTACACTACCTTGATACATTGTACCCAACTAAATTTAGTATAATGTATTGTGCTCTGTAACAATGTGTAATAACTTGTACCTATGCAGTACATACACAATGGAATAATGTGTATTAGTACTTTGGAGGTACATCATGTAAAAAGATATAAGATCCTTAGGGTTAGAGTTAGTATTTGGGTCTTATGTCTCATTACATTATGTACCACCAAAATACTAATACACATTGTTCCATTGGTTATGTAACCTGTACAAGTTATTACACACTGATACATAGCACATTACATTGTTCTTAATGTGGCAGGTACAATGTATCAAGGGTAGTGTAAAATAAAGTGTCAAAGTCAAAGTCAAATACAAGTAGTTTTATTGAAAGCTCACCATAAAATGTAAACATAAACACTGTATAACAAAGCTCCGTAAGGTGCACGTTTAAATAAAAAAAATATCTTAAATAAAAATCAAATAAAATAGGCCAATCTTTTTCTGAGGGCAGCATATATAAAGAGAAAACAAAATAAAGTGCTCAGTATAAGATCAACTTTTTTAAACATCAGCTTGAGATTACCTGTTTCTTTATGTTAACTTAATAGCTTATCTGAATTTGAAATATATCGGTATATGCAATATGGTCTAATTCCATATCTCATTTAAAAATATATTGATGTATCTTAAATGACGATATATCTCCCAGCCCTACGACTTCCTGACTTTTGCATTAGAAAGAGCTCCGTCAGAGCCTTTAAGAGCCTCAGGCTTTTACACTTCTGATGCTGGAATCGTATTTTATATATTTCAACCTGTAGACTTTTGCTTATCATTTTGGAGGCGTAAGAGAAAATGACTTGCCGTCTTTTATTTTGAAATCTGCTTATTTTTGTCTCCTCAACAAGCTCCCTCTGAAGTAAACTACACATGAATGTCCTGAATAAATCAGCACAGTTCAACACTGACACATTTTTCAGGTTAGAAGCATCATACACATTTTTTTTAAATATTGGCGTTATTGGTCTCACTCTCACCCATCTTTATTCTAAAAGGCAACTCTCTATTGTCCTGCATCCTCTGACCTGAAGCTGCTTGTTCACTGTGTACTGTGAACTTAAAAACAGCAGCAGGTGAGGAGCATTTTGAGCTCTTCAGAAGACCAACACACAACTGCAGGTACGAATTGTCCCTGAAAACCAATAGAATTCAACTTGATGTGCAACAGTGAAGCAACATAACTTGAACCAGAGCTCTTTGTTTACATTGCCATGGCAGAAGGAAAACCCTGCCGCTAATTTGTTGCCACAAATCTTTGAACACAAAACGATTAGATATTGTTTTTGAACTTACCCGAGAATCCGGATGAGGGAGATCTCCGAAAAGCCATCTCTTGCGCTCGTATTACCGCTCCTCTTAACGTTCCACGCTGCTCTGTGACTCAGTCGGCCATATTGGAGTGGTCAGTGACAGGTGGAGGAGCCCTGAAGGAAGCTTAGTCGTAGTGGGATAAACCGTCTGTCCAAATGGCAGGGAGCAGCGTCTCAGCATCTCAGCTTATTGGGTGCAAAAACCTAATCCCAAACAGGCCGGCCCACGACCCATGAGTTTGGCTATGTTACATGTCCAGGGCAGATTAGATTAGTGACTACTAATGTGCATTAACTATGGACCTTCCGATGTGGTATAGGTCACACTGTGAACCTGTTTGGGTTTTCTGAATGCAGCTCAGGGGATGACGAAGAGTTTTGGCTGGCAATATAATAAGTTACACAAGCGGAGTTCCTGCCAGGTGAGTTTAAGGCAAGAAGGCCAAGGCTAAATTAAAATGGGACGAATGTGGAAATAATGACATCACTTTGTGGTTGTTCCTTAAAGGGACTATACAGAGTTTAAACATGTTAAAATTATGTAGTTTCCTCCCCCTACATGTTCCAGTCATGTCCTAATGTATAGAATGAGCCCAGACCTGTTCACCACAACTGCCTCTAAAATCCTGCACTGTCACTCAGAAAGGGGTTAATTCGGGTCCGAAGTGCCGTCATGCACGAGCTTAATATAGAAGGTGCAGTTACACATATGACCTGAGATGGCAGTAGTGAGTATAAAATGGCAAACTTGCATCTAGCCCTTTTAAACATGTTGAGTCAGAGGGTTGCATTCCTCACTGTCCATATATTCAGGCATTGAGATTTTCTTTTTTTGTCATTACATTGATTAATATTGAGGTTTTTTTATATACATAGGGGAGAACGGGGTAATGCGGGACAGCGGGCAATGTGAGACACCCCCTGTATCATGTGACCATTATATTTTCAAGCCCCTCCCATTCCACACTTGCCAGGTAGGAGAAGTTGGTGCATGTTTTTCTTTTTTTTCCACAAAACTGTGTTTATCGCCTGTAAAAGTAAATGTTCTTGCTGAGAATGTTATCAAGTGTCAAAACAAGTTGCTTCAGGTAGAAAAACTTATATCACACATGTTGATGAAATTCCAACATGTAAACCCATGAGCTTGATGCTAGTAAAAGATTAGCCTGAATTGCTATAGATGTTGTTCTTTCTATATGGTGGCTGTGGCATAAAGTGAGACAATAATCCAGGTGGGACTTCTAACTGGTTCTGTTGGTCCTCTGTTCTGGGCTAGTTCTGATTATGGGTCCATGTTCTGACCCCGAGGCTGTGTGGGCTATAGCTGGTTTTGATCGCCCTTCATGCTGACCCCCAGACACCAGCTGTTCCCACACTGTGAATGTTAATAAATAAATTTTGAGTCATATTATGTTGTTGTTATGTTGTTTTAACCAATCCCCATTATTCTGTTACGCGCCCAACATTAGTTTGTGAATGTTTGGTTGTCAGTCTAGCTGTTGTTACATGTTATTACGGTGTTTCTAAAGCGGTTCACTTTTAACATTAAAGGCCCTATACCTGATTTTTTGATCGCAAACAATGAAACAATGAAAGTCACTAAATTAACATGTTAGTTTTGGTCCAAACTCATTCGTAACTTTCCTAATATATTTGAAGCATCCAAATTCTTTACAGGGACAAGTTTATAGACATATTTCACAACTTGCAGGGTCACTTTGTAGGGTCACGTTCACAAATATGCCAGAAAAATAGCCTGAAAGTTCATGAAATTGACACAACTGTTTTATAATTTGATGCATGTTGTTTTCCCTACAAACATTAGAGTTTACGATATACTAAAGGAAGATGAAATCATTTTCATTCCATTGAAGTAAAAACAGGTATAGCTCCTTTAATGATGCAGCTACTAATGTCATTATCAACACTGCCATTACACTGAATCTAATAATAATACTAATAATATTCATAAACACTGTTATGTTCAATATTCTTTTCATCTTATGCGTTTTGTCCTGCTCTATATCTCGCCGTGCTCCTCGGTGCCTAATTGCCCGTGCCGAGTGTTTTGGGGGGGTGTCCGGTGTCGTGCTGAGTTCTGTCAGTGAGACTATCTGATGGAGCAGCACCCACTCCAGTGTCAGTCTCCTGGGCACACACACACACGTGTGCACACACACCTACACGTGCACACACACACACACACACACACACACACACACGTGCACACACACACACACACCGCCCGCCACACATCCCGTTAAATATTTAAGGTGTAACTTTAACAAGGAGGTTTTGTAAGTGAGGAAACCGCCAAGAGGTCAAGTTTGGACCAAGGCTGGGAAAGGTCAAGGGTCAGACGCTCAGACAAGTTAAGTTGTCTGTGAAGATGTAAGTAGTTTGAAGTGTAACGGAGGCTGATGCAATTTCAAACTGACGTGTCTCGACGATGGGGCTTAAGGCAAGAGAGACAGGGTTTCTACAGCTCGGCAGCGAGACATCCTCAATGCTTTTAATGCTATAGTTTAAAAACTATAGCTTTAATACTATAGTATTAAAGTTTTTTATAGTTTATTTTTCTCTAAATTATGTTTGATATGTTTTATCTTACATGTTGTATGAGTGCACCGAGAAAAAAAATCCTAGTTTGTGAACCTATATAACTATTCTGATTCTTTTAAATGCCATTTTAATGCCTAAAAACTATATTTGTAATGCCACAAATGCAAAAAATCCTGGCATGTTTATTTTTTAATCATTTGAATCATCAGAGAAACTTTTGTTGTTGGAAAGTTGATCGTAAATTTAGGCCTGTTTTGTCAGCTAGACATCGGTCGGGGAGTGAACCTCTCTCCTGTGCTAATCTGAAATCCTATAACAATTTTCTCCTCTCATGACTCCGGGACACTCTCCAAGACCTCGTGCATCTTCCACGTAATACGTAATACATTAATACCATGTCTGTTGGCCAGCACTAATCTTAATTCTTTGTATTTTAAACCCAATTCGAAATAAAGGTCAACTAATTTCCCCCAGTCTATACGATACAGCGAAGACGCTGTTCTCTACCCAAATATGATTGCGTTATTTTGCAATAATTATTCAGCTTTTTCGCAAAAACGATTGCTTATATCGCGGGCTAGAGGGCTCCGTACATATTTTAGGATTCAGAATCAGATTTAATGTAAGTATAAGACAGTCATTTGATTTGGTCTGGAGACAGTGGTGACAGCGAAAACTGCCTTTCATTTTCTACCGTTATGGCGCCATGATGAACTCACTGTAGGCATGAGGCTGCAATATAGGATAAAACACGTGGCCCTGAAGTGCAAGTCACAAACACATTCGTGGAAACGAACAAACAAAAGTGGAAACGCAAAAACATTAGTAATGTCCTGTCTTACTTCCTGCTCATATGGGAAGCAAATTAAGCGCTGCTTATTGCTTTGCAATATTCACGGCTTAAAGGGGCTAGACACAAGTTAGCCATTTTATACTCACTACTGCCACCTCAGGTCATATGTGTAACTGCACCTTCTATTCACCTAATTCCGGAGGTTCGCGTTGGCGCCGCCATGAATTGTGCCCGCCCCTTTTCTCCTATCTGTTAACATGGGACTGGAGAAGTCCACATGAAATCAGTCACTGCACGAAAAAAAAGCCGTTTTTCGGCCGCGCTGAGAAACGGTGCAGAGTTGACATCTTGGTGCAAATGAGCATTGGCCATTTTACACAAATCAATCGACTAAACATCAGATTTGAGCAGAGAATATTTTGCCTCGTTCTCCGTTTAAATGAACGGGCTTCACGCTTGACCGGAAGTGTCTGTACAAGGGAAGCGCAGAGACAAAGCAAAAAGTGGCAAAAGTGGGCGGGGCGGAATAAGGTTAATATTAAGCTCGAGCATGACGGCAATTCGGACCCGAAGTAACACCGTTTTTAGTGACAGTGCAGGATTTTAGAGGCAGTTGTGGTGAACAGGTCTGGGCTCATTCTACACATTAGGACATTGTTGGAACATGTAGGGGGAGGAAAAAACTCAATTTTAACATTTTTAAACTCAGTATAGTCCCTTTAAATTGCGATGGCAGAAGAAAACGACCGCTTCAAGCAAAAGCAGGAGGCCCTACCCTTTCTGTAATGGTTTCTTGCTTTTGTGTTTTGGAAAATGTTTGCGTGCTTCAGGATTTGCTTGTGCGTTTCAACTAATGACTTGCACTTCAGGGCCACCGTAATAAATAGCCATATTTTGTTCATGCAAAGTCCTTTGAAATATAGGTACAAATCATTTTTAATTTACATTTGACGTATGCGCAGAGCAGTTGGGGAAGGCCTCAGATTAAACTATCAGTCTCTATGTAAATAAGCACAGGTTTAAACAAACACTTCCGCAGTAGATACATTAAAATCCACATCTTCAAGCAGCTTAAACGCAGAGGCAGCCACAAATAGAGGGCATTGCACGACACCCACTCATCATAATCATTTACATGTGCAGTGCAGACCTATATCGGCTTACATTCACATCGAGAGCAAATAGCGAGCTCAAATGCACACGTTATATTGTTACTTCAGGGTATGATTATTGTCGATTACCAATGACTGCTTGTGTGATTGATGGGATTATTCAGCTGTTCATTATTAGTGGTAGCGTTGTGTATAAAGCTGCTGATATAATGGGGATTTCATAGCGATATAGTTGTCACTGGGAAGGGATTAATCCACACAAAGCGGAAATCCTTTCTATTCAGGGTTATCTCTGTGGAATAATGAATAAGGGAGTGAGCTAAGGGAGTCTATCAAATAGGGAATTGAATTTTCTGATACAAAATTTTCGTTTTGGCCTCAACTATTCATGATGTAATTCGTTTCTTCTACGTGTGAAAATTAAACTCTATACGTGCACAATTGGGATATATAATACAATGACAATAACATAACAGCAGTACAGCATCATTACAATTCCAAATATATTTGCTTTTTGTCTTACTGGGCACTAAACATCTTATCACCTCACTCAATCGCACTGTTTAGATATAATGGTCATGATTTTGAAGGGCTTTTATAGCACAAAGTCGAGAGAAAGAGCTTTGAGCCATCAGTAATCCTGCCAGTTAAAGTGCTTTTGAAAATATGACTTTTGTTAATGAAGAAATGTTGAGCAGAAAAGTTGTAAGCTGCTGACAGGAAGTGACATAGGTAGAGGTAAGGTTCCATAGCATTTTGACTAATTTCCCATTGACATAACACGTTTAAAATGTTTGCCTCTATTTAGGTCACTTCCTGTCAGTGTCAACATCACAAAAATGTCCAAACTAAAGGAAACTGGGTCCACCGTTTTTCCACACTGAGATATGTTCTTACCTGAGCTTAGACTAATGGCCGCTGGCTGCTCTGCTTTATGCCCACGACACTAGAGGCGGCCATTGCTGTAGTACCTCCATATCACCGCTAGTCCCCCATTGAAAAGCATTGGAGTTTAGACACGTTAAAAACAACTTTAACGCCTGGTTTCTAGTTTTTTCAACACTAGACTAGGCTAGATATTCCTCCTGTGATAACGCTGGGTTAGTCACAATTAAAGAAACCATGCTGGTTTTTCGTAAGAAGAATTTTAGAAATCTCGTACTTAATGAGGGTCGGACTGTTAGCATTGGAGCAGCGCGAGCTACACGTCACGCAAGGGCCGAGTCTACGGTGAAAATCCCGCCCTCTTGCCCTTTTTAGGAACATGCTTCGTCAGAGCTGGGGAGGAGGAGTCTGTAAATCCGCCATGACTTCCCCCTCGAACGTGGTCATTATGGTAAACAAGGAGGAGTGAGCAGAAGCTGTCCATTATATATACAGTCTATGGCAGGGGTAGGCAAGTTTGCGTTGTGGAGGCCGATTTTCATCTTTGCCGAAACACCAGGGGCCGAACCTCACCATTGTAGCCGAAAGTAAAGAACTTTTTTCCTGCACAAACCAATGTTTAACCTCAGTGGTTCTTAAGTGGCTTCGGGACCCAGCATTACCCCAGGACGACAATCCGCGCCCCAAACAAAACTGTAATTTGTCATGTCGTGTCATGTCGTATAAAATATTGTATTTTCCACACAAGTTTTTGTTGAACAAGACAGAAATTATGATCAAAACAACCCAATAACAGACATTTTAACCAACTCTGTTAGTGTTCCCATGCAGTTTCAGATGGAAAATATTGAATAAAAGTTCCCTTTAGACTCGCGACCCACTGAAAATGGTTCCACGACCCACTTTTGGGTCTAGAATCCCCATTTTACATGATATAAAATGACCAAGTGGGATGTTCTGACATTTCTAAAATACTGACACTATTTCTCACATTTTTAGGGTACTTTAACAGGTATTTGATCTTATTTGCAAAATAATATTTCTCAAAATCATCTTGGAGGCCAGAGGTTCTGTACTGGAGGGCCGGATTTGGCCCCCGGGCCTGACGTTGCCTACCCCTGGTCTATGGCTTAGACGAGTTGATTACGTACCTGTGCCTGTGCGTGCCCGTGGAAGAGCGTGGTCGCTTCTAACTTCACCCCGTTTGGAGCTATAGGAATATGCTGGGAGAGGTTTACATATTTGATTGAGGTTTACATATTGATTCCCATTTCAGTTTCAAATATCACGTTAAAACAGTAATAACTAAAATTCAATACTCCCTTTCAAATGTCAGATTTTTTAGGAACAACATATCAATGCGAGCAGCAAAGATGTTCTTCCATTCACTCATTCTTAGTCACATCATATATTGTCTAACGTGCTGGTCCAACACACACAACTATAAAACCGCTGGAATCATTATACAAACAAGCACTGAAAGTCCTGGATAAAAAACCCTTACCTTTTCACCATAATCACGTTCTACAGAAACACATGCTCTTAAGCCGGGACAATCTACAAAAGTTTCACCATATCTGTTCACTTTACAAAATTTTGCACAATTTAGCTCCACCTCCTATTTCCACATTCATCACTGTCCAGTCTAACCGAAGCACCAGAGGCACCACCAGAGGGGACTGCACTATCCCTTTGAGGAAATCTGCATTCAGTCAGACTGTTTTCTCCTTCACTGCCCCATCCCACTCCCATCACTGGAACACAGCACCTCCATCAGCAAGAGAGGCTCAAATCTGTAAACACTGAATACTATTTGAGTGTGTATATAAGTTATGTGGTTGTCTTATCTATTGTGCTTACACTGTTCCATTTTATATTGTATGTTATTGTAGTATATTTTAATTACTTTAACTAGGTTGCCTTATGACATCTGGCAGGGGGACTACTGGTGAAAACTAGCATTTTGGCTAATTCGGGTACATTTACATTGTCCTGATGTTCATTAATGTACATTGTCCCACTTAAAACTGAATAAATAAAGAAAAGAAAATAAAGAAAATATCTCAGTGTAAAAAAAAACTGGCCTTTTCCTCTAAACCTGCAGTAATAGTAATAATACAGATAATTCTATGAAGAGAAACTGTCTTCCCCGGCACTGATTAGCATGTTTGCCAGATGTGGCTATGCCTAATGAGCGCCAGTATCTCACATCATATTCTCATATTCATATCGAGATTAGCCTGAGCCTGTTCGAATAATCATATTTTCCAAATATTCCGTGGTGATATGCGTGTTAAGAACTTGATGTATGATGTAAGAGCTTCTGCAGAGGAAACATATTTGTTTATTAACCTCTTACCCCCCGCCTTTACCGAGTGCATATGCTCCGGTTCGGCTTTACCCAAATGTAAAAGCTTCTCGACTGGACAGCAAGTGTGTAATGCCTCATTTGAAAGTGATTGTAACTTTTCCTCACATTTTTGTCATGTTTTTGTTGATTTTTCATTACTGTCTTTTCGTCACTTTTTCAGGCTTTTTTTGTTACTTTTTAATCATTTGTTTTCGTCTTTTTTGTCACTTTTTCGTTGTGTTTTCGTCATGTTTTTTGTGGCTTTTTTGTTGCTGTCTTTAGGTCACTTTTTCAGGCTTTTTTTGTTACTTTTTAATCATTTTTTTTCTTCATTTGCTCTGTTGTCGTGTTTTCGTCACGTTTTTTTGTCACTTTTTCGTTGTGTTTTTGTTACGTTTTTAGTGGCTTTTTTGTTGCCTTTTCCATTGCTTTGTTGTTGTGTCTTCATCTCATTTTTGACGTTTTTTTCTCATGTTTTATATATTTATTTATTTTTATTTTTTCATTGCTTTGTTGTCCTGTTTTTGTCACCTTTTTTTTCCACTTTTTTGCTGCTTTTCTGGCACATTTTTGTTCCGTTTTCATCCTTGTTTTTTCTTTTATGTTTTTAGATTCGGGTAAAGCTCGGTTAAGGCGGGGGGTAAGAGGTTATGGTAGGAGAGCTAATTTGAAGCTAATTAAGGCTATCATTATTTTGATACATTATACATTTAAACTAGTTCCACAAATGTGACCTTACTTACCTCTATTATTGCACGTCAGCCTTCAGCTTCAACAAAAACTCTCCATCCAATATAAGCTACAGTTACAAAAGCATTAGCTGTGCACTTAAAAGTATTCTTGGTTCACTGTATCCGCTTTAGGCTACTTGAGGTAGAATTGACAATTAAGTCCAAGTCAATAAATGTGGATCTTCACTCTCCTCCTCTGCTCTTTTTAAATGCATAGTAGCTCGACCCCCATGTGAATAGTCTGTAGCCATAAATAAAATCATTTGCACTTATTGAAATGTTTGAGAGCCCTTGAGGACAGCAGCCTGGAGCTACAGTGTTATGCAAACGCTCCAATTAACCTCCAAAAACCAGGTCCTGAACTGCACCTCACCTCCCTGTTTCGTGAAGACGGGGCTGGTCGAGGTCAAGGGGCCTTTGTTGGATCGGTTTGAGCAGAGAAGAGAGAGAACTAACTTGATAGATTTCCCTCGTCGGCTGATCTGGTTCAGGCCTTCCTGGACGGAAACTAGCGGGAATCGAAAATGAATCAATCCTCCGAGCTCCGTTTTGGGACGTTGGCCTCCCATGCGACGGCGCACACCTGTCAGAGCCGGTTCTGCGGATGAGACGTGATGTGGGTTTGTGTGGAAATAGACATGAAAACATGCGACGGAAATACATGAGAGCAATGCACTGAGCGTCAGAAGGAGCAGAATACAGTCAAGTGATACCTGGTTGTCTGGGTGTGAAGATTAAAATTCATCCCAGTCTTAAATAGCAATGGAAAAAGGGACAAGCAACATCATTATTTCATGAAATGTAGATTATCTAATGAAATGAGTGTCACAAAGTATATTCAAAGTGGTTAGTGTTGCTTTAAGGTCCCCAGCTTGTTCAATTCCCACAGCATAAAGTGTCTTTCAATATGATAAATTTGCATTTGCTACCTACTTTTCTGGGCCACTACCCTGCTGTAATAATAAGCTATGGTATTCCTGAATAGAATCGTGGCTCAGATCTGCAGATAGGTCAGGTCTGCACTGCAGCTCCAACAGCTCCTGCAAGATAGAAGGATGGGTCGAATGCACGTGGGCCCTGGCATTTCCATATGAAGTCATACAAATTAATCTACGTTTGCATATTTCATTTTGATATACACTGCCGGTCAAAGGTTTGGGGTCACTTAAAATGTCCTTACTTTTTGGAAGAAAGGCACTTACCTACATAGGTGCGCATTGCTCCTGTGTTAGCTAATCATGTTAGAGGGTAATTGATGTTTAGAAAACCCTATTATTATGCTAGCACTGCTGAGAACTGTTGTGCTGATTGCAGAAGTTATAGAACTGGGTGACCCCAAACTTTGGAGCAGTAATGTGTATTTTTTACTCAATAATTGTCTGTGAGAGTAAATAGTACGCTGACAGAAAAGACGAAGGGAGAGAGGGATGTTGTACATTTTGTTCACTCAAACTTGGCTGTAAAAAAAAGTGGTGCTAGCCCACAGTTAGCTTAGCCCGTTAGCCTGTTAGCTTCTTCTTCGTGATTCTATTAGTGTGTATTGGTGACTCCGACCCGGAGGCAGCGAAGTTGCATTTGTGGTTTTCTGGTCAGAGACACCAGGGGGAGATGAAAGACCCCCCCATTACCCCCACAGGGACTACGGAAAGGATTTATTAAGTTTTTTTGTAGCTTTTTTTTTCAGCTTTTTCAATGCTTTTTTGTCTCCTTTTCACCACATTTTCATCACATTTTTGTCACTCTTTTATTGCTTTTTCTCACATTTTTGTTGCGTTTTATCCTCATTTTCATTGCTATATTGACACTTTTTCAAGCTTTTAGATTTGGGTAAAGCCAAATTGGAGAAAATGTCCTCGGCCCAGGTGGGGGTTAAGAGGCCTTTGATGTCTGATTGGTGTAAAGGTATTTCTCAAAATCATTTTGGACGAACCTTTATGCTGGAGGGCTGGATTTGGCCCCCGGGCCTGACGTTGCCTACCCAAACTATTTATCACTTAGCTCAGTGGTTCTCAACCTTTTGGAGCCGCGACCCCCAGTTAAAGGGTTTGTGACCCCCCGCCCGGGTCACACCATGAAAACATTAGCTTACATAATTCTTAAAAAACAAAGAAAAAAGCAAATGGCTAAAATAAAATTAATCAAATTACGAACATATAATGGCACTCTGGTAAAATAGCACACACATGCGACAGTAAAATATTACAATATACGTTAATAAAAATATGTATATTTTATCTACGTGATCTGGCAACCGCCCAAATTTGTCTCGCGACCCCCTTGGGGGTCCCGACCCCCAGGTTGAGAACCACTGACTTAGCTTATGCTAAACCCAAAGGCAGCTCAGGGCTATAAATGAGTTTAAAGCGACTAATCTAATTAGCATTGACAACTGAAACGTAATATGGAGCAAGTCAACGGTTTCCACCTCCTAAAGAATCTGCTTTATCCATTTAACTGGTTTTGTAGCTGCACAAAAAGAACATCTTTTGCCCAGAAACAGAAAGTCACTAAATGTGGATTTGTTTGGCTTTTATGACATTATCGGCTACATGTGCTATTACAGTGTCAGTAAGATCTTTGTACCTAAAATATATATCTTGGTCCTCTCAGAAGAGCATTTATGTAGAAAAAAACCCTGACATCTTTGGGTTTTGGGAAAAGGAGACAAACAGCGCCCCTGTGAGGCCGTTCAGTGGAAGTACAGAAAACAAACTAGAGAGAGAAAAAAAAGGTGGTGGTACAAACACAGCTTTATCATCATTTTGTAAATTAACAAAAAAACATACACAAATATATCAAATAATTTCAGCAGGTCTCAGCTCACATACAGCTTTTCCAAAATACAACACATAAAAAAAAAACGCAGGCTCACAGTGTTGCAAGCGCTTTCTTTTCCAGCGGAACAGCTGCGTAAACATAAAAAGCACTGACCAGCAGGTGCGACACGGCAACAAGTTTCTGGTAACGCAACTTTGATAAATCTTTTTTCAGACTTAAAATTACACAATACATTAAAGTGCGCAATAATTAAGTTTTTTAATTATTGCAAAGACTGATGAGACAATGCAACTGGTAACCATCATAGTTTTACATCCGCAAAAGTACATTTTAAATATGATTGCGCCTGTCATCTGCACTTTTGTTTTATCTTCCAGTGTCTAGTAAAATATGTCTCTCTGATTTGAGCGACACTTCAGTAACTTACAGTTTTAAGACTTTTCAAGTGTATTGCATCAGTAGATAACCCTCAGATAGAAAACACATCACAGTAGTCAAATTTTGTCGATTGAGATATAAAATTTCATTAAAAAAGAGTTGAATAAATATCAAATTACTGTAAAATGTGCGTTACATTTGTCAGTGTTTAAGAATGGACAAGGAAAGAAATAAAAGGATTTAATGTAAAAAATGGTTAGAAACAGCCGTTGGTCTATTATTTTGTTTTAGATTACTTAAATTATTTACATTATCTTGTAGCAACAGTTTTGATACATGTATACCTCTAATGTTAAAGGAATAGGCCACCGTTTTTGAGATATGTTCTTACCTGAGGTTAGACGAGTTCTTTAGTACCTGTCTGGTCAGTCATGCAAAAAAGACCAGGCATTTAGCCTCTCCTCCTCTCTTCTTTGGATTTTTGAACCACATACTCCCGCGATTTACATACCAACGAGCCCACCGTGGTCCTTCTACGCTTCCAGGGAGCCACGTAACATCGCGATGAAAATTCGGAAATTTACTTCAGTAGCGGAGGTTTCATGAATGTGTAGAATGAGCTCAGACCTGTTCGCGACAACTGCCTCTAAATCCTGCACTGTCACTCAAAAAGTTGTTATGCCGTCATACACAAGCTTAATATAGAAGGTGCAGTTACATGTATGACCTGAGGTGGCAGTAGTGAGTATAAAATGGGCAACTTGCATCTAGCCCCTTCAAATAAATAGATAATCATAATATAACATTAATCCATATCCAAAAAGATTGGGTAAAAAAACACAAAAAAACAATTACTATAGCGTGCTATTTGGGTCAAGAAACGCAGAAATGTAAATCATTTTCCCCTTTTTTGGGCGGGGGGCTCCAAAGTTCAATCTTGCCTAGGGAGCTAAATTGGCTAAGGCCGGCCCTGGTTATACAAAATGAAACCTGTAGATTTTCTAAGCAGATAAATAGGGGTACTATATTGTAAGGCGTAATAACACCTTAGATATTACTGCATGGGCGTTAAAGTACTCTACAATATTGTTCCTCTTTTTATCCGCTTAGAAAATCCAAATGTTTAAGTTTGTGTTACTATACTTCAGGATCATGTAACTACTCACGTAACCGTATTTAAATAGGGGAAACATGGAAGAGCTTGGTCGCTTCTAATTTAACCCCTGTGTGGCCCCATAGATGAGAGGAGGAGAGGCTAAATGCTAACAACATCTTTGGTCTTTTTGAGCGCACGCACAAAGACCAGACAGGTACACATCAACTCGTCTAAGCTCAGGTAAGAACATATCTCAGTATTGAAAAACCTGTTCCTTTAACCCACATTATTTTGAAAAACACTTGGACCAAGCACAATACTTGTTGACATTGCGTCCTAAGTAGATCGTTTCTCCACTCCTTGCTTTATCCCCAACACCAGGTGAACAAACCAGTTGATCTGAACCATCCAGCCTTTCTCCCTGCAGATCTCGATTTGGTCCAGTAGGTGGCGCTGCGCCTCGTCCTCACTGCGGCCCACGGTCAGAGCCTCCCGGATGTACTCGATGTCCTCTTTACTGGTCAGCTGGGGCATTCCTGGGAGGGAACAGTAAAACACGACAATTTATATGGAAATCTTCAACTGGCCGGTCAGCACAGATTAAAACGGGTTGATTGCACAATGGTACACGAAGAAGTAAATCCTTGGTATCAGTGTTATTTTTGACGACTAAAATTGGACTAAAACTAAATTGAAAGTTTTTCATGAGACTAAAAATATGACTAAAATGTCCAGATATTTTAGTCGACTAAAATAAGACTAAATAAAAATGAAACTTCTATAGAAAGAGCCTCATATCATGTAAATTCACTGCCAAAGGATCAGCTCTGAGCTTTGTTCATGTGGAGCAGCTCCATGAAGCCGAGGAACAAGATTAAATATGATTATAATGAATATTATCAATGCAAAGTCGACTAAATTCGTCTTAAATTTAGTCGACTAAATTTACTTGCAATTTTAGTCGACTAAAACTTGACTAAAATTGAAGACATTTTGTTGACTAAAACTAGACTAAAATCGAATTACATTTTCGTCAAAAGGCTAAGACTAATAATACCAGGAGTAGTTCGAAATCTTCACTTTCCTGTGCGGATGCCAAATTACTCCTGGTATTATGACGCCTTACAATATAGTTCCCCCCTTTTATCCGCTTAGAAAATCCACATTGTTTAATTTTGTGTATTATACTTTGTAGTGTAACACTTCACGTAACCATATTTAAATAGGGAAAACGTGGAAGAGCTTGGTAGCTTCTATCTTGACCTGTTTTGGAGCTATAGAGGAGAGGGGGAGAGGCTAAATGCTAACGCCGTCTGCGCTGTGTTTACGTGATAGAAGGCACGGGGGAAGATCAGACAGGTCCTAAAGAACTCGTCATAGCTAAGGTAAGAACATATCTCAGTATGTAAAAACGGTGGCCTATTCCTTTAAGGCGTGGGGTACAAGGTTAAATTGAAATTGGGATTTCACAACAAACCACAAAATCAAGGTGAATCAAGGTCTTTCTGTAGTGAATTTGACAGGTCTACTTGGGCGACCTGTTAGGAGCAGTGCCGTGTTTAGGGAACGCTCCTTTAGATACTTATTCATACACACACACACTACACACAATACAGACAAGGTGGTAAAAGTGTGTTGCACCTGCGGGAGCCGGTATTCGGACTGCCAACCTCTTAGCCATTGTTGCCCCTCACAAGGCACATGTTTGAATGAATAAATAAACAAAATAGATTTAGATTACATACCAGTCATGAGCATCATGGAGAAGAGGATGATGAGCAGGTTTGTGTGGTGTCGAAGAGCAAGATATGCCTTTACACACACATCCTGAAGCATACAGAAACAAGTCAAACATCATTCTAACATAAAATAGTCAACGGTCTGCATTATGAGTACTATTGAATTACTCTCCACACACAGTGCTTAATACGTTGAAAGAGTACCTGGAATTTCAGGAAGTTGGGGCTGCTTTTCTTCCCTGACGTTCCCATCACGTACAGGAAGTCTGGAGTGAGCACAAAAGGGACCCACTCTTTACTGATGCCCATGAAGCTCTTGTAGTTGCCAAGGATGTGTCCAAAGTCGATGTGGAAGAGGTTTCCTGTGACATAACATAAGTTTTGACTCCTCTGTGTGTTGGTGATTCTCCTGAAAGGCAGCACACGTGTCCAGACCTGACTCTGTGATCATGATGTTATCGTTGTGGCGATCTCCGATGCCGAGGACGTAAGTGGCGACACAGTAGCCTCCGCAGGATAACAGGAACCTCTCCACGGCCTGCTGGAACTGAGACGGGAAAGGAATAATAAAGTGAATTGGCCATTTTTTGAACAGAAGCATCTCTGTAAGGCCCTGTGAAAGAAAGCCACATCGAACAGCACAATAACAAATAAGACATTATTTCAAGGGACTATACAGAGTTTAAACATGTTAAAATAATGTATTTTCGTCCCCCTACATGTTCCAGCCATGTCCTAATGTGTAGAATGAGCCCAGACATATTCACCACAACTGCCTCTAAAATCATGAACTGTCACTCAAAAAGGTGTTAATTCGGGTCCAAAGTGCCGTCATGCACGAGCTTAAAGGGATATTTCAGGATTTTTGACATAGGGCCTCATTTCCTAGTTATCCAGACTGTTGCTAATTTCTGGAGATATTTTTTTTGTAATTCATGCAGTTCTTATATTTGAAGAGTTTCGTGGCGCTAGGATAGTGCTAGCGCCTTTCTATGGTATCAGCTAGCCTGCATTAAAAACAGTCTGACCCGCTCCACAGTGCACCTGAGGCAAATCACTTATAACACCAGACTAACCATATAAATGTCTGTGTTGATAGAGTAATTTTAACCATTTTGCATTTAAAAGACCTTATATTTGAGCAGCATCAGCTTCGTGGTTGTACAAGCTACGCGGCGGCGGAGTGATCTGCTAGAAAATAGTCCCTCAAAATGCGATCATTCGTGTGATTCAAGGTCAGTTATATTCCAAAAATTATTCTATCGACACAGACATTTATATGGTTAGTCTGGTGTTATAAGTGATTTGCCTCAGGTGCTCTGTGGAGCGGGTTAGACTGCTTTTAATGCAGGCTAGCTGATACCATAGAAATGCGCTAGCCTAGCACAAGCCTAGCGCCACGAAACTCTTCAAATATAAGAACTGCATGAATTACAAAAAAAAAAAGCTCAAGAAATCAGCAACATTCTGGATAACTAGGAAATGCGGCTCTATGTCAAAAATCCTGAAAGATCCATTTAATATAGAAGGTGCAGTTACACGTATGACCTGAGATGGCAGTAGTGAGTATAAAATGGCAAACTTGCATCTAGCCCCTTTTAATAAAAATGTCATTTGTATTCATGAGTTTAAATCGTGGTCATGCAACTGCCCAAATAGATGGCGACCAGTGAAAATCTGTTTATTTATGTAATCGATGCAGATAAATTACAGCGTGGGACATATAGAGCAAATTCATGAAAATGCCTTCAAACGTGACTGTTCTATGACCCGAGAATGTTTATTCTGAGTGAAAATATAACAGTCTGCCAGTGTTTCCAGACAAGCTCCAAAATATCTCACTTCGTCTGAGACAAACAGATCTGCTTTGCGCAGGTGTTGGAGCTAAAAGTGGAGTCGGTGAGAATAATCTCGTGGGCTGTTTCCTTCCTGTCTGTCACAATGCCACTTCCTCTGAAGACTTAATAACAGAGAAGCTTGTGACAAAAACATCACTGGATTTGAAACTATTCAACAGAAGCCAGTGGAGGTCAGGGAATTACTCAGTGTCAGGCCTCACCTTGTCCTCACTGACGCACTTGTCCCGCAGCCACTGACACAGGATCTCATCTTTAAAAGCCCCTGTGCTGCCGACTACGCTCTGCTGGATGTTGGCGATTGTTGTGGCATCTTTCACAATCTCAATCATGCCTGAAACACATTATACAAGAGAGAAAAGTTAAAACATGTGAACGTCAAACGTATGACATCACATATATCCATGCTGTTATGTGGGTTGGTTAAAGAGAGGGTATTATGCTTTTTTCAATCACATAGCACCCGTCTATATCACACTACAATGATGACGAAACCTTCTGTTGGTCTGTAAATACAGTAAATTAGAATAACTGCCTTGTATAAAATTGCTCTCTCAAAATGGCCGTAGCGAATGTCTTGAAATAGGCCTCTGTCTCTTTAAGAACCTCTGACCCTTTCCGACACGCCCCCTCCACACGCTGTCTGTGGCATCAGTGGTGAGGGGGTTCTGCTGAGGAGCAGTGGTTGGTTACTCGGCTGGTGACGAAAGCTCGGAGGCGTCTCCAGGAGGTGGGGGCGTTCGTAGGAGGACTCAGGCAAACCTATCCCTAAAATGGCTGCCATCAGAGTTTTTACAGATTACTCAAAAATGCGTGAATGTGCCAAGGCAACACTTCCGGCATGTTTTTAATGAGGGAAAGACATTTTTTTTTTTTTTTTTACGTCATGGCGACGTGAAAACAGGAAGTGACCTCCCTCTCTCCTGGTGCAGCTGAATTGTTTGCCTTTTTCAGTGAATTGTTTGCCTTTTTCAGCGAACCACGTTGTTTTTCTGGATACTTTTGTACGTCTTTACCGTGTTTTTGTGGAGGTTTGGTGGATTTGTTTACTTTGAGAGTCCAAAATGGTCCTGAAGAAAGCAGCTTTTTGAAGGTAAACAAACTGCTAGCTTTTCAGCTAAACCCATTTGAGATCTACAAACATCTTCTTCTGAGACACTGAACAGTGAAGAGGCACCAAGAGCCCCCACACCTGCAGCACGGAGGAGGCGTCACAAGAGGAGCTACAGGAAACAACAAAAGGGACCAACGAGGAGATGGTGATAGACTGTGGAGGGAGCTGTGCAGGAGGAAGAGGAAGGACGAGGTGGAGCTGACCAGTGCAGGACACCACGCTCTGAGACGGGGACAAGCCCAGGAGGCGGTGCACCGTTTCAGATGATCAGAGGAGACAGAGGGCAGCTACAGTTTCTCCATCCTCCAAGGTCATGCGGGTGGAGTGGCTGAAGGACAACGAGATCATCGACCCGGCCGAGGACAGGAACTTCTACATCACCGTGGACACAACCCGATCATCAAGCAGGCGCGTCTGTCCGACACGGACAACTACACCTGTGTGGCCAAGAACATCGTGGCCAAGCGCAAGAGCTCCACCGCCGTGGTCATCGTCTACGGATTTCCCATCAACCAGTGCTCCTCCTGTGACCAAAACAGTGAAGATGGCGGCCGCGACACAACCATCTTTCACCAAAGAAAAAAAAAAAGAGTGGAAAAAGAGTGGTGCGCACTGAATGGGTGCTGCTGCCGGATGCTCTCTCATCGAATGCAATTTCTCCATCTGTGAGATCAATAAAGTATCATCTTATCTTATCTTATCTTAATAACATGATGTAAAGCTTGAAAAAGTCGATTTTGCACAATACCCCCCCTTTAATCACATCCAATATTACTGTTTCTTTCCTAATGACCTAAACACGCACAGTTGGCTTAAACCTCCAAATAGGTGACAAAGGGGCAAATACAACAAAGTCTTTCAATTACATCCAATGTTATCAACAAAGATTGTTTTGTTCCTACATAAGCACCGACTAAGCCCTGTCCCTGAACTGACCAATCCTGTTGCCGGTGGAGATGCAGCCGTACGGCAACAAGCACAGGTCCAGGGATTCAGTCTCCCAGATGGACTCCATGATCCGCAGAATCTACAGAGAAAACATCAAAACGATAAAAGTTTATATTCTGTACATTTCAATTTGCATGAAGCAAAAAGAGAAACTGGAATGATATTATTCTCAAACGTGTGATTCGCCACCTGTAGAATGAGCATGTCCTGTCTGAGGTCGTCTCCATCCTTAAATATGATCCCTATAGGGTCTTTGCACAGAGTGGTGGGGTCTGCCCTTTTGAACTGCAACCACAGCGGCTTCTTCTTAGATGCCATCACTTTACACTGCTCAATCTGTGAAACAAAAAAAAAAAGCCTTCTCCAGTACATCCCAAAGATTCTCAGTGAGATCTAGACTCTGTGGTGGCCACTCCGTGTGTGAAACTGATGTGTGACGCTCCCTCTTTCTCAGTGTGAGCCCGATGAATACTGGCACTGTCATCTTGGAAAACGCCCGTGCCGTCAGGGAAGAAGATGGAATAGCCTCAGGATGTTCAGGTCGTCAGATGAACTCATTCTTTGGGCTCATAGTGTTGCTGAATCTAGACTTCTTTTGTCCAAGCAGAGTATATTACAGTTATACTCTATATATTTATTTATTTATTATTTTGATTAAATTTTGACTGTATATACTTTGGTTGTTTGTTTTTACACACCTTTTGCCCGCCTTACTATAGTCTGTTTAGGTTATTTTATCTTATTTATTTTATTGTTTATACTTTTTATACTTTTTGCCCCCCTTGAAGTTTTTGATTAATTTCTATGTTAAATGGATTGCCTGCCTATCCGGTGTGTGTGAAGTGAATTTCTCCATTGTAAGATCAATTAAGACTTATCTTATCTTATCTTATCTTATCTTAAGGGGGCTAGATGCAAGCTAGGCATTTTATACTCAGTACTGCCACCTGAGGTCATACGTGTAACGGCAGCTTCTATATTAAGCTCGTGCGTGACGGCACTTCGGACCTGAATTAACACCTTTTTGAGTGACAGTGCAGGATTTTAGAGGCAGTTGTGGTGAACAACATTGTTGGAACATGTAGGGGGAGGAAAATACATAATTTTGACATTTTTAAACTCTGTGAAGTCCCTTCAACACCTCGTTTTGAACATTATTATTGAGAATAAATGAATATTTTACTCTCTGCAGGGGGAAGCCACGCCTCCCGCAGTCCACCTATTTCACGGCCAAGTCAATAGAAAAATGAATAACCAGAAAGGGCCTGTGGTAATTCTGTACTTACCACTTTTCATGTACAGTCGGTGGTGTTGCAACCTCCTGACACAAAAAGGAAGCTGACCACCAGCTGACAAAGTTTCCTATCACTTACTGTACATGGCGAGCGTGTGTACGAAGATTTTTAAAATGTCCGTCATATGCTCACCAGTAATGCACCGGCCCTCAGCCCAGGATCATATGGGACTCTGAAACTCTCTGGTAAACCGGACGACTGCAGCATCTCCAGCTTCTGCCGCAACTGAAACACCACTGACAGCACACGGTATACTTTAAACCACCGGAACGCTTCACCTGAGTCGCTGTGCTTGTTCGTAATAGTATTTACCCTGAGCGGTGATGTCATACTTGTCTGCAGACATGGCCTTTACCTCACGGGTCACTTTCTGCAGAGCCTCGGTCATCTCCACCTGCAAACCAACCGCAGAACAACATGTATGGGCCGGTCAGATTTTTGTTTTCGATCATTGTTGTTGAGTTGCAGGTTGACCATACGGATCTGTCTGACTGAGTTTGTGAGGTTAAATAGTTCTGCACCTGTTTCCTGAAGTCCAGCAGCATGGCCTCCCCACAGCCCCTGAGATAGGCCTCCAGCAGCACGGCGTACCTCTGCTGGTAATGCATGGACTGAGCGATCTCACTGCGGAGGAACCAGAACAGGAAATGCCCGATGCGCTTACTCTGTGGTTGGAAAATGGAAATGTAAGTGATTCATGTGATTTTTTTAGAACCTTCCTAAACATAGTCGTACACGAATGAGAGCTTACCCTCAGAGCTCTCTTTAGTAGGAATCTCACCAGGGCACTGTCATGGTAGGGTTCAAACTTCACGGCCTAAAGGAGACACACAGATGAATGATTGCATATAAATACATACATTTAATTTGAAGTATAATTCTGTCAGTACTAGAACTCACGCAGACACGGTAGACCAGTGTTTTTCAACCTTTTTTGAGCCAAGGCACATTTTTTCCATTGAAAAAATCCCAAAGCACATAAAATGTAAAAAAAAATGTAACTCTGTAGCCTATATTCTCAATTTTAAGTCGTTCTGATCAAAGTGTTGAATAGGAACACTGTATAGTCTCGCTAGCCACAGTGCCACAGTCACCGCCACCTGTCGCATTGATGCATCACTAATTCTCTTGTCTCAAAGAAATTAGTTTCCTGCTGTCATTACTGATATGGAAGAGTATTTACATATCAGGTTACTCTGCCGATCACTAGACAGCACTGAGACTCGACAACGGCACATTATTTGCAGATAATAATTTATTTGTTTTAATTTTTTTAGACTAGGTGAAATTGGATATTTTCCCAAGGCACACCAGACAATATCTCACGGCACACTAGTCTGCCCCGGCACAGTGGTTGAAAAACACTGCGATAGACAGATAAAAACTGAAAACAGATCTCATTTATAGATGGCAAAGGCTCTTTTTCTTGGCTCAGCTGGTGACTAGAGTTATTAAAACAAGGAAGCAAGGATGTAAGTGAGTCATGTCTTGCTGCTGATGTCAGGTATTTTTCATTTCAGTAGTCACATTTTCAAACTGCTTCATCTGCATTTTGGATGCTTAGAAATTAGGTCTTTATTAATTTTACAACTATCCCCTCCTAGAACCGCCACCTTAACGTGGTGGGGGGGTTAGAGCACCCGAATGATCCTGGAGCTCTGTTGTCGGGGGTTTCGTGCCCCTGGTAGGGTCTCCCAGGGCAAACCGGTCCTTGGTGACGGGTCAGACAAAGAGTGGTTCAGAAGCCCCTCATGAGAGACCAACAGGCCCGGTTAGAACCATGAGGCCGTCCTTCTGTGGACCCACCACCTGCAGGAGGAGCCATAAGGGGTTGGTGCAATGTGATATGGGCTCAGACAGCTGCCCCCACGACCCAGCAACGGAAAAGTGGAAGAGAATGGATGGATGGATAATATTACTAATATGATTTTGTCTCAGTTTATTACAAGTGACTTAGTCTTACTTAAGTGTCCAAAATGTACTTCAGAAAGCACAAGTCATGCATAAATAAAGGTGTGGGGCACAATTTTAACTTCTGCTCGTTGAAGGTTTTGCAGCACTACCATTGATCTAAGGCTCTTCACCCCGTGGACGCTTCAATATGCGGCCCCCCATGGAAAAAAGTTTGGACACCCCTTGTTTAGAGTTAAAGAATGTCAGATTTGTTTTTGTGTAAATATTCTATAAACATTTCTCACCTAATGGCTAAATCCAGTTTCAATAATGAGCTTTCAAATTAGGTAGGGCATGATATATTGTGTTTGTGTCCTTAATATGCAGTAGTGGCCAGTTTAAACCAACATAAGTCCCTTTAAGAGTTTGACATGAATGCAGACCTGTACGAGCTGCAGCAGGTATCGCAGCACATCATCGTCCTCCAGAGTCTCCAGTTTCCTCACCGCTATCGAACGCACCTGAGCGTCCGAGAAGTGACAGTCCAGCAGCTGCATGGCCAGGCCCACGTCCAGACCACTAACAAAACAAACACACGTAACAAAAAGGTAAACGACTGAAAAGAAGCGATGAGAGCCGCTAAAAGTGCCCGTACCTGGTGTCCCACGCACTGCTGCGCTCCAACAGTCTGTGTGTTGCCAAAACGTCCTCCTGTTTACCCCACCGGACTGAGCCCAGCAGCTTTGGGTAGGCCCTGACAAGAAAGACAGTTTAACTGTAAGTAATGTTGTCTTCGTAAGAATCTATACTTCTAAATTAAATTGAAACAAAAATACTAATTTGTCTTCTATTTTACCATTTGGTTGAGGGCTAAGAAGGCTAAAACGCAACAGAAGTCAAGTATAATATGGAAAATATATTAATCAATTTGTTTATTTGGGTCAATAATTACAATTTGACATTGAGTGATAAAGTAAACTGGGGAAGAAATCCATTTAATATAGAACTTTCACATGACACTAGTTACCCAAAGCGCTTCACAAGGGACAGTTGTCTATTGAAAGCTGTTTTAACATAATGCAGCAACCTATTAATAAGAATTATTACATAACTACATTTTTAATTACTAACTGAATTATAACATATGGGGATTCGTCCTCAATCTGCTTTTACCTTCATTCTTTATGTGTTTAACCCTTTCCTAAAACCACACTTTGTCAGAGGACAATAAATAGGAAAAGTCATGTAAGTCATGTAATACACTGTGAAAACATGGATGTAGCGTCGCTATTAGCTGATGAAGCCTAATAGGAAAAGGGGCAGGTTCCTTGTTAATGGGCTTTCCATTAAAACTTCTCCTTAAGTAATTATTGGAGGTCAGTCTGACCTCCATGTGATTGATCACGCGCTAGATCGTCCAATTTATTTTCATTTCTGGCCTCTTCTAAATATCGGTGCTGGCTCCAAAAACCCAGCCAAACTGCTAGCATGAACAAGCTTCAGTTAGCCCACGCTAAACGCTAATGGGTAAGCCACCCTCACTTTGTCCAACTCTAATATACAGTCTCTGCATGTAATTCATAGTATATCAAAAACATTCATGTACAAAGCACTACCTCTCCTAACCCCACACATACCTCGGGTGCTTCATACACTCCTGTCTGAAGTGCCACAGCAGCTCCTTGTCTTCGGGGCTGAGTGGATGCAGAGGGTCCGTCTTCACAATAGCCTGGAATTGTTTCTTCAGATGATTGGGCATCTCCCTCTGCCCTCTCTCTCCCGCCTCGGCCTCGTCTCCTCCGCCAGCGTCGCGCGGCCCCTCTCGCCCCCCCGCGTCCCGGCTCTTGGGCAGCACCACGGGGTAGCAGTACTTGTCCAGCAGGATAGCGACGGCCATGGAGGAAGCCTTGTCCGGGTTGGTGGCGGAGGTGAGTTTGTCCGCGTTGATGCTGCTGCTGCTCTCCTCGCTCTTCTCCGGAAGCTTCCACATGTGCAGGATGAACTCGCCCTGGCGCAGCAGAGAGCGGTGGTCCACGAGGAGAAGGTTCACGTAGTACAGCAGGCGATTCTTGGACTTTCCTGAAGACAAAATATACGCAATACTTGATAAGCCATCAGGAAACAAATTCATTTTTCATCTAATCGTGACAAAACAATTAAGACTACAAATGAACTGTTTAAAACCATTTTTGTGCTTGTTTTCTGCAATACGGGTCTTGCATCACAGAGAAGTGCGATAATATTTGACATATTCGGGCAGCTCTCCTTTTCCAAAAGAAAGTTTGTGCACTTAATATTGACTCTATGAAACTTCAGAAAATGTGACAACCAAAAACACAAACTTTGAAACAACAAGCTTTGTGGCTGTATTTCCTGAGTTTTCTTTGGCAATCTGGAATCTAGCATGGCGGCCTGGCCATAAATCTCCATAAACATCACCAGACACCATTTGCACACAAAGAGCATTCATCATCATGGTGCCATTGATTTGTTAGCACTACCGTTCGCTAAAAATGGTGGCTTGTATTTTGTGCTCATTATGATCAATTCCCCCTGCTACGAACGGAGGATACTTCATACTACATATTGGATGCTTAATATAAAAACAGTGTCTTTATCAAACATACACACATACTCGTTTAATATAAAAGATGAAATGTCAATGCTGAGATGTCCAAAAGCAGGTTTATAAGTCACAAATTTGTAAGATAAGTCACAAATATACCTTCACGGTTGCCTGTGTCAGATGTATTGTCCAGGTTGGAGGAGCTTGACTTGGAGTTTGGAGTCTGAATCTGCTTCCCGCAAACAACCTGGTACAAAAGGCATGTGTCGCGATGAATACTCCTGCTTGTGATTTTAATGTGAAATGTACTACTTTACCTGGAGGTTGAGGCGCACCCCTTTCGGCAGGTCTTTGATTTTTATGCTGAACTCCAACCAACAGTTCCACATGACCTCTTCAGTGAATGGCTTTGAAGTTGTTCTCTCCTAAAACAACAATTCAGATTTATAGTGGCAAAGAAATATGGTTTCATTGTGGTTCATGACCCCTTCTTTAGACTTGATGATTAAATCCCACTTTAATCCTAATTTAGTTTTGGTTTTAATCATGCTCCCCACTTCAATTTATTCCACTTTTGCTTGAAACAATGAACCAGTTACCTGAGCTAAGAGCTGCTGCCCGTGGAAGATGCTGGCCTCTACGTAAACTATTAGCTCGGAGGTTTTGGGCAGAGCCGGGATATCAATGCCCAGAATCTTCACCCTGAACTTCCTGTTACAGTCCCACATGGAGATGGTGAAGACACGCTCATGGTCCTTCTCGTCGATGGTCAGCTGCTCATGAGTGCCTTAAAAACAATGATATTCAACACATTTTGTCTGTTTGCTAAGACGGGGATTCTAAACAATATAATCACACTATTTTAAGAGAGGAAAAAGGCTTTGAACTTCAGAAGGGCTGTCCTTAATAGAATAAGTAATAATAAATGGCACCTGCTACTCCGGTGCAGTCGTCCACTTGTGCCCAGTCCTCCTTCTGGACCACGTCCAGCTCTGGATCTGGGGGCATCTCTAAAACCAGGTGGATCTCTTCTCCATTTTTCAGACACTGGCGTATCCAGTTAAAGTTCTGCAATGGTTTGTCTCCGTACAAATATTCCTCCCTTTAAGATTTAAGGGGAAAAAACAAGATACTTTTAGTAAACCTGTGTCAACTCTTATACCCATTTGTTGATTTGTGCCGTTAAAAAAGGCCTGGTCAGGAATAAGACTTGTCTCAACTTATACACACTAGACTCAGATAAACAATCATAAATTCAAAAGCCAGTATGAGCTAATTGTAGTTTGGGTCTGTCATTTCATCACACACATCATATACAGGTGCTCGTCATATAATAAGAATATCATGAAAAAGTGCATTTACTTCTGTTATTCAACTTAAACTGTGAAACGAATATATGATAGACTCATTACATTATTCACAGCCTGTAAAAACCTCAAATAATACATCTCATAAAACTAACATATTAACTCACTTTGCAAGTAATGAGTCTATATCATATATTAGTTTCACAGTTTAAGTTGAATAACAAAAGTAAATGCACTTTTTCATGATATTCTAATTTTATGACTGTAAGTGAGGCCACCAAAAAAAGCAGTTAACACAAAGTTATATTTGGGTCACTTAGGCACATCCCTTCAGTGATGCCACTGGAAATAGTGATGGCTTTACCTTCCACAAACACGTAGCACAAAGTCACTTTCACTCATGTTTTCTGGGATGCCCAACACAGCTCTTTTGCTTGCAGTCTTGGCAAAAAAGCAGGAAAGTACCTAAGCAAGAATGGGAAAGAGGTCAGAACACCAAAAACACAATTGGTGATAAATGGCAACCCTGTGTTACCTGCTCTGGAGTGTCATCTATGGAGACTTTGATAGTTTGGCTGACGGTTCGGACATGGATGACCAGCAAGATACAGCCATTACTGACCTTAAACACAGAGACAAAGAAGAAATGATAAGATGATTGGATTATACAGTATGCATGCATATTTAGGGGAATATCATAAAAATGTATTTTTCTTTAGGCTATGGTGGCAATGTTCATCTATAATTAAATTGTCAAGCATTTTAGACATCAAGCGAAGTACATTAATTGTCCATCCTCTATTAGACACGTCTTCTGTATTGATGGGAGACTGTACCTTTCCGAGGTGATGTTCGGGCAGAGGTTTGCAGGTAACCCAAGGGTCCATGCTGTAGAATTTGGGGTCTCTGTCGCTGACTTCAATTCTACGTGCCGTCAGCAGTTTCCTCCGCGTGAACTCCAGCTCGTCATCGTGAACGTTGCTCACATCGGTGACGTCGTACCCCATCAGGTGGTTCAGGTAACGCTGGTACTGCATAGACTCCTCTGTGGGCTGCGGGCGCGGAACCAACTGGATACGCCCAATGTCTTTCTTTAAGGCTGATAAAACAATTAATAAAGATTTCTTTTTTAATTCAGCATTATTATTTTGGGCTATTTATACCTTACATTATTTTACTATGCTCAAATAGAATGTAAGAGAAGACCATCTTTAGTGTTTCTCAAAGTGTGGTAAGGGTCCTATTTCTACTGGTGGTAACTTTTGCTTGTCGGAGTTGCATGTCATTTAAATCATTTACTTTGGTTGTAGTTCCTTTGGGGCTAAACTGGTTACTCCTGGTTTAGGAGCTAGGCCCTGTGTTTTTCTATTCCATTTAAATGCCATTTCACACAATATATTGCTTAAAAACAGCATGAGTATGAAATAGGCCTGGGGCGGTAACCGGATTACCGCCATACCGCGGTCACATGATGCACACCGCGGCTCTGAGTTCCTCACCGTCATCACCGCCAAAAAAAAAAAAGCCTTTAAGTAAACGAAACTTAACAAGAAAAGGAACTAATAATAAACCCGAACAGGTGTCTCAACGAAAAAACTAACAATAGTCTCAAAAAAGACCAGCCACAGGTGAAAATAAAATGAAAAACCAGCCGCGCTGAGCAGGTGAGGTGCAGCAGTCACATATCAGGCCTACGTGAGCGCGGAGTGTGTGGGTGACGAGATACAGCTCCATATGCATATGAGCAGGACGCATTTACTTAAAGTTTAGACTGGGCCTGTTCAATAGGCGGCCCGAGGGCAAACAATTAAATCTGACCCGGGTCTTATTTTCCATTCGCTCCACTTTGCGTAGCTGTGTTTATGCGGCTCCGCTACCATCACTTCAGAGCGGCTGAAATGTAAACATGGCTCTGTAAACCGATGAAAAACGGCTAAACTATGAAGACAAGAGGTTTGGATGTGTTTACAAAGCGGGTGATGAAGCTGATGTAGCATGAGTTTGGGGAAACTGCACCGGGCTGGCACGCGTGTTCAACCGGTCAACACGCGTGTTAAACCTTGCTGACTGGACTCTAACTTAGCCAAATAATATCACAACAATTAATTTGACAGGTAAATGTTTGCTTCCTTTCTCCTTTCACTCAATTTGATCTGCATTTGTGGGAAATGTGAAGATACAAGCGCAGAGATGTTTGTTTGCGATGGTAGGAGTGAAGAGGCTGAAGCTGAATAAATGATCATGCGAACATGAGTGTCATCTCATAATAAGAGCCCAATTCACTCAGTTTTTCATAAAGCGCCAGGTCTGGCAGGAGAACAGCGGCTCGGGTGCGTGGATAGCCCCCCTCCCCTGTTCAAATGTGTCCCCCCCCCACCTTCGAAACGCTTCTGATGAGCGAATGAGCGGTATATCCCAAAACCGCGGGAATTTGTTGATTACCATGAAAAAATCCAAACCGGCACAGGCCTAGTATGAAAGTTTGGTGTTTGAAGTTGATTTGGGCCCGTTCAAGCTGCCTAAATAAATAAGTTGATATTTGGAAAACTTGGCATTTCAAATAGAATGTAGTTATGTGTTTAAAATCACTGTGATGGAGGACAACACAGTTTCCTGTATCCCGTACCTTTCCAGTAGCGAATACAGTCCAGAGTTTGGAAAACTTGGTGCTTGTCGTAGATCTCACACACATTTCCTTTCTTCTGATATAGGAGGATGCAGTGGTCTGGAGAAAACCTCTGGTAAAACTCTGGGCAGATGTTTGAGGTGACTGCCTTCAGCCACACCTGAGCTTTAACCTGTAGAGGCACAAATCAACAGAATTTAGAGCTTTTATTTTTATTTCAACGTCTTAGCAGCACACTCTTTTGTGGGTATAGCTTTAATAACATAGTTGGAAAACAGGGAGGCACTAAAATAGGTTGTAAAACATGTGAAAAAGACAGATTTGCATATGGTTCCAACTTTAGACATCATTTGGTAAAGTTTTGCATGTTACATAATTTGTTTATCTTTGACTTTACGGTATATGAGACATGAGTGCACGGCTGTATTTGATGCTTAGTTATTACATTCTAGTTTGAACATTAAACCCTAACCAGCAAATAAAATGGCAATGTGCCAAAATATGTTTACAATAACCTCCAAAGTCCCACAACTAAAATGCTGAACAAGATTGATCAACAACACTGTCAGAATATCATAAAATGTCTCACCTGCTCAACAGTCCAGTTCCCAGCCACCTCCATCTGCAGAGTGTCCGGACTGCTCCCCCCGCGGGCCGCTGTGGGCAGGACAAACTCCACCAATACTTGGTCCATGGCGGTGTGAGATGCAGGGCAGATGGCCTTCTTTCTCCTCCTGTGTCTGGGGTTGTCTCTCACCGCGTCAGCCTCTTCGTCACTCAGCTGCTCCCTGTCCATCACCGACCTGCACGCACTGGGAGCGTTTCAACACAAAGGACGCTCTTAACAACTCAACATGGCTTTCTACAGCAAAAAAAACATTCACCAAAGAGAAGTTTCCCTAATTAAACGGTTCTTGTCATCTGCACTCACTTCTCATTCAAGGAGTTTCGTCAGCAGCACTACTTAATCTTGGCAGGAACATAACAGACCAGTGGGAGGGGTTTAATTTGCATCCTTGTTCTATAAACTACTCTCAACCTCAACCTTGGGAGTAGTTTTAGTTTTAGAATCGCCAAACGAGATCATTTTAGTGCTGCTGACAAAGCCTCTTGGATGAGACACTTAAGAACTTTTGTCTAGAATGGAAAACTTGTATGACTGATTTACACAGACATTAACACATCCATACTTAAGATCTAACTTCTTTAACATAGTTTTCATTTGATTCTAAGGCACAAGAAACCATATAGTTATAGGCAAAATTTCCATAACTGCTTCCATGCAACCATACAGTATCAATGGGTAAATAAGTGTGCCTGATTTCCAGTGTATCTGCCATGTTTTCTCGTTTAAATAAGCACTTCACTGGTGAGTAATTCTTACCACTGCCTCTATCCCATTAAAGGAATAGTTCTCCGTTTTTCCATACTGAGATATGTTCTTACCTGATCTAAGACTAGGTGATACGTAACTGTCTGGTCTTTGTGCGTGCGCTCAGTCACGCAAAAAGAACAAAGATTTTGTTAGCATTTGACCTCTCCCAATGTGTTCATATAGCTCCAAACGGGGTGAAGTTGGAAGCTACCACGCTCCTCTACAGGCACGCACAAAGACCAGACCGGTATATATCAACTCGTCTACACTCAGGTAAGAACATATATCTCTGTATGGAAGAACTGTGTGCCCTCAGTCACACAAAAGGACCAACGATGTTTTTAGCATTGGCCTCTCCCAGTGTATTCCTATGGCTCCAAATGGGGTGAAGTTAGAAGCGACCAAGCTCATCCAGGGGCACGCACACAGACAGGTACGTATCAACTCGTCTAAGTTCAGGTAAGAACATATCTCAGTATAGAAAAATGGTGAACTATTCCTTTAAACTATGAACAGTTGGAAAAAATATGAAAATCTATGCAGTTTAAAGCCAGCAGATTATTAGGATTTTCTTATCTAAAGCAACTCTATAGGAGAGATGCAGTTTTTGAAAAAAATCTCCCAACAAAATCATTATTTGGAAGTGATAGGATTCACAAACCTACTATATTATCATTATGACCGAAAGTCCTTTCTACTGGCCAACATCACACACATGTTTTTTTCTAATATTGTCACCAGTTGTGGACATACTTCAGTAAAGGAATTACTGGACCATAGCAGTGCTTAATTTGTAAATTAGTATTTTCAGGAACACTTTTGGCCTGATGTGATGAATTTGGGAAACAGGGCAAAACATTTGCCGGAAAAGTCTCATTAAACACCATTATATCAGATCAAATATTTGCCGGATCCTCCTAAATATTCCCATAGATCATGCGTGCTGTATTCGTTTCATAATAATAATAATGTTGACCAAAAACAAAATAAAAACATAGTAAAATTATATTCTATTTAATCTATAGCCTTTCTAAAAAATGTTGTGTCACGTGAACGCAAACTATTACCACGATTCCAGCACCACCATGCTGTTGTGACCTAGGACAAAGAAGTATGGCCACAGGCGCAAAATGACAGTCACGCTTCGATGGGTCTGCCCCAGGGCCGCTGTGACACTGCTGTGCATGACTAAAGGAATAAATAAATAATGCAGAACCTATAGTTTTGCACGCACACAATCACTGGCTATATCACTGCAATATCTGCAATACGAAATAAATAGCAGCCGTTTCCGTTTTTGCTTCTCGCACATCAGCAGGGGAAGTTTCCAAAAGCAGGAAGCAAAACCAGACAAGTTTGTAGCAAGTAAAAAACAACAACAACACAGACTCGATTATTTGTAAGTGTAAAGCACATAAAAATCGTCTGACAGGTGACCATTGAAAGAATGAGTGACAGGGTGAATAAAGTAGTAAAAAGCAAAGACTTTGTCCACGCATAAATATAACGGTCCGCTGCCGCCGCCGCCGCTCGGAAACAGAGACACAACTTTATTTACAGCAAACGCGACTTACCCGCGAACACGAGCGGACACGACATCGAAACGCGGAGACTGGAGAAATAATGTAGAATTTAAAGCAGTAAAAGTTCAATCGGTGTTGGTGAAAGTGTAAGTAAAGAGTTCCAAGCGAGAAGAGACACTTTTGGACAGGAAAAACATCAAGCTAGCACGGGTTAGGTCTCTGTTTCCGGTCTGCCTTTCAAAATAAAACCATGATAAAACGGTTAAAACATGGATCTGCGCTTTTTAGTCCCTGAATCAGCCTGATATTGTCGTGAAAATGCTTTATAAATGATATTTGAATAGCTTTTTTTTTTTTTCGTACAATGTGATGTGTAAAAAAAATACTATATTTGCAAACCGGATATGATTTGTCTGCCTTTTACCCAACTTTGCTCCATAATTTCAAGTGTCAGATTATGTTTGGGTATTTTATTCGTTCTATGGGTGACTATTTGTTTATTTATTCGTTCATTTTTTTGGGCACGTATTTTCATATTTAAAGTGGCTTTAAAGTCAGTGATTCGTCCTATCCATTGACAGTCGATTCAATGTACTGTCAATGGTCCTACCTGTGATTTGCCACTAGAGGGTGCAAAATGATAACAAAAGTTCTGTATGTGCATTATTGTATTCAAAATGATTTGTCTTTAATCGTTTATTTGTTCTTGCAGCTGGTTCTCCATTGTTAGCAGTCGTTCATGTTTTGTGGTGGATAGATACATCAAAAGTAAAAAATAAACACTTTGAATTTGGTTTAATCTGGTTTACCTTAAGAAGACAGAGGCTTCATTTCGAAAGGCAGTTGTATTACCCTTTGAAATAGAGGTTCCCCCTGTGCCTGTGTAGGATTCCTTAGGGGAGAGCGTGGTAATGTGATACAGTTTTTACATTTGCTCCCCTCGATCTGAGCTAAAAATTATATATCAGTAAAATTAACACTTTTCCCATTAATTCAGGATGTTGCCCAGCTATGGAAATGATTAGCATGTCTTCAGGACTAAGGGCAATGAAAATATGATTGTTCTTAAAAAAGTGGTCATGTGTCTCACTTTACCTGAGACAGACAAGAGAAATCAACAGGGTAAAGTGAAGCACTTTAGAAATACCATAATGATACATGTGAAACAATAACAGCTAGACTGACAACCACACATTACCAAACTAATGTTGGACTCGTAACAGAATCATGGGGATTGGTCAAATAAGCATTTTTTTTAAATGTTTGAAAGTGATCAAAAGTAGGCTATTTTAAAAGTCAATCTTTTTTAATCAACGTTTTAATTAACATTTTCAGTGTGGGGGTCAGAACAGGACAATAGTACTAGCTATTGTAGCTATAGTACACAGTCTCTGGGTCAAATAAGCAATTATTTAAACACTTGAAAGGGATCCAAAGTAGGCTACTTTAAAACTAAATGAAATACAACATAATGTGACTCAAAATGTATTCATAAACATTCACAGTGTGGGGGTCAGAACAGCTGGTGTCTGGAGGTCAGCATGAAGGGAGATCAAAACCAGCTATAGCCCACACAGCCTCGGGGTCAGAACATGGACCCATAATCAGAACTAGCCAGTCCACAGTCTGGGGCCCAGAACATAGGACCATCAGAACCAGTTAGAAGAGCCTGGGACTCAGGACACAGGCGAGAGCCACCCGGATTATTGTCTCACTTTACCCCACAGCCACCATTTTAGAAAGAACAACATCTCTAGCAATTCAGGCTAATCTTTAACTAGCATCAAGCTCATGGGTTTACATGTTGGAAGTTCATCAACCTGTGCGATATACGTTTTTTCTACCTGGAGCAACTTGTTTTGACACTTGATATTGTTCTCAGAAAATGCACTTTTACATGCAATCATTTTTGTAAAAAAAAAAGAAAAAAAAGCACCAACTTCTCCTACCTGGCAAGTGTGGAATGGGAGGGGCTTGAAACACACACTCACATGACCACATTTGTGTTCCGTTGCCTAGATACAGGGGGTGTCTCACATGACCCTGTTCTCCCCTATGGTGCTCCGGTTTTCCCTATCAAAACATGTACAGTAGCTATGATTGTCTTTGTGAGAGCGACTGCGGGACAACAGATAGATCTTTGCCCATACAGAGCCCCGTCATGTGTAGAGCCCCTTCATGTGTAGAGCCCCGTCATGTGTAGAGCCCCGTCATGTGTAGAGTCCCGTCATGTGTAGAGCCCCGTCATGTGTAGAGCCCCGTCATGTGTAGAGCCCCGTCATGTGTAGAGCCCCGTCATGTGTAGAGCCCCGTCATGTGTAGAGCCCCGTCATGTGTAGAGCCCCGTCATGTGCAGAGCCCCGTCATGTGTGTTCATAAACTGTCCCGGCCAAAAGATAGACTTTTTCAGTAAAAAGGAAACAATGAATACAAGATTTGTGCCCTGACTTTCATTAAGTATTTTATTTCAATATGGCAATGTTAAACAAACAAACATTGTATTTAATGAAACTATTAAAACAACCTAAAGTGCAAGTGTTCCAATGCAATGAAGTAAAACAAAAGTAGTGATAGGGTTAAGAATTATTTGCCAAACATAAATGTCTTCAATTCTTTAAATTCAATGTCTAACTTCTAACTTATGTCTGTATTATCATCCCAAACACACGAGTGGTTATCCATAAACAATTAGCAATGATTCAATGGGGCCACTTTATTGTATTATAATAATTGCTTACATCTGACCTTTGTGTGTAAAGCTATGGCTAAATATTAAAACTGAGATGACTGCACAAGACATGCCATTGTGGAAATTTTACAACAGAAAACTAACATACACCATGACTCTGAATATTAAAGCTATCCAAAAGCACTGCAGCCCTAATATAAGAAAGGAAGACATGATTATGGCATGCTGCTGTTACTGACAATTTGAATGGAGCTCACATGACGGTTTCTGTACAGTACAAGAATATATTAGCTCTTAGGTTAAGATACAGGCTGGATAGGAAAGTGTCATACAAAAGTGCTTCAGAATTAAAGAGCTAAACCCTTCTGTTTGATGACAATTCAGAGATTTCGTGAAAGTTCATCAGAAGTCGGTGGCCGCGTTTGGGAGGCTGCTGCTCTTCCTCCGTATCTGTTCAGTCAAGGTGATATTAAACAGATTATTTGCATACTGCTGCATTGTAGCAAGTCTTCCACCAAAGTGAACATTTGGGGCGACCTCAGAGATCCAAATGTCCAACACCAAAGGAGACAAACAAGTGCAATCTCAAATTCACATTGTTGGAGATGCTTGGTGGATTTGGCCTCATCTCATTTCAACCGCTGTACGTTGATGCCAAACAATAATGAAGTAATATACGATGCTTTGTTGACTCTATTCTAGAGTTAAGTCCTGCTTTATCTAACTCTAAACAATAACATCTGGTGTCCCAAAAAACACTGAATCTGAACGTTGTCTTCATAATTATTCCAACTGACTGAGAACAAAATAAAGGTTCCTGTTTCTTTCAAAGCAAAAATCTCATCAACTCAAGCATGCGGGATAATGATGAAACTCCATCTTGTCCCAACTTCTTCTGTCCATTCCGAAGCGCAGTCCTTTGCAAATGTCCAGCTGCCTTCTCCAAGAAAGAACAGGAAATACTGAGCAAAGACACCGTCACCCTCTGTGGCCGCCGTTACTGCCACGGTCGGTGCGGGGCCGGGTTGGGGTTGGGGTAGATGGGAGCAGGCGTGGGGTAGGCGGGTACAGCTGTGTTCGGGTGGGGCGGATATGTCGGTGTCGGATACTGGGGCATCATCTGGGGTTGGCTGCGGGTGTGGCTGTGGTGGGGGACATGAGCTGGGGAGGAAGCCGCAGAGGAAGAGTGTGGTAAGTGCAGGTAGACGGGGGCAGCAGGGGCAGAGGGCGGTGCGGAGGGCGGGGCGGACGGGGCGGTCGGCGTGGGCACCCTCTGCAGCACGACGTGGGGGTAGAGTTGGGAGTCTGAGCGGTACAGGCCGGGCATTGAGGCCTTCAGTAAACTCTCCTGACTCCTGTAAAAGAGAGAGAGAGTAATACATTATTGGTTGTTTCTAGAGTCTATTTTTTGTTGTCAAAGTGGTCTGACACTAAAGGTGAAATACAGATTACAGATACAAATGACTTTCTTTTTCTTTTTGTAGAGGTATTTATTAGAAACTTTAGCCAATTCAAAGCAGTACTAAGTAACTTGTTTACCTTAATAAATACTTAATACAAGTGTTAATGGGGCGATTGGGGGGGTCTTTCATCTCCCCCAGCGTCTCTGGCCTGAAAACCACAATTGCAACTTTGCTGCCAACGGGTAGGAGCCACCAATACACACTAAGAAGCTAACGGGCAAAGCTAACTGTGGGCTAGGTTTAAGTGAAAAAAATGATCTCCATTGTGTAATTGGATGTACAATATCCCACTCTCCCTTTGTCTTTTCTGTCAGTGATACTCTCACGGACAATTAAAGGGGATAGATGCAAGTTAGCCATTTTATATTCACTACTGCCACCTCAGGTCATACATGTAACTGCACCTTCATACCTGAATCAACACCTTTTTGAGCGACAGTGCAGGATTTTAGAGGCAGTTGTGGTGAACAGGTCTGGGCTACACATTAGGAAATTGTTGGAACATGTAGGGAGAGGAAAATACATATTTTGACATTTTTAAACTCCGTATAGTCCCTTTAATGAGTAAGAAGTGCAACATGCTACGACACCTGCAGAGGCGCTTATGGCCTCTAGGGGCATGAGTTACTTCGTAATGCTCATAGATATACTGCTTTAAGTTCCCATATAAAGTTTGGTTCAGTGAAATCAAAACATTACTACACTTATTTTGTAGATGAGACTGTTTATGAGTAAAAGAGAGCAGGCTGGTTTAAAATACCACATCCCTGTCGCCCAGTCATTCAAAGTCTCTCAATTGCAAGACGGTCTTCTATAAAACCGTGTGACCCTGCCATACAGAATAAACAGCACTTAAACTCTGATCACACAATTAAAACATTCATCCCTTTAATTATTAACCATTACCTGAACCGGGCACATTTTCTCTATTTTGGCTTTACCCAAATCTAACAGCGTCTTGAAAAAAAGTGTCAAAACAGCAACAAAAACGCAACAAAGAAGCAGCAAAAGAACTCCTAAAACGTTCCCACAAAGCAACAATAATGCGTGACAAAAAAAGGATAAAAAAGCAACAAAAACTCACTTTCATCAGATAACATACATCGTTTCCATAATGACTTTGGTGCTGCAGTTGCGCTGTCTCTTCACTAAAACTCCTTGGCGCTGCTTAACCCCATCCTGCTGCTTTAGTGAGTCATGGTTTCCTAATGTTCACTTATAATGAGTGAGACCAGTTTATTGTAACGCTCATCATGACCTAAAGAACCTCAGCTTCTGTTCTGAGAAATAGCGTATGCAGAGAACTGCATTATGGGAGCTGGCAGGTGACCAGGTCATGACGTCCTCTCTCCCAGTGTGCAGTACACAGAGAGGCCAGCAGAGGTTCCCCAACCAATATTCTTGCTTGGGGCCCTTGGTACCCTTGCTACGCCTCTGTTGGTGGATTTCTATGGGCCCACCTGTGATATCCCCTGTTCTCATATCCGGTGAGTCCTCCAGTCAGGTAGAGGGGGCTGTCGGGGGCGAGGCGTGGGTTCATCCTCTGGGACAGGTGGAATATCTTTGGGGGAGAGAACGACTCCCACTCGCCCTCCTCTCTCTCCCAATCAGAGCGCCGGGACGAGCGCTTCTCCCTGCGCCTGGGACACAACAGGAGAAGAATGCATCATAGGTTACAAAATGCTTTTTCCATGTTTACGTTTTTGTTTGTTTTCCATAATAGAATAATACTTATAAATCCCCAAACATTACACCCAATTATTTACATTTTTTGCTTGTTTTAGTTAAGTTCTGAGCAGTTTTTTGTTGACAAATGCATAATGTGTTTAATTTTCTGAGTGCAGAGCGGCTCAGGACAGGTCAATTGATGATTTAAGAACAAAAAAAAAGAGGATTCTCCTATCTAATACGCAACAAAATCCGGAGATACAGATTGGAGTTGTATGTAAGCAATAGAAGAAGAAACAACCAAATTTAAAGGGATAACTCAAACCTGTGTAAATAAAGCTTATACTACTCCATGAATGTTTTCAATAAGGGAAGAATGTTTTGATACTATTCCTTTGGCCCGATGTGGCTATGTTTACAGGGCATCGCAATGTTATTTCCCTTCAAGAGATATCTCTGAAAGTGATCAGTGCATGTGACTCTTCTGCTCTTATCTCTTGGTTCACCGGTGCACTCTTACAGTACAGGCTTTCTGCTGTGGTACCTGAGACGCCCCTCCTTCTTGGCCCGCAGTCTGGAGGCTCTCTCTTGGATGCAGCAGATGAGGAAGGACAGGGACATGGCCAAGATCACGACTCCACTCACCACCGAGGCCAGCACAGCCACCCGTAGCCCTCTGTCCTGGGGCCGCGGGATCGCTGCAGGGGGAGCATAGAAAGTGTATCATTAACGGCAGGTTACTGTATGTCCAATGGCCGTTGCACTGCTTTCTGACCGGGACGCGAGGGGCCCACATTGCCCTCCATTGCTGCAGTACCTCCATATAGAGGCGGCAAAACGAGCTAGTTTTCCATTAGATAGCATTGCACTTTCCAGACGTCTAAAGCAGCTGTTTTCGTTTTGTCTCATCTGCAGCTTTATACATGCCTTTCAGTCATGTGACCTTTGTTGTTATGGCGGCCATTTTGAATACCGAAGTAGGATTATGTAGCACTACCACATGTACCAATATCTCTACTCTAGTATGAAAATGAAAGACAACTGATTGACAGTGGCATTTTTATATACTCATAATCATTGCTTAAATTAACAGTAAAAATACGGCCCCAGAGACGCACGTTGATGTGAAGAAACCAGTGAGTCAGTGTTTACGATGTTAGCATGCATTTAGCTTCAACAGCTCAGCTCTGACCTCTCCAAAAGAAAGCCCTGAACCACACTCCAAACCTTTGCTACAACATGTCACAGAGGTCAGAGCTGAGCTGTTACTGTAGTATTTCCTCAGAGTTCATAGATGTGAGCCACACATGTGTTTATCGTGTTGAAGCCATTGGCAGTTGATTGAATAAACTGTTGACAGTTGCTAACCACTACCATGCTAACGTCTTGTGCAGCTTAAACACTGACTCAGACTGAGACTCTGTTGACATGACAAACTGTAAAAATCACAGAGAAAGGTTGTCTGTTTCCTCTTCAGTGAGTTAGTTTAGCCTGCATAATGCTACTTCGGTATTCAAAATGGCCGCCGGAACTATGTGTGATGTCATTGGAAGCGCATGTATACTCCATTTTTGATTAATTTTGCTATACTAGTGGTGAAATGAAATCCATTGTGCCATTCTTCCGTGTATTGAACATGCTGTGGTCTGGGGAAAAAAGACTGCCCATGTAATTTTTGTTTTGATAGCGTAATTACTGCGACAGTGATTCTTAAAAGTGACCCTGAAAGTTGTGAAACTTATAAACTCATCCCTGTGAAGAATTGGGGATGCTAGTAATAGATAGAAGGGGGAACTATATTGTGAGGCGTAATAACACCTTAGGAGCACTTCGACGTCCGCACAGTAGAGGTTAGATTTTAGACCCGAGCCCGAGCCCGGCCCGAGCCCGACCCGACATTCGGGCCGGGCCGGGCCGAGATTTCCCGCATGAGAGTCGGGCTCGGGTCGGGTCGGGCTCAATTTTTTTTTATTAATGTCATTATAATCTCTAATAAAAATCTATGCAATAGGCGGAGTCTGGATACAAAATGTGGGAATACGCAATATAAAATAGAGGGGTCCGGGAGGGAGGTGGTGCAGGTGCGGGGGGTGAGCGCACGTGCTGCTGTGTTGTCACGTTTAAGCAGCATGGTCAGGCTGTGATACCGGCGCCACACAGAGAACATCACTCTTCAGTCTTTCTCTCAGGACAGCGTTTCATTAACAGTGGATAAATAAGCAGTTTGGTTCCTATTACTGCGTAAAAAGTAGCTTTTGTAGAGCGCGATGTTTATGAAACATGAAGGAGGAGAGAGAGAGACGGAAAAGAGGAGACAAGACACATTGAGCTGCGGCGCTGGCTGCTCCGCGGCCCGTACGTCTCTGCCCACTCAGGTATGTGCGCTACTGCTGCGTGCACGTATGCCGTGCGCGTAGCCGCGTACCTCACAAACATGGTGCTGCTGTGCAGATGCTCCTATCTGAGCCTTATATAAATAATTATTTACGTCGGTTTGTTTCGGGTTCGGGCTGACAATTCACGTTAATTGCTCGGGCTGGGTCGGGTCGGGCTTTATAACCGCGGGCTCGGGTCGGGTCGGGCTTGATTTTTTGGGCCCGATCTAATCTCTACCGCACAGTAATATCTTTACTCCTATTGCATATAGCACCCATTTTTATCCACTTAGAAAATTGACAAGTTTTATTTTGTGTAACTATACTTGGATCGTGTAACTACTCACCTAACCGTGTTTAAATAGGGGAAACGTGGAAGAGCTTGGTCGCTTCAAACTTCACCCCCGTTTGGCCCCATAGAGGAGAGGAGGAGAGGCTAAATGCGTGACTGAGGGCACGCGTAAAGACCAGACAGGTACACATCAACTCGTCTAAGGTCAGGTAAGAACTTATCTCAACATGGAAAACGGTGGCCTGTTCCTTTAAAAATGGTCCAAATTTTGAGTTCGTATTCAGCTGCTTATTTTTCCTCACAAAACTACCAACAACAACAGCAAGCAATTGGAAAAACACAAAAGTCTCCAGTTTTCCCTCCCCCGTGCCTGCACACCTCCTCTCTTTTCCAGTCCGCAGTTGATTGTCCCCGACATATTTGCGCGTTCGAGACAGTGTGTGAAATGTGCCGCGGTGCTTCATTAGCATTGCTCCAAAAACTGCGGCTGATTTAACGCACAACTAGACCGGATGAAAAATAAATAAATATCTAAACCGGGACATGAGCCTCACAGAACAGATGCGCGTGTCAGATGTAATATTTGTAAGGCAATTTAGCACAGCGTCTCAGACCAGCTCTCGTTGCTGTTAAACAAATTACAAACGTTTCACCAAATCTCAAAACCATTTAACTGGAATGTGCTCCCATCCTTCCTCGGCATGAACAGAGCCTCATCTCCAGCCCCTCTGTCTTTACTTCAGTGCCACTACCATGACAGGAACATCATTTTAAAAAAGACTTTCAACAACGGCCCAGTATATGACAGGCAGATACGGTAAAGGGAAAGGATGGGTGAGGGCATCAAGGGTCCAAAAAGTATCTGGCAGGTGCTCTTCAAGGATGAGGGGGTATTAACACATGAGCATAACAAAAAGCACATAAGGATCCAAGATACTTTTGTTTATCTGAAAAATCTGTATTTGTGCAAAGAATCAGCATTTCCACATCTCCTCAGTCCACTGCTCTCCCTCCACTGGGGCCTCTGTTCAAATCAGGGCATAGTTTGTATTGTGTGTTTCAAAGGTATATCATGCTATTTTAATATTACTTGTAAATGTGTACAGTAAATATTCCCAGGTTTTCAGACATGAGTATTGTTTTTCTACATTTTGTTTTGTTTCCAGATTACTATTCGAGTTGCTGTCTGTTATGTGCTCTGGGCCTATGTTTTCTTTTTGTCTATTTTATCTAGTCTTTGCTATTAGTTTTGTAGTTATATTATATTTTTGGGTTTCAGTTTATTGCCCTATTGTTGATAGTCTTTTTTTGCCGTTTTTCTTCGTTTTTTTTTTTCATATAGCGCCTCCTCTGCCGCGCCTACACACTGGCCGGTCTCTCTCAGTTCCTCATCCTCACCATGCCGGTGAGACAGCTCACAGCCCTGCTCTGCTGCCATAGCTCCCTTTTTTGTTGGCCTTATAGCGTTTTGTTCCGTTTGGGCCTGGTGGGACCGGCTGTCCTGTTTTCGTTTTCTTTTGATTTGGGTTTAGATTCTTTTTGACTTCTTCTTACCCCGGTGTCAGCAGCGGTTTCTACGGCCCAGAACAGGGTTTGACCCGCTGTGGCACCTTTTGTTTCTGTTTGGCCGGCTCACCAGGTCCATATTTCAGTTGCTACTTTGGGCATGGGGGGTAAGGTTTTATCTATAAGAATTACATAAAATATCTAAAGATAAAAGGAATTTCATGTTCAAGCAGTACTAAGTAACTCTTGCCCGTAGAGGCCATAAGCGCCACTGCAGGTATCGTAGCATGTTGCGTTTATTTACTCATTAATTGTCCGTGAGAGTAAATACTACGCTGACAGAAAAGACAAAGGGAGAGAGGGATATTGTACATCCAATCACACAATGGAAATATTTTTTTTTCACTCAAACATGGCTGTATACTGTTTAAGTGGCGCTAGACCGCAGTTAGCTTTGCCCGTTAGCCTGTTAGCCTCTTCTTCGTGATTCCATTAGTGTGTATTGCTGGCTCCGGTCCGGTGGCAGTCAAGTTGCAATTGTGGTTTTCTGGCCAGAGACACCAGGGGCAGATGAAAGACCCTCCAATCATCCTATTAACGCTTGTATTACCCCCAGAGGGACTACGAAAAGGATTTATTAAGGTGAACAAGTTACTTAGTTCGTCTTTAAACTCTTATCTCTTGTCTGTCTCCTTCTATAAATATGTTTTGTCCTCCCTGGCCGTAACACAGTCACGAAGCAATTTCCCTTGTGGATCCATAATGTCTGTCTAAGTCTAAGTTCAAGGCCATCAACAGTCGTCAACCTCCCAGACCTGAAGTGAACAACATTCTACATGGTTTTGACAAGAGGTAGACAAAGAAAAGGGCAAAGCAGCAGTAGTTTCCGGGCCTTAAGCGTATTATTTCACTACCTCCATATTTCTGTGGTTTTGACAGGGCCATACCTTCACATACTGGCAGGTAGTTGCTCCACTGCGCCTTCCCGTTCCTCACGCTGCACTGGATCTTGTCGCTGCCCACGAGCTGGTACCCGTCCCGGCACCAGAAGGCCAGGATGCTGCCCACTGAGGTCCCACTTCCCCCCTCCACGTAGAACGAGCCTCTCCTGGGGGGCAGCACCGGGACACAAGACAGACCTGGGAAGGCAAAGAAGAAAGTTGATTTAAAAATAAAATAAGAGATGGTTTCAAAATGTAATAGTGTCTTTTTGGAATATTTGATAGATTTAAGAAAAGACATGGGGGGAAAGGAAACAATGTGTGGGGGGGTTAATGTTTTCATATGTAAATAAGGCATTGTACTGTATTTGAGGCGGCCGAATCTGAATAATGGCTTGTTTTTGGAGTTTGATGGATCAGGTTAGGAATTAGATATTGAAAAATCCTTCAGAAAAAAAGAAAACCTCAAAATATTGTTGAGTAGAAGACTGAAAACGGTGGTGTCTGTAGTGATGAAGGTGAGCAAAAATGCATTTTGAGAATATATTTATATATATATGAGAATATATTTTCCTCATATGAGAATATGAGAAAAATATCCCGATATATTGCAAGATCCCCTCCTGGAACCGCCACCTTAACGTGGTGGAGGGGTTTGAGCACCTGAATGATCCTCGGAGCTCTGTTGTCGGGGGCTTCGTGCCCCTGGTAGGGTCTCCCAGGGCAAACAGGTCCTATAGGTGACGAGTCAGACAAAGAGCGGTTCAGAAGCTCCTTATGAGAGCCCAACAGGCCTGGTTAATCGTCCTTCTGTGGACCCACCACCTTCAGGAGGAGCCATAGGGGCTGGTGCAATGTGATTTGGGCCGCTCCAACGGCTGCCCCCATGACCCGGCAACGGACAAGTGGAAGAAGATGGATGGATGGATGGATGTTGCAAGATCGATATATTGTCAGACCACAAATTCACTTGTGGTCTGACAATACATGGCCCACATACTGGTTGTGCTTACAGGACAATATCCCTTGTTACATCTACAAAAAGTCATAGGCTATTTTTGTACAATTTCTCCATATAAATGATGATAATATCCTCAACCTGTCCTCTCTTGCATGGCTTGCCTCTCTGCTGTGATCCCATGTGTTTCTCAGGGGGGGGGGGGGGGGGCATTACCATCGGCCGCACAGAGACAGCACTATTTTTATCGACCTCATGCTACAACACACTAACAGCGAGCTGATCTGACGGGAGACCGCTGCTCAAATCTGTTGCAGAGATTAGTCAGACTCCAATCACGTCCCACATTCAAGCAATATGATCTTGTTCACCAATTAGGCCCCTTTCAGAATCAATGGGCATGATGAATTTGATTTTGCTTCCTTAATGATCATAAACAAAAAGTTGACATTCCGCTCGCCTGTGGGAGACAATGGAATCATCTAATGCGTCGCGTGTCACACAGTTAAAAGCTCCATCCGAACAATCTGAGTTCAATCATTGCCCAGATCATGTCCTTGTCTCTGGTGACTGTAGCCCCAGCTCTGGCACGTGTCCCTGAGTGCTCTGTGTGTCATCTTCATCCCCCTCCTCTCTCTCTCCCCCTCCCCCCCTGCCCCCCATGTGGATACCCTGCGCAGAATCCTCCATCTGCCCGTGTAATGGGACAGCTTGCATGTTCACAGAGTCTATAATACCGCGGCCCTCACTCACAGATTACTGTAAATCTGACACAGCACAGTCACCAGCGCTCAACACACAACTCACGTGAACTGGACTCCCTACAGCTGAGGGGATTATGCTCGCCGGCAGTTTGCAAATACAACTTCAGAATCCAAGCTATTGGTTATTTAAAGAGACAGCGTGGCGTTTCAGAGCGTTCTTAAAGGTTGCAATCGTCGATTTCTTAAAGGCTTTTACAACTACTTCATACTGTACCTCTTGGCCTGTTTTTGTAGTACAACTTTACACAACAAATGTGACTAAATAATATGTGTATCTTTAACAGTAGGCTATTGTAAAATGCAGTTTTGCTTGAGGCCAGAAGAGGGCGCACCTCCTCCTTTGGAACACCAGTGACCAGAAAACGGACAAAACAGCTTTGTATCTACAAACATGCCAATCAGCGCAAGGACGTTTGGCCACATGTAAGATCAGAACAAGTTTTGGAGAAGCTGTTTAGATTGTGGTGAACAAAAAACATCATGGGGTGTGAGCCAGTGCAGAAGAGGGAGAAGGACTGAATATATAAGGCTACTGAAACATGCTCGCAGAAGTGAACTGAAGTTTCGAACCAGAGTAGAAGTAGAAGTATTAAGTGTGAAAGAAATTTGTGTTGGAGCTGGTAAGCCTGAAATATCTAAGAACTTAGTGAAACAATTGTGCGAATAGAAGCTGAGACCACATCTTATGCAGGAGGTATGGGGGGGGGTCCTCCGAAATACTTATTGTTTAAAGGCACAATGCGCAACATTTTGGATTACGTCGATAATCCAAATTAAAACATGCTCATAATGGCCAGTTAGACCAGTTAAAACTCAAGTTTAGCTGCCTTTAGTCAACATCACCATGGAGACGAGCTGGACAGCAACATACACTGCAAGATTTTGGCCAGCTGCGGCGTACGGTCACCAGTCGTGAGAAAAATATTAGGTCAAACAAAATCGCAGGTCTTAGGTCGTACAGTGAGAACACTACAGTGAGTTTTGGAACACTAGTCGTAGAGTGAGTCATCCTCTTGCTGCAGAGAGGATCTCTATGCGCTGCTGCTGAGTCAAAGCAACAGAGGCCAGGCATGAGTGGGTTCGAATATGCATTTCACAGGACGTTCTCTGGACTTTTCCGCAGATATCGTAGCTACGATTATCTCGTTGCACACTCGCACAGTGGAGACGAGAGCAACTCACGATTTTACCATCCCCACGTCTAAAAAAAGACACAAAAAAATTGCACAGTGTACACCAGCCATTAGGAGAGATGACTCACAGTGGCTCATCTCGTTTGGTATTTGCTGTGTGACTTTAAAGGGACTACTGTATACAGAGTTTAAAAATGTTAAAATTATGTATTTTCCTCCCCCTCCATGTTCCAGCCATGTCCTAATAGAATGAGCCGAGACCTGTTCACCACAACTGCCTCTAAAATCCTGCACTGTCACTCAAAAAGGTGATTATTTGGGTCCGAAGTGCCGTCATGCGCGAGCTTAATATAGAAGCTGCAGTTACGCAGTGAGTATAAAATGACCAACTTGCATCTAGTCCCTTTAAGGATAGAACGAAGCAACTTGTTAACCTAATAAATCGTTTTCATATTCCATGGGGGGTAATACAAGTGTTAATGGGATGATTTGGGTTCTTTCATCTCCCCCTGGTGTCTCTGGCCAGAAAACCACCCTTGCAACTTTTCCTGCACCGGGTCGGAGGCGCAATACACACTAATAGAATTAGTGTAGTGAGTGAAAAAAAAATCTCCATTGTGTAATTGGATGTACAATATCCCTCTCTCCCTTTGTCTTTTCTGTCAGCGTAGTATTAACTCTCACGGACAATTAAGTAAAAAAAAGCAACATGCTACGACACCTGCAGGGGCGCTTATGGCCTCTAGGGGCAAGAGTTACTAAATACATGCAAAACAACACGTCCAAAACCTGCAAAACATTTTATTTCAACCGCAGAAACCCACCCAATTATGACCTGGCAACCCTGTTCTGTTACAACATTGGGCAAGTCAACACAGATAAGTGACAGTGTAGCTGCTAAATGACTGCAGGTCTAAAACAACACATCTATAGTACTGTATAATATACTGTATAACCTTTTTTTAATGACGACTTTTTAACTTATCATCTCAGTAGAGGTAGTTGTGGTTGTAGTAGATGAAGTAGTCGAAATCTCCCAGCTCCAAGTTGCATACTGTCCTTTGAACACCACTGACATGCCTATACAGTGCTCCATCACAGCCCTGTTTTCCCGCTTTGTGAGACCGTGCGATTCCCAATAGGAACACCGGCAGGTTTATATTCACCGCACCAGAGGCTCCCACACGTGCTGCACGGAGAGAGACCTCGCTTATATAAAGACAGATCAAATATTGAAGACGTGATGTGACGCTGTGCCCGAGGCCTGGGCGAAGATGGTTTTTGGAAGCGGTTGTCGAGTAAAAAAAAAAAAAAAGTCCCTGCAGCCCAAGAGAGTTAAGTCTTCGTCTGTGTAAAAGTGAGTGGGAACGTGAGGCAACTGATACATTTATTATACGGCAGTGGTAGGACAAGCAAAAACTCGAGGCATTTAAATATATTATACCATGAATGGCTTTGTAAGTGTCATTCCATTTCTTTTTTCTAACATAGTGCTCGGTTAGACGACATTTATAAGATTTTTACCGATTTGCTATTGATTTATATGATTGTGGATATGTATGCATGTTGACTGTTGAAGCATGGTGGCCCCCGTCTTTTTAGTGCACAACACAGCACAGAACCACAATACAAATCCACTACTCCTTACGATCTGTATCAAAACTATCGTCAATACTACACCTCTCCGGACTAGACTAGACTTAAACATAGAGTTGTGCATGAATCTTGATACATGTGCAGACACTATGACATTTACCGGAAACCACAAGTGAACAAATGACCAATGATTGACCTGCGCAGTGTTAAATATAAGTCAATGGGAGACGACCTGCTTGGTTCAATCATAGCTCGGCGCCTCCGCTCACTCCTCCTGATGTGTCCCGACCTTCACCATGTATGCTGTGTTGTATTGGTTCACCACTGGGAAAAGCTATTATGGAACAGTAGGTAGCCATCACGGAGCAGAACATCCAATAGTCTGCTAAAGCACCTCCGGAGTCTCAACACGGTAACTTGCCAAGCCTCGGGAAAAATTCAGCTTATTGTCTGCCCGGGAGGCTGTGGGAATGGACCGTGATTATTAAAAAAAGATTAGGCTTTTTGTAATGAAAAATCAGCCGTTGTTTATTGGTATGCACACTGGGTCTGTCTGTCTGACTATCTGTCTATCTGTCTGTCCGTCTGTCTGCCTGTCAGTCAGTTTGTCAGTCGGTCTGCCTGTCTGCCTATCTGCTTATCTACCTATCTGTCAATCTGCCTGTCTCCTTGTCTGTCTGCCTGTCTGCCTGTCTGTCTGCCTGTCTGCCTGTCTGCCTGTCTGCCTGTCTGCCTGTCTGCCTGCCTGCCTGTCTGTCTGCCTGTCTGCCTGTCTGCCTGCCTGCCTGTCTGTCTGCCTGTCTGCCTGTCTGCTGCCTGTCTGCCTGTCTGTCTGCCTGTCTGCCTGTCTGCCTGTCTGCCTGTCTGCCTGTCTGTCTGTCTGTCTGTCTGTCTGTCTGTCTGAGTATTTGTAGTTGCAGCCAGATATTGTTAAATTTGTTTAAAATTCAACATTATAGAAAGAGTTTCCCGACACAGACTCCTTGTTGGTTATGCATCTTTCCTGTTTTAAAGCATATCTAAGTAACTTTGAGAATAAAATGCATTCTTAGACAAAAGCCAACTAACAAAAGCTTTGTGTGCCAATCCTAAACCTTCACAAATACCTAAACACCTATTGTGTAGAAAGGAAAAAGAAAAACAAAAAAATCACAAAGTACATAAACAAATAGTAAATGGACAGCAGGACAGTGCTGAGATTGAATTTAAGTTCTTCATACAGTATATTTATTTAAGCAAATAAAAATATGTACAAATGTATTAAAGATAAACAAATAAAACACTACTCAAAACAACAAGCTTATATTTGCTAATAATGAAGAAATATAGGACTGGATCATGTATAGTAGTCACATTTCAGGTGAAACTAAGTCCAATCCAGTTACTGTAGCCTCTAGTCCAGCTGCGGTGGATACCGTGACCTCCCTGTGTTTTCTTCTTCTCTGGATCTATTTCTGTAGCAGCAACTGATGCTGCTCACAGCTCATTACCTAATCCACGCAGCCCTATGAACTATCGACCTATAGTTAGATTTACACTCAGAACAATATATATACGAATAGTTTATGTTATATTATTATAATGATGCTTAAAAATATATATATCTTCGATACAGAACCTTTATTCCAAACATCCGTTATTACATTATTTCAGTGCTATTATATTCAACATTTTCAAAGACAGGGGCCACCATACTCGCACTTTCTGCATGCCACAAAGTGTTTTTCATGCATTACACATTCTCCCTGATGGCCCCTGGTGGTGGTTTATAAGCCACAGCAGCCCTGGAACTGACTAAAATGAAAGTCAAGCATGCAAGATAAACAGGCAAAGGGAGTGACATGTCTTGCTCTGAGACACAACAAAAGTATCAGCTGGATGGAGCTAAAATCAAACCGTGAAGCTCCTCCCTAAAATGACCTCGACCCCAGCACCTGGAATATTTTCTTTATCTTTTGATTTACCACACAGGGCTTACACAGCCTTCTACCGCCAACAGTTCACAGTTGCATGACAAAGATACAACGACCTTATGTTTTGCATGTGGCTACTGCCATTTCATCTCCACTAAAATAAGTACTCATTCTGTCAAGTGAAAACTGCTGCTTATGAAGTATGCATGGACCTTTATGAGTTAAAAGGATCACTATCTGCCAAAGAAAATCATTCATTTTTAAACATCAGCACATTTTCCTTGTGTTGCCAAACCTTTGTCCCATGTCAGAAAATTCGACTTTGCCTGGACAAATGCTGTTATTCTAAAGCCACGGGAAGTTATTTATTTATGTGCATTTGGTCGGGACAGCGCATGTTAATGAACACACATGGGACTCATGCATGTCAACAAACCACACCAGATTGTAGCCGTGGTGCTGTGAAGTACCAGCGCTAGTGCAGTTTTGAGTCAATACAGCCATATTGGAGTGACTGGGAGACAGAGGGAGGTTTAAGTATTTTCTGTATTGTGTATAGAGACAGAGACACTCCCAGGTTCGTGCTCGAGGGAGGTGCTTCAGGCTAGACATGTCTTCAAAACAACACTTCTGGCATCTTATCTGCTCACTTATATAACTTAGACTTTAACCACAGTCTTAAACATATTATGGAAGTCTAAAACAAGCATCAAACAGTCTTAGGCAAACTGTGTTTTGCAATACATTAAATCTTCAGGAATGGGTCGGGGGGCTAAGCATCGGTCTACATTCCTACCCTCACCCATGGTCATGAGATTTGGGTAATGACCGAAAGGACAAGATCGCAAATACAAGCGGCCGAAATGAGTTTCCGTCACAGGGTGGCTGGGCGCATGCCTTCGTTAAAGGTGGCGGAAGCTCGGTTGCCAAGGAGGAGCTCGGAGTAGAGTCGCTGCTCCTTCACATCGAAAGGAGCCAGCTGAGGTGGCTGGGGCATCTGTTCCGGATGCCTCCTGGCCGCCTCCCTTAGGAGGTGTTCCAGGCATCGGGAGGAGGCCTCGTGGAAGACCCAGGACTCACTGGAGGAACTATATGTCCCCCCAGAACAGCTGGAGGAGGTCTGCGTGGATCGGGAAGTCTGGCCTCCGTGACCCGGCCCCAGATAAAGCGGTAGAAAATGGATGGACGGAAATCTTTAGGAAAACTGAATACAAGGGAGCTTGGCACACCTGCCTCACAGATTCTAAACCATGTGGGGTGTTACTCTCAACTGCTGGAATCAACCGGGAGAGCTTCAACACCACTGCCACCACCCTCTGCAGACTGGACTCGACAAACCAATGGATCTTCACCTGGAATATTGTTCACATCCCTGGCACTTTTTCTTTGCACATGACACTGTCTTATTTATTCATTGATTTGAGCATACGTTTTGCTCAAAAGGAGTGGGCCGAAGCAAGAAGCTTATGAGCGCCATCCCCCCAGCTCAAGATGATAAAGCATTTCATTTCACAAAAGTACAATCAATGTAAAAGGGAACAACGCAACACCGACACAACTGCCACTGACATTACAGCAGTCAGCAGATCTCTTAATACTAATCAAATATAGATCGATTTATTTATCCCATTTTCACACGTGGGATGCTGAAGCCGAGCCCACAGTGACTCTTCTCTCCACGTGCACCGAGTAGCAAGACTGAAGAGACCCCCAAACATAAGCAGCACAGTCGAGTGGTTGGCAGCATTCATATTCGGCCAGATCAAACCTGAATGATCTGAACAGCTGTGTGAGGCCTTTAAAAGCTGAATGAACTGGAGTAATGGGTTTACTCTAATTGGCTTGTGCCTTCTCTCTGTCACTGTGTGAGCGTTTGTTTGCATGTCATTAACAGGATCGAGGCTCCAGAAATAGACAGGAATAGACAAAGAAAATTGGCTTTACCTTTGAGCTAAAAGGATTATAGGAATTGTGGCGTTTCGCATTCAAGTTTCTGCTCTGACCTCACACGAAGACTCAGGGCGAAGAGAAAGTCACTTAAAGAGACTGTTCAAAAATCATGTGAAATTATATAGTTTGTTTTTGTAAGGCATTTAAAATTTTCACATTTATACAGCGCAGGGGTGGGCAACGTCAGGCCCGGGGGCCAAATCCGGCCCTACAGCACAGAACCTCTGGCCCCCAAGATGATTTTGAGAAATATTATTAAGCAAATAAGAGATCAAATACCTGTTAAAGTAGTCTAAAATGCCAGTCAGTGTTTTAAAAATGTCCTGTCAGAACATCCTGTTTGGTCATATAATGTTAAACAGTGATTCTCTACCGGTGGGTCGGGACCCAAAAGTGGGTCACGGAACCCTTTTCAATGGGTCACGAGTCTATAGGGAACTTTTATTCAATATTTTCCATATGAAACTGCATGGAAATACTAACTGTGCCTGTTAAAATTAATGTTTTTGGGTTGTTTTGATCATAGTTTCAGTCTTAAAGGGGTATCTGCTGCTTGTTAAAAAAAAACTTGTGTGAAATATACTATATTTTATACGATATATGACAAATTACAGTTTTACTTCGGTCTTCGGCTCGTCATTCGAGGGTAATTGTGGGTCCCAAAGCCCGGCCACTTCGGAACCACTGATGTAAAACATTGGCATTTGCAGAAAATAGTTCTTTACTTTAGGCGACAATGTTGAGGTTCGTTTTGGCAATGAGGCAAATCGGCCTCCATGATGCAAACTTGCCTCCCCTGATGTAGCGCCTTCATTAGGCACTCAAAGAGCTTTACATCAAGGAACCACTCACCCATTCACACGCCGAGTCAGACACTGGAGGCAATGTGGATGAAGTGTCCTGCTCAAGGACACAAGGACAGTGTGCACAGAGAGATTCAAACCGCCGACCCTCCGGTTAAAAGAGAACCCGCTCTACTAAAAGTAAAGACTTTTGGTGTTTTATTTGATAATGAGCTGAGCTTTGAGCCACACATCAAGTCACAAAAACAGTTTTTTATCACTTAAATATTGCCAGAGACAAACCATTTCTCTCTCTAGCCAGTGCAGATGATACATTAATAATACATTAATCACTAATCCTTTTGATAACTGTAATGTTCTTCTTTCTGGTCTTCCTAAGAGAGATAGCACCTCAGCAGCTGCTCCAAAACTCTGCAGCCGCCTACTGACGAGGACCAGAAAGAGAAAGCAAGGGATAAAATTCATCCACTGGTTTATAAAGCTCTTAATGGTCTTAGTCCTGTTGATTTTTCCTGATTTGCTTGTAGGTTATGAGCCCCTTCGGACCCTCAGGTCATCAGGGAAGAACCTTTAAACTGTCCCTCAAATTCAAACCAAAACTCATAGTGAGGCCTCATTTAGTGACTATCTCCCCAGCAAATATGTTTCCTTCCTAGAAATGTCTATAACAATGCACTGTATATACCGGTAATCATATATAAGCTCTGCTCCTGTTAAAAGGTGAAAGGCTCTCAGACTGATAGGCCATGATAGCTGATAGTGGATTAACCTTACTGTGGCTTTTCTATGATGGATTTTGCATACTCTGGGGTTAAAGTGTGTGTTATCGAGATTAGGGCCCACAGCTCAGATGACCACACATCGACCGTATACAGCAAGTCTAACCACAAACATTGCTAAGTGCAGGAGAGTTCATCCCTCCACATTAAAGGGTTTGATGCTTGGGCAGGGGAGCCTCAGTGTATGTGTCTTATTGAGATTTATTAATCCACACAGTAAAAGTACCACAAGCATATTAACAGGATTGTCTTGTCATAACTGATCCAAATTCCTAGTTTATGTAAACCAATAGAGATGTGCTCTATAGAGATTTACTCCGTTTAGCTTTAAAGTATTCCACTATAGTGATTTAGGTGTCGCACTTAACATCGTCCTTCTGCTGTGGTTTAGTTTTGTTTGCTCATAGGCTTTCAAAAGGACCCAAGGCATATAACAGATATAACAGAGTTGAGGCCTGTCTCACATCCTGTTCCAGATTTTAGCTGTATGAAACTGAAACGCAGCCTCACCGTGTTTAGTCCTGACTCTGGGAACCACCTGGAGACCCCTCCCTGAAGTTCTCAGGGCCCGACATGGTTCATACGGCTCCAACATGTCAGAGTAAATGCTAAACCATGAAAAGAGCTGTTTTAAATTCTATTCTCTGAGCGACAGGAAGCCAGTGCAGACCGGAGCACTGGACTAATGTGGTCGTATTTCCTTGCCTGCCAAACTACAGCGATTTCCCGGTGGGAGTGATTGACAGACGGGATCAACTAATTAGAGAAACGCTGGATATGACGCAGGAGCGAGTGTCAGGAAGCCTTTTAACAAAATGTCCTTTTTCACAAAGAATGTTTCCAATGCTGTTTCTTGCTCCGGTTTTAGGGATTTTAGATTTTCTAAATTGTTAACGGACGCAAGAGCAGAAGACATGAGGAGGTGGTGGATTCAAACACACACACAGCAAAATGTATAGATTATCTGAACAACAAAACCATCTCTACTACATCATAAAGACACAAGGAAGAGCCTTATGACAAACAGCACCTGTGGTTTGAAATGCCTTTCCCGAGCCCAGACATTTGGATCAGATATATGATATGATAAATGGGATTTATCATGATATGATTGCTGGACAGACAGATAATGCACACTCATAACCTGCTGCAGACAAATGCATGGATAAGTCTCTCCAAGTCTGTTTTTTTCACAATACACCTCTGAGTGTTTTTCAGATGGTAAAAAGCTGTTGATGTTATTGCTTTGATGCGGCTGTTTAAGTTCAGGTCTGACTCTGAGTCCATGATCCCTCCTTGATTTCTAACCTGATTTTTTGGAGACTCGAGGTGACTGATAACACTTTCTCTTTGTGTCTGTAGACCAAAAACAATGATTTCAGTTTTGTCTGAGTTTAGTTGCAGAAAGTTGTTTTGCATCCACAAACTGATCTGTTCAATGCAGTGACAGAGAGAATCTACAGGCCCATGTTCACCTGCCGTCAGTGACACACAGACCTGAGTGTCATCTGCGTAGTTGTGGTAAGACACATTATTGCTGTTTATTAACAATTTCGATGCAATGATTATTTTTCTTTGCATTGCCAGTACAAACTTTACCTTTCATATGCAGTACAATAACTGCTGCACTTGCGTGGCGTATACATATTATTGCATGCATACACTGGGCATAAACTCCCTTGAGGCCTTTCTTGCCTCTATCTAAAACATAAGAGGATAACAAGTAGGACACAATATACATAATGCAATGACTGAGTAGACATACATACTATATGGGCAATCATAGACTGCAAATAAAATGTTGTCAAGCTTATTTTGTACATCTCTATTTTATGATGTAGCAGTCTCATTCAAAATGTTTCTGTTGATGAAAATAATCCATAATAATAATTCATACAATCCATACATTAAAAAGTAGTCATGTGGTAAATGGTCGTGATACAGAGAGGTCTGGCCTGAATGCTGTTGTTGTTTTTTTAATGAATGAAATAAGTAGAGAGGTATGAATACATCCTGGACCCACTGTGTAGGTCTGGAATTGGAGACGAGAGAAGTTGAAGTCGGTATAACAGGACCAGAGGGAGACAAGAAGCTCAATGTTGATCTTCTGAGCCACAGCAGAATGACACAGGACTTAATAACAGCAATAAGCGTCTTAATGACCAAACTTCCAAGTGTTCTGTTTGATAATGACCTAAAAATCACCCGAGGCCGTCGCTGTTAACTTTGTCCTGTGGTGAAGCAGTCAACCCCATTGTATGTTTCCAAAGTCTTTCGGCTCTTTCCTTCCAAGGTCACTCCAGAAAACCATCTGCCTCCTATTGTGCAATGATTTGCATATTAATTTGGTATATGGACCCGTCAGGACACACCCCTCTCCATTTGTCTGAGAATGAGAATGTTCTGCCTTTTAAAATTAATGTTACAAAAAAAAAAAGTTAATCTGACACACATAATATTTTTTTGCACGTGAAGCTTCTCAAAGAGCTGTACAGCAGTCATTGATTATTCACTTTCCACATGGTTAGGATAAGCTAAATGGTTCCCGAAGTGGGGACCTGAGAGGCACAACAGGGGGGCCCTCAAAGCACACAGACAAAACAAGTGCATTGTTTTAAAGGTCTTATATCATGCAAAATCGACTTTTTGGAGCTTTTATCCATGTTGTTGTGCTATTTCCTGATCACCCCCCCCTGCTCCGCCCTCTCCTGGTGAACGAATGACTTGTTCCCTTGTGACGCCATAAAGGAATGGAAGTGCTCGACATCTCTAAGGTAAAGCCTTCTGGCCTGATTTTAATTTGTAAAACAGCTTTTTCATTATTTTTGTCGCAAGAAAGAAATGAAATAAATAAATAGATACAATTTTTTTTTTAAAAAGGCCCTGCAGAGAAAACAAACAGCCCCTGAACGTCTGAAAAGATGTCATGTTTGCACCGAAAGTTGTGAAGAAGGAGCTCTTTCTAACCTACTCTGGACGCCTGTTCTTTTTTCTTGCCTAACGATAATGTCACAGAGAAAAGTGAGTTTGGCTGCTAGAGGTACAGGACTTTATTCAACTCCACAGTGCCCTGGACAGGTGTGGAATTCTTTCCTTTCTTTATTTAAGCTGCCCCCAGTGGCTGGAGTGAGCATTCTTTATTTCTTTAAAGGGGGGTTATTATGCAAAATCGACTTTTTCAAGCTTTACATCATGTTATTATGTCATTCCCTCATGAAAAACATGCCTGAAGTGTTGCCTTGGCACATTCACGTATTTTTGAGTATTCTGTAAATACTCTGATGGCAGCCATTTTAGGGATAGGTTTGCCTGAGTCCTCCTAGGAACGCCCCCACCTCCTGGAGACGCCTCCGAGCTTTCGTCACCAGCCGAGTAACCAACCACTGCCCCTCAGCAGAACCCCCTCCCCACTGATGCCACAGACAGCGTGTGGAGGGGGCGTGTCGGAAAGGGTCAGAGGTTCTTAAAGAGACAGAGGCCTATTTCAAGACATTCACTACAGCCATTTTGAGAGAGCAATTTTATACAAGGCAGTTATTCTAATTTACTGCATTTACAGTTTACATTAACTTTAAAAAGTCATAACTTCGCACAGGAATGGGCTAGAGACTTACTTTTTTTTACATGCTCAGGAATATGTGCTCTACAAGTAAGAGGATTGAATCATCTCGCGGGCCGGATTTAGCTCGCGGGCCGCCTGTTGGAGACCCCTGGACTAAAGTGTTAGTAAGTTACAGCTTTGCTTCGCTTAAAGAAAACATCTGCATTTGCGCTGAAGCTGCTCATGAGTTCAGGTTGCTTTTTCAAAACTCACTGCGGATCATTTATTGAGTCTGGAGAGGAAAAGTACTGAAAATTAGCAAAAAGGTTTTTCGATATCGCCCCCTACCGGAGCTTTTCAGTTGGTACTAAGGAGGCATCGTTTAACCCAGCCAAATACAGTATTAACCATGTGACTAACTCCTTTCCTGGGTCCGCCTAAGGTCCAAAGTGGCTGAAATGGCCTCATCTTTCTGCAGCTGCTCTCCTCTGCCATCGAAAGCCCTCTAAACCTCCGACACATGTTTTGGACTGGCACACATTAATCACACTTGCAGGATTTGGATGTTTTTTTGGACACGTTTCCCACAAATCTTTGCTCTAATTCCTCCACGGGTCCCGGGCGATCACCTGTTTTTGGTAAATAAAGTGCTTATTTCAGCTCTGCCTCTGGTCCGCCCCGCGGCCACACTTACGAAAGAGCAGCTGTGATTATTGTGTAAACCCATAAGAAGATTGCTTGGGTCTGAATGTGCGCGTTATTGGAGCATTAGGCACGTGAGCGCAGCATTTTGTGTCTGCTCCGGGACGAGCATGTGAACGAGAAAGACCAGAGTGATGCAGAGAGAGAGAAGGAGAGTCACATTTGGGAGGAAATTCAAAATAGATTAAAAAAAAAGATTAAACTGAGATTAAAACTGTATTTGATATTAGAACATACTGTAAGGAAACCAAGTTATTTTGCAAAATGTACCTTGTACCATCTTGCAACAGTGGCTAATACACATCTCCATGGTTACAGTAGGTGAAATTACTGTATCTTACACCTCTCTAAGTCCCGCCCACTACCTACAATGTTTACAAACAATGAATGGGATATATATTTGGAGAGCCCATGATGTTGATTGGGTAAAGTTCATAGTTGAACTCACTCTGAAGGACCAGTGGTGGCTATGAGGAATTTAAGGCCGTGCTCAAGTTAAAAAAGTATTTTCTCACACAGCACAAAGGGATTTGATCGAAAATAATGGGACAAAAGTGGGCCGTTACAAGAGAACTGATAGCAACTCCTTTTTTAATGATAAGATGATTTTCATTGAAAGTTTCAAGAAATGGTCTAATATATAAGAAAAGACATCGGCCCAATGCAAGTAACTCACAGCAGTCTGAACAGGGATGCCTAGACTTCCCTAACCAGCGTGTCATGGGTGTTCCCGGGGGCCTCCTCCTACAGGGACATGCCCAGAACAGCTCAGCGTAGAGCCACTGCTCCTTCCTCCTTTGGAAGGAACTCTCTGAGCTCCTCCCGGGTGACTGAGCTCCTCATCCTGTCTCTAAGGGTCTGAACAGCCACACTGTGAAGGAAACTCATTTCAACCAATCTGCAATCATGTCCTTTCGGTCACTACCTCGCTAATGTTTAATTAATTAATATCAGTCAGGCAAAACACAAACATAGGCCTGGAGCCTGAATGTTCCAGGGTGTGACTGAAATGTGCACTGTGAACACTATCTTCATATTCAACTTAATCGAAAGTCACTGAACAAACAGAAGCAAAGCTGACAATCTACACTGCGACCACCATCAACCACTCACACACACTCTTGTTCATTCTGGCCTATTGTACATGTTTTAGTGGTAGGGGAAACCGCAGCACCTAGAGAAAACCTACGGAGAGAACATGCAAACACAGAAAGGCCCCGTCCACCGTTTTTTGCGGTGTGGCACAAGTGCTAACCACTGTCCCACCATGCGTATATATTGTACAGGTGTACAGGTCCGACGCTACAGATTGAAAGATGTATTTAAAGGAAAAGGCCACCGTTTTTACATACTGAGAAATGTTCTGATCTTAGGAGAGGAGGAGAGGCTAAACGCTAACGCCGTCTGTGCTGTGTTTACGTGACTGAGGGCACACGTGAAGACCAGACAGGTACCAATGAACTCGTCTAAGCTAAGGTAAGAACATATCTCAGTATGTAAAAACGGTGGCCTATTTAAAACGAATACAATTGCCCAATATATTGTTGTTGTGCGTAACAGTGGTTCGCAAAGGCAAAACAAATTCCCTTAAGTTTCAAAAGAATTACAGAGTGGCACGAATGAGAAAAACAAAAAGAAGACTTTGATTGAATCTAAAAGTAAACAACTGAACAGATATAATAAAACAAGTATGAAGTATGAATGTAAAACACATGTGGAGATATTGCCTGAATTGTACCAAGGACCAGAGTGGTGCTGAACGTTTATAGTTCTTATAGATAAGAATGAATACATGGAGGAGAGAAAGTCTGACGCTGAAGGTGAAATCATGCAAACTGCAACAGCAAAAGCTCGGACAAAAGGTTGTGTCTTTGAACGCCTCACCAGCTGCCTCCTCTCACCCACATGAGTCTGTTTGACTTTCAGGACCGTAAATATCAACAGCATGCACGAAACAGTCTACCAAGGGCTTTCACGGTGGGAACTGCTGCAAACGTGAACGCAATAACAGAGGATACAGGAGCTCATTGGAGGCTCGATTCCAGCTCCTAGAACTGGCTGTTGTTCTGTCTTCGGACGAGACACTTCTCCCAACACTCGGTGGCTACACTGTGTTTATATGTCTCATCACGTCTCTTCATTAACTGTCACGACTAAATTGATATATAACAATATTCACTAGGGCTGCTCGATTATTGAAAAAAATAAAAATCACGATTATTCAAATGATCATTTGTTGCCTTTAAAAAAAAACTCTTTATTTTATTTATATATTTATTAATCAAAATATTATGCTGAATATTTTCTGTTTTCTGAACAGTCATTTAAAGAACAAATGATTTCAAGTTTGCCTCGATTAAGGAGAGGTCTCTGTTTCACACCTGCCCCCTGCTGGCCAGCCCTCACACCTGCACAAGTAAACTGAGCAGCGCGGCCTGATGACATCATCACACAGCGCCGTTTTTATGTCCGGCAAAATGCAAAGGGAAAATAATCCCAGCGCCATGAAATAATGCAAGTCTGCTTTGCAAAAAATAATAACAATATTTTTTTTTTAAATTAAAAAAATGTGGATAAAAAAAAAAAAAAATAGATTATGCTAATTTGTAATCGTTTAGTGTAATAATCAAAAATGTAATCAAATTTAGATTAATTGCACAGCCCTAATATTCACCATTTTATTTTTATTTTGACAATGCAATACAAGCTGCCAGCCGTCTGCCATGGTCAAAGCAAGTACTATGAATGTACATATACAGTAAATTACTATTTGTATATTGTTGGTACATAATAATAATTGGTGTTCTCTTGGCTAGTTCCAGGAAAAATACAAGAATTGAAAATGCTGAGTTTTTCAATCTTAATATAAATGAGAAACAAATTAAAATGAAAACAAACACATAGTAACTTGAAATTGAGTTAAATCATCTCATGCTGACCCACTCGTCACACCACCCTGGAGTATTTTGGGCCTAATGAGCATATGAGATCTGTACTCTGAAGAACATATGGTCTAGTAGTTCACTTTTACTCCTCTACGGTGGTAATTGGACCAGCTGCTGTGCACTAACTCTGCTCAGTGCCAGGTCGAACACCATACCTCTCCTTTCCTCATCCACATAAGCCACTCTGTAATGAAGGCAAACTACAAGATAAACTGAACGTTGCCAAATGTAACATGAGCCAAGCACAATACGAGAACTGACCCTCACCATTTTCTCATTAAACCAGGAACAAACAATGTTGACTATGAAGGCAAATAATGTATAAAGCAGAAATAAACTAGTTTGCTAAGTCTCAAATGTCCACATAACGTAGAATGCACATAACAGAATCCTTTAAGATGCAATATGCCACTTTAAAAAAAAGACAAAGAAAAAAAGAAAGTTGATATTTGTGTGTATTCAACCTTGTAGTGACCCCGTGATTATATGAGTGGTCAGCATGGCGCTTTCACTTTCCATCACAGTGGTCTCTAAAATGCTCCAAGATCAATTGTTTTGTAGTTTTCTTGTTTTCAGCAGAGAAAACCTTCAAAACAATTGATCCTGGAGCGTCCTGGAGATCACTGTGATGGAAAGTAAAAGCGCCATGCTGACCGCTCATACAGCCGCTCGGTCACTACAAGGTTAAATACACACAAACCTCAACATTTTTTTCCACATTAAAAGTTTCACAATGACATGAGGGTCAAAACAAAAAAGATAAATGTATAATCGATAATTATTTGGTTCCAATTCCCATGTGCGGGACGGCAGTACAGCGGTGAACGCTCGTGCTTCACGGCTAGAAGGTCTGGGTTCGATTCCCACCTGGACGGGGCCTTTCTGTGTGCAGTTTGCATGTTCTCCCCGTGTCTGCGTCGGTTTCCTCCGGGTGCTCTGGTTTCCCCTACCACTAAAAACATGTACAATAGGCCAAGATGAATGAGAGTGTGTTTGAGAGTGCACATGGGGGACAATGGATGGAAACGATCCGGTTGTTTACATGCATGAGACCTTTGTATGTTCATTAACATGCACTGTCCCCACCAAATAAAACAACAAGTAAAGAAAAATAAATATCCAAAACTACCTCACTGAATAATTTAGTAGTAAATAAGTGCTTTATTTGTCGTTGTATAAGCGTAGTGTTCAGGTGTGAGTCCTGTGGGTCAACTTGACCAGCATGTTTTTGGAGGTCGGGGAAACTGTAGCACCTGGAGGAACCTGGCCCGGCTGCCCTCTGTCTCCTCTGAAATGGTGCACTGCCTCCTGGGTTTGTCCCTGTTTCAGAGCGTGGTGTCCTGCACTGGTCATCTCCACCTCCTCCTTCCTCTTCCTCCTGCACCTCAACAATCTTTCACCATCTTAGCAGTTAATCCGTTTTATTCTCCTGTAAACGCCTACTAGCAACCTAGCAGTCTACAATAGAAGGCACATGTGGCTTGGCTGTGAGTCTCGCCCGGATATCTCCTCGTTTGTCCCTTTTTGTTTCCTGTAGCTCCTCCACAGTGCTGCAGGACGGTGTGGGGGCTCTTGGTGCATCTTCAGTGTAAAGTGCAGACTGTCTTTTTTACTTTTCTTTTTTTTTGGGTGGGTTTGGGGTACTGTACACTAAATATCACGTAGGCGGTTATGAATGATATGACATTATACTTCTCGTCAGCATACTGAGAAGGAAAATCACACCCACGCAAATGTCAAGAGTCTGTATCAAGTGTATGCTGCCTGTCCAACAGAAAAGGGTATTATTATTGTAATTAGTCGACTGCAAAACTATCCACACGGAGATGCAACCCATGTGTTCTTGCCACATTCAAAACATGAAGATTAGGCCCTAATTGACCACCTGTACGGCAACACGACAAGGACAAACCTGTTTCCTTGCACCTGCACGCCACCGCCTACTGTTCTGCAATGTGGCTTTTCAGTGGGACAAAATATGCTGCACAAAACTTTGCACAATTGCTTTGGATTCTTCATTGAAATGTTGCTGTAAAAAGTATCGCGAGGTACAAGCAACTATGAGCAACCATAACTAAACATACTTTCTCAAGCCTAGTACCTGTGTAGTTCTTGGGGGTCCCGCCTCGCGTCACCACCTCCACCTCTCCCTCCGTCGGCCCGTCAGTGGGACCCTCGGTCAGGGTCTCTGTCTGCAGGTCGGGCTGGAGCTGCACCGTGGTCCCCGTCCAGTCCTCGTTCAGCAGCAGAGTGGCCGTGGTCACCCTGGGGTCTTCCTGGACAATTCCCTCCTGCTTCACGGTAGATCCACTCACCGCTGCGAGCGCCCACAGCAGGAGAATCGCGCTCCTCCAACACGGGGGTTCGACTCCTTCCTGTCCCTTCTTGGGAGACGTTTGCGCCATGCTCAAAAGTTTCAAGTCGATTTTTACAACGCCATGCCTTTGCAGGGGGAGTTGGCTATTCCTTCAGTGCGGAAAGATAGATCCGAATAGGTCGTGCCGTCATGTTGCTGCAAAGAGAAACAGCAGTGTTAGTAAGTGCTTGCGTGAGAGGCTAAAACATAGTGGTTCTGTTTGCAGCTTTGGTTTAGCGTTTCCCTCTCTCTCTCTCTCTCTCCTCCCTCGATTGCCCTCTTGCTTGCTCATTTCTCCTCTCTCTCTCTCTCTCTCTCTCTCTCTCTCCTCTCTTATCTCCAGCTGAGCTCTTACGTAATACTGAGCTGGGCTAAGTCTGTATATTCCTATTGCCCCTCTCTGCTGACTCCACTGGCTGCTCTACTGGACTGGCATGTGCCGGTTGAAATAAGTTCACCAAGAAAACAACAATCACATGGATATATCGTTGGATCAGAACAACGCACGGTTCATGCACGAGGCAGCGAGTCCAATTTCATACTTTTTAATGCCATTATAAAGCCCAAATACTATATTTGAATGCAACAGAGGAATGGCGTTCAAAAGCAAAAATGTACGATTCACGATATTCAGGATTTATTTCAGTTGGAGCAAGAAATATACAACTCTTTGGAAGAGAGGGAGTTTTGGAAAGAAATCTCTGATGCAATTGGATTCACAAACCTGCCACATTCACCTCATGGCTGATAGTCATTTTATCTGACCAACATCAAGCACATCGTTTTGAATATCGTCTCCACTTTTGGACAAATTTATGAGACGGTCGTTTGACCTTCATATGTGCTGAGAGTGCAGACTGTTTGTGATTGTTTTTGTTTCATATGACTAGGTCCTGGTATATAGTCCTGAGATATTAACCATAAACCAAGTTGAAAAGTCGCTTTTTGGCGGCTAGAATTATTATGCAAATTGTATTTCAGTGCCATAAAGGCAAAACTAAATATTTTTACAGTAAAACTCATGGATGGTTTTGTGTCTCAGGGCTCTTTGAATCACTGACATCAATCTCAGACGCCTGGGATGAGTAGTTGTCAGGTTATGCCCAGTTAAGGGAAAAACTACTGAAAAAGGACGTTCACCATGATTAAGCAGACCATAATTTTCAAGCAATATGGGAAAGAAAAAGGATCTCTGCTGATGAAAAGCGTGAAATAGTTGAATGCCTTCGACTAGGTATGAAAACCTTCGATATTTCACGAAAGATGAAGCGTAGCGTATCTTATTGTTGAGAGATTTGTGGCTGATTCAGAGCACACACGGGTTTGTGCAGATAAAGGCACAATAAGGACGGTTTCTACCAGACAAATACATCAGATTAATAGAACAGCTGCTACAAAACAGAAAACATGTATTTGTAGCTGCTTGTGCAAGGCATAGGACCCTCCTGAGGCTTACAGTTGTGCATGAACCTTCTATACTACCTCCCCTAAACTGTTCATTGAATGCTGATGAGCAGAAACAGCTGCAGTAATGGTGAACGTCCTTTTTCAGTAGTTTTTCCCTTAACTAATAATATTTTTTTGTTACCTTTATAGTATGGCACTGAAATACAATTTGTATAATAATTCTTATAGTGTAGTTACAACAGTAGATTTCCTACCTGCTCATTTTAAATAATAGGCAGTTCAGAATGTTGTGATGTCATATGAACGCAACCTATGATGGCAACTTCTCCTTAAGATTAATGGTGGATGCTACAGCAATTGCTACATGCATACATACAAATAATACCGGGCAATTGTGGTGGTGGTGCACTGGTCTGGACAAAGGTCTGAGAATCAAAACTTCCGAGCTACTACTCGATACTATCAGTGAGTCCATGGGCAAGACACTTCACTTCAGTATTCCATGTGTGGTAAAAACGTGACCATGTTCCTTCTGGTGTTGTTCGGTGCCACAGGTGTGTGAGGTGTGATCGCTCGCGTGGATACTCTCCGCATCACTCTCTGTACTCTGATGAATTATAAATGTATTTGGACCAGAAATAGAGGAAATAGAGAGAAAAGCAAAGTGTGGACAGGACTGACGCCACAAGATCTAGTCGCGTGATAAACAAGGTGGATCAGTAAAACAAGAAGACACGTGGCGGTGAGGACCAAAGGAGGCACCAGAATTAGTTTTACATTACTGATGATGACCTTTAGGTAGATCGTATAGAGATTTATAATGCAGCACAAAATATTATGATCTATTATCAGAGGAATGCCCAACATGCTCAAGTAGGAGTAAAAGTTAGTCATCCTAATCAAGCAAAAGAAAAATAAATCTTTCGACAGCTGCCCACTCAAACCTTGTTTTTTAATGCAACACACAGCATCACAGATACATCCGTACATCCTCTTCTTCTTGTGTGTGCTGTGTGTGCCTGCCTGTGTGTATATGTGGGGGCGCATCGTGTAGTTTAATGGCCTCGTCGTTGTTTCTATCGTCTCTGTCATCACCATTGCATCATTGTTGTTTTAGCAGAATTAATAATAACAAAAAAAAAGAAAAGATTTTTTTTTTTTAAGTTGATTACATCTGGTCTGGGCTATTGTTTTTTCTTGCCGTGGGTGAGGACATCTAATTTGTAGCTTTTTAAATATAAGAATGGGGTAGGAGTTTATAAGATGTTTTTCTTCATCCTACTCCTGTTCTTCTTCTCATGGAATGTGTTATTGTTTTGATTGCTGGATTGTTGTGGTGGTATTTTATGTTGCACTACCGTGAAAAAAAGAAGAAATAAATGAATATGAATATGTGGGATTTTTGCTCTATTAGTTAGGGACTATGACAAATAAAGGAGGAAAAAAAAAAACTACAAATGTTGCTATTTATAAAGAAACACTGTCATAAAATTAAACATTGTCAAGATAAAACACAATTTCTGTTTTATGTTTTTCAAATGGTCGTTTTACGGATTTATATTGTGATTGACACATTTCTGCTCAAACATTTGTTCTGCCATGTCAATCTGTAATAAAAATCGAATCGAACTTGATTCTTTAGATGCCAGTGTTGTAGTGGTAATGAAAATAAAGCTAGAGACTTTAAATAAAAAATATGTTCCATTTCAGGGCGAAGAATGACACATCCATGTCAACTTGAAGCTTTACATTAGCTCATTTTACAGTGTGTTGCATAAGTATGGCCCCCCTTTAACGTTTTGACATTTAGCCAAACTATGGACCATAAACATGCATATATTTAATTGAAATTTTATATGAAAGACATTAAGTGTCACACTTAGATTTTTTTTTTATAAATAAAAACTGAAAAGTGTATGAGCAGTTCATCCTAGATCATCATAGGCTTCTTGGTAACAGCTCTGGTCAGTGATGTCCTTGTTCGGTCAGTAAGTTTAGGAGGACGGCCGGGTCTTGGTAGGTTTGCACTGATGCCAGACTCTTTCCATTCCTGGATGGTGTATTTAACTGAACTTTGTGAAATGTTTTTATAACCTAACCCAGCTTTATACTTCTTAATAACTTTATCCAGGGCCTGTCTGGTGTGTTCTTCATGATGCTTCTGCTCCACAAAAGTCTCTTCACAGACCTCTGAGAGACCATCACAGAGCAGCTGTATTTGAACTGACATTATTACACACAGGTAGACTGTTTAGTCATTGGGTCAACATGTGATCATTCAGAAATCATTAAGCAACTTCTGAAGGCAATTGAAAAGAAAAAACATGTATGAATTTCATTTCACTTCACGGTTGTGTGTCACTTAGTGTGTGTCTTTCACATAAAATTTCAATTAAATATATTTATGTTTATGGTCCATAGTATGGCAAATGTCGAAAAGTTAAAGGGGGCCCATACTTATGCAACCCACTGTAAATTAACAGCATTTTTTTAGGTATTGAAACTTTTATCCATACTCAAGTACTTCAAAAGGTTACTCACAACCTTTTGAGTGAATGGATATTAGAATAAAAAGTAAGTCTCCCTCTTTATGCCTTGCTTGTTGTGAAGTTTCCTTTTAAAAATGACTGCACTGCACAAACATCGGAGCTCCTCTTTTGAGGCTGGTGCACAAATGTAAACGCTAAAGCAGGGTAAACGTTTATTTAAACTGGGCCAATGAATATTTGATGCGAGAGAATCTGCTCTTAGTGATAATGTCTTTTTGAATTAACAACAGCCGGTCTAAATATACAGTTACCCACTACTGAAGGCCACGCGCACAGTGCAAATAAGATTAATAACAGATGCAATCCATTCACACTTCATATAGGTGTGATTAGGATGAACTAAGGCCTGTGTCAAATGAAGGGCGTCATATAGAGCTTAGTGTAGTTGTTATTATATTTGTATGGGAGAGTAATAGCCTAAACAATAATGCAGTATCTTTATTTTTTCTTTTAAATTCAAATAAAATGTATGGTGATTGAAGACAGCATCAAATCTTGTATTTGTTTTTGGTGGTTTGCTAACGTGGTGTCCTGATGCTCCTGGAAAATAGGTTCAAGCAATCGCAATGAGAGATTAAAATTGTTTCTCTATTACAGGATTTTTATTTTATACTTGTCCTGGTCTTCATGTGTCGTTGAGCCAAAGATGAATGAAAACAGTTCAGTTCTATTATATTATTATTATCAGTTATCAGCTATTAGTATCCTTAATATTATCATCCGTCTAGTAGTTGTGTTTCGTTAACAGCAAAGATGGTGTGAGGTAAGACACATGAATGCATAATGTTGTGGGGGGTATCTTTGCAAATGGCCAGTGTAACTATATGCAGCTCATAAATAAATTAGCACCACATTAAACAAATCGGGGTCTACACTCTGGAGTATTGAGCACAAACGAGTGCAGTTATAGTTTATCATGTGGAGGCTTCTGTTCCTTTTCTTGCTCAGATACACTGGTAAAAGAGTCACGTGTGTTTCAGAACCTGTTTGTGGTGGATTTGTGCTTTTTTTTTTAAATAAGCTCCCACGGGGACAGGGTATTTTCTCAGCAGCAAAACAATCTGTTGATGATTTCAATATATACAAAAATCTAATATTGGTAGTTTATTTAAAGGTGCATGTAGGACGCTCAAGGATCAATTGTTTTTTAAGGTTTCTGGTGGGTTTTCACACCTGATTGAACTGTCTCCATGGTTAAGTATACAATCCATTGAGAAAACATAGACACAGACGGATCTCTGATCTCTGGAATCGCCCATATATGATCATTTTTGAAAACAGTTCAAGGGGAATTCAACAAACACTGAATTATGAATATAATTCTGAATATAGTTTTCGACTAAATAAAAATACAAAGACATGGAGAGGAGAAATGTGGTCCAACAGCCCATAAATACATTAAAAAAACGGGGAATGCTAACAAGATGCTACATGCTAGCACCGTGTTATTGCTATGACTGCTTTTTTCACTTCTACAGAACAATCTGCTGTGAGAAAATATCCATATGGGCCCGATTTACACTGGACTTTATTTGTATGTGATAAATAAGTTCATATTCCACCAGAAAATGGCTAAAAATAGTGAAAAATTGTGTTTCTATTTCCCCTCTCGGCGAAGCCACACCCCCTTTTATGACGAGATGCCGTCTGAATCTGTACCAGAAATCCTAAAGAACTTAATACAAATTTGATCATGAAGCATCTTAGAGGCCACTGGGATGGTAAACGGTATCAACTTAGAGGTGACACTCGGAAAATTAGAATATCGTTCAAAAGTACATTTATTTCTGTAATTCAACTTAAAATGTGAAACTGTAACAGACTCATTATGCAAAGTGAGATATGTCGAGCGTTTGTTTGTTATAATTTTGATGATTATTGCTTACAGTCCATTTTCTAAATATTCTAATTTTATGAGATTTTCTATTTGGGGTTTTTACAAGCTGAGCCAAAATCAAAATTATAAATAAATAATAAAAAAGAAATCCACGCAGTAATCTTCACTTTACTGTGCGGATGCCAAACTACTCCTGTTATTATTACGCCTTACAACATAGTCCCCCCTTTTATCCGCTTAGAAAATCCGCATTGTTTAATTTTGTGTAATTATACTTTGTAGTGGAACACTTCACGTAACCATATTTAAATAGGGAAAACGTGGAAGAGCTTGGTAGCTTCTATCTTGACCTGTTTTGGAGCTATAGAGGAGAGGGGGAGAGGCTAAATGCTAACACCGTCTGCGCTGTGTTTACGTGACTGAAGGCACGGGTGAAGATCAGACAGGTCCTAAAGAACTCGTCAAAGCTAAGGTAAGAACATATCTCAGTATGTAAAAACGGTGGCTTATTCCTTTAAAGCACTCTCATTCTGACATCGATGTACGCACGCACTTTAGCCAAGGTGGGTGAAGTGTCTTACCAAAGGACACAGCAGTGTGCACCTGCAGGAGCCGGGACCCGCTCTACCATCTACCATCTGTGCTAAGGTAACCACTCATTCAGCCACTGGGTCACTGAAAGGTCAAATACACTCATATCAACCTTCTTGTTTTTTTTTTTTTACATAAACAGCTGCATAGTGAACCTTTAATTTATGAATTGAAATCGAATAGCAAAGTAAACCGTAAATATATACCAGATTCTTTTTATAAACCAGATTTTTCTAATTCGTTTTCAGGTTTTCCCGGGTTGTTTGCATGGTAATGCTGGGCGTCCCAGCCTGAATCGCTTGCGTACCCCTGGCTTAGCTGCTGCTCTTCCCCACGTGCAGTGCTTTTGTTTGTGACTCTTATCTGCTGTAATACTTTCTGATGTGGAAGTTGCAGCACATTAACCACAGTTATATAAGACAGCTCTGAGTCACTGCTCACTCACTGCAGCTGTAGGCTCACTGTGATCGCACACTCTGAATGTGCTTTTACGCTGATAATAGACGATTGTGTGAATTTTGTCGGGAATTTTTAACCTATAATCTCTTTGACTTCTAGATAACAACCCTAATGTCAAATATTGCAACTAATTAGCAAACAACAAATATATTGGCTCTATAAAGGTAACACTGTAGTTCGAAAATGTCTATGATCCAGTTCTTTACAGGGTCATAGGTGGCTGTCAGTGTGAATCCATCTTTCAATGACTGTGATGTAGAAGTAAGTTAATACGTTAAAGGGACTATACGGAGTTTAAAAATGTTAAAATTATGTATTTTCCTCCCCCTACATGTTCCAGCAATGTCCTAAGGCAGGGATAGGCAACGTCAGCCCTCCAGCACAGAACCTCTGGCCCCCAAGATGATTTTGAGAAATATTATTATGCAAATTAGAGATCAAATACCTGTTAAAGTAGTCTAAAATGCAGGGAAAGAGTGTCAGTATTTTAAAAATGTCATGTCAAAACATCCTGCTCGGTCATATAATGTTAAACAGTGATTCTCTACCGGTGTGTCAGGACCCAAAAGTGGGTCACGGAACCATTTTCAATTTGTCGCGAGTCTATAGGGAACTTTTATTCAATATTTTCCATCTGAAACTGCATGGAAACACTAAATGTGTAAATCTGTTATAATGAATGTTATTATGTTGTTTTGATCATAATTTCAGTCTTAAAGGGAAATCTACTGCTTGTTCAAAAAAACGTGTGTGGAATATACTATATATACCTAATTTTTATACGAAATATGACAAAATACAGTTTTATTTCGGTCCTCGGCTGGTCATCCGAGGGTAATGGTGGGTCCCAAAGCCCGGCCACTTGGGAACCACTGATGTAAAACACTGGCATTTGCAGAAACTAGTTCTTTACTTAAGGCTACAATGTTGAGGTTCGGCCCTTGGATGTTTTGGCAATGATGCAAATCGGCCTCCACGATGCAAACTTGCCTCCCCTGTCCTAATGTGTAGAATGAGCTCAGACCTGTTCACCACAGCTGCTGCTAAAATCCTGCACTGTCACTCAAAAAGGTGTTAATTTGGATCCAAAGTACCGTCATGCACGAGCTTAATATAGAAGGTGCAGTTACATGTATGACCTGAGGTGGCAGTAGTGTATATAAAATGGCCAACTTGCATCTAGCCCCCAGATCAGTCCTACATTTTGACTCTATAATAGCAAGGCACAAGAGCGAGAAGACGTTTCTGAACAGTTTCTGAAGCAAAACGTCCTCAACTCAACCAGCTCAGTCCATACGATGATATTTGAACATCTCTGCGACTCCAAATCTTGAGTAAGTTTTACAGTCAGCAGCACCTAGAATTAACCCTATGAGACATGCCCTGACAATGGAAGAACATGCAAACTCCACAAAGGCCCACACAGTCCAGGAATCTAAAACATGGACGTTCTTTCTGTGATGACGTAGCATTATATGGAAACAACCAAAACTAAACCACACGTTGATTTAGCATGCCATCATTCCCTCACAACCAGGAACAGGCCACCGTTTTTCCATACTGAGATATGTTCATACCTGAGTTTAGACGAGTTGATACGTACCTGTCTGGTCTGTGTGCGTGCTCGTGGAAGAGCGTGGTCGCTTCAAACTTCACCCCCCGTTTGGAGCCATAGGGATATGCTGGGAGAGACCAAATGCTAACAACATCTTTGGTCGTTTTGCATGACTGATCGCACAAAGACCACACAGGTACGTATTAACTCGTCAAAGCTCAGGTAAGAGCATATCTCAGTATGTAAAAACAGTGGCCTGTTCCTTTAACAATGTCTATTCTTTGCTTTACTTTTATTGATACTTCACCACACTGTGTTTCTCCTGGACTGGTAGGTTTATGTGCTGACATCAGAGCAGAGGTCGAGGAGGGGATTGTGAGGCCAGGGTTGGGTTGGGCTCATCTCTTGGACAGATGGAACTAATCCACTTGGGACTCTCCATACCCCTCACCTCCACTCTCCTTCAGTCCTTCAGCTGTGGAGGACAACAGTGGAGGAGGCATATAAGGAACAACAATGTAAATATTAAGATAGCACTCACTGCCATAAAAGGTGCGATCCGTGGCTCTAAGATGAAGATGTGCAGCAGACTGTGGGAAACTGCTGCTCTCCCAGAGATGTTGATACATGCTCTTGTAAAGTAGCTGCTTTGTTTCCCCTGTGTACTTCTCACTGCACTCTTCCCTACACTGAATTGAATACACTACACTGCTCTGTTTGTGGCTTTTGCACAAATCTTTTCTCCAGATGTTGACTGGCTTGTAATTTTGGGCTGTCTAGAAAATTCTCAATAGTTTTACTTTTTAAACTGAATGAGGAATAGCCACACCCTTTCTCGTGGGCTCTCTTCCCAGTTTGTCCTGTTTTTTTGTTGTTGTTTTTTTACTCTTTTTAGTAGTTTTAGCAAGTATAGTTTAGATGCCAGTGTTGTAGTGGTAATGACGGTAAAGCTTTGGGCTTTTAACTCCTTAAAGGAATAGGCCACCGTTTCTACATACTGAGATATGTTCTTACCTAACCTTAGTCGAGTTAATATATCCCCGTCTGGTCTTTGTCCGTGCGCTCTGTCACGCAAACGGAGCACATACGCAGCCTCTCCCACATGTCACATAGCTCCAAAAAAGCTCACGATAGAAGCTACCAAGCTCTTCCACGTGTTCCCTATTTAAATAAAGTTATGTGAAGTGTTTTCATGCGAAGTATATTTACACAGAAATGTAGCATGTCGATTTTATAAGCAGATAAAAAGGGGGACTATATTGTGAGGCGTAATGATACGAGGAGCAAAACGTCCACGCAGTAACTCCTAAAGACTTCCCCCGCTCACTTCCGTCAATAGAAGCTGCGTGACTTGTAGAGAGCTAGCAGAGAACAGTTGAAGAAGCGTCGATAACTTGTGAACAATGCCTTTTACGTGCATCGTGCCGGGCTGTGATAACAAGCAGAAAGTATATAGTGTAGTAATGTTTCACAGATTTCCAACTCACCCCGGACGACGACGCAGGACTCAGGACCTCGACCATGAGGTAGGAATGCGCAGCACTTTCCGAAAATATATTTTCTGCTTGTTGTAAAAGGCTCTGTACAAGTCACGCAGCTTCTATTGATGGAAGTGAGCGGAGGAAGTCTTTAGGAGTTACTGCACGGACGTTTTGCTCCTCGTATCATTACGCCTCACAATATAGTACCCCTATTTATCTGCTTATAAAATCGACATGTTACATTTCTGTGTAAATATACTTCGCATGAAAACACTTCACGTAACTTTATTTAAATAGGGAACACGTGGAAGAGCTTGGTAGCTTCTATCGTGAGCATTTTTGGAGCTATATGACATGTGGGAGAGGCTGCGTATGTGCTCCGTTTGCGTGACAGAGCGCACGGACAAAGACCAGACGGGGATATATTAACTCGACTAAGGTTAGGTAAGAACATATCTCAGTATGTGAAAACGGTGGCCTATTCCTTTAACTCCCACCTGAACTGAGCACATTTTCTCCAGTTTGGCTTTACCCCAGTCCAAAAGCTTCTGGAAAAAAGCTGTGAAAAAGCAACAAAACTGAGACGAAAACAATGATGGAACTGTGACAAAAAAGTGACGAAAAATGGATGAAAAAGTGGCAAAAATGTCACAAAAATGTCACAAGAAATTGACAAGAAATTGACAAAAAATTTACAAAAAAAATACAAAAATTTGACAAAAATTTGACAAAATGTGACAAAAAATGACAAAAAAAATGTGACAAAATGTGACAAAAAAATTACAAAAAAATTGACAAAAAAAGGAAAAAAAGACAAAAATGTTACAAAAAATGACAAAAAAGTGACAAAAAAGTGATAACGTGAAGAAAAAGATCCTCTCGGTTCAGGCGGGAGTTAAGAGGTTAATAGGAGATATGTTCCATTTTAGAAAGGAGAATGGGACACATGTCATACTGAAAGCCCATAGCCACTAAATTTGACACTGACCAATTGTGACAGCAAGTGAAAGGAATAAACTGAGCAAATGCCTCCGAGAGGAGGAAAAACTTTTGTGTGAACCAAATCATGCCCAGCTAAAGCTTCAATGTGATAAAAAAAGTCAGTTTGAGAAAGTCCTGCTCAGATTTAACGACCTCCTGCTGTAATCTGTTCATTTAGGAACCACGCAGTGAGACAGATTAAAAACAAGGAGTCAGACAGATAAACCCAAAGTCCAAACCAAGATCCAACTCAGGACTTAAGTTGGGACTGTAGGTTTAGACCCCCACAGACTCTCCACAGGATCTGTCTCCACTCTGCGCCAGAACCAAGGAGTGATTAGTCCAACAGCCAGGTCACACAGAGGACAGTAAAGTGCAAAACGCACACAATGAATTTAATAGTGCACAACATCCTCAAAATAACTCAATTTGTCTGTCTGAGGCAAGCATTTTACATATAGCAGGGACTACCTTAAAACTGCATCAGTAGAGAAAGAAAGACTTAAAGAGACACTGCGTAACATTTTGGGCTATACTGTTGCCTTCAGTACAAAACCAGCTCAACACAGAAAATGCCATTACTGCAGTGGGTTGTCAAAGAATGGATTTGGATGAGAACTTAAAATGTTTAAATCTCAAATTCTGCTGACTTTAGTTGACGCTTCCATAGAGACGAGCTGCAGACGTACCCACTCCCAGTAAAGCCCTTCCTGTGAGCTGAGCCGCTCGCAGCAAAGGCACATGTTTTTTATTTGTACATTTATGAGGTAATTTTCAATGATGGAAATATCTGTCATAAAATAAATGCTTGTATTTCAATTTTAGTCTTTGGGTAAAATTCTACACTGTGTGGCTTTAATTAATATGGGCCATCAGCTCCTCCAACAACAAGTCACCATTCACTCACACATCACTCACTCACCTTCAAGGAGGAATGGCTATAATTCGCCTTTTAACAACAAGTATATATTGTTTTGTCCTGATTAATGGTTAAAGCCACGGTGTGCAACATTTTACCCAATTAACAGAATAAAATACAGAATTAATTTAATCTATTAATATCAGAGAAAATTCTAAAGAACAAAGCTGTGAACAGTGTGAGGCTCACCGCTCCTAAGACCTGACTTGTAACATTGGAGCCGGACAGAGAAGGAAAGACATTCAAGCTTTGATGCTTTTCATCACACAGTGAGTAAAGCTAAGGAAGGATTACGAGTCTGAGTCCAGAGCAGTGTGACTTTGTTTATGTCTCGTATACTGTTTGTGCATGTGCCGCTGGACGTGAAGGCTGCAGTGCAATCCTAATCCGAAGTCATGAGGGCAGTTTAATCAGGGACAACGTTTTGATTTAAATTTCAAGACATAGCTTTAGCACTAATCCAGAGGAAATTACCATCTCCGTGTAGGGAATTACAGATTTTACAGTATGTATGGAAAATAAATGCGCCATGCAGTTGTGGCACATGTCTGGACAAAGTTTAGCCCTTTTCAGCTGCATTTTAAAGCAGTACTAAGTAACTCTTGCCCCTAGAGGCCATAAGCGCAACTGCAGGTGTCGTAGCAAGTTGCGATTTTTTAATTTATTAATTGTCTTGGAGAATAAATACTCGCTGTCAGAAAAGATGAAGGGAGAGAGGGACATTGTGCATCCAATTATACAATGGAAATCATTTTTTTCACTCAAACTTGGCTGTAAATACTGTTTAAAGTGACGCTAGCCCGCAGTTAGCTTTGCCCGTTAGCACGTTAGCTTCTTCTTCGTGATTCGATTAGTGTGTATTGGTGGCTCCGGTCCGGTGGCAGTCAAGTTGCAAGCATGGTTTTCTGGCCAGAGACACCAGGGGGAGATGAAAGACCCTCCAATCATCCCATAAACACTTATATTACCCCCACAGGGACCACAAAAATGATTTATTAAGGTAAACACGTTACTTAGTACTGCTTTAAAGGAACAGGCCACAGTTTTTCCATTCTGAGGTATGTTCTACCTGAGCTTAGACGAGTGGATGCGAACCTGTCTGGTCGTTGTGCGTGCACTCAGTCACGCAAAACAACCAAAGATATGTTGTTAGCATTTGGCCTCTCCCAGTGTATTCCTATAGCTCCAAACGGGGGTGAAGTTGGAAGCGACCACGCTCTTCCACGGGCACAAAGACCAGACAGGTACGTATCAACTTGTCTAAGCTCAGGTAAGAACATCTGGTGGCCTGTTCCTTTAAGTCAATCCACATATTCCTGTAATTTTTTAGGGATTTTTGTACTGAATATACAAACAAGAGAGTGAATGAATGAGAATAAAAAAGGGAACGTCCTGGTTTAGGAAAATGTGTATAAAGTAATATAATAACAGTATTGGATTTGTGCATTAGTAGAAAGAAGACTGTGGTAAATATTGAAACCAAACACAGGGTGCTTTTTTCACTGTTTTGGGAGTTTCTTTCCTGCCTGACTGACCAGACCCACTTCTTTTCTGCACAGAACAAAGTACTTATCTGTGTTGAATGGACAGTGAGGTAAAGCCAGGTCTATACTCACAAAAACTGTAACAATGATTGTGTATCCAACAGAAATAAATGCAGAAACTCACAATGTGAACAAACAGCTCCATCTACTGGATCTGAGCTGTCATTACAGCTCATTCACTGGTAAGAAAAATAAGTATATTCACAATGACTACATTTTCTGTCTTTTCAATAAATCGAATACTTGAAATGTGTATATAATGAGTGAGTGCATATTCATCTCCATTTTTTAATTTATGTTAAGGAATTAAAGAACGGAATAATCTCCCGACTGAATGAAGAAATGTAACACACTACACTTAGTCAGACCCGTCAGCACTGACATTGGGACGCTCTTCTGATCTTGTAAAAGTACTAGCAGTATGTACTGGGATTATTTCTGATACTATGTACAATTATGGCCTGTAGAGGGCAGCACTCTGCCTGAATTGAAAGTGTTTTAATGTTTGAATGTGTTGTGAATAGGGAATATGAAGGACTGATGTAAAGTGAAATGCAGTGAATGTGTAAGTGTTGTGTAGGTGGATGAATTGTATTTGTGATACTGTCTGACTCTGTCCGATATGACTGTACTTAGAAGTTTAAAGCATTGTTGTTCTGTTATACATATGAATGAATGAGCACTGTTCAGTTATAGAGACTGCGGATGCTAACTAACTATTTAGCTATAATCTGGTGCAGGACATCTCTGTCTCTATGGGCTTAATGTCTCTGTTTTAAGTAAAGTAAAATAAAGTAATAAAGCTGTTGGAGTTTTTGGGCCATACCGCCTTTGCTCTGCCCGATCCCGTCAGACCTCAGAGGCTGAGCAGGGAAGGGCCTGGTCGGTACTTGGATGGGAAACCGTTTGGTAAGACCAGAAAGCCTGGCGAATGCAATGTGTGAGTGAGTGGTTGGTGGTGGTCGGAGGGGCCGATGGCGCAGACTGGTTGCAACGCTTCCGTCAGTCTACCCCAGGGCAGCTGTGGCTACAATAGTAGCTTACCACCACCACTATTGTAACTTGCTCTATTGTGGGCTGGACAAATCCTCACTCAACCGCCTACAACAAGTCCAGAACGCTGCTGCAGGCTTACTGACAGGGACGAGGGGGCGGGAACATATCACCTCTGTACTGGCCTCCCTCCATTGGCTGCCCGTCAGCTATAGAATTGACTTTAAGATCTTGATGCTTGTGTTTAAATGTCTTCATGGATCTGCTCCTGAGTATCTCTCTGAGCTTTTGTCTGTTTATGCCCCAGTCAGATCAGTAAGGTCTGCAAACCAGCTGTCTTTGTACGTGCTCAGATCCCGTTTAAAGACGCGAGGAGATCGAGCGTTTAGTGTGGCTGCTCCCAAACTCTGGAACAGTCTCCCCCTAAATGTCAGAGCTGCTCCAACCATAGAAACCTTTAAGACTGCCCTTATACACATCTGTTTCAATTCAAGCTGAGCTGTATTATAACTCTATTGTGTGTGCTTCTCTTGTTGTTTTGTACTGTAATTTTATATTGTGTACCTGTATGTGAAGCATTGACATTGACATTGACCAAGTATGGAGTGAATGAATAGTGCAATGCAAAGCGTCTTTGAGTGTCCAGAAAAGCGCTAAATAAAACCGATGCATTATTTTTGACCGTTGGATCTTTAGATACATTTTCAGTTTATCAGTTCATTAACAAAACATTGGAAAAGAGGTGCAAAAAGCTCAATGTGCACAGTCAAGCATTCATACAAACATAGATTTAAAAAAAAAAAAAAAAGACAGCTAGCTTAGAAATAAAGTACAACAAAAAAGGCTAATTAACCCCTTGACTCCCACCTGAACCGAGCACATTTTCTCCAGTTTGGCTTTACCCCAGTCCAAAAGCTTCTGGAAAAAAGGTGTGAAAATAGCAACAGAACTGAGATGAAAACAATGATGAAGATGTGACAAAAAAGTGAGAAAACTTTGACAAAAAAGTGACAAAAAATGATAAAAATGATAAAACATGTGACTAAAAATAACAAAAAATGACAAAAATTGATGAAAAAGTGCCAAAAATGTTGCAAAAATGTGACAAAAAATGTCACAAAAAAATGACAAAAATGTGACAAAAGTGGGAAAAAAATGAAGAAAAAAAAATGAGTTGAATACCCAAAAAAAAGATGGAAAAAAAAATCTGATGACGTGAGGAAAAAGATCCATTTAGATGAGTTTTGTAGATCTTAGCTTTCAAATGAGGCGTTACACTGGCCTAGAGGATTTGGGTAAAGCTGAAGTGGAGAAAATGCTCTCAGTTCAGGCGGGAGTTAAGAGGTTAAGACAATTATGTTTTAAAGTCAAAAGAGCAATATCAGGACTGGTGTCTTTGTTAATAAATTCAACAGAACAAAGTGGATGGGGTTAGAGTTTATAAGGAAAATTGTACCATAGAATTGTGACCTTGCCTTCATGTCAATATTACTAATCGACATCATGTGAACACAACCTATAGCCTCGAGAATTTATAGCACGGAGAAGTTTCAATACACTAATGCACCAAATAGAGCGTACACAGTTAAGAGCGTTCACACATTTTTTGCCAGTCTTGTCGCATTACAGCAGATTTGAGAGGTGGGTTTTGTCTGGGCTCTGTTCGGTAACACTGGCCGGCGTTAATCCTGGTTACACAAGGGAAAAGCCGCGAGTGTTTGGAGACAAGTGTGAAGTTTGGTCATGTGACGCGCGCCACTCACAAACGACGCTTTTGTGGCTGGCCTCGAGAGTGTCGTAACCTTGGCAACCTCGGCGATCACCAAGCCGACCTTTGAGTTTACGTAAGAAATGGATGAAGCCAAAACAACAATAACAATAATAATAACAAACAGGCGAGGTAGGTTCAATACTCGATTCCGATTGTGAAAGTAATAGAATAAATAAACTAATAGTATTTATATAACAACTATACATTGGGCAGTAACTAATTATTTCGGCATATGTGCATTGACCACACTATTTTCAATAATCCCTGTTCCTTCTGACCAGTTTCTTATATTGTAAATCCAGATGTCTGATTAATTGAGCCTCAAACAAGAAAATAAGTTCATATATAAAGTCAAGTTAGAAATCTACGGGTAATCATGGTCATATTAAGTCCATGACATCCTATTACCACCTAAAAAACATTGCTAAAATAAAAAACATAGTGTCAAAACCAGGTTTGGAGAGATTCATTCATGCATTATTGAAACAGCCTGTTCACTGGCCTCTTTAAATGAGCGGTTAGACAACTGCAGTTTATCCAAAATACTGCTGCTCGAGTCCTGACCAGAACCAGGAAATACGACCATATTAGTCCAGTGCTCAGGTCTCTGCACTGGCTTCCTGTCACTCAGAGAATAGAGCTTAAAATAGCTCTGCTCGTATATAAGTCTCTTCATGGTCAGACACAAGTACATCTCTGATATGTTAAAGCCAAAAGAACCATCTCGGGCCCTGAGATCCTCAGGGAGGGGTCTCCTGGTGGTTCCCAGAGTCACCACCAAACACGGTGAGGTGCTTCAGTTTCAAAGTGTGGCTCAGTGAGGACATGAGACAGGCGTGAACCCTGACTGTGTTGAAGTCCGGGCTGAAAGGACACCTTTTTACTGCTGCCTATGTATTTTAACAAATTTGAATATATACAATATACATATTTTTTTATCTATGTTCTTAATCTATTTTTTTATTGTCTCCGTGTTGCTGTGAGGTACATTGAGTTGTACATGTACACGAAATGTGCCACTCACTACTCGCCTTGGGGGGTAGCTACGACCTGGAGGCCTTTGAGGGCGAGTGACGCTACAGACAAACAATGATGAAAAACAACTTCTGCTGTGCTCGTAATTGCCCCAACAATCAAAAACGTAATCCGGAACTACAGAGCACTGCACACGAGTTAACAAGAGCTTTTTTCCCAATCGACTTTTCAAAATCAGTAGATAAAAAGGTACAGATTTTTTTTAAGCTCGTCTTTTTATTCCCAATAAGCTTTTACATTTGGGTAATGCCGAACTAGCCTGGCCTTACCCCAGGCTCACATTAACTACGGTCCGGGTTCGGTCCTGGTTCGGTCCGGGTTCGGTCCGGGTTCGGTCCTGGTTCGGTCCGGGTTCGGTCCGGGTTCGGTCCCGGTTCAGTCCGGGTTCGGTGGTCGCCACATTGGGAATGAACAGTCGCTGTTTTTCTACCAGTTTCCCAGTTTTCTTCAAAATGACATTCCCTCGACCTGCTTTGAAGCCCTTTTCGGTGTTGATACCGATGTCTGGAGACAAGTAAACACAAAATATTAATTTTGTTTATTTGCAGTTTATCACAGCACCACTATGCATTTAGATTTTGATCTTTTTTGTATACCTCTGAATGAACTTCAAGGTCATAGAGACTTCCTCTTGGTATTCAAGGTTGAAAAGATGATGTGCAGAAAGACCACACTTGAAGCTTCGCCTCGGCAAATCACTTGGCCCTCAAGACTTAACATCCACTCGCCAGGGACTGAAATAAAATTGATAATGTAAAAGAATGAATCAGTACAAATTTTAATTTAACCGATAGACAATGTTTACTAACGGAATTCAAGCCAACCACCATCCATCCAGTATTTAGCTCATGTTCAACTGTCGGCTGAGGAGACTTTCTGTGCAGTGTTTGCTTTTTTTTACCGATAAAAATGTACGTTCCACTTCCACCAGCTACTAAGAAATGCACAATATGGTGTTCTTTAGTGTCAGGTCATTGTTAGAAATCCGAAAGGTTGTCAATCACCACTTGGTTAAACAAACATAAAATAAATAGATAAAATATAATAAAATAACGGGGTCAACTACTGTTGTGACTAAAGGCGTTGTCAACTTCCTTGGCTGACTGAATAAAATCATAATTTCAAAAACTGTTCTAGCATGTACTACATGTAGAGAAAACATTTACCTTACTTCTCAAGAGGAAAGCAATGATCCATGTGAAAATCCTTCTCTGTCTTCCTTCTTCTAAAAATCTTCTAAAAATGTCAGGTAAATTAAGCTGCAGCTCCAGATGCCTCATGATTGTCCTCAAATGAATTGAGATCTTTAGACGACAGAAGGCTCGAGTATGAGTTGGATAAATATTGCATTATACCGTAAAATTTAAACTTGGACTTCCTGAACATATATTTGTGTCATTTCCTGTGGGAATTTACGGTAATCAGCTGTTTCTTAAGAAAACTGTTCATTACTGTTAAAAAAATACCATATTTTTAGTGTTAAAGTTTCTAAGTGAGGGTTGGCGTAAAATCAATTCCCTGCAGTGACAAAACCCAAACACCAGAGGGCAGTGTCTTACACCGGCCTAATTCTTGCCACTCACAACAGCTGTTTTCCAACGCTACATATGCAAAGGCAGAATAATAGAATCCTGATAGTCGTTGAGGAGGAAGTAGCTTTTAATTAGTAACTGAGAGTTTTATGGGATAGGATTATGATGTGAAAGCAATCCAGACATCCTACATCCACTGTGAGTCTTTAGTTTGGAGTTGGAGTTTAATTACATAGTTGGAGTTTAATTACATAGTTGGAGTTTAATTACATAGTTGGAGTTTAATTACATAGACAATATCGTTCCTGTATTGTATTGACATGGATCCGTGCAAAAACAGCACAGCTAACTAAGTCTTAACCAAGTGCATTTTCTCCAGTTCAGCTTTACCCAAATCTAAAAGCTCACAGAGGCCGGAGTAACGCCTCATTTGAAAGCTAAGACCAACCGAACTGATCTTAAAGGATGTTTTTTCCTTGCGTTGTCGACACTTTTCCAAAAAAATTGTTTTGCGTTTTTGTCACATTTTCGACGCTTTTTTTAGTCGTATTTTGTTGAGTTTTTGTCGTTTTTTGTTGATTTTTTTGTGGCTTTTCTTGTTGGGTTTTTGTCACATTTTTGTTGAATTTTTGTTGTTTTTTGTTGATTTTTTGTCACATTTTTGTTGAATTTTTGTCACATTTTTGTTGAATTTTTGTCGTTTTTTGTAGATTTTTTTGTGGCTTTTTTGTTGAGTTTTTGTCACATTTTTGCTGAATTTTTGTCACATTTTTGTTGAATTTTTGTCACATTTTTGTTGAATTTTTGTTGTTTTTTGTTGATTTTTTTGTCACATTTTTGTTGAATTTTTGTCACATTTTTGTTGAATTTTTGTCACATTTTTGTTGAATTTTTGTCACATTTTTGTTGAGTTTTTGTCACATTTTTGTTGAGTTTTTGTCACATTTTTGTTGAATTTTTGTCACATTTTTCAACATTTTTGTTGAATTTTTGTCGTTTTTTGTTGAGTTTTTGTCACATTTTTGTTGAGTTTTTGTCACATTTTTGTTGAGTTTTTGTCACATTTTTGTTGAGTTTTTGTCACATTTTTGTTGTATTTTGTCACATTTTTGTTGAGTTTTTGTCACATTTTTGTTGATTTTTTGTCGTTTTTTGTTGATTTTTTTTTTGCTTTCTTGTTGAGTTTTTGTCACATTTTTGTTGAGTTTTTGTCACATTTTTGTTGAGTTTTTGTCACATTTTTGTTGAATTTTTGTCGTTTTTTGTTGAGTTTTTGTCACATTTTTGTTGTATTTTGTCACATTTTTGTTGAGTTTTTGTCACATTTTTGTTGATTTTTTGTCGTTTTTTTGTTGATTTTTTTGTGGCTTTTTTGTTGCGATTTTGTCACATTTTTGTAGAATTTTTGACACATTTTGTCACATTTTTCAACATTTTTGTTGATTTTTTGTCGTTTTTTGTTGTTTTTTTTTTTTTGCTGTCTTGTTGAGTTTTTGTCACATTTTTGTTGAGTTTTTGTCACATTTTTGTTGAATTTTTGTCACATTTTTGTTGAATTTTTGTCACATTTTTGTTGAGTTTTTGTCACATTTTTGTTGATTTTTTGTCGTTTTTTGTTGATTTTTTGTCGTTTTTTGTTGATTTTTTTGTGGCTTTCTTGTTGGGTTTTTGTCACATTTTTTGCTGCACCTTCATCGCTTTTTTCGGTCACATATTTGCCACTTTTTTGTCGCGTTTTAGTCACAGCGAGAAACCTTTAGATTTGCATAAAGGCGAACTGGAGAAACTGTGCTCGGTCCAGGCGGGGGTTAAGAGGTTAAACAGTAAATATAAAAGAGTGAGAGAGAGGGGAGGGGGGGATTGATCCACGCGCGGACCACATGTTATTGCCCCTCGGCTCTGATTGGTCCAAGCGGTATCGGTATTGGTTGGGCCTGATTACCATATTCATCAGGTCACTTAAAACGTCCCCTGCGCTTTACCTGCCCTCTCTTCAGCCTCTCACACTTCACGCGCGAGCACCCCCGGCGCACCTTTACGCACGCGACCACGCACTTCACATGGCCCAACTATCACACACATTTTGAAAAGGCTCAAAACTCAAGTCCAGACACGTGCCCCCCCTCCTCACCTGAAGAAGACCCCCATCGGTCGCTGAATCCTGGAGAAAGTTTGCCGCTTCGAGTTCAGACTCACTGCCGTGTTCGCTGCACCGAGGCCGGGTCACTCATGAGGCTAAAGGCCGCTGCCAGGATGGATCTGTTCCGAAAGCTGTGGAGGGCCAGGAAGCTGCTCGTGGTGGTCCTCATCCCGCTCTCCCTGCTGCCGCTGCCGCTCATCCATCCAACCAGCGTGAGTACCACCGTCTCTGGTGCCGCACGCGGGCACACAGGGAGAGAGCGCGCGCGCCTGAGGGGGGGACAGTTAGTGCGCTCTAACCTGATTTTTAACACATCAAGAACAAAATGCAAAACAGGTAAGGGGGATGTGTGTTCAGAGAGAAATTAAATTGAAAAATAAAATGCTTCAATTGTTTGAATTATGTTGGAGGCCGTTTAGAAAAGACAGAAGTAACAAATGAAGCTTAAAAACAAGAACATGCAGGAAATATTGGGGGACTTTTCCAAACCAAATTGGGTTACATAATTGTATCCCATCCATTTTGAGAGCAGAGTATTACAACCACAAAGAAGAGCTGTTAGCCACACAGTGATTTTCCATTTCATGAAGGAGACGAGTCTATTCACCTCTTTTTTAAAACCATTTAATATTACACTTCATTTTACACTGCTTTCCAAATTTTGTACAACGTAGTCTGCTTTGAAACAAAGTGTAATAACTTGAATCTATGCAGCACATGCAATGGAATAATGTGTATTAGCAGCTCGGATGTACTTTATGCAATAAGACCTTCAGGGTTAGAGTCTTAAGGATTATTACATTAAGTCCCTCCATACTACTAATGCATCTTATTCTATTGTGTATGTAGCCCATAAGTTCAACTTATTACACATTGTTGCATAGCACATTACATAGTACTAAATTTAGTAGGTACAATGCATAAGGACTATTGTAAAACAAAGCTGTAGTGTAAAACAAAGAGCTTTACACAACAACTAAAGTTTTGGGCTGAAAAAATATAGTTATCATCATATTATCTTCATAAGAATCCAACATCACTGAAGCTGTTCATCTTACTGAGATTAACACTTTCTTTCTTTTGCTAAAACAGCCTCAAACAAAAACACATTGTAACTTTAAAATGTGGAAAAGTTCAGTTTTAATCACAAGTTTCCACCCGATTTAGTTTGATGTTTGTTTGTTTTTGATCCAATGTGACAATTGCTTACAATGTGTGTGTGTAATGGTTCAGTAAAATATTGTTTGTGCAGTATTCAAGTAACTGAATATCAATATTGTTGTGCAGCCCCACTGCTCGCCACGGCCTATTCAGATCATGAAATTATTACGCAACAAAAAAAACATACCTATTGTCTTTGTTGTTGATTGAAGATGTTGCGTGATGCTTGATGTCCTGATAGGATTTGAGTTCAGGGTGAAGAGGGGGGCTGTCGGCTGAAACACTGCCCCCTCTGTCTCCTCTGTCTCCTCTGTCCCCTCTGTTGTTGAGTTGCTGTGGCGGTCAGTGAGAGAGAAGGAGAGATGTCTCCACATGTTGATGAGAGGGAGATGAGAGCTGCTTCAGAACAAAAAAGGAAGCGCCAAGCACGTGATGCGATACATTTGTGCCGGCTTCATTTGGTGACACTAAGGTTTAAGTGTCAAGAAGTAAAGTTGTACGTGTTGATCATGTCTGCAGTCATATACACGCTGAAAAGCTCTACTGCTCGGCTTTACTGTCCCCCTGATGATCTGCTGTTTGATATCATTATGTCGTCGTGATGAGTGGATTTAAGTTTAGTGCAGCTCTACACTGTGCCCCACTCACTGCCTCTGCTGCTCTGTCCCGTGAGTTCTTTCAGAAGAAGCTTGAATGGCTTGAATAAAAATGTAGACCAAAGAAAATTTAATATTTTTACCATATACCCTCCCCGAGAATGCAGGTATGAAAGAAAAGAGCGCGAGTATTGTGTCATCAAAAGCGCTACGATTTCCGATATTCGTGGTGCATTTTACGTCAGTAGAGTTCGGGAAAATCTGCTGTTGCCATGGAGATCCGCCATATTTGCAGCTGTTGGCGTACATTTTCCATAAACTAACATTAGCTAAAAAAAAAAAGGGGAGAAAAAAGCCATGAAACAACTCCATTACTGCTGGTAAATACATCTAACACACTGTGGTGTCCAACAACTGCAGTGTTTTACCTATTATAGCAGTACTAAGTAACGTGTTTACCTTAATAAATCCTTTCCGTAGTCCCTGTGGGGGTAATACAAGTGTTTATGGGATGATTGGAGGGTCTTTCATCTCCCCCTGGTGCCTCTGGCCAGAAAACCATGTTTGCAACTTGACTGCCACCGGACCGGAGTCACCAATACACACTAATGGAATCACAAAGAAGAAGCTAACATGCTAACGGGCAAAGCTAACTGCGGGCTAACGCCACTTTAACCAGTATTTACAGCCAAGTTTGAGTGAAAAAAAATATTTCCACTGTATAATTGGATGTACAATAGCCCTCTCTCCCTTCGCCTTTCCTGTCAGCGTAGTATTGACTCTCCAAGACAATTAATAAGTTAAAAAATCGTAACTTGCTACGACACCTGCAGTTGCGCTTATGGCCTCTAGGGGCAAGAGTTACTTGGTATTGCTTTAAAATCTCCATTAGTTGATTATTGCTGCTAATCCCATGATGGTTAGTGGTATGACATCACATTCCTGAACTCTATAGGGATTTCAAAATGTACAATACTGGAGTTATCATGCACAAGCACTTGGAAACAGACAATAGTGACACGGCAGCTAACACTACATCTACTTGTTTTCTTCGTCTAATTGTTTTTAGCTAATGTTAGCCTATGTACAATGTTTGCAAACCCCTTCATGGCAGATTTCCTTGGTAACTTTGCGTTTGGAGCATTAACTACATCGTGAACTCCATCATTTGGCCAAAGGTGCATAGAGAAGTCAACTTGTACTCCATAAATGAAGTATTAATTAGCTACAGTGTGCCCAATGGCACAGCGGTTAGTCCTCGTGCTTCACAGCTAGAAGGTCTCAGGTTGAGTCTCTGAGTGAGTACTTCGGTTTCCCCTTACCACTAAAAACATGTACAATGGCCAGGATTTGAGTGTGTTTGTGAGTGGGGATGACGGATGGAAATGGCTACAATTCGGTGATCATCCTATTTATACGCACAATATATCGCAAAAAATATCGTTTCGCAATATTAGGTGATGCAATATCCGTATCGCAAGACGCCACAATATATCGCAACATCACATAGACACATTTTTTGCAAACTCTAACAAACTTTAAAGATAAAGATAAGATAAGATAAACCTTTATTGATCTCACAAAGGAGAAATTCACTTGTTACAGTCGGCGTTCAAGAAGATCACACAGAGTTAATAAAGTGCAGCTGATACATAGATTATCGCACATGTTACTTCACAGTCTTATTGTACAGTCTGACAGCAGTGGGATGAAGGCTTTGCGGTAGCGCTCCGTCCTGCACTGAGGGTGTCTCAGTCTGCCACTGAGAGAGCTGCTCAGCGCTTCTATAGTCCCGTGCAGTGGGTGGGAGGTGTTGTCCATGATGGAGGTGAGCTTGGCTAACACCCTCCTGTCACTCACCTCCTCCACAGAGTCCAGGAGGCAGCCCAAAGCAGTACGAAGTAACTTGTTTACCTTAATAAATCCTTTCCGTAGTCCCTCTGGGGGTAATACAAGTGTTAATGGGATTATTGGAGGGTCTTTCATCTCACCCTGGTGTCTCTGGCCAGAAAACCACACTTGCAACTTCCCTGCACCGGGTTGGAGTCAATACACACTAATGGAATCACAAAGAAGAAGCTAACAGGCTAACGGGAAAAGCTAACAGCAGGCTAGCGCCACTTATATAGTATTTACAGCCAAGTTTGAGTTAAAAAAAATTATCTCCATTGTGTAATTGGATGTACAATATCCCTCTCTCCCTTTGACTTTTCTGTCAGCGTAGTATTTACTCTCACGGACAATTAATGAGTAAGAGTAAAATACAGTGACATGCTATGACACCTGCAGGCACTTATGGCCTCTAGGGGCATGAGTTACTTAGTACTGCTTTAAATATTTACTGCTTTAGTTAAATTTTGGCCTTGCTTTGGTCCCGATGTAGTGTTTTGACACAATTTGCTAAAACGTAGTTACTTGTGATTTGCGTGGAACATATCATCTTGAAAAAGGTTTAGCAAAATATCACAATAATATCGTTAGCGCGTGATACACAGCCATATTGCATATCGCAAGTTACTTCAGTATCGTTCAGCCCTACTATTTATTGTGGATTTGTAGAAGATGTTTGAAAAATAGTTGAGAGAGCTTTAATACAGTGTGTCTATGTCAGCACCAATTGGCTCCATAAGTTACATACTAACCTCATGTATTAAACTAACAAACTGTTCCGCAGGAGACAGAAATGTTTATTATTTTTAGAATTAATAACAAAAATATGCCTTTAGTTTTCCATCTGCACTCTAAGAAACCCACTGCGTTTGCCGTGTCAGGAGTCAGGGAAGTTTTAGCACTAAGTTCACCTCACTGTTTGAGGCCACAGAGAACAAAGGAACTGCACTGGACTACAGAGAAACTAAAAAATCCCAGTCATTTAGTTACATAATGAGTGAGACCTGCAGGATTTGGCCCCACGTGGCTCCCTTACGACACCGGGACCCCGGGCGGGACAGGAATGTGGCAGAGATTGACAGGAAGAGGAGAAGCGTATGTGCGAGGGTGCGTGCGGAGGTGGAGGGGGTCGTACAGCTGTGACTCTGGGACATCAGTGGGACATCAGCAGGGCGCAGTCAGGACAGGGCACCGGCACTTTTTGTTCACATTCGTACTCGTGATAGCAGGCACGTGACCAGGGAGAAGCGTGAGTGCAACAAAAGCGTGGGGTGTGGAGCTTGCGTGTTCGCTCTGCACCTGCGTAGATTTCCACCCCAGTTCTCTGGTTTCCCCCATCACTAAAAACATGTGCAATAGGACAGGGTGAGTGTGGGACAACAGATGGAAATCAGCTGCCATATGGTGTGTGGCATGTTTGCATTCATTAACAGGCACTGTCCCGACCAAATATATACATTTTTAAAAGGTCAAGTTGGAAATAGTAATACTGGCTAGAAAAACGGACAATATTTTTCATTAATCTAAAGTAAAGATTATTGTCGTCCGTTGTAGAGGGTATTTTTTGTCTGATATTTGGGGATTTTACAATATTGGCTATTGGCCAAGCTAGTGCCGAAAAAAGCCGCTATTTCTGGGTTTCTTGCATTGGAAAGGGCTTTAAAATGAGTCCTCCCACAACTCCCTAGGCCTCAGGGGAGGTGAGAAACATCGCAATGATAACTGGTTAGCTTCAAGTTTGTTAAAGGGACTATACAGAGTTGAAAAATTATAAAATTATGTATTTTCATCCCCCTATGTGTTCCAGCCATGGCCTAATGTGTAGAATTTGCTCAGACCTGTTCACCACAACTGCCTCTAAAATCCTGCACTGTCACTCAAAAAGGTGTTAATTCAGGTCCGAAGTGCCTTAATATAGAAGGTGCAGTTACACGTATGACCTGAGGTGTCAGTAGTGAGTATAAAATGACCAACTGCAGCTAGTCTCTTTAAAGACAAGTTTCACTAAACCTCCTGTCATTTTGAAGTGCAGAATCTGGAGAATTCAATCGCTGAGTTAGTTTAAACCTCCACTATTGTGTTTTGGATCGCCGTGCGAAATGCCACGGCTAGCAACAGTATGCTAATGCTAACGACAACTAATCAAAGCTGGGACAGAAACTATGATTGGATCACCTAAAGTAATACAATTAAATCGGCCAGTGCTGGAGCGGCCAAGCATTTGTTTTCACCGGATTATAGACCAGACATTTGGTCAAAAATATCAGCCGAGCACGTCTGCATCGGCCAATTAACATCCCAAAATATCGGCATCGGCTTAAGAAAAACCCATATCGGTCGGCCTCTGTAGTCCGTTGTTGGTTATGTGCAGGGAACGAGACGTCAACTGTGGAAAAACTCCACGTTGAACTTATTAAAACACTCGAAATCTATTTTGAAATCATCTTGAAAACTAAAGTAATCAGTATCAGATTACTGATTACAAAACAAAGTAATCAAAGAAATGACTTTAAGAAGGAGCAATCAGTTGTTGAATTACATTTACAGTGACACGGATCAACACAAAATCAGAGCCACTTGAAAATGTCCAGAGTTAGCTCTAGAGCTACTGGTTGAGTACAGTGCATACTTCTGTTGTGTCCATCGGCAAGACACCCGTTTTGCGTCCAGCGTGTACAATGCACTATAGTGTTTGAACATGTCTGTATGAATGTTGGTTTTGTGGTGAAAAGTGCTAAGCGTAGGCAGAATGACTGCTGTGTCTTTCTTTGATATTTCTCTAAACTGCATCTGCTTAAATTGCGTATAGAAATTTAAAGGTATGTTCCCTGTTGAAAGACTCTAAAGTGGTTGTTTAGTGGAGGTTGTTTCGTCATAGCGCTATACGAATCTCCTCTCTCCAATCAGACACGCATTTCCTCAGCCCTGAGATAAGAGTGAAGTGATGAGACTGTCAATAGAGAGACTGCTCCTTCAGCTTTTCAGTCTGTTTCATTTATCATAATGAGGTCATGCAGATAAGGTCACCTGACAGCAACTCAATTACATCATCTCACATAGAAACACTTTTAATGGGATCAAGAGCGGTTTCTATAGAGACATGTTCTTGATGTGACGGCATTACCGCTAAAAGCATTTGAAACAATATAACAATACAAAAACCATTCTAGTTTTGACCGATTTTGACCTTTTGTCTTGTAAGTGAGATGCACAGAAGCGTGCTGGGACCAAACAACCCCAGTCCAGTTCACCCCATGGGCCCTCTGCAAGTCTGCATAGCTCACTTTGATATTTCTCGCTCAACTTTTCCCTCTTTACCAAAAAGTGTCAATGAGCAGGTCATTCTGTTAGTCAGACAATAAGCTAGTAGTTTTATATCATATGTTGGTAATTTTGTACAGTATGTTGGCATTAGCAGAACAAATGCATTGTGTCTTTCTTTATTACGTTTTTTTACTCTTAGCACTTTGCAAGCCCTGTCTGTGAGAAGGGCTTTATTAATAACGTTTGCTCACTTGCTTGACTATTTTTATACCTAGACAGAGTTTTCTTCGACACAAAGTTGTTAACTTGTTCAACGTAATCTTGTATTGACGTTTGTGTTGGACACATCACTGTATAAAGTTTGCTGCTTATCCAGCACTGACTTAACTGTATCGAACAAACAGATCAATAATGCATCAAATACTTCTGTGTCACCCTTTTTCACTTTTATATTGCCTTTTCACACCATTGAAAGCATTGTGAGGCGATCTCAGCGGCTTACTGCGATTTTGATCCCGTTTATTGGAGCCTTGTGAATGACTTGTGTGTGCCCGGAGGATTTGAGTCTTTAACACAAAACATCTTGTTCTGTTCTTGGTCTAATCCCATAGGGCCATGTTTTTATGGACATAACATCACATTATTATCATACATTTTAGAACAGCAACATTTGTTACAATCAAAATTGTAATTTGAATGGTCACAAGATTCTTTTTGTAATATCATGTTTAAAATCTGCTTTAGCCCTCTTATTAATGTTGTAATTTTATAGAAACCTATCTGAAAATGTGTACTCTGTTACAGTATAGGGAGATTGTTGAACCAAAACATTATATATATATATATTTTTAATAATAATAGGTTTTATAGATTTTATTGTATGCTCACTCACTCACTGTGATGGACAACTGAATTTTACTACCGTTACTTTAAAGGAATAGGCCACCGTTTTTACATACTAAGATATGTTCTTACCTCACTTTAGACGTGTTAATATATCCTTGTCTGGTCTTTGTCCGTGCGCTCTGTCAGGCAAACGGAGCACATACGCAGCCTCTCCCACATGTCATATAGCTCCAAAAAAGCTCACGATAGAAGCTACCAAGCTCTTCCACGTGTTCCCTATTTAAATAAAGTTACGTGAAGTGTTTTCATGCAAAGTATATTTACACAGAAATGTAGCATGTCGATTTTATAAGCAAATAAAAAGGGGGACTATATTGTGAGGCGTAATGATACGAGGAGTAAAACGTCCGCGCAGTAACTCCTAAAGGTTATTGACGGAAGTGAGCGGGGGAAGTCTTTAGGAGTTACTACGCGGACGCTGTGCTCCTCGTATCATTACGCCTCACAATATAGTCCCCCTTTTTATTTGCTTATAAAATCGACATGCTACATTTCTGGGTAAATATACTTCGCATGAAAACACTTGACGTAACTTTATTTAAATAGGGAACACGTGGAAGAGCTTGGTAGCTTCTATCGTGAGCTTTTTCGGAGCTATGTGACATGTGGGAGAGGCTGCGTATGTGCTCCGTTTGCGTGACAGAGCACACGGACAAAGACCAGACGGGGATATATTAACTCGACTAAAGTGAGCTAAGAACATATCTTAGTATGTAAAAACGGTGGCCTATTCCTTTAAAGCAGTACTAAGTAACTCTTGCCCCTAGAGGCCATAAGTGCAACTGCAGGTGTCATAGCAAGTTATTTTTAAATATTATTAATTGTCTTGAAGAGTAAATACTACGCTGACAGGAAAAGCGAAGGGAGAGAGGGATATTGTACATCCAATTATACAATGGAAATACTTTTTTCACTCAAACTTGGCTGTAAATACTGTTTAAAGTGGCGTTAGCCCGCAGCTAGCTTTGCCCGTTAGCCTGTTAGCTTCTTCTTCGTGATTCTATTAGTGTGTATTGGTGGCTCCGGTCCGGAGGCAGTCAAGTTGCAAACATGGTTTTCTGGCCAGAGACACCAGGGGGGGATGAAAAGACTTGTATTACCCCCACAGGGACAACGAAAAGGATTTATTAAGGTAAACACGTTTCTTAGTACTGCTTTAAATCCTCACCAGGCCCCCTGTCCAGTTACTTACCGGGCCAAACCTGTTGCTTACCTTCCAAGATCTGACGAGATTGGGTATTCAGAAGCTGGTATTGCCTGCAAGTGAGGATTAAACAACTCTGAGCCGTGCATTATACAATTTTAATGCACGACGTGGAGTCAAGATTGTTGTTCCTCCGTGAAGTGCATTAAGACTGTGTAATGCACAGCTCCGAGTTCTTTATATGCTTATACCATGGTCCAACTGAAACTGTTCATTTGGGCCTGTTTGCTTTTTTTCCCCTCCTGGGGAAAACAGTTTCAGCTTGTGGGACCATGGTATAAGTGGATTACACAATTCGGAGCCGTGCATTATGCAGTTTTAATGCACTTTGCTTCACCTTGTGGTGTTTTTGACTCAATGTTGTGCATTAAAACTGTATAGTGCACGGCTCCTCATTGTTTAATCATTACTTACTAAATGTACACTCTCAATTACATACAGTACTACCAGGTCACAGTATTTAAGACATGGCAGCCAGGTCTATCTGATCCACCGCATGTGTCTCTGCAGGGCTGGTAGTTCTCGGTTCAAAATATTTCTGGCATATGCAGCCAGGAGACACTCCTTCTCTTCTGAGTTGACGTCAGTTTAGTGCAGGCGCGCCTCTCTCCCTCTGAGTGCAGTAATTAGAGATTAACTAAGATTGAACTCTCACTGTTTTCTTACGTAAAAATGTTGTAAGTCTACAGTAGGTGGCCGCATATTTGGCACACAGTTTACTTGCATCTAAGACCAGAATTTTCCTCATTAGAGCTATTATAGGGTTATTATGTCTTGTTTCCAGAGGGTCTTACTCTGTAATATCTGCTAACCTTGTAGTTTAGACCTAACATAATCTGATAAGACTGTTACTGCCTCACAGCCAGATGGTTCAGTGCCTGTGTGGCGTTTGCATGTTCTCCCCGTGCCTGCGTAGGTTTTCCCCTACCACAAAATATGTACAATAGGTTCCCCTCTGGGACCAGGACTCCCCAGGAAATGAAATTCCTAATCTCAGTGGACAACCCTGATTAGATAAAATAAGTGAATAGAAACATTTCTATCTTCTCTCAGATGTCGATGCTCTTAGGTGTGTTTAAAGTAGTTCTAACTTGCTTACCTTAATAAATCTTTTTTGCAGTTAATGGGCTGATTTCATCTCCCCCTGGTGTCTCTGGCTAGAAAACCACAATCGCAACTTCGCTGTCTCCGGGTTGGAGCAACAAACACATGCTAACGGGATCACGAAGAAGAAGCTAACAGGCTAACGGGCAAAGCTAACTGCGGGCTAGCGCCATTTAAACAGTATTTACAGCCAAGTTTGAGTGAAAAAAATTATCTCCATTGTGTAATTGGATGAACAATATCCCTCTCAAGCTTTGTCTTTTCTGTCTGCGTAGTATTTACTTTCCAAGACAATTATTACATTAATATTATTATTACAATTATTATTAAAACGCAATATGCTACGACACCTGCAGTGGCGCTCATGGCCTCTAGGGGCAAGAGTTACTTAGTTCTGCTTCAAGATTTGCATAGTGAACTTAATCCTGATTTTACTGTAAAACATGAACTACAATTTCTAGTTTAAAGCAATACTTGTCTGAAAAACACAATTATGTTTTATGTTTTTCTGTATTCTGAAAAAAATGGTCATGAGAGAAAGAAAGACAACATTTGGATTACTGTCTTTGTGTTTTGTTTTTAAATGTACCTGAATTTTGTTACACAATATCTAAAAGATGCTAGACCAATCATCACTCAGTCATATGGTGTTTAGTTAGAAACATTTTGACTTTCAGAGAAGCAGTTCATGCCTTAACACAACCATTCTGTTCATACAGTATAACACACGACCAGAGTCTGATAGCTGGGCATTACTTGATATTAACTTGTAAGGTTAAACAAATCTCTTCTCAAGGCCCAAAAGTTGTCAAAGGACGTCTAATTGGGCGGTTACACAACAGACATGTTGGTATTATTATCCTGGTGTTATGTTTCGAGTAAATAGTCACTACTGTTATCTTGTGTTTCCAGGAGGCGAGCTGCGCGTATGTCCTGATCGTCACAGCCATTTACTGGGTGTCAGAGGCAGTTCCTTTGGGTGCTGCTGCCCTGGTCCCAGCCTTCCTCTATCCACTGTTCGGGGTACTCAAGTCCAGTGAGGTAAGTCATTCCACTTTAGACATGCAAAACAACATACATTCATTATACAGAAGCTGCTATTACTGCTCACCTTTCAGTACTTCCTCATTGCTGTTTCCTAGTTTTGGAGTTTGGATAATGCAATTGAACATTTTTATGTGTTAAATAATAGAAAGTGTTTGTTTGTTTTTGTTTGAGCTGAGCTGAGCTTTGCATAAAAGACATGTCTAAGCTCATGAATCAGCTACATGTGTTTATTTTCATTATTACATATGAAAATTGAATTGAAAATCGAGATTTATCCATTATAAGAAAGAAAACTGTGAACCATTAGCCAGACTGATCCAGTGCAAAAAACATTAGGGAAAGGGAATCTTATGTGTATAGGGCTATGACACAAGTCACACCCAAAGCGCTTCACATGAAAGGGAGGGGGGGTCATTCACTCCATGCTGATGGTGGTACAGTTTCCCTCCGACCACCACCAACCACTCACACATAGGCATTGGGTGAAGTGCCTTGCCCAAGGACACAACATTCTGCACCTGCAGCAGCAAATATGATACGTTAACAAAATTATAGTGATTTTTTGTCAATGTGAAGCAGAAGGCTTTCATTTTTTGCCATTATCCTGTTGTCAGCAAGTATCAAAAACACAGCTAGAAGGTCCCGGGATTGATTCCGCTCCCCGTGTCTGGATGAGTTTCCTCTGGGTGCTCTCTATGTTCGGCTGATTTTTCCAAATGTCTGGTCTATAATCCTGTAAAAGCATAAATACTTGGCCGCTCCAGCAGTGACTGATATTACTTTAGGTGATACATAGTTTCTGTCCCAGCTTTGATTAGTTGCCGTTAGCATTAGCATCCTGCCGTTAGCATTAGCATGCTATTGCTACTGTTGTTACGGCGATCAAAAATATACTTGCAGAGGTTAAAACTAACTCAGCGATTGAATTCTCCTGGTTCTGTGTGCAGCATGTCCATATTGACTGAGGTTTAGTGAAACTTGTCTTTAACAAACTTGCAGCAAACCAATTTACATTGTGATGTTTCTTTGCTCCCCCGAGGCCTATGGAGTTGTGGGAGGGCTCGTTCTAAAGACCTGACTTCGCTCTTTCAAATGCAATGGGAAGTCTCTATCACTTTCGATCTCAGAAATATTGGTGCAAGATTGGCCCATAGCAGATATTGTAAAACCCCCAAATATCAGCGGAATATATCCGATAGATCGATCGAACTCTTATCTTAACCATAATTTTAAAACATGGGGAAAAAAGCTCAAACCAATTAGCACAGGTTTTTTTTTTGTGATTGTGTGAAGTCACAAATCTCACGACAATCCTGCAGCACTTTGTTGCACCAGTTATAATACACAGTATAGCACATGTAAATGAGCCTAAACATCCAGTACTGTAAGCCATGGTAGTCACGACATGTAAGTCCTTGATTAACCCCAGTTCCTGCTCTTTCTATTATCCAGAGTCATGTGAGGGGTGAAAAATGTAACATAATGAGATTATAACACACAGACTCTGTACAGTAAATCTGGGTTCAAACATAGGGTACGCTCTTCCGGTGCTGAGCGGCCGGCAGCATCCCTGTGGCATTGCTCTCCTGTTTGTACATGCTCTCGGTCATCCAGGTAATGTGAGAGATGTCTATGTGTTGATTATGACCAGCCATAACAACACACTCCATCAATTTGCTAAAACAATTATCCGCCTTTCAATCTTTGTTATATAAAAGCGAGGCATGTTTCCTGTGACATAATCACGGTGACAAAGCAGCAGTGAACACAGTGTAAGCCTCTTTTTCCTTCAACGTACAGCAGCAAGATTTGTTTTGCACGTAAGGGGTTATAGAGAAGACCCCAGCGGCTAGAATCCAGATGAGTGGCAAGAAAAGAGAAAATAGTATCCCAGTGCCCCTTGTTGTTTCATATCATATTGTGTCATTTTATTTTACACGGAGTCATTTTGTGATGTTTTCTTTTGATAGGTGGCTGCAGAGTACTGTAAGGACACCACTCTGCTGCTGATGGGAGTGATTTGTCTCGCTGCCTCCATCGAGAAGTGGAACCTGCACAAACGCATCGCTCTGCGGATGGTGATGGTGGCAGGGGCCAAGCCGGGCATGTAAGGAACACACACACTGTTGATGTGTGTTGTGTGAACGATATTCACATTTGTGGGGATATTGTTTACACAAAAGTGGACAGTATTCTCATAGCTATATTGTATCGCTGTACATACAGACGGCGTCTCGTCATAGAAGGGGGCGTGGCTTCGGCGAGGGGGAAAATAGAATCTTTAGAGAAACACAATTTTTACTCTTTCAAGCCATTTTCTGGTGGAATATGAAAGTCAGGTGTAAATCGAGCCCATATGGATATTATCTCACAGCAGATTGTTCAGTAGAAGTGAAAAACGACAGTTGCAGCTCGCACTAGCTAAGCCCGATGCTAACATGTAGCATCAAGTTAGCATTCTCCATTATTAATGTATTTATGGGCTGTTGAACCACTTTGCTCCTCTCCATGTCTTTGTATCTTTATTTAGTAGAAAACTATATTCATATTTCAGCGTTTGTTAAAGTAGTTTTTGAATAATAAGCGAAAGTTTAGATTTTTCTCCAAATTGTTTTCCCCTTAACTGTTTTTAAACTTGACCATATATGGGCGTTTCCAGAGATGCCGTCTGTATCTATAGTCAGCCATCGTATAATCGTGTATTTCTTTGATGATCAATGCTTTCTTTCATTTGCACATTTAAGCTCTTCACTATTTACTTGTGAACCTTGTGAACCCCCCTCAAAAATACCAATAATGTATTTTTGTGGGAAAACAATCTCTAATCGCAAGATGTCTATGAACTACTAGTTTTGAAGTTTCAGGCCCACAAATGTGATCTGTAAATAAGACAATGCTGCGTGAGTAAAAAAAAGGATAAACGTGTCTGCTGCTGATCCACTTTTGCATGTGCTACTCGCTTTGCACATGAGCAAAAGCTTTGTCAATGACCAGCACCGTATTCAGCTTTACAAGATGTCTGTGTTTTCAGAGAACAAACATTATATGGAAGTGTCATAGTGAAATACAGCTTTTTAATCCATCAATGTGGCGTCAGCAGCAAAAGGGCGTTGATCTACTTTTTCAGGGACTTCCACGGTAACAATAGTCAAAAGTCAGAAATGTGCAAAATATGCCTTACTTTGGGTAAATGTGCTGCTCAACATGGGCACCTAAAATGACCAAAGGGCAGAAATGTCTCTTCATCCTTTATACCAGACAGCAGTTTTGATATCGCCTTGTAGTCAACATACACTTTGTCCACCTTTAAGCCCACATTCTGCTACATCAACCCTTTTGACTCCTGAAAGGGATATTTCAGAAATTTTGACATAGGGCCTCATGTGTGTGATGTTGATTCCCGGAGATTTTTTTTAAAATTCATACAGTGATTATATTTGAAGAGTTTAGTGGTGCTAGGCTAGTGCTAGGCTAGTGCATGTCTATGGTAACTAGTAGCCTACATTAAAAAACAGTCTGACCCAAGCACAGTGCACCTGAGGCAAATCACTTATAACACCAGACTACCCATATAAATGTCTGTGTTGACTGAATTATGTTTTTAAATATAACCATTTTGCATTTAAAAGAGCTTATATTTGAGCAGCATCAGCTTCCAGGTTGTAAGCTACGCAGCGGTGGAGTGATCTGCTCGGTTACCGGATCTACAGTAGTTTGTTTACCTGCGGCCGGCATTACTACACGTGGAATTCACAAAGGAGCTTTCTACAAATCAGATATGGCAATGTTTGGAGGACGACCCCATGATTTTGAAGAAGTTTGTAATGCAGGCTACTAGTTACCATAGACATGCGCTAGCCTAGCACTAGCCTAGCACCACTAAACTCTTCAAATACAAGGACTGCATGAATTAAAAATAGATATATCTCCAGAAATCAACAACACTCTGGATAAACTAGGAAATTAGGCCCTATGTCAAAATCCTGAAATATCCCTTTAATGATTTTCTATTCCCCCTCAGGTTGGTGCTGGGGTTCATGTGCTGTACGGTCTTCCTGTCCATGTGGCTGAGTAACACGTCGACCACAGCGATGGTGATGCCGATCGCGGAGGCTGTGCTGCAGCAGCTCATCTGCACCGGACTCGCCGACAGCCTGGAGAACCCCGACAGCACCGAGGAGACAGAGGAGCCGGACGACAGGGGTACGGTCACGCCTTCAAGTGTTTTAATGTTTTAAACATAAACCCTGCAAGATTAGTCATCAAATCAAAATGTATACATAAAAGTATGTCCTGTGAAGCATAGGTTTGGCTTGACAGCTTCCAAAATAATCTGTCATGAGTTATTTTTATCTGTCTTAATGTATGTCCCATATGAACATTGAAAACTCTATTGTTATTGAATAGGAAAAACAACGTCATGAAAACAGCTTCTTTTTCTGCTAACAGAAAGTTCACAATTTTATGTCAAAGCTAAAGAAAAAAATCTGTCAGTGTGAAAATCCACTGGTATTGTAAGTCTTCTTAGCAAAGAACTTATGTAATTTATTTGTATTCTTGTAGTAGAATTGCTGTTCATGATCCACTGTTCTCTGAATGACACTGTGAACTGAATTTTGGTTATAAATCACAAATCTTTTAGAAATCACAACACGTAATGTTCCAAAATAATTAAACCATTAGATATTGTAGTCAGTATACCATCTTTTTTTTTTTACAAGTTGATTCGTTTAAAGTAGGGGGGTCCAAACTTTTTTCACTGACGGCCACATACAGAAAATTATAAAAAACAACTGGGCCGCACTCAGTCGAGGTCAGATATATAACTTCACCTCTATTATATTAAAATTAGCAAATATATAATATATAAAATGTTAACTATGCTGAGTGTTTCCTACAGATTTCAAGGAGACTGTGGTGGGAGAGAGAGTCTCCTCGGGGGGTCCGGGGGGCTTTAAATGCATTCTGGTGCATTTTAAGCATTAAATAATATCTACTTTTGGCTATTATGCTGCTATGAAAAGAGTAATTTCTGGTTAATATACACAGGGTCCAGCGTTTTTTTAGTACAAACTAATGTATTAGTGGGAAGCTCTGATCCTTTTTAATTGAACATGCTTAAAGTAAAAAAAAAAAAACAGCCTTCATCACAACTTCCTATTAATGGATTTTCATGTACAGTATTTCATATATATTCAATTAAAGCAAGAAAATACAGTATATATATTTTTAGAATTTGCCACGGGGCAATTAAAAGTGGGCCATGGGCTGCAGTTGGCCCGCAGGCCGTAGTTTGGACACCCCTGATTTAAAGCATCACCGCGTAAAAACATTTCAATTAATAGAATAAAATACACAAATTTATTCTATTCCATATGTTTTAATTGTTGAAACCTAAATACCTTTGCTGTGGGCGGCTCACCTCTCCTAAGACCTGACAGGAACTTCGTCCTCATGGAGATGTTGACCCAAGCAGGCAAATAATAGATGAATCTAGGTTAGGTCCTCCTCCAAATCTGTTCTTTGATTACCCACTGTAAAAACAACATTTTCTGTGTCAAGCTGGTCATTAGAAACATGTTTGTATGACAGGCAACAGTAGAATCCAAAATGTGACACAGTGGGCCTTTAAGTTTGCAGATGTGGAAATGTCTGAATGCACTGTACGAATGTTCATGTGTTTCAGAAAAAGAACAAAACCTGGACAAAAACCAACTGGAGCTGTTCTATCAGGACGACAGGTGCAATATCTCCAAATGCTTCAAATGTCAATGTGTTTAGCTTTTGTGCAGATTTTAATGTAAATCCAATGTGTCTTTTTTTTTACAGCAATGGCTGCTCTAAAAAGGAGCTTTCCGCAGTCAGTGAGGTGAGTGTGAGTTTTTTTTCTGGTATATGAATCAAAAAATAGTAGCCAAACAAAGTCTGGTTGTCCTGTGTTTTGTTATAGGGGAGAGAGATGAACGGTTTAGGGCTGTGTCTAACATCAGCCGTCGCTAGAAACACCAATGGATATCTCCCACAGGTCAGTTTGGCTTTTACTTTGTTTATAGTGAAAAAGACGTTGACAGGACAGCATTAAAGGGACTGTAGGGAGTTTAAAAATGTTAAAACTAAGTATTTTCCTCCCCCTACATGTTCCAGTCATGTCCTAATGTGTAGAATGAGCCCAGACCTGTTCACCACAACTGCCTCTAAAATCCTGCACTGTCTCTCAAAAAGGTGTCACTTCGGGTCCGAATTGCCGTCATACACAAGCTTAATATAGAAGGTGCAGTTACATATATGGCCTGAGGTGGCAGTAGTGAGCATAAAATGGCCAACTTGCATCCAGCCCTTTTAAAGGAAGTGACTTGGCTGTTCCAGTTCCCCCCCTCCCCCCATTTTTTCTTTTCTTTCCCCCAACGTTTGCCCAATTTTTCCTCTTTTTTTTCTTCCCTCTTTCACATTTTCCTATATTCCTCCATTTTTTCCAATTTATTCCCTATTTTTGCCCCTTTTTTGTCACAGTTACTTCCAATTTTCCCCAATTAATACCCCAATTATTTCCAACTTTACACACATTTCTTGACTTTGGAGATGAAACCAATATTGCAAATTTGCAGATCTTCCACACATTGTTGTCCTGTTTTCTGGTTCTGGATGACAAATATTTCAGGTATCGGTATCGAAAACCAAGCATCGTTAAAGTACTGGTGTCAAAAAAGATGTAACGGTACCCGGCCCTACACAGAACTCACACAGGAGTACAATAGAGGACAGTGAATATTCCCTGGACACACAAAATAGCTGTTTACCTCCCTGTCTGTAGGTGGCAGTAGAGATTCCAAATGTGAAGCGAGTGAAGATGAGGAGGGACTCTCAGTACCCGACCAAGAGAGACCACATGATCTGCAAATGTCTGACTCTGAGCATCACGTACGCCGCCACCATCGGGGGACTCATGACCATCACAGGCACCTCCACCAACCTCATCTTCGCCGAGCAGTTCAACACGTGAGTTCAGGAAGACGAAGGTCCCAATCCCAGCACAATCCGGGAATCAAAGCAGAGTTGGGATTTTTTTGTGCATTTCCGGGTGGGTTTCGACTTATGTAAACCCCATAACATGCAACAGTAGGCAGGGGCGGACTGGGACTGGAAACGGCCCCGGACTCTGACCAGCCTGGCCCAAATTAGCGTGAATGCGACACTTCCACAAAAACATATTTTAACCTCTTACCCCCCGCCTTAACCGAGTGCATTTTCTCCAGTTAGGCTTTACCCAAATCTAATTCTAATCTCTTTAAACCATATTATAAATCAAAACATCGTCCTTTTCAAGTACAAATCTGACTGTCAATAAGAGAGACACCAAATATTTTGATATTAATATGTTGTTAATGCAATATCACAAAATCACTCCATTTGACTTAGACTTACCCATTGTTGCTTAAAGCAGTACTAAGTAACTTGTTTACCTTAATAAATCCTTTTCCTAGTCCCTGTGGGGGTAATACAAGTGTTTATGGGATGATTGGAGGGTCTTTCATCTCCCCTGGTGTCTCTGGCCATAAAACCATGTTTGCAACTTGACTGCCACCGGACCGGAGCCACCAATACACACTAATAGAATCACGAAGAAGAAGCTAGCATGCTAACCGGCAAAGCTAACTGCAGGCTAACGTCACTTTAAACAGTATTTACAGCCAAGTTTGAGTGAAAAAAAATATTTCCATTGTATAATTGGATGCACAATATCCCTCTCTCCCTTCGCCTTTCCTGTCAACGTAGTATTTACTCTCCAAGTCTCTCCAAGACAAAAAAAAATCGTAACTTGCTAAGAAAAAACTTGCTTATGGCCTCTAGGGGCAAGAGTTACTTACTACTGCTTTAATACAGCACATTTATTTGTGAATTTAAAAGTTTTGTATTGGCACAATCTGAGGAAAAAAGACTTGATTCAAATGTTTAATCGAGTTAATAATGGCCTTTGTAATTAAAGCAGAACTAAGTAATTCTTGCCCCTAGAGGCCAAATGCGCTACTGCAGGTGTCGTAGCATGTTGCGCTTTAATTCTACTCATTAATTGTCTGTGAGAGTAAATACTACGTTGACAGAAAAGACACATGGAGAGAGGGATATTGTACATCCAATTACACAATGGAGATCATTTTTTTTCACTCAAACTTGGCTGTAAATACTGTTAAAGTGGCGCTAGCCCGCAGTTAGCTTTGCCCGAAGGCTGTTAACTTCATGATTCTAAAAGTGTGTATTGCACCTCCAACCCAGAGGCAGGAAAGTTGCAATTGTGGTTTTCTGACCAGAGACACCAGGGGGAGATGAAAGACCCCCCAATCATGCCATTAACACTTGTATTACCCCCAGAGGGACTACGAAAAGGATTTATTAAGATAAACAAGTTACTTAGTATTGCTTTAATTGATCGTAATTAAACACATTTAAAGGGATATTTCTCATTTCCTAGTTATCCAGAGTGTTGTTGATTTCTGGAGATACAGTGGGGAAAAAAAGTATTTGGTCAGTTTCACATAGACATTCTATTGGATTTTGGCCAAATACTTTTTTTCCCCACTGTATATATATATATATATATTTAGTGGTGCTAGGCTAGTGCATGTCTATAGTAACTAGAAGCCTGCATTAAAAACAGTGTGAAACGTGCTAAAATGGGTTCGTAAAATATTGAAATATCACTGTTATCGCCATATTCATAATTATTTCATGTCAAAGGATTTTCATGGGTGAACTTTGTTGTCCAAAGGGCTTTGTTATTGATCTTATTTATCTGACAGGGCCAAAGCAATCAGACATAGTAGATACAAAGAAATGTTTGCCGCTGATGCGATTCACAAAGCCGGTTGGGCCTTTCAACACAATTTGTGCCGTGTCTTAGTCAAAATAGAAGAGCTCTGAATTAAAGCTAATCAGTGCCAACCCACTTCCTTCAGTTGCTGCTTTAAGCCTCAAATCTGCTCCAAAGGTCGAGCTGTGACTGAGAATGTGCTTCTGTGACAGTACTTACTGTTACATTCGACTTAGACAAAGCACTGAAGCGTTCAAAAGCATTGGGGAAACGCTGTATAGGCCCAATGTTGCCGAGTAGATTATTTTTTTTGTACTAGCTCTAGTCCAAGAAGGAAAAACTAAGCTCCGTTTTGGTCCTTAGACTCAAACAGCCTGTCGTTCCCAAGGCTTGTTTTGTTTTCTGCCATTGACAATAACTTACCCGGTTCAAAAAGAGGACAATGTGGCCACCTTGTCTGGAGTCCAGGTGGGTTAGAGACGCATTCAGAGAGTTTTCAAGCTTTCCTAATTGATATTCCACACCAATGAACAGGCAGAAAACATTCAAAGAAACGAATCCAGTAAAGATGTGAAGGTTTGAGTCGAGAGCGCAACATTTTAAAATGGAATAAACCGACTCAGTTCTGATGTTGAATAAAATCATGTTGTTGTGGCGCACCACCTCGTGACATCAGCAGGTGGTGGGAAAGTGTTTAGAACTGCGGAGAATAGGAGTGTATGTGGGATTACTCAAACATGCAAGAAAACAAAAATGGGATAATAAATGTTTTGTTTTCTGAGGGAACAAGATTGTAAAATGGTTAACTAGAGAGTAATCTTTTACCTTTAACCTCATAACCCCCCGCAGAGCGCATTTTCTCATTTTCTCAAGTCTGGCTTTACCCAAATTTAAAAGCTTCTCGACTGGAGCTCACAAGCTATAGGCCAGTGTAGCGCCTCATTAGAAAGCTATCAAATTGATGTCACCGATCTCTTTCTTTTTTTTTTTAATCATCATTCTTTTCACTGCTTTTTGGCCCTTTTTGGTTACTTTCTTGTCACTCTTTTGTGGCTTTTTCATCACTTTTAAGTCATGTTTTTGTCACTTTTTTGTTACTATTTTATCACTTTTTAATCACTTTTTTGCTACTTTTTGGTTATTTTTTCATCACTTTTTTATTACTTTTTCATCACTTTATTGTTATGTTATTGTTACTTTTTCATCACTTTTTGGTCACTTTTTTGTTACTTTTTTATTACTTTAGTTATTTTTTGTCACTTTTTAATCGCTTTTTTGTTACTTTTTGGATATTTTTTCAGCACTTTTTCATCACTTTTTCATCACTTTTTTGTTACTTTTTGGTTATTTTTTCATCACTTTTTTGTCACTTTTTTGTTACTTTTTGGTCACTTTTTAATCGCTTTTTTGTTTCTTTATGGGGTTTTTTCATCACTTTTTCATCACATTTTCATCACTTTTTGTTACTTTTTTTGTAGCGTTTTCATCCTCGTTTTCATCGACGTTTTGAAACATTTTTTCAAGTTGCTTTTAGATTTGGGTAAAGCCAAACTGGAGAAAATGTGCTCGGTTCGGGTGGGGGTTAAGAAGCTAAATGTTACAAAAGTGCAGCTTTATCTCAATATTGACGAACAAATCTTATCACTTTTACCTGTGACTCACAAAGACACAAGAAAACGAACTGACAGCAAATTTTTGAAGGTTGACAAGAAATGGGCCATAGAGAGTTTAGCAAATGACTGGTAGAGTTTGTTACACTGATCACAGCAGACACATAGGAATGTCCATTTGTTTATTTGATGACTTTTCATCAGTTTTATCTTGCCTCCATGGGATCTTTAAATGCATAAATCCTGCTCACCCTGTAGTTAAAACCTCTACAAAATGTCCTGAAATCAAAATGATGTTACTAAACTTTCAACTGCTATATTTCAGTTCTAAAGTAGATTTACAAATCGTTATGTTTCCCCAATACCATTTAGCCCTGGGTGAAAACAAATTCGAGGTGCTACTTGAACATTTTGTTAAAGTGATTTTATTCTCTCAATGTTTTCCAGGCGCTACCCAGATGCTAAAGTCATAAACTTCGGCACATGGTTCATCTTCTCTTTCCCCATCGCCATCATTATGCTGGTCCTCACCTGGCTCTGGCTGCACTTCCTCTTCCTTGGCTGCAAGTAAGTTTTTTGTTTTTTTTCATCTGTGTCAGTGTGAGTCGGCGGACATGTTTGGTCTGGTGATGTTGTCAGAGCCGGTGCTGGCCTTTCTGGGGCCCTAAGGAAATATGCACTAGGAGGCCCTACAGTATAGAACGCATCTCAAGGCTGTTCGACGAAGAGCGAACCCATTTACGGTCAAAAACAGCTCCACTGTGCAGTCGTGCAAGGCAGAAATGGAACATAATGACCTCAGCTTGGGCCCTGCCCCACTGTGTGAGAACCACTAACCATTTGCCACTGTCAGACTGGTGTTTAGGACGACACTAGGCTATTTCCCCCCACTTCTTAAAAGTAAATGGAAAATGGTCACATTCTCCCACCTCTGGTCCCTGACCCACAGTTTGAATTGATTTAAAGGGACTATACAGAGTTTAAAAATGTTAAAATTAAGTATTTTCCTCCCCCTACATGTTCCAGTCATGTCCTAATGTGTAGAATGATCCCAGACCTGTTCACCACAACTGCCTCTAAAATCCTGCACTGTCGCTCAGAAAGGTGTTAATTCGGGTCCGAAGTGCCGTCATGCACGAGCTTAATATGGAAGGTGCAGTTACACGTCTGACCTGAGGTGGCAGTAGTGAGTAAAAAATGGCAAACTTGCATCTAGCCCCTTTAAACCTGAAACCTGCACGTGACTGGTTATCTTTATCTTACCACTGAAAATTTCCCTGACAGTAATTTGTTTTAGACCGTGCACATTCAGAGAACTAGAGTTACTGAAAGTAACTACACTGAGAACCATGTGGATTCAACTCTCATTTGAGACAAATTCAACAGCTTTTTCCACTTCTATTCAAAAAACCACTGTCCTGATACTCTTCTAGAGACAATAAGAAGGTAGTTTAAATGAGCCTCATCATGCAGCACCTTGTCCACCTTTAAGCGCAGAGAAAACATGGGGTTAGCAGCACCCGGGAGACGGGAGGAAGCCGTGCAGGTGGCGACCAGTATGAGACAGACCAAACGGGGACACGAGTGGAGAAGCCCTCGTGCCTTGGGGGTGACAGGTGGAAGGTCTCTCCTGTTCATCCACTTCACTAGGCTGCCCCATGTTGGTGTAATATGTGGCAAAGTAGGCAGAGAGCGAGCGAGCACGGTCAGAAAGCCTGTCGCCTTAACAACTCGTTCATTAATCAGCGAAACAATACTGTAATTTGACTGAGTTACAGCGCCCTTGCAGCTGCGGGAGCTGTGTATAGGAAAAACGGCTCTGGATGTTACTCTTGTCCTGGACTCTGACTTGTGGCTCATTCTCGAAGCCATTTTTGGGACTCGTGCCTCAACTCAAAGATCCAAAATAGGACTTGAGAATTGACTCAGACTTCAGAGTCTTAGAGTCTTTTAAACCTAATATTCTTTTAGCCAACTGATTGTGACTTTTTGTTGCGTTGTCACTGTGTTTATGTCACATTTTTGTCTGGTTTTGTAGGTGTTTTTGTCACGTTATTGTCACTTTTTTATTGTGTTATTGTTGCTTTTCCGGACTTTCCGGACTTTTTGATGCCGTGTGTTGTTTGTCCGATTGAAGAAATTAATTCAGCATTATTAATTTAAAGATAAAAATCAATATACTAAAAAGTGCCTGTAGGTAGGGCTGGGTAATTAATCGAAATGATCGATTATGATTTTGAGTAAAAAAAAATTTTTTGCAAAAAAAAAATGTTTTCTTCCCTTTTTTGGGCCTTTTGCCTGACATAAAATCGTCAGCGCTGTGCGATGATGTCATCAGGCCGCGCTGCTCAGTTTACTTGCGCAGGTGTGAGGGCTGGCCAGCAGGGGGCAGTTGTGAATCAGAGACCTCCCCTTAATCGAGGCATACTTGAAACCATTTCTACTTTAAATGACTGTTCAGAAAACATATAATATCAGCATAGTGTTTTGATTAATAAATAAATAAAATAAAGATTTTTTTTTAAAGGCAACAAATATCTTAACATAACATCTTTCTCAGGACAATAAGCTGAATTACCCATGGTTGTGTTTTATAGATTTTATCATATGGTCCATTGTCCTCTACCAGTGTATAATTACATCTACAACATGTCATCAGTAATACTAGTAATCCCTCTGTCTGCGGCGTGTCACATGGGCTGAACTTTGTGGTTTCAGACTGAGTCCGACCTTAAGTGTGTGGTCTTTATGCTGTTATTACCGTGCGGTCCAGGTAACGGTGTTTATTTTGTGCCCAGTTTCAGGGAGACATGTTCTCTGAGTAAGAAACGCAAAACCAGGCGAGAGATGCTGTCCGAGCAAAGGATCCACGAGGAGTACGCCAAGCTGGGCCCCATCAGGTTTGTTATCGTTACAGTAAAAACGCACCACTTTTACAGACCTTTATCAGACACTCGAAGCAAACATGAAGAGGGCGCAGCGTTGTGTATCCAGTTCAATAATCTGAACTAGATATGAGCATACACGTTGATAATCACGGTCCAATAAATCAAAACAGCTGGACATTGCTTGATGGAAAACAGCAGATGATTTAAGATTAAAGGGACTATAGATACAGACGGCATCTCTGGAATCGCCCATATATGGTCATGTTTGAAAACAGTAAAGGGGGAAAACAATTTTGAGAAAAATCTAAACTTTTTCTAATTATTCAAAAACTACTTCAGCAAACGCTGAATTATGAATATAGTTTTCTACTAAATAAAAATACAAAGACATGGAGAGGAGCAAAGTGGTTCAACAGCCCATAAATACATAAATAACAAAGAATGCTAACTCGATGCTTCATGTTAGCATCGGGCTGATGCTAACGGTTAGCTAGCGCTAGCTATGCCGTTTTTTCACTTCTACTGAACAATCTGCTGTGAGGAAATATCCAAATGGGCCCGATTTAGACTTGACTTTATTTATGTGTGATGAATAAGTTCATATTCCACCAGAAAATGGCTAAAAAGAGTGAAAAATTGTGTTTCTCTAAAGATTCTATTTTACCCCTTGGCGAAGCCACGCCCCCTTCTATGACGAGATGCCGTCTGTATCTATACAGCGTTTCAAAATGTTAGAATTATGTATATTCCTCTCCCTACATGTTGTCCTAATGTGTAGAATGAGCTCAGACCTGTTCACCACAACTGCCTCTGAAATCCTGCACTGTCACTCAAAAAGGTGTTCATTCGGGTCCACAGCGCCGTCATGCATGAGCTTAATATAGAACCTGCAGTTGCGCATAAGACCTGAGGTGGCAGTAGTGAATATAAAATGACCAACTTCTAGTCCCTTTAACCAAAACCGCTTCTTCAGGGCCAAAGTTGGTGACTGGATCTGCCACAAGATGTAGAAGTGGGCAGTGACAGGTACAAGTGCACTCAGTCACCAGGCCAACTATGCCAAACGGTAGGTGAATCTAACAGGCTTTCTCAGATATCCAGGTAAATGAATGTGCGAAGTTCAATAAATCAAATCATTATTATCATTATTTATTAGGGCCTGCTCATTAACTTACCTGGATGCCTGAGAATTCCAGCTCCAACATTCAAAATATTATGTCAAAACATGTCACTTGTTATAACAAATGAAAAACAGTAACCAGTTGAATATAATATAAACACTACAAATTCCTAATACATCTACAACCATGATAACATGCTCTGAAGCAGCTGTCAGCACAAAGCAGTGGAGTAATGACAGTGTGTTTCTGCAGTTACCCGGAGGTGGTGACAGGGGTGTTCTTCGTCCTGATGACTCTGCTGTGGTTCACCAGAGAGCCTGGCTTCGTCCCAGGATGGACATCCCTGTTTGAGAAGTAAGAAAGCAGTTCATATAATGCACTAATATACATACATTACACGCAAATACAGTATATATGAGTGTCTTGTTCCCATAGGAAAGGCTACAGGACTGATGCCACAGTGTCTGTGCTGCTGGGCTTTCTGCTTTTCCTCATTCCTGCTAAAAGGCCATTCTCGTCCTCCTGCTCCGCTGGATGTAAAGACATTGGTAAAGATTTTACTGTATGAAAACCAGAGCATGCTTAATGTAATATTCTGTATCTATTGGGCTTCGGATCACAACATTGAGTTCTACATAGTCTTGTAGGAATCGTCATAACAGTTGTTGTTAGTCCTAACTTACAAAACTATAGGATGGGATTTAAATCTTATTCAACCAATGTTCTCTCAAATCCTGAGAAATTGTCAATAGCTCTGCTTTGCTCTGTTGTTCAGACTCGGAGGAGGACCCTATGACCCCCATGATCACCTGGAAGGACTTTCAGAGGCTGATGCCGTGGGAGATCGTGATCCTGGTGGGAGGAGGCTATGCCCTGGCTGCTGGCTGCAAGGTACGCTCTCATTTAGTCTTCTTTACGCTGTAGATATCAGGAGTTGGGATTACTCTCCTATTAATGATTGTAAATATGAGTGGTTGATATGGCAAAAATTCAAATCATGACTTTGTGCCTAGATCCAAATGTTTATTTTACCACAATTCATGTAAACTGAGTAGCATAATATCCTAAAACTATCTTCTTTTCCTGCCTGTTCACACTTCCCTGATTGGTTAAACCAGGCTGTCACACACCTATTGGTCATGATGGACCAATAGGGTGAGTGGGTGGGAATAGTAATAGTATTTGGCCTATGTCTATGATTGAGAGTAGAGCTGCATTAACCAGGATAACACTGAAGTCTGAAATCATTAAATCCTTAAACATGAACAGCACAACCTACTGTGCAGCCCATTATAATAGCTTACATTTATTTTCTTTGCTTGTTCCAGGTCTCCGGTCTGTCCGTGTGGATCGGCCGGCAGCTGGAGCCCATGAGTGGCCTCCCTCCGTGGGCAGTGACCCTGCTGGCCTGTCTGCTCGTGTCCGCGGTCACCGAGTTCGCCTCCAACCCCGCAACTCTCACTGTCTTCCTGCCCATACTCTGCGCTCTGGTGCGGACACACCATTGTACTAATCACTTTGTCTGATAAAAACTGTGCATAGGTGTTTGTGGGAATCGTGGTCAGACCTATGAGCCATGCTGTGTGTGATGTGTATGATTATTGCAGGGGAAAAAACACGGGTGCACAACTGAACAGAACAACACTGCCCCCTATCACCAAATACGAACAGCAATAGCAAAGTCTGAAGTGCTCCATTTTTGTCTGACCAATCTACATAATGTTAGCAGATTCCTTCATATTAAATACAGGAAATAATGTAATTGTTTCTCTCATATCTTTATCCCCTTTCTTCTCTTGCTCCACAGTCGGAGACGCTGCACATTAACCCCCTCCACACCCTGATCCCGGCCACAATGTGCGTGTCATTCGGAGTTATGCTGCCAGTGGGAAACCCTCCCAACGCCATCGTCTTCAGTTATGGGCACGTGCAGATCAGAGACATGGTATGCAAGCAGCACACCAGCCGTTCATTTCACTTTCATATTATTATACTATATTATAAAAGCATAGGATACAGTGTGCATTTTCTTTATCTACATTTAGCAGTTATACTAATGAATAAAGCAGAAAATGGATCAGGATAGCCCTCTATTTATTTAGGCTCATACAGAGGCATTTTGTTGTGGGTAGTGAAAGATACTTTGAGGCAATTTTAATTAGTAACTGAGCGTAAAAGTCGGATTTATGTTTCAGTAGTGACAAAAATTATGAGAAAGAAAACATTGTGATTTTTGGAAATCACTTTTTGGAAAAAGGAAAAACCTTTCAAACTAAGTAACTTGTTTACCTTAATAAATCCTTTTCCTAGTCCTTCTGGGGGTAATGCAAGTGTTAATGGGATGATTGTGGGGTCTTTCATCTCCTCCTGGCGTCTCAGAAAACCAGAAAACTGGGTCGGAGGCCCCAATACACACTAATAGAATCACGCAGAAGACGCTAACAGGCTAATGGTCAAGTTTGAGTGAAAAAAATGATCTCCATTGTGTAATTGGATGTACAATCTCCATCTCTCCCTTTGTCTTTTCTGTCAGCGTAGTATTTACTCTCACGGACAATTAATGAGTAAAAAAACGTATCATGCTATGACACCTGCAGTGGCGCTCTTGGCCTCTAGGGGCATAAGGCCAAATTCTCAAGTACCCCTTTGCCTTCTGCTTAGCCTTTCCCCTCACCCTCACAATATGGCTTAAAATTGAACGCTAAGGCAATGGGCTGTATATTCAACCCACACCTATGGATCCCTGTTTACAAGATAAACGTGTTATAGGAGCATAAAAACAAACACAAAGGAGAAGCATTATTTTCAGCATTATAATCACACATGTTAACATTTGCTATATGGTTATATTATTCGCATCAGACAACTTGTACAAGGCTACGTAGCATCGTTGATTAAAGTTACTATAAATGACAAAAGCGTTAAAAGCTGCCGTCCTGGTTTCATTTCAAACTGATAATGATAGTGTTATAGTGTTTAGAGCTTTGCAAAAGTTGTAAGAAGTTAAATCTGAAGTAAAATGCTCACATTTCGGCGTCATGTTTCTGTGCTACGTAAAGCTCGTCATATGCGTTTTACCCCTTTCGCTGTAAGTGTGTGTCTGAAAAAGCTTTAACCTCCAGGGCTAGTCCCTCTCCTCTCCCTTCGCCCTCACCCTAGGCACAAAATAGACTTGGGTCACCCCTTTGGTTCTCATGAACACGCAAAATTGAGTAGAAGGGGGAGAAATGGGACTGGGGCTTAATACTGCTTTAAGCAACAAAACAAGAAATACATATTTTCACACGTCAAAATTAAGATTTGTCACTAAAAGATTTATTCAGTGTCAAGTTAGATACTTCATTTTAATCTTACTCAAGTAGTACTGTATGAAAAAACTACAATTACTTCAAAAAGTTACTTAATGTAAATGTACCTGAGTACTACCCACCTCTGCCTATATGTTTATGTATAATTGAATCGTCCTCCCTCCTCAGGTTAAGGCTGGATTCGGTGTGAACTTGATCGGTGTGGCAGTCGTCATGCTGGCCATCACCACGTGGGGCGTCCCGCTGTTTAACCTCACAGAGTTCCCAGTGTGGGCCATGGGCAGAAACGTGACCGCAGGCCTATAACACCACTGTCCCGGGACTAAAGGGGGACTGACACTCAGAGACAGTGAACATGAAGCTACAGGATGGACTTTCCACAAACTGACGACGTACAGATTATAATGGATGCAAAAGGCCAGCATCAAAGTGAGCGCTGAGGGGAGCAGTGCCTTCTGCTAGAATAGAGGAAAATAGAGCCCGGTGAAGACAGAAGAAGCCTTTGGTTCGGTGTTTCATTTTTGACACAGTACTGTACACTCCCAGCAGATCTTAGCAGATTTATTAGGGATTCCAAGCAAGCATTTTGACAATGATTGGGTGACTTACACAACAAACACTGCAATTTTAGACATTACTTGGACCAAAAGCTCAGTCCTCGTGAAGCAGCCGCTGGATTTATCCAAGTGTGAATGTTTGGACAGGGTTTTAAATTAGTTTTATATGGAAGATTTTTTGTCTCATCAAAATGTGAATTTGTGAAAATGTATGCTTTTAATCTTTTTAACATTGAATTCAGTCACTGCTCATTTTTGAAGGGTTTTAAATTGAAAATGAAAAATGCACCTTTTAAATATTCACTGTTTTATTTTGTGTAAAATGTGCAATAAAAAAATGCATAAATTCACCCTTAGAATATTCAATGTAAAAAAAAAAGAAGAAAATTCAACAGTTGAAATTCAGAGTGTCAAATTTGCAGTAGAAAAAAAAATCAAATGGACACATTCCCCCTTAAAATTAAAAAAATTAAAAATTAAATTCAACTGTAAAAATTCAGAGTGTAAAATTCGCAGTGAAAAAATTCACACAGAACATCCTGGACCTCAAGGCACGAGCAGTCAATCCTGGATGACTGAGAGCCGAGACGCAGGGTGTTTCCTATTGGTTTGTGTCTTTAGTGGGCGGGACTTACAGATGAGGAATCAGGAGTTGGACGAGTCAGATCTAAGAATTTTGATTGGTCCCTTGCACCGTTCGCTCATGAACCAGAATTTGGCTCGACTCGCTCTGGATCGACTGCTCAGGCCTTGGTGTCCAGGATGTTCCGTGTGAATTTTTCGCTGCGAATTTCACACTCTGAATTTCTACTGATGAATTTAAGGGCTTGATTTTTTAAAACATTTAATATTTTAAGGGTGAATTTTTCCATTTGAATTTGGTTCTACAGTGTATGTTTTCAATGTGAATTTTTCACTTTGAATTATATGTTGAATATTCAGTGTCTGAAATTCTAGGACAAAAAATATTCAAACACGTTATTTCAGTGTAAAAAAAAAAAATTCAATGCAGAAAATTCACAGACATTTAAAATTCACATTCTGATGACGCAATAAATCTTCCATAGTTTTATATGTCCACCAAGAATTAAAGTCCTCTAAAAATGACATTTTATAGACCAAATTCAACCTACAGCACCAGTCCATTCCTTGTGTGCCCGTTGATAAATGTGCCAAAGCTTCAATCAATGATTTAAGTGTCTTTAATGATGAAGTGTCTTAATTGAAAATTGAGCGACTATATAAAGCGTCATATTGTCTTATGATAATCACGGTAAAGTGCAGTCTGCGAAACACTAATGGGATGCAGGTTGTCAGAAATACAGTTCTTTGATATTTACTTTACATTGCCCAGTACAGGCTGAACAATTCAGGTACCAAGCGTCAATAGCTGCATGAAATAACTGTATAAATGATCAGGTGATTTTAGTATTTCAGCGCAATGTTGGGCCGTATATCCGATTACTCTAACTAGCATTTTAGTTGGACCAAATCTTGCAAATTAATTGTTTGTGCATGACGTTGACATGACACTGTACTTGATAGATGGATATTTTTCAATGTAATTTGTGACTTTTTATACAGTATATTACATGATGAAAATAAGACCGAATAACATGAAAAGTTTAGCAGTTTTGTTGTTAGTGGTGCCAAAGTTACACACGTCTTGGTGGTGTTGCCTTTTTCATTGTAAATATATTCACAAATGTGTAATATAAATGCCTTATTTTCAAATGAGCTGTTACTGTAAATTAAAATCTGAATAGCTTATTCATGTACAACAAGCAGATGTGTCGATGACAATAAAAAGATGTGTAACATGCTGCATTTAAGCTTTTGTCCAACTCTTTCAGTAGTTTGTGTGGGTGACTACAGAGGCCGATCTTTGGGGATGTGGATTGGCCGACGCCGACATGACCTACGGATATTTTTGACTGGACTTTAATAATGTGTGTGTGTGAAGCTTCTAAAGTGTAAGATGTGTCAGTGTTGAGCTGTGATTTAAAGTAAGGGTCCACTAAGTAAGGGTTCACTGCCTTTGGATGTGCCTGCCTATTTCTTTTTAGTCGGTGTTGAACTGTAACAGCAGGGGGCGCTTTATTAAGGGCATGGGGCTGATTTATTCAGGAGATTCCTGTTCAGCAGGTACTTCAGAGGGAACCTCTTTAAAATAGTTATATGTGTATCTATCTATAGCCTTGGGAAAGCTTGAATTGGGGTATTTGACCTTTTGTTGTTGTAGCATGAATTTATTTTTGTCACTTTGTAAACACAGCAAAAAAAAGACTTTGTTGCTTTGTCTCAAAAATCAGCAAATTCCAAAGCAAAAAAATGGCAAATTTAGTAAAGTAAAGACATGTATTCAGAATACTCATTTTAAGTGTATTCTGGTAAAGTTACACAGTCATTTGAGAGTATTTAGAGTACAGTTACTTTCAAAACATCAAGGGAATACATCCCAGTACTTAATCATTACATTTCAGCTCCACGTTGCACAACATTAAGAAATAAGTTTTAATGTTTAATGTTTTTCCTCCTAAAATAAAACAAAGATTTTAAACGCCTTATGCCACAGTTCAAACACTGCACACGTGTCACATGATGTTGGATCTGCTGCTCCATTTGTCAAGAGAGTTAAAGAATTCATCATTAATGTTAAATGAGTTTATAACAGGTGTTCCAACAATTGCAGACTTCATTTTTGAAATTATACGGCATATTTATACATAAATATAATGTGAAAGTATTCTAAAAGTATTCAGAATACAGTACTCTGATTAGACAAAGTAACGGACTACGTTACGAAATACATTTTAAGGCAAGTATTCAGTATTCAATAACTAAATACAATTAAGTATTCTCCCCAAAACACTGCTTATGGTTCTGAAATGATAAGCAAAAGTGCGATGCGAGGTGTTCAGACTTCTGACTGATTTTCAATGTGATGTTTCTCAGCTTCCCGGAGGCCGAGGAAGTTGTGGCTGTGAAGTCACTATGACTTTCGGTTCAGAAGATATCGGGCTATAATCGGCACGATATCGGCCTATAGACAATACTGGGAATTACCCATATATCGGTCGACCTCCAGTTACTACCCTCAAAAAATGGGATATTATGAAACCTAATCAGCAGATAAGACAATCAGTTTTTTTGCAACTGTCCAATATTGAAGTGCACATGTTCAAACAATAAAAAGCATGACTATATTTAAAAGCACTGCATAAACAAAAACAAAAAAAGATTTAATTGTCCACGTCACATTCATGTCAATCAGACTTTGTGACAGTGTTTACACAAGAGCAGCTCTAAATCTTTCCTACCATGTCGGAACTAATCTTTTATTAAATAATCGCAAAATATCGTCCAAGACAATTTGCCATAAAATGTGTGTTTTATTCAAAAGGGCTAAAAAGAAGACACTGTCCTGTTCAAATACAGAAGGATGCAGCTGTGATAAAGTGACGTCGAGTAGAGGTGGGCAATATAGCAAAGAAAAATCACAATTTTCTTCGAGCACATTTCACTGAGAGTCACTAAAATGGTTTGCTTTTTTGATTGAACAATTGACAGTGACTTTTGAACATGTCCTGTCAGTCTGGCTGAAGGCGACTGACAGGAGGAGGGGTTGGGGAAAATGAGGACATCCTGTGTCTGCGTTTAAACATAGAGCCCCAGAAACATTAAAATATATTGTGGTTTAATGTTATTTTGTTATACTGCCCGACGCTCAGTTTTAGGCTGTAGGATGTATTACCATGTACTGTTTGTTCAAGTTCAGGTTTTTGACTCTGTACAAATAAATACATTATTCACAAACTGGTCGATATCCAGTCAAAATTGCCCCACGAGTCAAGCGCAGTTCAATGTTATGAAGCCTCTTTTGGTCCCTCAGCAGGTGTGAATCCGTCTGCCTGCATCTTCTCTTTGTATTTGAGAAAGTCCCTCCTTTTTGTGAAATACTTGACCTAAAACGACAAAAATACAAATAAGTGATTGAGAAGTCTACTTGTTTTCAGATCAGTCGTACAAATCATTTATCCACCGGAGGCATCTGCGACTGAAAGGCTTCAAAAACAAAAAACGTCTTATCAAGCAGGGGCATCAAACCGTAATGGCTTCATTTGGGTCCAGTGTCTTCCTCCGGCTCAGTCCGTGTGACATTTTTTTTTAAGTCTTCCACTTGACTTTTTTGTTCCCTAACCCTCAGGATCTTTAAAGAAATTCAAAATGACGTCTTATTGCATCCCAGCGTATACAGCTCAACCGCCCGACCACGATCAAAACAATGCCATTGCCATCAGGACGTCATGACAGTAAATGACACTGAATCCACATTTTGCACAGATTTGGCCTTTAAAGCATGTGGTTCTACACATTTTTTTATTTTTTTATTACAACTTTTAAGTAGAAAGGTCGTGCCCAAAGGCATTGACGGCTGGGTTCATGAATATTAAAACATAGCATCAAAGATCAGCCTCTTATAAATGTCCCATAATTTGTTTTTCTAACATGCCCAAAGTAGGACAGTCCCACAGTTCTGGAATTTTGTTTCAAAACTTTGTTGCAAATAGGAATGGAGATCGGTCCAGTGCTCGACTCGTGGGGAACTCTGTGCCCAGATGGACAAGTGTTTTATTCCGTGTTTCAATAAGAGTTCTTTTAATGGTTGGACATAGGGACAGGAGAGCCTTTGGAGGTAATCCCAATCATTGATCAACTGCTAAATAGCCAATTTCAGTTAAATTATTGTTTACTATGAAAGCTTTCCTCAAATCTTATTTGTCTCACTCCCATTTGTTCTTGGTACATATTGAAGTTCTACTTGGAACCTTGTTAAGATCCATCCATCCATCCATCCATCCATCCCTTTGCTTCCACTTTTCCATTGCCGGGTCATGGGGGCTCCTTATGGCTCCTCCTGCAGGTGGAGGGTTCACGGGAGGACAGTCTCGCGATTCTAACCGGGCCTGCTGGCCTCTCATTAGGAGCTTCTGAACCGCTCTTTGTCTGACAAGTCACCTAGGACATGTTTGCCATGGGAGACCCTACCATGGACACGAAGCCCCCGACAATATAGCCCCCGGGATCAATCGGGCGCTCAAACCCCTCCACCACGTTTAGGCGGCGTCCAGGAGGGGACTTGTTAAGATCCAATCATGCGAAATGTTTATTTTTACCTGGTCTCAAACTTTTGATCAGGACTGTATGTTGTACAGCCCGACTACACACTGAAAAACAGAAGGAGGGGGCTCAAACCCTTCATGAGATATGCTGCCTGTGTCAAACTCAAACAAATATGTCATTGTCGCCCACAAGCCTTTCAAGGAGGAAGAAAAGGGGAGACATAATAATAATAATAATAATAATAAGTTTTGATATTTCATATTTTGTAATTTAAATAAACCATTACCCATTGAGCGGGACACTTGTCTTCAAATGCCGACTGAAAGCGTTGACATGATGCCACATTGTCACTGTGATCATCCATACATTTCCACAGCAGATCCCTGGCCTCCCAGCAGGCTTTTCTCTCTTCTGAATTTGGGGCAGTCATCACTGATTACTGATGATTTCACACAGGGAAACTGTAAAGGCAGACCATGAAGAGGATTTGTAACAATGAATATCAATATTCTACAAATAGAAATAAAAGCAATCCTTCTACAAAGAAATAATGATTTAGGGGTGGTCGATATGGCAACAGAAAATAATTTACATTGTCCAGCTTATGTAGCTCGATAGTGTAAACCAGCAACAACGATCATGTCATTACAAAGCAAGTTTAGCATGATTATTATGACGTAAAAGTTCATTGCTTACCAAACTTAAGCTCCCTCAGACAGCATCGACATATAAACTTTCACTTTATTAAAAAATCTTCGGATCTGTCGTTAAATAACTTTTGTCACTCGTGGAACAAGCGTTTGGGGCACAGGTTTGGAGCACGGATCTATTATAAAATGTTTGAAGGGCGCTGTGGGCTTCCGCGTCGCTTGGTGATGACGAAAGCAAGACGCTCGCTTTTGATTGGCTACTTCACAGTTATGACGTATTGTTTATCTGCCGCACCAATTCACGGAGAAGAAAAGTAGCGAGGAGTGAAGGAGAAAATGCAAGTAATAAACAGTCAAACCGAAATAGATTCTTTTGTAAAACAAGCAGAGGACGAGTCACACTCCAAGTTCGTTTGTATATCCGTGGACCGAGGCTTCAGTGACAAAGGTACAAACAACATTTGCAGAAAACATAAAAAAATACAAGAATTTTGATATCTAGCCTCGATTTTTTACGGACAAATCATAACAAAAATACGCCTATAATACTGAATCTATTGGTCACTTGCTGAATGATTGTTTTGTTACAGACTGGCAGCCTTTACCCACTAACAGAGTGTACTGGCAGTGGTCGGGGGGAGGTGGGACGCCTTCCATTGAATTCACCGGGGTCCCCTTTATGTTTGTTGGGGGTAAGAGACTCGGGTGTTATCGAGGCAAAGACCGCGCAGTGGCCCAGAAGAAGAAATATGCAGAGGAGAAGGCCAAAAGGATGACGGTGAGTGTGCAGTGCAGTGCAGCACACTTTGGCATTAAGGGTAATCTTTTTTTAGCATGTAAATTGGTAGTAGATTTGGTTATTTTACAGGTGGAAAACTACAGCACTTTAAGCCACATGTCTCGCGCACAACACACTAAAAAAGTGGGATGTCCAGCCACAATATCCATCAGCAAGATCGCAATGTTTCCTAAATTCAAGGTAGGTCTCTGCGTTTCTCTGGAAATCAATATTATTACATAGCCATGTGAGCAAGAACCGTTAACTCAACAAGTGTGATTCACAAAAGATTTGCTTTTGTGTTAATATGGAACATTTTTCAATAGTTAAGTAAGACTGGAATATTTTATGTCTCTCTCTAGTGAATCACTTCTTCATTTTAGCCATGAATACGCTTCCCTTATGTCAGTCAAATCAACTTTATTTCTTTTATTGTTTGTAGACATTCTGGGCTTGGCTGGGCCTATTTATAGAGTTTGGGAAAGTCCACAGTTACCATGGAGATCCGCCATCTTTGCAACTGTTAGCATACATTTCCATAGACTAACATTAGCTAAAAACAGTATAAAAAGTGGAGAAAAAACCCTGTTAGCTGCAGAGTTACTGATGGTAAATACATCTAACACACTGTGGTGTCAAAGTGTTTTAATGTGAATAATAACTCCAGTATTTTAACTTTTAAAATCTCCATTAATTTACAATTGCTGCTAATCCCATAAAGTTTAGCGATATGACGTCACATTCCCATAGCTGTTGTCATAGTAACGATAAACAAATGTCAAACACTTTGTTGGAAATATCAGATAAACCTTGTTTTATCGTCTCAAATGTCATTCCTCTTGTTCTTGCGCCTTAAGCCACAACAGGACCACATTTTGTAGTTGTAGTTTTACACTTATAATCACTAGTTTTAGTTCATCTTATTTCTCTTGATCACTTCCTGCCTGGCCCCAGCTGATGTCACTGATGATGTCAGCAGTTAAAGGTTCTATAGGACATTTTATAAACAAAGCGTTTCCAAAGTGCTGCACAGACATTACAAATATAAGGACAATAAGAACAGATAAATATACCGCACAGAGTAATTAACCTCTTGTTACCTGCCTTAACCGAGCACATTTTCTCCAGTCCAGCTTTATCCAAATCTAAAAGCTTCTCGACTGGAGCTTGCAGCCTATAGAGCTCCACAGTCAGCTATGTGCTAACTACCGACACTTGCGCAGGTATTTTGCAAGAAAGAAAGAAACAATACTTAAAAATACGACAAAATTACTGTTAGAATTTTGCAGTTTATAACGTTTTAGACAAATCTTCAATTTTACCGTGTATGTTTCATGTCCGTGAGTTAGCACATAGCTGATTAGCCGGCGCCGTGATGTTAAACTCTTAATAATTGACCCTTTTGAAAAGTCAATGCTAATAATACATGGGATTTTTTATGTTGGACCCCGACATGTGACCGGGAGTGGGTGGTGGGAATGTGGAGCTCTATAGTCCAGTGTCATTGGAAGGCTAAGACCTTTAAAAACTCTTAAAAATAGAAAGGAAAAATGAATCTCAAAGTAAAAAATAGTTTTTGTCACGCTGTCGCCATGTCTCTGTCGCATATTTGAAGCGCTGTTGTCGTGTTTTCATCTCTTCTTTGTTATGTTTTTGTCATGTTTTTATTGTTCTATTGGGGTTTTTCTGGCACGTTTTTGTCACTTTTTTGTGGCTTTTTCATCACTTTTTGGTCGCGATTTTGTTGCTTGTTTATGATGTTATTGTTGCTTTTCCAGCACTTTTTTGTCACTTTTTCGTCGCTATTTTGTGCTTTTTTTTTTCCCAAGAAGCTTTCAGATTTGGGTAAAGCCAAACTGGAGAAAATGTGCTCGGTTCATGCGGGGGTTAAGAATAGTGATGATAGCAGGGGCAGACTGGCCATATGTCCATTCTGGAAGAGCACAGAATGCACAGAATTTTCTCCTTAACCTCTTACCCTTTGCTTTACCCAAATCTAAAAGCATCAAAATAGCGACGAAAACGAGGATGAAAGCGGAACAAAAATGTGCCGGAAAAGCAACAAAAAAGTGATTAAAACAGAACAAAGTAAGAAAAAATCCAATGAAAAACAAAAGCGTGACAAAAAACAGACAAAAAAGACACACAAACTCAAACAAAGCAATGAAAAAGCAACAACAAAGCCATAATAATTTGACAGAAACGCAACAAAAACAAGACGAAAATGTGACGAAAAGCAATGAAAAAGTGATGAAAACACGGGGGAAAAAAGTAATGGAAAAAGTTACAATCACTAAGTTTTCAAGTGAGGCGTTACACTGTCTCCAGTCCTGGAAGACGGTGAAGAATGTGACGTTATTTTCTTAATATTCTTCACTGTAGCTCGGCGACAACAGGGAGAGGACTCGGAAGAGAACTTCAAAGGCGCTGAGGCTGGCTCTACAAAAAGACCCGGTGGTTTGGGAGACCGGCTTCGTCATCACACACCACAGTGAGCACAGCGGACATGAGAGCGATGAAATGGCCGATCGAAAGAACAAGAGGAGAAAGAGACAAAGTAAGTAGAAAATGTATATCTTTTTTCCTTTTATTATCCAAAACCTCTAGCCATACACTAGCCTCTATTTGCTAGTAAATTAGTGGTGGTGAGTGTACGTTTTTGCTTAACAGAGATCCTTTCGATGTGTGTCCTTTCCTTTCTTTGCAGAGGAACATGAAACAACCGTCTGCGAATCACCATCTCAGAAAAGAGCCAGAAAAGCATATCTGAAGAAAAAGTGCTTCAAACTCACCAAACGGCTCCTTGACAAACTCTGTTCTATTAATGACCAGGACAAACTGGAGGAACTTTCTGGAAAGCTCAATAACTTGCTGGAAGACCTCACACCGTTCAGCAACAGCGAGAATGAGCGCCCGCTGCAAACGGAAGCAAAAAGGGCGCGAGCTTTTACGACTTCAACACTGACACAGAATACAATTCAGAGGTTAAAATCCAAATATACAGAGAGAATAGGGACGAAAGTATGCAGGAAGTCAATGACCCAAGTCCCGGCCTGGCCTGTGCATACTGTAACTAATACATTATGATAATAGATTAGCAAACCACTGAAGTGCATTGTCCCATTATAATGTGTTACAATTATTAATTGTATTGTAAATATTGAACTCATAAACTTTATGATGACAACTACGGTCGCTTTCTTAGAAGTGATTTTTTAATATATATTATTCTGTTGCTGTGATGATAGTTTTATGCCATAATTATTGTGGTATTTGAGGTCATTTTTTTATGTATTATATCAAAATTGTTGCTTTGAAATATAGAGGTATGTGTGTAGAGCATATATTTTCATCTGTTATCTATTTATTTTATACACATACACTTTTATTAAGAGGTCATTTCCAAAGTGTTTGCTCATGAGCAAAATGAGGAGCACATGTTCTGATGGCAGCAGCAGCAGAGTTATAGCGCATTGTTTACTTATTTATGACTCATTTATCAGATTTGGCGCCATAAATGGTAAATTAAATGTGCCATGCCGACATTAACCTATATTTTATTTTCCAGCTTGCACTGACTATTTAGCACCTGTCTTGATAACTGACGTCCTTGGACTCATCTGAGCACACAGTGTCATTATCCTGCTCCTCTGGTATAAGTGCTTTAACAGGGCATTACATTAAAGAGTGGGGCTATTTTGTGTCATGTTTATAGCATTTTTTTAGTGTATTTCTTTCAGCCTATTGAAATACTGCTACCTTTATATTCTTGTTCTCCAAGTCTATTACATGTGTATTTCTACATTCAGTGACGTGAATATATAGTAACCCTAGCCAAATCTGAAGTATGGACATTTATACTGTCTACCACTTGATGGCGCACTTTGCGCATAAGTGAAGAGATTAATTTGCAAATAGTCGCTAAGAATATGTCTGTAGAGTTAGGGGGAGTTTTGGCCACTGGTCCACCGTGTGACAAACAAACGTCCATGGCAACAGGTTTTCAATAACGTTTTCATGCATATATTTCCATAATTGTGCCCAAGATTTCACAACCCTGACTGTGACCAAATATGCAACAGTTACTTTGCAACAGCATTTTTTATTGAAAGCCAACTGTTTACTTTTTCTGATCTGCCAAAGAAAATATAGACTTTTTTTTTTGTCAACAAAAGGTTTGTGATTTGAAACAACCCTAAAACTGTGAAGGTTAAATCTTTTCATTTGTGCTCTTGTCTGCCTCTAAACTGGCAGAGCTGGTGACAGCTGAATACTGAAAGAAAGAAAAAATCAGCTCTACAACTTTAATAGAACCACATTTACAAAGCATTAACCTACGCAATTATAAGGTCATGATGCCTCAAGTTAGGTCATGTTTAATGTTTTGACTTGGGCACCAGTAAAATGCATGTTGTTTATTAACTCTATCTTTTCCACAGTGCTTCTGAATAGCTGAATGGGTTTCCATGGAGCTGTGGAGAAATCCCCCTCACTCCCATGTGTCCCTGAATGATTTTGAATACAGGTCTAGCCCTCTACTCTCTCTCTCCTCTAAAGTAAGTGCTTGTTTCTCAGAATTTTTAGACCGGACTAGAGTGTCCCGCTCCCATTCACTGTCTATGCCTGTTGCCTTTCTACTCATCGCTCTTCAGATCTGTGCAGTTCACCCTCAACAAGTGTTCCTTACTTTACTGTTTTTATCTTAGGGTACTCAAGCTCTTTACTGGACTCCCCTTCGAACCGGACATTTCCCATGTCGGGGAAGTTGAGCTACTATATTGTTGTAAAACATTATAAGATCTGTGTGCAAAATAAGGAGTGTCTGTTGTACAAAACAAAGTGCGGTAATTTATTCTTTTTTTTTCTTTTTTTTAGTTCAGTTTATTCGGTCAAAATTATGACAAAAGATTTACATTCAGTTCTTCATAACATAACATACAAAATGACCGAAAAGGTATAGGCTGAAGCTAATGCTTATTTTGCCTACCCTTGTTTGTTCTATTATTCTGCCAACGAACAACAAACTTTTATATTTTTTTTATATATATACAGTGGGGAAAAAAAGTATTTGGTCAGTTTCACATAGACATTGTATTGGATTTTGGCCAAATACTTTTTTTCCCCACTGTATATATATATATATTTGTCAAATTCCAGAAAAATGAAAGATAGAATTTTCTATACAATTTTTTACTACTTTTATACACTAAGATTACTTATACCTTTAAACAGTTTGGGGAAAACCCAGATGATGATGTCATGTCCTTGGAAGCACAAGTCTGATTCATCCTTTGGTGCAATTTCAAGACACTCAAGACACAGCTGGAAACTTAAGCTGCCGACCAAGATGCTGGTGCAGTTCTTCACGGCCATCGAGTCCATCCTCACCTCCTCCATCACCGTGTGGATTCCCCGGCGCTACAGACCGGGACAAGCATCGACTGCAGCGCATTGTGATTGGCTGCGAGCTTCCATCTCTCCAAGTCCTGTTCCCCTCCAGGACCCGGAGGCGTGTGGGTCGGATCACAGCTGACCCTTCTCACCCTGGACACGGACTATTCACCCCGCCCCCCTCTGGCAGGAGCCTACGGTCCATCAAGACCCACAGATCCTGCCACACGAACAGTTTTCTCACCACCGCCGTCAGACTCAGCTGTGAGGCGACTTCTGTTGTGATATTGGGCTATACAAAACCATTAAACTTGAAACTTGAACTGAAAGAGACCTAATAACTCTGTAATCTGCTCTATTGTGGTGTTCACACTTAGATCCACTGCTATCACTTACCACTTTATCACTTTATATCACTTTATCACTTTATACACCATATGTAAATGAGAGCGATGAAATGGTCGATCAATCAATCAATCAATCAAATTTTATTTATAGAGCCCTTTACAACACTCAAGGCGACCAAAGTGCTTTACAATAAAACCACATAAAATCCATTAAAAACATTCATACAACCAAACAATAGAACAGATAAAATGTACTAAAAGTGTCGCCGTGCTACTTAGTGTTAAAAGAACAGTCTGAATAAATGCGTCTCGAGCCTGGATTTTAAAAGGCCAAAATCAGTGATGGTGGTGTAGGCGATTTTACAGGAAATATTAGCACTCTAATTTACATAAGATCTGACTCCATAAGATCAATTTAAACACAGTTAAGCAGTTAAGTTTAAAGTATTAAAGTATCAAAAAGGTCTCGCCAAGCGTGCTCGTTGATCCCAAGGTCCCAAGGAGAAACCACCAGAATTCAGTAGCTTTAGTCAAAGAAGATTTATTCCCTAAAACAATTACAATTTCTAAACACAGGTTATCTGAATGCTAAAGTCCCGAACAATACACACGGTGCTCGAACGGGGCAGTCCCAGGAAACAGCACCGTCTATCTGCGCTCTTACAAATATATATCAGAAAAAATGTGACGTTCACGAAGAGATAGGAGATGAGATAAGCTTAGGCCAAGGTCATCAAGCTTTTCTCTCAGTAGTTTTCCACTACAAGTGTCTTTCTTATGCCTTATTTGGAGTTGCTTTTCACAACACTGGTGAGGGCACCTGGACGTCTCCATAAGTTTGAGCAAAAGAATGCAAGAGCAAGAAATGGGGTATTGTTACAGCGATGTGCGTGTGAAAAGATGGGTTTTCAACTGAAACTTAAAGCACATAGATTAAACTCATAAAAAAACATTCAATAGCATTATAAAATATAACATTAGCTAAAAATCATCAATTTCCCACAATGCATATCAGGGGGCGGCTTATCCCAGAGTCTGGGTCCAGCTACTGAAAAGGACCGATCACCCCTGTGCTTGTACATGGTCCTGGGCACTTCCAGCTGGTTTGAGGACCTCAAGGATCTGCCCGAGTCACGAATAGTTCAAAGTTCAGACAAGTATGAAGGGGTTAGACCATTGAGAGCTTGAAATGTCAATTTTTGTCGTCTTGCCATATTTTACCTCTTATTTTTTCTCTTATTTATTTAACATTCTTTATTCATGCCCCTAAAGCCTTGTAGTTTAAAGTTTTATAGCTTACTTTTATCTTAACTCTGTGTTATATGTTTTTTATGTTTAATGTTGCACGTCTCCACCGCGAAAAATTCCTAGTTTGTGAACCTGTTTACAAACAATGGCAATAAAAACGATTCTGATTCTGACCCACACATTTTGGGGCACAGCGTCATAATAATGTCATAACATCATAGAGTTTGTGTCACGTGTGAGTGCACGGTGCAGAGGTTTTTTGTTCCTCTTTTGTTGAGGACAGCCGTCTGCTCACTGAAATACTTCACAGACCGGAGCGCTCTGCTTTTTTATTGACTCACTCGATATTGAGAGTTGACTGTTTAATGGTCCTGGAGTGGGAAGCCTATTTTGTTTAAATTGGGATCTTGAAGCTGAGAGGTCTGTTGTGTCTATGCTCATGAATCAGAATGATGGAAACTATATTTATTTGTTTCTAATATTATATAAAGCCAGTTGGGTGAAACTTCCCCAGGGGGTGTATTTTTTGGTGATCTAAAATAATTTGATGTCATTTGGATTTTTACCTCATTGAAAACACTCATAAAAAAAATACTCACGTTAAGGGAGCTTCGACACAAAAATGTGCTTGAAACTTTAGAGAGCTATAACTCCATGAAGGAACAATATTTCTTTTCACTTTTTATTTTTATTTTGAAGGTCTGACTCTCCTCTTTCCATACATATAAAAATATTATAACCTTCATAATGTTTTAACCCTTTCATTGCCAACTTTCTGACCCAAAGTTGCTACAGCGCATGCTCCAAAAACACAAAAAATTATATATTTTTAAAATTTCAAACCCAAAATGGGACATTTCTGGTCTGGCTGAGGTGGCCTGATGTCTGTGTGAAATGACCCGAAGGATTTGTTTCTAAGTTGAAATTTGTTTATGTAGCGGCAATTTTAGTATAACATGTTGCATTGTGGGAGCTTCCACACAAAAATGTGCTTTTCACTTTAGAGAGCTATAAAAATAAAAATAAAGGAACAATATTTTTTTTAACTTTTTGGTTTTAATTTGGAGGTTGACTTCTTCTCTTGTCATGCATATAAAAATAATCAAACTTTTAAAATATTAGAATCCTTTCATTGCCAACTTTCTGTTGCAAAGTCACTAAAATGGATTTCCATTGTGTGCCCATTGACTCCATTACATTATTTTTCAAAACGCTTCTATAAAACAGATTAAAAATTTAATTTCAAAATTCTGCATATTTTCGGAACCTTGAGGCTTCAAACTAACGCCCTGACACTGTTTTTTCACCATGAGGTCATTTTAACCTAGTTTGACAGGAGAAAGAATATGGCTGTTATCTCCAATATTAGTAAACGGTCGTAAATAACAACTGCATTTCTTCATTTTTACTGATTTTTTCCCTTTATTTTGTGACTTTCTGCATTAGAGTGAGTCTGTGGAAGTGTTTAGGAAGGGGCAAGACAGAGTTAGAGGTTTTTGAACTGGTATTTGTACAAAAACAAGGAACATTTGCAGAGGCAAATAATGACTATCAGGCTTGATGACCAGCTGTTTACAGGGGTGTGGAGACGACTGTAGAATTCCAATATTTTTTGTCCATATTTGTCCGAACCGGAGCCACCAATACACACTAATGGAATCATGAAGAAGAAGCTAACAGGCCAACGGGCAAAGCTAACTTTAAACAATACACTGCGTTCCAAATGATTATGCAAATGACATTTTTCTAAGATTTTCTAAATTGTCAACTTAAATGAGAGTCAGCATAATTTTCAAGTCTTTAACTGGTAGAGGATCATTTAAATGTGGTTGAAAAAATCTCCTAGTGATAACAGTATTTTTTTCAAAAATGAATGTAGTAAAAACCTCAAAATCCAAATTATTATGCAACTTATCGTTTCAATACATTTTAAAGCTTGTAATTAACTGAAGATGGCAATTTGTTGAATTTGAAGCATTAGGAGGTCATACTTACTGAAATCAAAAGCTATTTCAATCAAAAAAATATTAACAGGTCAAGTTATATTTTAACATAGGAGCCCTTGTGTGATAGCAGCTTCAAAATTCTTAAATCCATTAAACTTGTGAGTTTTGGGGCAGTTTCTGCTGAGATTTCTTGCAGGATGTATGAATAGCCTCCCAGAGCTGCTGTTTGGATGAAAACTGCCTCCCACCCTCATAGAAGTTTTTCTTGTTGAGGCTCCAAAGGTTCTCAATAGGGTTGAGGTCAGGGGAGGAGGGGGTCCACATCATGAGTTTCTCTCCTTTTATGCCCATAGCAGCCAGTGATGCAGAGGTATTCTTTACAGCAGGACATGGTGGGTTGTCATGATGAAGAGGATTTTGTTCGGGAAAGAACGGCTCTTCATTTTGTAGCATAGAAGACAGTTGTCAGTCAGAAACTCCACATATTTTTTAAAGGTCATTTTCACACCTTCAGGGAGCCTAAAAGGGCCTAAAGGGGCCGGCCAGCTCTCTAACCACGATTCTGGCCCTAAACATGACTTCGCCCCCTCCTTACTGACGTCACAGCCTTGTCGGGACATTGGGGCCATTCACCAACCATCCACTACTCCACTGATCTGACCATCCAGGGTTACACGGCCTCATCAGTGAACAAGACTGTTTGAAAATGAGTTCTCATATATTTCTGAGCCCGTTACAGCCGTTTCTGTTCATGAACATTCAATTAACCGTTTAGGGGAGGCCCGGATAGAAGGTTTATGCACAACTGCAGCCTCTGGAGGGTCCTACACCTTGATGTTTGGGAGACTCCAGAGGCACCAGAAGCTTCAAATACCTGTCTGCTGCTTTGTAGCAGCTGTTCTATTCATCTGATGTGTTTGGCAGAAACCGTCCATATTATTCCTTTATCTGCACAAACCCGAGTGTGCTCTGAATCATCCACAAATCTCTTATCAGTATGATGATTATGCTTAATCTTTCATGAAATATCAAAGGTTTTCATACCTAGACCAAGGCATTCAACTATTTTACGCTTTTCATCAGCAGAAAGACCCTTTTTCTTTCCCATATTGCTTGAAAATGATGATCTGCTTAATAAAGTGGAACACCCTTTTTCAGTAGTTTTTCCCTTAACTGGGCTTAACCTGAAAACTACTCATCCCAGGTCTCTGAGATTAATGTCAGTGATTCATGGAGCCCCGAGACACGATACCATCCATGAGTTTCATTATTATTATTATTTATTTTTTTACCCTTTTGACACAAAAATCGTATTTGCATAATAATTTGGAACGCAGTGTATTTACAGCCAAGTTTGAGTGAAAAAAAATATTTCCATTGTATAATTGGATGTACAATATCCCTCTCTCCCTTCGCCTTTCCTGTCAGCGTAATATTTACTCTCCAAGACAATTAATAAGTTAAAAAATCGTAACTTGCTACGTCATCTGCAGTTGCGCTTATGACCTCTAGGGGCAAGAGTTACTTAGTACTGCTTTAAGTTGTGTGTCTGTGTGTGTGTGTGTGTGTGTGTGTGTGTGTGTGTGTGTGTGTGTGTGTGTGTGTGTGTGTGTGTGTGCGTGCGTGCGTGCGTGCGTGCGTGCGTGCGCGTGCGTGTGCGTGCGTGTGTGTGTGTGCGTGTATTCTCATTTTCTGAGATTTTTAATTTGGGGTTTTTACAAGCTGATTCATCATAATCAAAGGTGTAACAAATAAAGTCTGACTTTGCATGTAACGAGTCTCTCATATATTACTTTCACAGTTTCAGTTGAATAACAGAAGTAAAAGCACTTTTTCATGACATTCTAATTATATGACGAGCTCCTGTGTTTCCTAAATACAATATTGTTAGCTAGCAACGAAGTAGGCTAATCTGATCACACATTTCACTAATTTGATCACAGATCTGTCAATGAAAAATAAATGCATAAATGGAGGTAGTGCTGACATGTATGTTGCTGTGTAAAAACGGCCTGGGTGGTGAGAATGCTGACGTCAGATGTTTAAGTGGGACAGTCAGAGTTGCCAAGAATTAAAGGTTCATAGGAGATTCCATAGGAACTGCTTGGGGTCATTTTTTGACCCCACTTGTGTAAGAGTGGGGTAGTTATACAAAAACTGCAATATAATTAATGAAAAAATAAATAAAAATGGCCTCATGTCACAAACATGTTTTATGAGGAATACCTGGAACATACCTGGAACATGAATATGGGGCCATTTTTGTTCCCACGTATGCATCTAAGGGTTAACAGATAAAAGTATATTAAGCAGTGTGTTAAAACTTCACAAGCATATAATTAATGTTTATTAATAACTTATTAATACTTGATGAGAACACCTTAATATAAAGCGTTACCAAATGTTTTTATTGAAGGTTCTTACAGAAGGTTATAAGGTATTCAAGACATATTTCGGATTTAGCTTTCACTAGAAATAGAAATACAAAAATGTCAAGATGAAATAAAATAAATGCCCAAGACTGCACATCAGCTAAGAAAGGATATTAAGGGTTGCCAGATTTTTTCTAATTCCATCATTTTGTCATTTATGTTATGCCTTATTTGCTCTAAATGGTGTCAGTGAGTTGTGAAAGAAAGGGAGCCTTTACCTTTCCACAGTTGAAGAATATGTTTCTTAGCAGTAATTAACACATACGACACGAGGCTCCGTGCTGCGTGACCACGAGCTTCAGTCTTGGATGGATTTGCAGTTCTGGATTGCTGGACCACCCTGGACACAGGGCTGGTCCTCTGGGTCCTGCAGCCTGGGAGCAGGAGCTGCACCCAGACGGCAGCCACTCAAACACCGTTAACAGACCGTGAGATCCGTTGAGATTTTTTTGTGCAGTTTCGTGCTGATCAGTCAGCAGCTGAACTGAAATTAAGTTTGTGACGTGGGGCCAAAAAAGCAGAAGGAAGTTTGGTTTGCGTCACTTCAGGCCGTTTTTTGACTCAAATTTGCAAAGACAGATTTGTTAGAATTGATAATAATCATCATAATCATCCACTTTGAACTCTTTGCATATTTTTGTTTTGTTTTGTTTTTTACTGCAAATAGATAATAAACTGAGCTGATATGAATTAATCAGAATTTATGACCAGTGTTTGAAATTGTATTTAGTTAAAGAATATTGAATACATGCCTAAAAATGTATTGTGTAACGTATTATGTTACTTTGTCCATTCACAGTTCTGTATTCTGAATGCTTAGAATACTTTCACATTTATTTGCTGCATATCTATGCACATATGCAGCGTATGTATGATGGAAAACATGAATTTACCATAATGTATCCTCTTGATTTTAAGAAAGCAACTGTATTCTAAATACTCTCAAATGAAAGAGTAACTTTACCTGAATACACTTGAAACACACTTGAAAAAATGAGTCTTTAAAATATGTATTCTAAATACTTGTCGATTTCAATCAAGATGATTGAAGTTTGCAGGCATAAACCCCACAGGCCAGGATTAAATCATCTTAGTAAAGCAGGTGAACAAACCCTCTGTCTTACTGAAAGAACATTCAGTAATGGGACAAAATCAAATCAGAGACGGTTTAAATCACGACTTAAACCTGAATCGGGACTAAAAGCTGGTCAGGTCGGTGCTCAGTTCTTACTCAACATTGCTTGACAGCCGGTTTATTTTCATTTTAAAAAAAAATCATAGTAATATATAATTCGGAGCGAGTTAAACTGAGGCTTAACATAGAAACGTTTTGATCAGTTCTGTGCTCTGAGGCAGACGGACAGTGTCAAACACAGACACATTGGTCACATTGGTTTAGCACAGGGGTAGCACTGGTTTAGACTTGGTGATCAATCAATCGAACTTTATCAATCAATCGCTTTTTATACAAAATGTAACACGCATTGCTTTAGTTTAGGTATAGTTTTTTGTCCCCGTGGGAAAATGTTCCCTCTGCATTTGACCCACCCTTTGATTCCATGCATGTTTTTATACAGCAAGTGCAGCGTGTGGAATTTCTCACATTTCTGCCTAAATTGGTCATAAAATGTGGTCTCTTATTAAAACACATGAATGATTAAACAGCGTCTGCTTGACACTGTTTAATCATTCATATACAACCCAAACATTTACTTTTAAATATTTTTATTGGCCATAACATGTAAACATTCACAGGAGAGGGAGGAATAAGTAAGTGAAACTCGCTGAACTGCAGCAGTTTTGTAAAGAGGAATGATCCATGATTCATCCTGATCGTTGTGAACGTCTGATCTGCATCTACAGAAAAGCAGTTATTGCTGCAAAAGAAGGATCAGCCAGTGTTTAATACAGGGGATTCCACGCTGTTGTGAATGTCTCAGGTTTTTCTGCAAATTATATCTGTCCAGGCCCTGAGGCATCAAAACAGCCCCACACCATGATTCTCCTGCTGCAGACTTCACAGTGGGGACAGGGTTTTCATGTTTATAAACGGTTACATTTTTCCTCCACACATGACGTTTTTTGTTCCTCCTAAACTATAGAACTTTGGGTCCATCAGCACGGAATATTTTGCCCTCAGAGATGGATGAAGTGCTGTTTTCAACTGCGGACCCCATGGCACTAACACAGTCCTGAAACTTTCCAATGTTTGTCCATTTTCTCATGAATGCCACCAAATGACAGTTTAGGATGTTGTGATGATGTGATTAGGATGTTGTAATGATTCGTTGTTTGGATTCGGAGGAAAATGTGTGAATACGTAGTGCCCAGGAGCACCTCACAGTGGTGAGATGGGTGCATGTGTCACTTCCACTTCCTCACTTCATAGAATCATGAATAATGAGCCTGCACATGTATATATATGAATGAAAACAAGCATGGAGTCCACACAGCACATGCGACTCTCACCACTGCTACTACTACTACTATTACTGCAGCAATCCATCCTCATCACATTCATAAGTGAGTATGTCTCCATCCATTTTTTAATGCATTTGTTTATTTTATTGCACTGGTCTATTGTACATGTTTTAGTGGTAGGGAATAGCGGACCCTGCCCTCTGAATTCTCCGCTCAATCTGAGCCTCATTCTTTTAGATTTATCTATTTATTTACAAAATGTGTTCATTAAATATTCATTATTGATATTATCGTCCGCTTTGATATTTATTTGAAATGGTTTCTTCTCAGCCTGATATTTCAAACAAGCATGATAATTATTTGGCCTTTTTGGCTCCACAGCGGTTCTGAACATGAGGTTGGAGGTTTAAATCTTGAATCTCTGAATGTAGTGTGTGTTTGTGTGTGATGTATGTGAGTGATTGGTGATTATTAAAAATAGATACATTGTCCAGGAGTTTGTGTCAGTTATCAAAACAGTAAATTCATTTGCATTTTGACATTTCAAGTAAAGAGCGGGAGCCTGTCTGTATCCGTTCACCCTCTGACTCCCCCTCCTGACCCTCTCTTCTGTCTTCTTTCTGCAGTGCATTGTGGGATTTGGAGTGTTCTGTTGTTCAGTGTGGAGCTTGTTTCCGCAGCAACTCTTCACAATCGAGAAACCTTAAACAAGACAGAGTCTTTTTGGGTGAACCTTGAGAGTCTAAACACGACTTTAAACCTTCTCCAGTCCCACTTCATAACTAAGGTGAGAGTCCTTGTTTAGTGTGACCCAGGTTAGGTCCTGGCTGAGTCTGTTTTTAAACCTGCTTTAATTCAGGTTTTCAACCAGGCTTAGACTTGTGTTAGTCCTCTTTTGGACCTGGTTTAGGCGTTTTATTTATCTGATTCACTCCAGGTTTAAACCTGATTGTTTTCTTAAAGATCTTTTTCTCTCGATTGCAGGGGTTTACAGTGTCCACCTGCTCCGAACGAATCCTTTCATATGATCAGGTGAGTCACGAGTGTGCACCTGGTTTTGTATTTTGTCTGTATGGGTGTAAAAGATGTTCACCATAATGGCGATTAATCAATACAATATTTAGTCTGTTTTGTTGTCATTTGTGTTTGTTCTTCAATATAAGGCACCATCAAATAAAACTATGATTGATTTCAGGGCCGTGACAATCTGTCTCAGTCCCTCTCACACTTCAGTTCCTGCTCGGCGCCTCTGGCGTTCCACGCTGACTTCTGTGACAGTGTGGTCGAGAACCAGGATGTGCTGCTGCGTCTGGTCAGTAAATAACACCATCTAACCTCAGAGCCTGTGCTGCACTGAAATGTACATTCTAGGAACTTGTAATTTGGATTCAAACCAATTTGTTGCTGCACTGACCTCTTTGTAGACGTACAGTTGGTGAATTTTGAAACTGCAGCAAAGTATGATTAATAAAGTCAGAATAACAAAGGCAGTATTCCTTATATATAAAATGACAATGTGCACAAATAACTTCTGAAAACGTGTATGAAATATCTTTAGCCCACATTAGTATAATTCCACGTTTCCACTCAGTGTTAGATTTGTCCTGGTTATATTAATGTGATCCCTTCACTGACTTTGCTCTTTGTGGTGTGTTCAGGGAAGTCACCCGGTGCATGGATGCAACAAAGCTAAAACTCAAGCCCCATCAGAAAACACAGCACAGATCACCGCGGCTATGCAGTGTGTCCAGTGCTGGATCCAGCAGGTGGAAGAAATGCTGAGCTGTTTCGAATCACCTCTGTGTTTACTTGCATGAACATTGTTTTACATCAATATTTATAATGCCAAAGATATTTATACATGTTAAATTATTTTAAATAAAAGCTTTTGTTGACTTGACCTGAAGCCTCGGACATTGACTCTGTAACAGAAAGAGAGACAAACTCCCTGTTGGCCAGTGTAAGTTTCCTCAGTGGTGGTATTTGATTTCATAACTTGAGTAAATGTATTTCTGTGCAAAAATTATTCCTATAACAAATTAGACAGACAGACAGACAGACAGACAGACAGACAGACAGACAGACAGACAGACAGACAGACAGACAGACAGACAGATAGATAGATAGATAGATAGATAGATAGATAGATAGATAGATAGATAGATAGATAGATAGATAGATAGATAGATAGATAGATAGAAACAATTAAAGTGTTAAAAATAGTTAAATAGATGGATGCAAAACTACTTCCTCCAGTTAAATACAGATAAAACTGAGATCATTGTCTTTGGCACACAAAAACACAGAGGGGTTGTCATTGGTCATCTTGAAGCTCTTTCACTAGACCCTAAAAATCAAGTTAGAAATCTAGGAATAATCTAGCCTGGGGATACCCATGCTGCTGTGTGCACTCCAATCATTTCGAACTGCACAGTCTGGGGCCCATGGCTGAAATCTTCGCATGGATTTGGGGACCAATCACAGAACGAGGAGGGACGGCAAGACAATGCTGCACTATTCGACATACGGAAACTTGTAGTTTGTTTACTGATTAAAAAAATAAAAGTTTATTTACGGATCCAACATGACAGCAGCAGACGCAACGCCATTTTTCAATCAAGCTTTAGACCGTGTTCTAAATAGTTTAGCTCGAAAGTTTACAGCAGGTACGTCATACGTCATCGGATACAATGATACGATTGGCTATGGCTGCCTGCAGACGCATGATAGACATTCGTAGCGCCCAATAAACGGATATGGACGATCGTAAACCACACCTCTCCTACGAAAAAATGAATTGGTGTCCCCAGACTAAATATCACTTGTGACATTTCATCTGGCAATAGCCAGACTAGGGGTAATCATGGACTCAGACCTGAATTTGAACAGTAATATTAAGTCAATTACATCATACAGTCATTGCCACCGAAAAACATTGCTAAAATAAAAAACATAGTGTCTAAACTGGATTTGGAGAGATTAATTAATGCATTTGTCTCCAGTCGGTTAGACTATTGTAACGGCCTGTTCACTGACCTCTCTAAATGAGAGCTGTTGTATATTCAAAATGCTGCTGCGAGAGGGACCTCTGGTGGTTCCTCAGCGGCGATTAGGAGCTATGTGCCATCCCATAAGCCACCGCGGCACCAATCCCCCCGCCCTCGAGTGATTCTTCACACACAACCGCTGTTGATTGACAGATGCACATTTAATAAAAAAGGAAAAAACTGTCACTGTTTTAAAGGAATCGGCCACGCAAATGTTGTTAGCATTTAGCCTCTCCCAGTATTGCTCCAAATTGGCGGGAATTTAGAAGCTGCCAAGCTGCTCCACGTTTTCCCTATTTAAATACAGCTACTTGAGCCTTTACACGATCCAAGTCTAGCCGACTCGAAGCCGATAAAAGGGGCCACTATGTTGTAAAGCGTAATAATAAATTAGGATCACTTTGACAGTAAAGTGAGATATTACTGCGCCGACGTCGAAGTGCTCTTATGTTATTACACCTTACAACATTTTATTAGAATGTATTAAAGTCAATGGCATGTTTTTTGTAGTCCAATACTATACTGGGGGATGTAGTTTTTTCATGAAACAGCTGGTGATGTCACTTCCCCTGTTGTTTTCCGCCCTGGGGGAGGACGGTCGGATTGTGCAAACGCAGCTGAAGCTCTATTTCCTCAATGCGTAGGGATCTAACTGTTGCCCAGGTCATAAGGGTTAGGAGGACCAGGACATTGAAGCTACGCATTTGAGGATTTCAGATGGACCCTGAGTCTTTAACGCGACCCATTAATTTCAAAGAGCCATTCAAAAGACTGGCTCTTTTTAATACATCGCCTGCCAAATATCTCACAAGATCTAAGACGTGATTATCTGAATCATCTAAAAATTACAGTGGGGCTGATACTGAAAAAACTGGAGCTCTTTTTTTAATTGTTGGGCTACTTTTTGATCCAGCACACTTTTTGAGGCTGGGATGTGCGGGTTTTGCTCCTAAAATAAATTCCTTTCAAACCACACTAGTATTTTTTTATTTTATTTTTTTTATGCTGTGAACTAGCTGTTAGATGAAACCCATTACAAGCATTTGATTTTCAAAGATCATAAACAGAACGATCCGCAAACTACAAGAATTAATAAACTGCATAATTAATGGTCTTTATATATTCAAATAGCCCTCAGTCCTCTGCTTTTAAAAGACTCTTTTACAGATTATTATGCTTTTTCTATTCAACTCAATTGGTTAAATCGACCAGACTCAGAGGGCTCGATCCAGCCTGTTTCAGAGAGCGTTCCAGAGTCTGTTGCTGTGGTAACATATCTCTAAAATTAACCAGGTCCAAAGCAGATTTTTATTCATCCAAACCAACTTTTATAAATGCAGAGAAGAGAATCTTAATTGTACAGCTCCTATAGGGTCCATTTTACAAACACACAGTATTTCGTTTCACTGTTTTGCCGATGACGTCCAAGTCTGTCTGCCTTCTAAACCAAAGACAGATCGTGCCCACGCTCTGGTGAACTGCCTCTGGGAAGTAAAGCAGGGTTGGCTCTAAACGTTTTAAAGTTGAACAAATCTAAAACAGAGGCTTTTGGGAATCCTTTTGATTTTCTCTATTTTAGGCCCTGTGAGTCACCACTGCCAGCGAGCAGTCAGAAACCTGGGTATGATCACTGACGTTGCATCAGCAGATCAGCTCAGTAGTAAAAGTTGGGTTTTACAGGCTACGTCTTCTTAGTTAATCCAAACCTTACCTATCAAGCTCTGATCTAGAGCGTGCAGCCCTTATCTCGTGCTGCCGGTTGGACGACTGTAACTTGTCATACTATGGATTAGACCAGGCCTCCATCCATCGTCTGCAGCTGGTCCACAACACTGCAGCACGGTTGCTCACTGGTTCACGGAAATATGCACCGAGATCACGGATGAAAACGAGGGGTGAGCGTGCTTTTGCTGTTGGGGCGTCCACACTTTGGAACGGTCTTCCCTCAAGCGTCAAAACAGTCTTTGAATGTTTCTAAATCTCCTTTGAAGCAATGTTAATTTCGTCGACTAAAATATTAAGTCTTAATTTTAGTCAAAGTGATATTTTTGCCGACTAAAATTGGACTAAAAGTTTCTCATGAGACTAAAACTATGACTAAAATGTACAGATATTTTAGTCGACTAAAATAAGACTAAATAAAAATGAAACTTCTATTGACAGTCTGAAAGAGCCTCATATCATTTAAAGGGACTATACAGAGTTCAAAAATGTTAAAATGATGTATTTTCCTCCCCCTACATGTTCCAGCCATGTCCAGATGTGTAGAATGAGTCCAGACCTGTTCACCACAACTGTCTCTAAAATCCTGCACTGTCACTCAAAAAGTTTTACCTCGGGTCCGAATTCATGCACAAGCTTAATACAGAAGCTGCAGTTACACACGTGACCTGAGGTGGCAGTAGTGAGCATGAAATGGCTAACTTGCATCTAGCCCCTTTAAATTCACTGCCAAATGAACAGCTCTGAGCTTTATTCATGTGGAAGCAGCCCCTTTAAGTCGAGGACCTTGATTGAATATGATTATAATGAATATCATAAATGCAAAGCCGACTAAATTAGTCTTAATTTTAGTCGACTAAAACTAAACTAAAATTGAAACGTTTTTTTTTACTAAATCTCGACTGAAATTAAACTACATTTTAGTCAAAAGACTAAGACAAAAACTAAAATAAAATATGTTGTCAAAATTAACACTGCTTTGAGACCCATTTGTTTGCACGGGCCTTCAACACAAGCTGAGCCCGATTTTCTTGTTCTTGTTATTACTAGGGATGCACCGATACCACTTTTTAAAAATAACCGATACGAGTACGAGCACTTTGATTTAGTTGCCGATACTTATTACCGACACAATACTTTTTATAATTTAAAATTTGTATTGCACTCTCCGTCATAGACAGAACAGCCCATGTCCAAAAGCTCCTCAATGCCTGTGCTTTATTAATTTATGTATAATTATTTAACAACACATGCTTAATTATTACTGCAGCTAAATCAAGTCTCCGTGCTACACAATTGTTCATTTGTTTTGTTTGCATACAGAGAGGCATCGACCCCAGATTTAGCTCACATCAATATGAGTGATTCTCTTCTGCGTGAACCAATCACTGACCTCCCGCTGCCTCCACTCCGGTCGATACTGTCAACTGTGAACTGCACCTACTGCTAAAGCGCAGGGTCAGGTCAGATATAGCCTGGCTTTAGCCATCCGTAAACTCCAGTCAATTATCATTTCCCCACATGTTACGCCTGGGTCTGATCTCAGCGGCCGCGTCACATCGGTTGAATTTCAACCAACCATTCAGTGAGCGGGGGAGGCGGCTGCTGTCGGTGACGTCAAGCATTTGTGTCGGATTTGCTGGTTGTAGTTTGGCAATGGCGGCGGAGACGAAAGTAATGGAAGCTCTTCAATCCGTTCTGGCTCGGCTCCCAAATATCCAGAAATTCCAATTGAAGCCTTGCGCAAGGAATGAGTGAGTTGTGATCGCTGCTTCACTCACTCGGGCGCATTTACATCACAGCCATACGCTAGCGAAAATCAGATCCAATCGTTTCAAACTTTAAAAGGAGTTCGCCCCTCCCACCTGAAAACAGAGCTCAGTTGTGAAGATCCAGACCCTCTGTACAAATGAGTACGAGGGTCAGACCAGACTAGGTCAAATACTACGTAGATACTGTATGTTAGCTATAGAAACAAAAAAAGCACAGTGAGTGGGAGTGGAAAGAAATTAGGTTTAAATGTACCTCCACCAGACTTTATTATTTACTCAAAAGGGACCAACGAGGAGATGGTGATAGACTGTGGAGGGAGCTGTGCAGGAGGAAGAGGAAGGACGAGGTGGAGCTGACCAGTGCAGGACACCACGCTCTGAGACGGGGACAAGCCCAGGAGGCGGTGCACCGTTTCAGATGATCAGAGGAGACAGAGGGCAGCTACAGTTTCTCCATCCTCCAAGGTCATGCGGGTGGAGTGGCTGAAGGACAACGAGATCATCGACCCGGCCGAGGACAGGAACTTCTACATCACCGTGGACACAACCTGATCATCAAGCAGGCGCGTCTGTCCCACACGGCCAACTACACCTGTGTGGCCAAGAACATCGTGGCCAAGCGCAAGAGCTCCACCGCCGTGGTCATCGTCTACGGATTTACCATCAACCAGTGCTCCTCCTGTGACCAAAACAGTGAAGATGGCGGCCGCGACACAACCATCTTTCACCAAAGAAAAAAAAGAGTGGAAAAAGAGTGGTGCGCACTGAATGGGTGCTGCTGCCGGATGCTCTCTCATCGAATGCAATTTCTCCATCTGTGAGATCAATAAAGTACCATCTTATCTTATCTTATCTTATTTCAGATCACTTAAAATATTATACTTTATTGATCACAATTGTGAAAATTTAATTATAGAACCTGGAATATTTGTTACTTATGCACATGTACTCTCCTCCCTTCTCACCCGCAAAGCCGTCAAAATCCCCAGGGACCATCCGCACCCATCGCACAGTCTCTTCAAGGTAGAGCTGGAGGATATAGGCCAAAAAAATCAAATCTCGATTTTTTTACTCAGTTTGGACAATTACGATTTTAATCAATTTTATTTGAAATAAACTTTAAAGTCTCCGGATCTTTCATATGAAGAAAACTGAGTCCTGCTGATTCATATTTCATTATGTGGCTACAATTAGGCCCATTAAGATAACATAACCTGTAGGAGCCACACAGTACCACAGCCATCATGTCACATGGCTGGTTGCTCGGCAACGCTTGGGGGGCGTCAGTCACGTGGACGTAGGCGGTGAATGCCGTAGTTTTCAAATAGGGCACCTCAACAGCGCCCAGGTAATGGCTAGAGAGGGAACCTGGGTAGCCGTATTTTTCGTTGACCGTTTTGTTAGTTTGTGACCACGCATTCTGAACCGTGTACACGATTCTATTTAACTGGTAATCCATCTAAACCACGAAGCCGCTGTTTTAACGTTATATCAGCAAAAGCAAGACGCGATTCATACGTGCCTCTTACAACAAACGCAGCGCGTCATCTAAGGTACAGGACCCTTTCCCTTTCTATATTAGCGACATAGGCTTAGAGTCGCTACATTTGTCAACGAAAAAGGCCATTCAATGAAAGCCATCGCTCGCAATATTAACTACAACATAAGCGGACGACATCAAGTGAGTAAGGCTGCGCCACAGTTTCGCTGGACAAAGCCACATCCACACGCCATTTCCTGGAGCACAGGTAAGCTAACCTGTTGCAGTTTGCTTTTGGATACGGAATCTGTGCATTGTTCCTGAAGTGCCTGTGTTTGGGACATTTAGATGAAGAAATGGTGCTCAGATGTTAAAGATTGTCCAGTGCGCTCTGATGGATGCTGCGCTGCGCGCTTTGATTGATGTCTATTGAGTGTGGATTAAATAATGCGAAGCTTTGGAGTTTCACTGGAAAGTATTATGTCACTTTGTTGAACTGAATGCTGTATTAGTCACCCACTGTGCATTCGATAAAGTGAATCGATTTCATAATCTACTGTTTTATAATTAAAAAAAAAAAAAAAAAAAAAAAAGGATGAGTGACGCTAATGGTGCGGCCGCGCGGCCTGAAATGGAGTCTGGGAAAAGACCACGTAAACCCACGGAAAAGTTCTTACGACATAAGATTGAAACACTCCAAAAGGATCGCAAAGGGTTTGTCAATAGAATGAAGGCACTGATACCAGAAATGAAAGGGCTTATGAAACGGAAGGATAATGTGTCTCAAATCAAAGATTCTATGGGAAAGTTGAACAAATTATGCGAAAGCGCTAATGCCACTCATGACAATCTGTTGCCTTTATTGCCACACGACGAAACTCTAAAGCAAGAAGATTGGTTTTCCAGTGTAATGAAATATACAGAAGCATTTCAAAATGATGTTTACCAGTGGGTGGATGAAATTGAACAACAAACTTCACATGAACAAGACATTATAAAATGGGTCAACGATATACCAACTGAACAAAACGCATGTGAACAAGAAGGCCCAGTTGAAATTAATGAAATCATATGCCCTTTGGAACCAACTGAAACAAATAAGCATCTATCGAACACTTTGAACCGGGCTGAAGACATAAATCCATGTGATAGCGCTTCCAATGCTGGGACTCAAAAATCTACGTCATCTCAGAGCTCTACAGCGTCCTCTGCATGCTTAAAAACAGAGGCTGAGCTTGCTGCATTAGCCACAAGACAACAACTACTGAAAGAAAGGCATGCGTTGGAAGAAGAGGAAGAGCGGCTGCGAAAAAGAAAAGAGAACTTAAAACTGGAAACTGAAATAGCAGAAAAAACAGCAAAACTTGAAATCCTTAAAAGCTCTCAAAGCACATTAAGTGGAAGGTCAAAGATTTCAGATGGAAGAAAATCTCATTTGAAAAAATCCCCCAAATCTTTAAATGTGAATGCGGCTGAATTTATCCTTGCATCGACTAAACAAAGTGATAAACACATTGTAAAGACATCTTTCAAGGATACAGAACAAGATGTAATCTTTGACGCAGAGCCAGTCATTACGCGGCACAAACAATTTGCTTTAGACTGTGATGCAAATAAACTGGATGTGAATAACGAAAATAATGTTCTTGGCATTATGAAGAAGCAAAATGAGATAACAACCTTGTTGGTACAGCAGCAATGTCTGACAGCTTTACCAAAGAGGGAAATCCCAATGTTTGATGGTGATCCGTTAAAATACCATGCATTCATAAAAGCCTTTGAGAACACAGTTGAGAGGAATACATCAAATAATTCTGATCGTTTGTATTTCCTGGAGCAGCATACCCTGGGTTCTGCCAAAGAGCTGGTTAAAAGTTGTCAATATATAAACCCAGAGCATGGTTATTTGAGAGCAAAGACTTTATTAAGACAGAAGTTCGGTAATGAACAAAAGGTTGCCTCTTGTTATATAGAAAAGGCCCTGTCTTGGCCACCAATTCGGACTGAAGATGTGAAGGCATTGCAAGACTATAGTCTTTTCCTCAGGGGATGTTGTAACGCGATGGAGGATGTTCAATATCTCCAAGACTTAGACATGCCTTCCAATATGTTAAACATCATAAAAAAGCTGCCATATAAGTTTCGAGATAGATGGAGGAGCCAAGCATGTGAGCTACAAGAACGACAGCAACGAAGAGCTCGATTCTATGATATCGCTGACTTCATTGAGAAGCAGGTGAATATACTTACAGACCCAGTTTTCGGAAATATTCAGGACTCTCCTAATATGAACAAACCTAAACTACAGCCCAGAGCTAAAGGAGCCAGCTTTGCCACCACCGTTGGTACAGTGGGGAATAGATCTTGGTCTGCTACAAGGGAAGATGAAGTGAATGCACCAGCCAGGAGAGCATGCATTTGCTGTGGAGCAGGACACACGTTGATTAATTGTGCACAGTTGGGAAGAATGACACATGACCAGAAGATAAATCTGTTGAAGGAACATGGCATTTGCTTTGGCTGTCTATGCACAGGACACATGAGTAAGCATTGTCGTAAAAGACTTTCCTGTTCAAAGTGCAGTCGGAAGCACCCCACTGTCCTCCACAAAGAAACTGTGCCTGATGCTGAGTCACAAGAAACAAGCACAGAAGTGTGCGATATGCTGGTGTCAAGTGGCCTTACAGGGGCTGGAGACCAAGACTGTAAACTACCAATTGTTCCTGTGCAGGTGAAGTCAAAAAAGGGAAGCAAAATAGTTACCACCTATGCTTTCCTGGATCAAGGAAGCACTGCTGTATTTTGTACAGAGAGCCTTATGCATAAGCTCAACGTAATGGGAAAAAAGAGCCACATCCTGCTACGGACAATGGGCCAGGAGAAGGTTGTAAGTAGCAATATTGTTTCTGGACTGGAGGTTGCAGCATTAGGCGGAGGTGATTTTCTCGAGCTGCCAAAAGTGTACACGCAAGAGTCCATGCCGGTTTATAAAGGGAATATTCCAACAAAGAGTGACATCAATAAATGGCCTCATCTGCGACACATTCACCTACCACAAGTCAACGAAGGAATTGAACTCCTAATAGGAACCAACGTACCGAAGGCTTTGGAGCCACTAGAAGTGGTTTGTAGTGTGGATGGAGGTCCGTTTGCCACAAGAACAATGTTGGGATGGACCGTGAATGGACCTTTGGGAGGAGGCAGTGGAGAGACAGATGATTGTAAACAGCCGCATGTAACTGTCAACCGGGTTTCTGTGGTTAACCTCGAGGATCTGTGGCAGCAACAGTATAAAAATGACTTCCCGGAAACCAGTTTGGATGAGCAACCTGCAATGTCCAGAGAAGATTTGAAATTTATGGACTCTGTCATGAATACAGTGAGGCATTTGAATGACCATTATCAAATCAATTTACCTCTACGGCACAGCGCAGTATGCATGCCAAATAACCGAAAGATCGTTGAGCAGCGTTTGCAGCATCTTAAGCGGCGTCTGCAGAAAGATTCAGTATTTTTCCAGGAGTACTACAACTTTATGAATGAGCTGTTTGTCAAAGGTTATGCTGAAAAGGTGCCGGAAGAGGAGCTGTACCGTGATGATGGAAAAGTGTGGTATATCCCGCACCATGGAGTTTACCATCCCATAAAAAATAAGATAAGAGTTGTATTTGATTGTGGAGTTACTTATCAGGGAACATCGCTGAATGCTCAACTCCTGCAGGGCCCCGATTTGACCAGCTCTTTAATTGGTGTGGTAACTCGCTTTAGAAAAGAGCCAGTGGTGATGATGGCTGACATTGAGTCCATGTTTCATCAGGTACAGGTCACACCTGACGATACGGACCTGCTCCGGTTCCTCTGGTGGCATGATGGAGATCTGGAACAACCGCCCACTGTGTACAGGATGAGGGTGCATTTGTTTGGGGCCACATCATCACCGAGCTGTGCAAACTACGCTCTCAGAAGGTGTGCTGAGGATTATGGACATCTCTACAGCAATGAAGCTATAAACTGCCTGCGCCATTGTTTTTATGTTGATGATTGCCTACTCTCAGTGACAACGGAGGAAAAGGCAGTGTCCCTACATCATGAACTGGTCTCTCTATGCTCAGAAGGAGGATTTTCTCTTACCAAATGGATTTGTAACAGACCTGCCGTGCTTGATGTCATCCCTGTAAGTCGCAGGGCAAAATGTATGGAGCAGCTGAACATGGAGTTCGATCCCATGGCTGTGGAAAGAGTGTTGGGAGTGGAGTGGTCTATTAAATCTGACTCATTCAAATTCAAGGTCAATTTGAAAGACCGACCTCTCACCAGAAGAGGGATACTCTCAACTGTCGCTTCCATATATGATCCTCTAGGAATGTTGAGCCCTGTAATATTGACAGCCAAGAAGATTTTGAGAGACCTGTGTAGTAGAGAAGTGGGTTGGGATGACCCTGTCCCCGAATCTGTCTCCCTGGAATGGTTAAAGTTTATCCAACAGCTCCACCTGCTGGACAAATTTGAGGTTAGCAGGTGTTTGAAGCCACCACAGTTTGGAGAAGTGTGCACAGCCCAACTACATCATTTCTGTGACGCCAGCGAGAATGGATATGGAACAGTGACCTACCTGGTGTCTAAAAACAAGAACTCTGAACTGCACAGTGCATTTGTAATGGGAAAATCTCGTGTTGCACCTCTCAAGTGTGTAACTATCCCAAGAATGGAGCTCATAGCTGCAACTATGGCCAGTCGTATGGATGTTCTCTGGAGAAAGGAGCTGCAGTTAGACCTTCTGGATTCAGTCTTTTGGACAGATAGCGAATCTGTGCTCAAATACATTAATAATGAGACCTCACGATACAAAGTGTTTGTGGCAAACAGAGTGTCACAGATCCTCAAGGCTTCCCGTGCTGCTCAGTGGAAACATGTGGACACCACCAGTAATCCTGCAGACATGGCCTCCAGAGGGGTGAAAGTTGAGGTTTTTATTAAACACCTCACGTGGCTGTCGGGGCCTTGCTTTCTCTTACAGCCTGAGAGTCAGTGGCCGGTCAGTCCACAAATAATTGGAAGGCTTTCCCCTGAAGATCCTGAAGTGAAAAGAGCAGCTGTAGTGAATGTTATACAGGCAGAGGAAGAGCCAGTGTCTAAACTGATTCAGTATTTTTCCACTTGGATGCGCTTAAAGAAAGCTGTGGCATGGATCCTGAGGGTTAAAGACTCGCTTCTTTCCAGGGCAAAGAAGAGAAAGCAAGGTACACGTCAGTCTGACTTGAGAAACGAAGATACTCCGGAAAATGAAATAAGAAAGATTAAGAGGACTGCTGTGGTATCCAGTCTTACAGTTGGAGAACTGGAGAACGCTGAATTGGCTATTGTAAAGTATTGCCAGCAGAAGACATTTCCGGACGAATTGGCTAGTCTTGAGAAAGGACAGTCTGTGAAAACGTCTAGTCATCTCCGCAAGCTCAGCCCACAGCTGCAAGATGGAATCTTGAGAGTTGGTGGAAGACTCAGTAGGTCCTCTATGCCTGTGGAAATGAAACATCCCATAATAATGGCAAAACATCTCCATGTTTCAGAGCTCCTCCTTTGGCATGTACACCAGGAGGTGGGACACGGTGGTCGTAATCATATGTTGTCTAAATTGAGAGAGCGGTACTGGATAACTAATGTGAGCACAGCAATAAGGAAGGTGTTGTCCAAGTGTATCATCTGTCGTCGCTTAAACGCTCCACCTGTTCACCAGAAGATGGCAGACTTGCCTTGCGATCGAATTGTGCCTGATGAGCCACCTTTTACTCGCGTTGGAGTGGACTGCTTTGGGCCGTTTGAAGTTAAGAGTAGGAGAAGCATGGTAAAGCGATACGGCGTAATCTTCACCTGTTTGGCCATTAGAGCAGTCCATATAGAAGTGGCACAATCATTGGACACTGACTCATTCATCAATTCGCTCCGACGCTTTATTGCCAGGAGAGGCCAAGTCAGAGAGATCCGTTCGGATAATGGCACTAACTTCGTAGGAGCAGAGAGAGAACTAAGAGCTGCCATTGAGAACTGGAACCTGAAGCAAATCAGTGATGTCATGCTGCAAAAGGAAATAAAATGGAGTTTTAATCCTCCAACTGGCTCACACCATGGGGGGCCGTGGGAAAGACTTATAAGATCTGTCCGAAAAGTCCTCAATTCTACCTTGCGAGTGCAAAGCCTAGATGAAGAAGGCCTGTATACTATGCTTTGCGAGGCCGAGGCCACAATAAACAGTCGACCAATCACAAAGGCCTCCTTGGATTTGAACGATCTTGAAGCATTGACTCCAAATCACATCCTGTTGTTGAAAACCTCTCCATCATTACCACCTGGAGTGTTTGAGACCACAGATAAGTACGCTACTAGGAGATGGAAGCAGATACAATATATGTCTGACTTGTTTTGGAAGAGGTGGGTGAAGGAATACTTGCCTCAACTTCAAGAGCGCCAGCGATGGACAGGAACAAGTAGAAACCTTGTGGTCGGAGATCTTGTCCTCATCGTGGACAACACAGCACCTCGAAACTCGTGGCCAATGGGACGAGTGATGCAAACCTTCCCAGATCAAAAAGGATTTGTCCGTCAGGTGCGGATAAAGACTCGGACCAGTTGTTTGGATCGACCTATAACGAAGATCTGTCTCTTGCAGGAGTCAGAGGCTAGTTAAATGGCCATAGCCCAGAGTTCAAAGTGCCATTCAAAAGTCCAAAAGACGTTCAAAAGTAATCCTCAATGCCTAATTCTAAAGATAAAGAGTAGTTTAAAGTCGCTATTAGTCAGTCTGTCCTCACTTGGAGATATTACAAGTCTTATGTCTCCTACTTATATAAAAGATAATTATTGGGTAATAATTAAGGGGCTGGTGTGTAGGAGCCACACAGTACCACAGCCATCATGTCACATGGCTGGTTGCTCGGCAACGCTTGGGGGGCGTCAGTCACGTGGACGTAGGCGGTGAATGCCGTAGTTTTCAAATAGGGCACCTCAACAGCGCCCAGGTAATGGCTAGAGAGGGAACCTGGGTAGCCGTATTTTTCGTTGACCGTTTTGTTAGTTTGTGACCACGCATTCTGAACCGTGTACACGATTCTATTTAACTGGTAATCCATCTAAACCACGAAGCCGCTGTTTTAACGTTATATCAGCAAAAGCAAGACGCGATTCATACGTGCCTCTTACAACAAACGCAGCGCGTCATCTAAGGTACAGGACCCTTTCCCTTTCTATATTAGCGACATAGGCTTAGAGTCGCTACATAACCCTTTATTTTAAAAAAGTTTTTTTCGTCTGCTATCATAAGTAAAACCTCTTAATAAGCCATGGAGTTTTCAAACGGGTTTTAGTTTTATTGTCCTCATGCCTCTGCTGTGATTGACAACCGTCTCCATGGAGACTCAAGGGAAAGGGGCGGAGTTAAATGGTCCGCTCAGAGCAGAGTGAGAGAAAGGCACAGGAGCAAAGTGGGAAACTCTGTTTTAGCGGAAGAAAACTCCACCACGTCCTCTTAAAACACAACACTCGGCACATCACCGTCTGAGATGAGGCCGATGAGGGCGGTGTCGTCTGCAAACTTGATCAGTTTTACGGACCGGTGACTGGAGGTGCAGCAGTTTGTGTACAAGGAGGAGAACCAGGGGGAAAGTACACAGACCTGAGGGATGCAGGTTTGTGTAGTCCGAGTGTCCGAGACAAGCTTCCACAGCTGCACAGAGGCGACAGTGGTGCAGATGGTGGAGCCGGTTGTCTTATGATCTGAAGGCCGGGGGTTCGAATGCCGGCCCCTGCAGGTCTATGGACAAGACCCCACGTGCCTCAAGTGTCTGCATACACTGGTGCATGAATGAGAGTGTGAAAGGCTGAGTGGTTCATTGCTGTAAATAACGGAACAGAACAGAACAGACTTTATTTTCAAGTAGAAATTCATCTTTGGCTCATGCAATAGAATACAATATTGCAGAACAGTTCAGTCCAATTCTGTGGCGATTGTGTTTAGGTCGCTGCTTCATCCAGAATTTCCACCGCACAAGCGACAAAAGATTTTTTTTAGGTAATGTCGGTTGAAAAGTGCTATATAAACTGACTGACTTCTCTCTATCAGAAGTGAGAAAACCGGATCCTTCAGAAAGAAATTGCTTTTTCGGTTAAAAAGAGTTGACCTTTAAGCTAAACTGTGCAGGGGGGGAAAAATGCAGTGCAAATTCTTTCATGGGCAGAGCGTGGATGGAGACCAAAATGACTTCCTGATTTGTGCTTGACCTCGTTTTTCCCAGAGAATAATCAGAGTCAAAGAGAAAACACATAATCCATAATCCATAGATCTGATGCTCTGTGCTGAGAATACACCCTCTGAAACTGGAAGAAATCTCAGTGAACACTCAGCAGCATAGGTTTGGCATATTAGTTTCAGGGATAGTATGCAAAAACATAATAATTTAAAGACGCTTTCCTCCAGATTATATCTTAAATATAGTTTCCATATGCAGATTTTGTTGTGAGGGACACCATTGTGGCACAACAATTTTTTCGTGTACTTCAAAATAGATGCTTTCAAATTTGCCGGATAGGATTAGGAGGACTGATTAAATGGGGTCAATCCATGTTAAATGTTTTAGAGATGAACAGATTTAGATGGTTTGGACTGAGGAGGGACAGTGAATAGAAGTGTGCAGTTATAGTTCCTGAAAGAGTAGCCACCCTTTTCCCACGCCCCATGAGCCCTTGCATGAGTTATGGCAACGTTTAAGACCCAGAAGACGTAAAGCTATGTGTTCACAATAAATTTACTACTGAAAATCGTACCGTCGCACTTATAGCCCATGTGGATATCTTCTGACTGTGCGATTTTCTTTACAAAGACTCACTTTTTTCTTGAACCTATAACCACTGATCTGCCCGGAAACTCTGAGACTAAAGATATTGTATCAGTCGTCCCTCCCCAAAAAACGCTTGTGCAACAGTGTCACAGGGGTCTGGAGAGGATTATGTGTTTAATATATGATAATGAATGCACGGGAACAAGAACAGGGTGTTTTTTTCTGTGACTGAAGTCTGTCTCACAAACAGCGAATTCTCCTTCACAAACACACGGGACGGGGCCATTGTGAAAGCCAGGGGGGGGATTCAGTGCTGTTTCAATTGCAGGATTCGGCAACGTTTAAGTCCCAGAATGTTATTTGAAAACAGGTCCCGGGTTTGATTCCCCGGGCGGAGGGTGGATGTCCTCCCCGTAGTTGTTTAGTCTGCGTTTTTTCTCATCGACCCAAAGCTTTCACCGTAGACCATTCCTCCAACTTCTGACCTGTGAAGTGCTCTTTGTTCAACCCAGTCCTTATGACAGGTCTGCTTTCGTTACAAAGATCCATTTTCTACCAGAGTTATTTGGTTTTATTGCTCGTTTTTTACAAATTCCAATATATGTGGCTTTTAGAAATAAATGTTACTCAGGCAAGATTTTAGAGTATCATTATGTTATTGTTGCTCCTTTTTTTTCTTTTGACCAGTGTAGGCTCTCATCAAGTAGGCCTATCTATCTATCTATCTATCTATCTATCTATCTATCTATCTATCTATCTATCTATCTATCTATCTATCTATCTATCTATCTATCTATCTATCTATCTATCTATCTATCTATCTATCTATCTATCTATCTATCTATCTATCTATCTATCTATCTATCTATCTATCTATCTATCTATCTATCTATCCAACTCTCCATCTACCTACCTACCTACTTGATCAGACTGGCAGAATATTCTACAATCACTTTCAGACAATAAATGTGATTTTTTTTTTTGTGCAGTATAGTGTAAATTTGTGTAAGTGTATATAAGAAAACAAATACAATCAATAAAAACATCAACATAGAATTAATCAATTACAGTAAGAGGCAAGAGTGCAGATAAGATTCTTTCAGTTATACACCCTTAAAAGTCAAAAAGTACTTGGAGATATGATACTTGAGTACTAAGTAACTGTTTGAGCGAAAACTACAGATTTATTTTCAATGACGATAAGAAAGTAAGTAAATGTGTTATTTTTTATTGCACCGTACAACCAGTGTTGGGGAAAATACTTTGAAATTGTATTTAGTTACTAAAAACTAGCCTTAAAGTGTATTTTGTAACACATTACACACGTTACTTTGTCTAATCAGAGTACCGTATTCTGAATACTTTAAAATACTTTCACATTGATTGACTACAATTGTTGGAACACCAGTTATAAACTCACTGATCAAAAAGTCTGTTGGCAAATGGAGCGGCAAATCCAGCATCATGTGACACGTGTGGTGTTTGTATGAACTGTGGCATAAAGCGTTTTAAATCTTTGTTCTATTGTAGGAGGAAAAGCATGTCAACATTAAAACTAATTTCTTAATAATATTGTGCAATATGAAGCTAAAATGTAATGACCAATACTGTGATGTATTCCCCTGACATTCGGAAAGTAACTGTATTCTATATACTTTCAAAGGAAAGTGTTACTTAAAGGAACAGGCACCGTTTTTCCATACTGAGATATGTTCTTACCTGAGCTTAGATGAGTTTATACGTACTTGTCTGGTCTTTGTGCCAGCGGAAGAGCTTGGTCGCTTCTAACTTCACCCCCGTTTGGAGCGATAGGAATATACTGGGAGAGCCCAAATGCTAACAACATCTTTAGTCGTTTTGCATAACTGAGTGCACACACAAAGGCCAAACAGGTACTGAACAACTTGTCTAAGCTCAGGTAAGAACATATCTCAGTATGAAAAAACGGTGGCCTGTTCCTTTAATACAGCTACTCCAAATGAGTATTCTGAATACATGTATTTAGTTACTCCCCAACACTGCGTACAACTAAATGGTGTTCTGTCTGGATGCCTTCAATGCTCCTCTGATCCTCTGAAACAAAACAATTCTGAAGAAAACGGTGCATGAGACGAGGTACATCTATTTTATCGAAGCATTTCCCCCGTAAATATTTACTCATAGGGGAAAAAGCAACGATTATTTTACTCAAGCAAGAGTAAAGAGACATCAATATAATTCTTCTCAAGTAGAAGTAAAAAGTACAGTTACTCAAGTAAGCTACATGTACTTGAGTAAATGTAAGTGAGTACTACCCGCCTCTGCAGCTGAGCACGATATAGTATAAGCACGTTGTAACACTGCACGCACACACACGCGCGCACACACGCACGCTATGCCCCCGTGAGAGTCCGCAATAGGAATACTAAAGCAGCCGCTTTCATTCAGGGCAGTGGGCGGCGCGCGTAAAGACTCGACTACACCACGCTCCGCGCCAATCTGCGTCCGAAATCTCAGCCCCCACAGTCGCGACCCTCCAAAGCTCCCTCTCTCTCTCCCTCTCTCCCTCTCTCCCTCTCTCCCTCTCTCCCTCTCTCTCTCTCCCTCCTGCCTCCCGTCATCGCAAAGCACAGCCAGCGGAGGAGCGATGAGCTGCGAGTAGGGCACCGCTCGCGCTCCGTCTTCTTTCACCATTGAGGCTTTTTAAAAAGAACATTACTACAACGTTCTGTTCCGTCTCGATGGCTATGCGTACGACTGCGCGCGGAGCGAGGACGTTGGCTTCCCGGCTGCTCCTGTTAAGTCACATAGCAGGTAAGAACAGCCCGAGCGAGCGCGCGGTGGAGATGGCATGCGACGCTGCCAAATGGCCCCGTTTTAAAACACAGCCCGTGCGCGCGTTTTGCTCCCAAAATGTATCGCCAGTGACCATTTGCAGAAGCACTTTGCTGCAGCTTAGAGGTAGATACACTGGACACGGCTCTCCACACGTGTTGAGGAGAGATAAGCATCCACCGCACTTGAGCACGGGGCGCGCGTAAAAGCGGAATTGTTGGTTTTGCTTCTGGATCCAATTGAAGTGTTTTTTCCTCGGCGGTGTCATTGTCAATCTGTGTTTCTGTGTTTGTATGGGAGGGGGGTTCTCCAATGCTCCAAATGTGCGCTGGTTATTAGGCTGATGCTTTCATTTGCAGAATTGAAATACCTGGCTGTAGTTCGTGCTCTTCTGTATAAGGTCTTCCCTCGTCTAGACCTGAGCTGAGTGACTATAAGGATCTTCTCAGGGGTGCGCTCGTCTAATCGGATTAGGCTGGTATCTGTTGCCAATGAAGTCATGTAGCCAATCAAGTAATTGCTTTTCCAGCAGTCTGAGTGAGTTGTTCGTCAATTGTGGTTCCGTTTTTCCATCACACCATCGCAGCCTACTATGTTGCATGGCATGGAAATATGACTCAAACCTGTTGCTTTTTAGCCTCTGCGTTTAACCCCAAATCCGAAAAGCCATTGTGTTTATGGGCATTAACTTCTTAACCCCTGCCTTAACCGAGCACATTTTCTCCTGTTCAGCTTCACCCAAATCTAAATGCTTCTTGAATGGAGTTTACAGCCTGTTGCAAAGAACTTCAAAACTAAGATTTTTCCTGCGCTGTCGTCACTTTTTTGTCGTATTCTTGGTGCTTTTTGGTATTAGAGAAAGTGTATAATGTGTCATCTTTGGACACAGAGTCACAGTTGTAAAAGGGGTTTAGGCAGAATAAGTCTTGGCTTCAGCCTAAACCCCTTTCGGTCAGGCATCATTTAGATTAAATTCTTAATGTATGTGTTTTCTTATTGTATAATGTCTAAGATCTTTGGAAAACATGTGATTTAAATGTTCATAATGACCGAAGAAAATAAATTAACTAACTAACTTTTACGTCTACATTTTTGTTGCTTTTTTGCCACTTTTTTGTAAGTGTTTAGTTGCTTTTTCATCACTCCTTTGTTTTGTTTTTGTTGCTCTTTTGATTTGAGTAAAGTAAAGGAGAAAATGTACTTTGTTAAAGGGCCAGGCCACCATTTTTCCATACTGAGATATGTTCGTACCTGAGCTTATAAGTTCATACGTACCTGTCTGGTCTTTGTGCCCGTGGAAGAGCGTGGGAGCTTCTAGCTTCACCCCCGTTTGGAGCCATAGGAATAAACCGGGAGAGGCCAAATGCTAACAACATCTTTCAGAGCCGTGGGAAGATATTTTAGTCAGGGGGCGCTGAGGGACAAATTTTACCCCCAAAATACTATAAATAAATTGATCTTTTTCCTCACATCAGATTTTTTTTTCATCACTTTTTTTGTTGGGCAGTCATCTCATTTTTGTCAAGTTTTCGTGACTTTTTTTTTGTCACTTTTTTGTCAAATTCTTATCACTTTTTTGTTCATTTTTTCTACATTTTTCGTCCAGTTTTTCTCACTTTTTTGTCAATTTTTTTTCCATTTTTGTCATTTTTTTGTCACATTTTTTGTCGTTTTTTTTTTCAATTTTTATTCAATTTTTTGTCATGTTTGTGTCAATTTTTTGTCACATTTTTAGTATTTTTTTTGTAATTTTTTCTCACTTTTTTGTCAATTTTCCATCATTGTTTTCGTCTCAGTTTTGTTGCTATTTTCACACCTTTTTTCCAGAAGCTTTTGGACTGGGGTAAAGCTGGAGAAAATGTGCTCGGTTCAGGTGGGAGTTAAGGGGTTGATATTTCCTGCAGCTCACAAACTATCCACCAGGGGGTGCTGCAGCGCCCTCAGCACCATGGGTTCCCAACGCCTTAACATCTTTGGTCGTTTTCCGTGACTGAGCGCTCGCACAAAGACCAGACAGGTCAGCTCATCTAAGCCCAGGCATATCTCAGTATGTAAAAACGGTGGCCTGTTCCTTTAAGGCGGTGGTTAAGAGGTTTAAATAAACTGGAAAGTGCAAACCATGGTCATACTCATATAAAAGACCAGAGCAGGAAAACCCCAAATGAGGCAGTGACATGGGTCGAGCTAAGCCAGAATAATATAGAAAAAGCTTTCATCTAGATAAGGATGGAGGTCCAACCAGATTAGTCAATGACTGTCCGAAAATGTACAGTTATATAACGTGTTTCTAATTACGCTGAGCGGCTAAGCGGAGCAACTGGAAGGTTGGTGGTTTTATTGTAGCTGCATCCAGTGCTTTTATTGTGTCCTAGAGCAAGACTCTTCACCCGCCTTGCCTGTGTTGACCCCATTATGAGTGTGTGATTGAGCGATGAGTGCTGGTCGTGAGGGTAAACGTTGGCACCGTTTATCCATTGCATTATTATTTCATTGCGCCACTTTAGAATGGCAAAGTATCCCTTGTTCTGTGCCAAATGTCATTCCATGTAACTTTCATGTCAAGCCAAAATTTCGTTTATGAATTGAAAATGTTGACACATATTGTAGAGTCCAACATTGAATCCATCTGTCTCATCGGTCCAGTTTGTAGGATGTGCTCTTGGTGGTTTTGAAAAAAGCTGAGGACACAAGGAATTAAGCTTCACTCTGTGTGTACAGGCAATTCCCTATTTGAAAGCTAAGAAACTCTCAGGTTTAGTCACTGACCTTTCACTACTTGGGTCCTGTACTGGCACGGATAGAACTAAAACTACTAGTAAAGTTTTTAGCTTTCAAATGAGGCGTTGCACGTGGGCTATAAATAAAAACGTGATGAAACGGCAACAGAAAAATGGATGAAAACATGAAAAAAGGGACAAAAAGCGATCAAAACACAACAATAACATGACAAAAAAAGCAACAAAAACGTGACATAAACGCGGCGAAAACCTGACAAAAAAGTTTTAGTTTAGTTTAGTTTATTGGTTTATTTGGCAGGGACAGTGTTAATGAACAAGCCAGTCCGGATAGATACAGACGGCATCTCTGGAATCGCCCATATATGGTCATGTTTGAAAACAGTTAAGGGGAAAACAATTTTGAAAAAATCTAAACTTTCTCTAATTATTTAAAAACTACTTTAACAAATGCTGAATTATGAATATAGTTTTCTACTAGATAAAGATACAGAGACATGGGGAGGAGCAAAGCGGTTCAACAGCCCATAAATACATAAAAAACGGAGAATGGGGAGGAGCAAAGCTAACCGCTAATGCTAACGGTTAGCTAGCGCTAGCTACAACAGCCGTTTTTTCACTTCTACTGAACAATCTGCTGTGACAAAATATCCATATGGGCCCGATTTACACCTGACTTTATTTGTGTGTGATAAATAAGTTCATATTCCACCAGAAAATGGCTAAAAAGAGTGGAAAATTGTGTTTCCCAAAAGATTCTATTTTCCCCCTTGGCGAGGCCACGCCCCCTTCTATGACGAGATGCCGTCTGTATCTATTGTAGCCTTGGACTAATTTCCATCCGTCGCCCCCCATGCGCACTCTCACACACACTGTCATTCATCCTGGCCTATTGTACATGTTTTAAGTGGTAGGGGAAACCGGAGCACCCGGAGGAAGCCTACGCAGACACAGGGAGAACATGCAAACTCCCCTGGTGGAACTCGAACCCAGACCTTCTAGCTGTGAAGCACAAGCGCTAGCAGCTGTACTACCGTGCCGAGGTCTGGTTTGTAGGCCTTAGCTTTCAAATTAGGCGTTAAGCTCTCCAGTCGAGAAGCTTTTAGAGGTTAAGGCAGGTGCTGGGACTGTGTAAGGAGGAGAGAGCCCATCCATCCATCCATCCATTTTCTTCCGCTTTATCCGGGGCCGGGTCGCGGGGGCAGCAGTCTCAGCAGAGATGCCCAAACTTCCCGATCCACACACACCTCCTCCAGCTGTTCTGGGGGAACCCCGAGGCGACAGCAGGCCAGCTCGGAGGCATAGTCCCACCACCGTGTCCTGGGCCTTCCACGAGGCCTTGTCCCACTAGGACATGCCTGGAACACCTCCCGCGGGAGGCGACCAGGAGGCATCCGAAACAGATGCCCGAGCCACCTCAGCTGGCTCCTTTCGACGTGGAGGAGCAGCGACTCTACTCCGAGCTCCTCCCGGGTAACTGAGCTCCTCACCCGATCTCGGAGGGTGCGCCCAGCCACCCTGCGAAGGAAACTCATTTCGGCCGCTTGTATTCGCGATCTTGTCCTTTCGGTCATGACCCAAGGAGAGAGCCCTTTTATGTTATTTTCCAAACTGGTTCTGCCTTAGGTACATGTGCAGCTCATTATGCCTTCTGCTTAATCACCTTGAGAGACAAAACTGAAAAGATAAACTACATTAAATCATGTATAATGTTTAAAGGCACACTGTGTAACATTTTGGACTATACGGTAGAACTTTACATTACGGGCCGGTAAGTCCTTGGTACTTACAGTGGTAATTACAGTGGTACTTACGGTGGAACTTACAGTGGCACTTACAATGGTACTTATGGTGGTAATTACAGTGGTAATTCTAGGTACTTATTGTGGTACCTAAAGGACACTATAGTGAGAATTACAAGGTATGTACTTCTAGATACAGTGGCAACTCTTAATGAAGTAATGAAGGTTGTACTTTCCCTCATGCTGATTTATGTTGTTTTATAGTTACACAATCCTAGAATTACGTCTGTATGTAGAAGTACCACATTTACGAATTGCTGCTGTAGTATTACCAATAAGCACCATAGATGTATCACTGAAACTACTAGAAACTATCATTTTAAGTACCAAAGTACATAGAAGTATGACCTTCATTACTAAGAGTTACCACTGTATCTCTTAGTAACAAGAGATACAGTGGTAACTCTGTGTCTCTCTAACCCCTAACCCTAATGAACAGTAATTATGACTTTTAGTACCACAATAATAACCTAGTAATTATCCTGTAATTACCACTGTAAGTACCACTGTCATTACGAGTAATTACCACGGACTTACCGGCCTGTAATGTAAAGTGTTACCCAATTTGATTTTTTTGGGGTAAAATTCTACACAGTGTGGCTTTAAGTATTTGTGAATAAATCAACATTAACTATTGTTATCGGTGGCATTTTGGTCACACGGTCATGTTTATGAAATCCTACATACCCGACCTAAAATGTTATTTCAAACCGATGCTCATATCACTCTCGCCATTCATAAAACTGTGCAGCCCTATCTTTTCCGAAATCATCAATAATACAAAATAATTGCATGGCATTACCCCATTATGTCCCGACGCTGCATCTATTATTGATTTCTCAGTTTACTCCCAGAGAGATGCTCATTTCTGACGGAACATCCCAATGCCATCTGTGCCACAATATGCTCGGACACCGGCCCCCCTCCCCGCTCCATATTGGCTGATCTCTGAAGCACGGATCACTACAGCGGCATTTCTCACTCGGAGCCCTGCGCCGCGGAGCCTCACAGTCGGGGTGGTCAGTGAAGTGTGGCCCTGCTCTCACCGCGGGACTGTACTGGAACATATGCCTCCCCCTACGCCACCTCCAAATCAGCAGAAACAAATCCTGCCCGCTGATCCGCTGTATACAAGCTCGTGCACACTGTTAGAAATGACAGGTTCTCTCAGTTCTAAAAGCACACGTTATTAGCACGTTATTATTGTGTTGCTGATTGTCTGTTGTTGCCTGACCTGTCCCAAACTAACCAGCGATCATCTGGCGAGTTGCACTTGATGTCCAAAGCACAAGAACGGTTTAATACAACTGTTTAGACAAGTATAAAAGTCAAGAGTGGTCATTGTGGTAAAGAAACAAGCCAGTCAAAAACTCGTGTTATACAGAGATACGTAGATCCCCCTCACTCACCCCGTGTGCCACTGACCAGCTTAATCCTGTCAATGTTTGCCAACGTCCCGCAGCAACATATATTTCATTAAAGGACCCCATCAATCTAAAACACTTTTTTAGATTGTTAAGTTCTAAGAAAACATTCCTGATGGAGTGGTATTATGTCCTTTATGTATGCTGGAGTAATTCTGCAACAGTCTCCAGGAAAATGCATTATGTAAATGAAAAAGTTTCTGGACTAACAAAGTGTAGTACACACACATCTGTGACCCATCACGAGAACGGGCGACACAACTCAGTTTTGGGGCATTTTGAGCGGGACATAGCTTTTGAAAGTGTCGTCTCCAAAGTTTGCAACAATGTGATAGTATTTGGAGAAGATGTGGAAAGCTGAATTTAGGAACCGGAAATACGTCAAAGAGAAGAATCGGCCTCTAAACTTTTGGGCTGTTCTCACCTCTCAGTGACAATAGGGCTCATTTACATCTCATTTAGAAAAGCCATCCCGCTGTAAAGCTCCCCCTGTCCTGTCATGTGTGTGGGGTTTCAGAGTTCACTCACTCAAACGCACAGAAACTGATCCACAATAGGCCTATGAGTAAAACTACTTTTTTGTGTGGCATTTGTCACTAAAGGATGTGTCAACAACACAAACCAAAGCAGCGGTGCCTCCTCCCCGAACAACAGAAGGAAACAGGAGACGAGCGTATTCTAACGTGGAAACAGACGAGACATCAGAGATCAACACAAACGCTAAATCCACCGGAATAAAAAGATACAAAACTTACTGTTTGTGCTTTTGCTGGAAGCTTTTTTTTAACACTGAAGCTGAGGCGAAAGAGCCGTCCTGTCTGGGGAGCAGCGTCTCTGTCCCGCTGTCGATGCTTTGCTCTCAAGGCTCTTCATGAGGAAGCGGCCCCACATAATCTGTGATTAATAAATCCACTTCCAAACATAGTAGTAAGTAAGTAATCTTTATTTATATAGCACCTTTCACAGGCAAAGGCCACAAAGTGCTTCACAACACAGTAAAAGCAGAAATTACATACAATATAAAAATGTTCGTTGTAACGTCCACGGTTCAGCTCGTCTGCTACAATACACCATTACTGCAGCTTAAACATGTAGAGGCTTCTTTGTGGCTTCAATTGAACGATTCTGCTAAAAAGCAAAAATCACCAATTTGCAAAAAAAAAAAAAAAAGTTTTTCTCTAAACTTGAGCGGCCGACTCGTGTCCCTGGTTCTCGCGATGGGTCACATTTGTCCAGCAAAGAGAAGAAGCTTCTCTTCCTCTGTTTGTTACGTTTGGATGGTTTTCTGCGGCAGCTGTGGTGGTGCTAACATATAAAGTATAAATCACCAGGATTTATAGACCATTGTTAAACAAAATATAAATGTGTGAATCCTCACAGCATTACTTTTAAAAGTAACTTGTTACCTCGTTACTCCTCTAAAAAATATTGCTTTACTGTGCTAATTTATATGTTTGTGAAATCACGACTTCCGCTTCCAGGTCTTAGCATACCGGCTACTATGCGAGAAAAAAAATATTAAAAACACTTTAATACAACAATCAATATTTATGAAACTCAACGGGGAGCGACTGAACCTACTTATTTCTCAGACTCATTAGCCATTAATGCCTCACCTACTGCTAAGAAAGTAATATTAACTAAAGTTGCTACTTCCGGGGTTAGCGTAGCTGCTGTGCCGTTAGCATTCATCTCCGCTAAACCAGAAGTACCGATTTTGATAAATATTACTTTTTTAGCAGTAGGTTCAGCATTTTTGGCTACTGGGCCTGATAAATAAGTTTGTTCAGGAACTCTCTGTTGAGTTTCAGAAATATTGATTGTGGCATTAAAGGATCTGTATCATGCTATTTTAGCCATTCCAAAGTTAAGTATAGGCATTTATATGACATATTGTACCTCTACCACTATGGAGCACTCATTTTTGCGGTAAAAACGCAGCTCACGGGGTTCACCTCTGTGGTTTGAAAGTTCAGGCCAATTCCGATCACTTCAGTCCCTAATTTTGTGGCCTAATTTTGTACATAATTATGGAATAGAGGTCATATGTTCACAGGGAGATACCATCTGGACACTCAGCACTTTCAGGAAACTAATGCAGTTCCATACAGTGTGATAAAAGTGGCTGTGGCTGCAAATACTGCTGGGTACGTGCTTTTTATCGCCTAAACTAACAATCTTGGTATGATTTATACTTAGTTGATGTTCCGAATTACAACATCAAAGAAGAAGAAGTTCAACAAATCCTTCTTTTAATGAAGGATTAAGCATTTGCCGTCAAACATTGCAATTTATGAACAGCCAACAAACAAAAATGGACTGGATTTTTCTTTTTCCTTAAATCTAGAGTTAGGGGAAATCTCTTTAACAAGATTTATCTCTGTGAGTGGGGATTTCTTTGGCTGATGCACAGAGCTCTAGTGCAGAAGGATAAAGTGTGTGCGTGTGAGTGTGAGTGTGTTCAATTTACAACACAAATAATCTCGTCTTATGGCAAAGTAAACCTAAAGGACCGATGACACGCTGTGACCCTCACAAATCACAAAAAGAGGGCGTGGGGAAAACAAGCTCTGGCTATTGCTTTGGCGTCATTTTCTTGCTTGTTATGTCGTGGTTTTCATTGCTTCACTTTGCTTTTCTGGATAAAGTCTGACATTGTGATAGTGATTTTATTGGATGGACATTTATGCTAAAAAGAAATATAAAACAACATGGTGTGGCAACGTTATTGACCCTTTCTCACAGCAAGGTATTCCTGGCTTTGATTCCTAAACAATGTTAAGTTTTCAGTCAAAGGATAGAGTTCGTGTGTAGTCTGTTAGTACTGCCACATCTGGACCAGGATCCACATGTTTCAGAGTAAACCCATAAAGAATGAGCCTGTACTTGCACATTCATACCCCCATTATTCCAGTTGGGCTTTACCCAAATCTATATAACGCCTCGTTTGAAAGCTACAAAACTGATCTAAACAGATCTTTTTCCTCGCATTGTTGCCGTCACTTTTTGGACTGTTTCTTTCATCAAATTTTTCTTCTTTTTTGTCAGTCTTTCATAGGTTTTTTGTCATGTTTTTGTTGCTATTTTTTTCAAGCTTTTAGATTTGGGCAAAGCCAAACTGGAGAAAATGTGGTCGGTTCAGGTCAGGGTTAGCGATTAAAAAGAGACAACGTTTTTTAGTAAGAAAAGCTCATTATTTGTCACATATGTGCGTTCCAGACAACTGGTAACTGTTTTTTTGGTGCATTCATATGGACTGGGGAGCTCGTTGTCCCCAGTTGGTTTGTGTTCATGTGATTTTCATGCAATTTTAAAGAGGGGATGTTGATGTCATTATAGCGCTTAGCTGAGCTAATCATTTATATGTGTTAACGTCTCAAACATTAGTTATATTAGTATAAAATATCATGTAAATTTATTTTTTGCTAACGTTAATGTCGGGCATTTCACTCGCAATTTCACTATGACGAGGATGACGACAGCTCACACAAAACTCAAAAAAGTAGCAATCAGCTGATTACCACAGTAGAGCTTCCCACAGAAGTCGTTTTGACCCGAGTTCCCCAGTCGTTTTCCACAGTTGAGCGAGCATTCACGTGCATTCCCCAACTGGGACATGAACGCACCATTTTTCCCACTTCCCACAGGTGAATAAGCTTGTATGTAAACAAAACGGCTAATGCTACAACAGTTAGCTCATACGATGCTAATGTCCTTTGAAAGTTTCTCCAAACCAGATATAATTAAATACATGTGACTTAATGTTATGTTCAAAGCTGGGCCCAAAAGTACCGCTCACTTCACTGATTCAGAGGTTTTGTTACGGTCTTAACGTTAGCTGCGCCTCCACTGGGGAGAACCGTCTTCATCTCGTTTATGAACTCGTAGCAGTCTGGAGGTTTCCGAGTTTACAAGTTGTAATTACCAGTTCGAGCAGCGTTCCAAGGCATTTTTAAAGTGGGAGGTAGGAAATTTACCAGTTACCAGTTGCCTGGAACGCATACAGATGCCATCTTTGCAAATGCCCATATATGGTCATGTTCGAAGCAGCTAGAGGGGGAAAACAAAGAAGAGAAAAAAACCTGAACTTTCTCCCATTTCTCCACCAGTACTTTAGCAAACGCTGAATTATGAAGATGTCTTTCAACAAACAAATATACAGATACATGTAGAGGAGGAAAGTGGATCAACAGCTCATAAATACAAAAACAACAACAATGCTAACCAGGAAGTATGCTAACGTATGCTAATGTTAGTGAAGGATGCTAACGAGTGCCATCTTTCGCTTCTACTCAACAATTTGCTGTGAAAAGACATCCATATGAGCCCAATTTTGGCTTGACTTCATTGGTGTGTGATAAATATGTTTATACTTTGCCAGAAAACGGCGAAAAAGAGCGATTTTTTATCATTCTCTTGGTGATTTCTCATGAGCACGATTGACTAGCGGACGAACCAATCCGGAAATAAACATAATTGCAAGATCTGCTCATGTCCAAAAGTGCGAGTAGCTGATCACCAGACAAAGGATTCTTCATTCATTTTCACTTTTGCAACTTTCTCCCTGCACACACAGTGGTTGGGCCTTTTGCAGCAGACCCAAATTTGATATTGAATAATTTATCGGCTTTACCCTCTGTGGTATTTAGCCTCTCCTTCTCTCCGACTGTCTCGGGCCTTTTCATTTCGCCTCAATCTGAGCCATTTCACCCACAAGTGCTTCTCTTTTCTGCCTAATCCACTTAGCTGCGCTCTGCTCTTCCTGTAGCGGTGCTGGCTATTTTGGAACTGCCACCAGGACATCACTTCGGCTTTGATGCTGAGAGCTCTGGACACAAAAAAGGATACTGGGTAGTGTCAGCGGGACTGCTATGATTCATGACGCTTGTGTGCAACGCCATGCAAATATAGTGTAACCGAGCAGTGGCATCAGAGTAACAGCAGGTGCGACAGTGGAGAGTCTGGACTGATCAATACAAGCAGTAACAATATAAGAATTGACTATATTGGAAGAGTCTAGTGAAGAAAGATGAGAGTTAGCTCAGAACTATGCATTTGCTGTAGGTGTTAGCATATCAATTTTAAAGGGGATAGATGCAAGTTCGTCATTTTATACTCACTACTGCCACCTCAGGTCTTATTCGTCACTGCAGCTTCTATATTAAGCTCATGCATGCACTTCGGACCCAAATTAACACCTTTTTGAGCGACAGTGCAGGATTTTAGAGAACAGGTCTGAGCTCATTCTACACATTAGGACATGGCTGGAACATGTAGGGCAGGAGAAGGCAAGTTTGCTTGGGGGAGGGCCGATTTTCTTCATGGTAAAAAGACCAAGGGGTGGATCTGCCAATTTTAGCCCAAAGTAAAGCACCATTTTCTACAAATGCCAGCATTGTCTGTACATGATTATGGCCATACCGTTAAACGACACCAGTCTGGTATCGGGAGAAAAAGTTAAGGTTCTACTGATATCTAAAGCAGGCCCGGAAAAAAAACAAAAAACAGGCTTTGATGCCGTTAGTCCAGGGACAACATTAAAGGAAGAGACTTTGTTGTTTCAGCTCAAGTCAAATGATTTGGTTTTTCCATTTTTTTCAGTTTCTTGCCCAGTGTTTGCCCCATTTCACCCAATCTTTTTTTCTTTCTTATTTTTCCCAATTTTTTTCTTGTTTTCACAATAGTTTTTTCCTTCTTGCTAATTTTCCCAAATTGATTCCCTATTTTTGCCCCTTTTTTCCCCCAAAACAATTTTAACAGAATTTTGCCTTATTTTTAGCCGCATTTCCCTTTCACATTTTGTTTAGAAATTTTGAAAGATTTGACTGTATTTTGCACATTTTTAGAGTATTCAAACAGGCAATTGACTTTGTGTAATAATATCATCTTCAATATTATTTAAAAAAATCCTGAGGGCCAGAGCTTCTGTGCTGGAGGGCTGGATTTGGCCCTCACTCATAGTTAGTGGTTGTGTGAAGCCATTTATAGTGAAACAACTGAGTTTGCAATTTTTAAATCATATTGAAAAAAGACCCAAAATGACCCTGATCAAAAGTTTACACACCCCAGTTTTTAATACTGTGTGTTGCCCCCTTTAGCATCAGTGACATGGAGTGTTTTGTGGTAATGGTGGAGAAGGTTCTGTATATGATCTAATGGTAAAGTGGCCCATTCTTCTTGGCAGAAAGCCTCCAGTTCCTGCAAATTCCTGGGCTGTCTTGCATGAACTGCACGTCTGAGCTCTCCCCACAGTGGTTCAATGACACTGAGGTCAGGAGACTGAGATGGCACTAACGGGACTTTCATTTTATTCTGCTGGAGCCACAAAACACCTCCATATGTCACAGTGGGTGTAGTATCCAGCAGAGCAAAGTGAAGGTCACCTAAACCTTGTAAACCTTTGAGCTCAACTGTACAATCATGCATTATTTTTCATGTAACACATTTTAATGTTGTCCTAAATTACCAATTTTGGTAATTTGTGACAACATATTTGAGGTTATTTGGGGCAGTGTGAAATATTATATTTAGTTCAATAATTGCTCTCACTTTTTTGGGCTTTGTCCTAATTAAATTCTTAATCAGCCTGATTTTCATTCTGATTAATAGGCCATATTCGGAGCTGAACTGGACTGCATTGTTTTGCCATCAAATCCCATAGGAAACAACAGTGTTCCACATTACCAAACAGCCTGTCCCAAATTCTCTGTCAACCCCAACATAATTATGAGTCACCTTTAGTAAAAACATCGCACAAACTTTATTTTTTACATAAAGAAAGAAGACACACTGTGGATTTCAGAGATGTGCTGGGACACCGTCTTCTTTGTGGACAAGAGCAAAGCCACAATTAAAAAATAACAAAATCTGTCCCAAATTACCTGAATTGACCCGACTGTAGTTTAAGACCTGGAATCGATATCGTGATAATTCCCAATGACTAAGTTACCTCCAGGAAACCTTACGGTGGAGAAATTCTAGACTAAATAATGAAGTGCCAATGGAGGTGAAGTGAGGACAGTCTTGATTTAAAAAAAAAGGGACCGGATCATGGATGTGACGGAGATCGGAAGAGCGCGTCTGAAATACCAGCGCAGCGTCTGACCAGTGTCCAGCCATTTCTGAAGTTACAGCACGGCGGACAATGGGCGCCAGTGTCCGCCGCTGCCCGCAAACACAAGACACCATTTTTAAGGCTTACGGAAACTCAGCGCTGCTTTGCCAGGGACAAAATGAACTTGATACAACAATTAATGGAAGGATTAGACTTTCACTAATGTACTTGAATCACGGAGTGCAGAGTCCGAGGCCTCGTCACAGGTAAAGGTCCTTTATTCAGGCCGTCAAATGCTTTCAGGACTGTGAGCCACCATTTGAAAATAATGGACGTGAATCTCGTCATAAATCTTTTGGGAAACACATTCTTTCTCTCTTTTTAGCCTTTTTTCTGGTGGAATATGAACTTATTTTTCATCACATGAATAAAGTCAAATGTAAATTGGGTCCATATGGATATTTTCTCACAGCAGATTGTTCTGTAGAAGTGAAAAAACGGCCGTTGTAGCTAGTGCTAGCTAACCGTTAGCATTAGCCCGATGCTAACATGAAGCATTCTGTTAGCATTCTGCATTATTTATGTATTTATGGGCTGTTGAATCACTTTGCTCCTCTCCAGGTCTTTGTATCTTTATTTAGTAGAAAACTAAGAAAAAAAAATCAGCATTTGTTAAAGAAGTTTTTGAATAATTAGAGAAAGTTTACATTTTTGAGATGTCGTCTGTATCTATAGATACAGAAAAATCTAAACTTTCTCTAATTATTCAAAAACTACTTTAACAAATGCTGAATTATAAACATAATTTTCTACTAAAGAAAGAAACAAAGATAGGAGCAAAGTGGTTCAACAGCCCATAAATAAATAAAAAACAGAGAATGCTAACTTGATGCTACATGTTAGCACTGGGCTAATGCTAACGGATAGCTAGCGCGAGCAACAACTGCCGTTTTTTTCACTTCTACTGAACAATCCGCTGTGAGAAAATGTCCATATGGGCCCGGTTTACACTTGACTTTATTTATGTGTGAAAAATGAGTTCATATTCCACCAGAAAATGGCTTAAAAGAGTGCAAAATTGGGTTTCTCTAAAGATTCTATTTTCCCCCTCGGCAAAGCCACGCCCCCTTCTATGACAAGATGCCGTCTGTATCTATGTTGAAGTGGATAAGGTCAACCTGTTTAAAGTGTCTAATTAATACTGAACAAATCAATTTTTTTTACCTTTTACAAAGTTCTCTCACAAAAATACTCTGAGTTGTGTTTTGTTGCATGTTTGAGTAAACCTGCATATTTGCTTTCCTCTACGACTCAATGATGTCATGAGGTGGTGCCCTCTTTTTTCAGAAAGTGCTCCCAATTGTTTTGTTAAGGGCAAAATATATTTCTTGACCAAACTTGACCGACCTGTTTCGGTCACGTAAATTTCTGTAATCCTGCAGTCCGTCACGTCTGAGCGCGCCCAAAACGCCAGCCCACACTCTGTTATACGCAGAGGCGGGTAGTACTCAGTAACATTTACTTGTGGCAAACGCTTCATTTCGACATATAAAATGGATGTAGTGTGTCTCATGCTCATTCTATGTATTTTTCTGTATTTTTATACCATTTTCTTGGAATTTTCTATATCACAATTTCCCAATGACTTTTTTGTGTCACATAATTTAGGGCGTTAGTTGAAAATAATTTTTTCACGATTTTTTCACTCAAACACTGAAGTAGCGACCCAAGTAATTGTTTGCGTCGCTACTTTTTGCTTGTGCTTAAAGGGATTTTTCAAGATTTTTGACATAGTGTTGTTGATTTCTGGAGATTTTTTTTATTTTTTAATTCATGCAGTCCTTATATTTGAAGAGTTTAGTGGTGCTAGGCTAGTGCTAGGCTAGCGCATATCTATGGTAACTAGTAGCCTGCATTGCAAACCTGTTCAAAATCATGGTGTCGTCCTCCAAACGTTGCCATATCTGACTTGTAGAAAGCTCCTTTGTGAATTCCACGTATAGTAATGGCGGCCGCAGGTAAACAAACTACTGTAGATCCGGTAAGCGAGCAGATCACTCCGCCGCTGAGTAGCTACAACCAGGAAGCTGATGCTGCTCAATTTTAAGTTCTTTTAAATATTTCAAAAATAATTAAGTCAACACAGACATTTATATGGGTAGTCTGGTGTTAAAAGTGATTTGCCTCAGGTGCACTGTGCTTGGGTCAGACTGTTTTTAATGCAGGCTACTAGTTACCATAGACATGCGGTAGCCTAGCACTAGCCTAGCACCACTAAACTCTTCAAATCTTCAAACATAAGGACTGCATGAGTTAAAAATCTCCAGAAATCAACAACACTTTGGAAAACAAGAAAATAAGGCCCCATGTCAAAAATCCTGAAATATCCCTTTAATGTAAAATCATTTAAAAGTTACATTATTCTTACTTGAGTAAATATTGTTGGCTTCTCTACTCACTTCTGGTTCTACGTCACAGGGAGATTTCTATGATGTACCTCAGTGTTTTCCTGTCCACCGTCATCTCTTTTGTGTAGTTTTTGTTTTTGCACTGTGTAACTACTTATACAAACACTGAATACCACTTACTTAATATTGCATATAATAGGGTCTGTTGTGATGAAAGTAGATGGAGGCTTGTCTATTGCCCTGTCAGCCGTATCATTCAGCGGAAGTGAGCTGAATCGGACCATAGACCAACACTCTTTTGGGGACAGAAAACCTGGTTAGGAGGCTGTGACTGTGACCAATTGGTTTCTTATAAAGTGCGACCTTCCTCCCGCAGCTCACCAGTCAATCAGCCACACGGTTTGTAAGTTTGGACGAGCACAGAGAATGGACTTAATTGAGTTTGCGTGTTTTAGAGTGAGTGAATGACAGCCTTTATGTTGACGAGGCACATGGGAATTTGTCTTCAAAAAGGGAAGTGTTTCCAAAAAAAAAGTTGTAATGCATATAGGGAATAAGGAGAGAGTCAAAATGATGGAGGAAAAAGAAGTGAAACATCCGAGACACAGCTTCAAACACTGCACAGAGAAGCCCCATCCAACCCGACTCAAAAGAAAGAAAGAAAGGAAATCATTGTGTGAACGGCCACTGGAGATTTGTCTTGGAATTCACGTGATTCTTGTATTAGCAGGAGATGATGTCGTCAGTCTTCTCCTAAATTGTGCAATAAATCGCAATCAAAACAAAATGGTGAACAAAATAACCACTGCAAACAACACAAAATTCTAAACAAAGCCCGATGAATCAAGGCACATTTCATGATGCTGTCGGACAATGAGTCGTGATTAACCAAATACCTTCTCCTCCGCCCCCTCCATCAAAACGTGGCCTATAATCTTCAAGATGGATGTCGGAGAAATCCTGATTCCATGGTTTGCATAATGTTTACAAACCCTTTTTTCAAACCGTGGCATTCATTTACCGAAGTCCATGTGATTCTAGTAGCGTTTCAACCTGGATAGACTCAAACAGACAAAAGCAGCGATTAGGAAGATTTATTGACATGTATATTAGTTTTGGCGATCAGACCCCGGCGGTAACATCAATGTATGAAAGTCAGTATGGGATAAACAGCTTGTAGTTAGGGATGCCTTCCCCCGGAGCCTGGACACTGGTGGTGGTATGCAAGACCCGTGAAGCTGCAGCAGGGAGAAGCTGTGGATGGAAGAGGCGGAGATGGGGCGGAGACGGGTCGCAGCAGAGCTGGGAAGCGAACGAACCATGATTGCTGGGGCTTAAAAGCGGGACCGAGGGCGATGATGGAGGTGCGGCTCTTACGCTGATGGCTGAGGTGGAGGTGTGGCCTTCTCGGATGCGATCATTGGCTGGAGGTATGTGATACTGAAAATCGTCTCCCAGGTTGAATTAATGCCTAGGCTTCATTTAAAAAAACACAAAAAATAAAAATAAAAAGTGACCCAAAAAAAAGTGCAGCAAAAGCAACAAAAACAATGAAAAAAAAGTGACAATAGTGATAAAGCAATAAAAAATCTACAAAAATATAACAAAAAGAGACAAAATTAAGTCGAAAACACACAAAAAAGTGACAAAAACACATTTTGTAGGTCTTATGGCGGGTGTACACTGCCAGTCATGAGAAAAATCTTTGTCATAGCTGATAAGGTCTTAGGTTTGTTTGTTTGTTTGTTTGTTTGTTTGTTTGTATACTTTATTGTCGCTGGGGCAACCCGTAAGAAGCAGTGGTCGACGGCAGTGCCGCGCCCAAGGTAACCGCCATGGTGTGGAGCCAGGCTGTTGGTCAGAATCACCTGGCTGGAGGATTCACCTATTAAACATGTTTTTAGTGGTAGGGGAAACCGGAGAACCTGGAGGAAACCTACGCAGACACGGGGAGAACATGCAAACTCCACACAGAAAGGCCCCGTCTTGGTGGGAGTCGGACCCGGGACCTTCTAGCTGTGAAGCGGCGGCGCTACCGTGCCGGCAGTGTCTGATATTTTTGACACTAGTCGTAGAGTGAGCCTCCTCTCGCAGGCCTGACATTTTACAGGACTTTCTCTGGACTTTCTTGCGGAAAATAAACACCGCCAGCATGTTGCGCTCACCTGAGCTAAACTCACGTCTTCTGAAGCCTGAAACTACTACGACAAAACTTTGATCGTAGCTACTATTGTCTCTTTGAACAGTCGCAGAGCGGAGACGAGAGCAGCACCCGATTCTACCATCGCCACGTCGTGCAGTGTGACATCTAAAAATCTTATAAGACAATTATAATGGCACTGTACACCAGCCGCCATTGATCAAGCTTTCCAATGATGATGTGTATAAAGTGATAACCCTGTTTTCAAACCGTGGCATGCATTTTCTGAAGTCCATGTGATTCTTGTTATAGCATTTTATTCATAGGTCTTCCCTTGGATTTGTCCCAAAATGTGCTCAAAGAACTAAATCCTTACTAAACATAAATTGTAAATCCCTATTCAGTTTTTTTTGTTTTCTCCAAAACTGTGCAGCCCTAAAACCTGAGTCTTGAGACGGTGAAAAATGTGCGCTCTGAACAGATTCTTGGTCTTAAACAAATACAAAATTCGTCTTTAAGCTCCAACTTCTCAAGATGTGTTTTCTGAATATGAGACGAGAGAAAATGACTTGTGTTTTGAATGGGGGCGTTGTTAACCCTATTGATCCAAGCTGGAGCTGAGGGGTCTCCACGGCGATGGCAGAGTCAGAGCAGGAAGGCGACTGAAAAAGAAAGAGCTGCACACGCCATCGCTGCTCTCTCTGTTGTCATGGCGGCCTGAACCGCGGTCATGGTAACGGCTGCGAGTGGATTTTGTCAATGGACGGTGTCATTCACAAATACGCAAAATTGGCAATAGCGAATCTGGGCTCGTGTTATTGATCATCTCGCCACATGGGAGTGAAGCTCGGATATGACTTGTCCTGGTCCAAACTTCAGCCCATGATGGGTTTTCCCAGGAAGGGCATTTGATTCTAAAAGTAATGCTAAAGCAGTGTGTAAATCGCTGCATTAAAGAGGGCAGATGTTTTGCCATAGCAACCCCAAACAAGAAGCTTTTGTTTGGGACTTCCTGGACTTTGGAATTATATTAAAATCACAACAATCTCACATTTCTTTTACTTTGAAAAAAAAAAAAAAATACGATACTGTTGAAAAGTGTGGGATCACCCAGACAATTTCCTGTTTTCTCGTCTGGAGTAGCCTTCATTTCTCAGAACGAGAATGAACAGTATGAGTTTCACAAGGAAGTTCCTTTTCTGGGCAATTTTGAGGGTAAAATGTAATTCCCAAATGCTGAGGCTCCAGATACTCGCTTAAAGGAAGGCCAGTTGTATACATGCTTTTCAGTCATGTGACTTTTGTTGTTATGGGGTCCATTTTGAATACCGAAGTAGAATTATGCAGTACGACAACATGTAACAATGTCTCTACTCAGGATGAAAATGAAGACAATTGATTGACAGTGGCATTTTTATGTACTCGTAATCATTGCTCAAGAAGATAACAGTGAAAAACACGGCTCTGGAGATGCACGTTTATGTGAAGAAACCAGCGAGTCACGTTAGCATCCTATCGGTTAGCATTTAGCTTCAACCGCTCAGCTCTGACCTGTCCAAGAGAAAGCCCTGAACCAAAGTCCAAACATCTAGCCTTGGCTGCAACATGTGACAGCGGTCAGAGCAGAGCTGTTACTGTAGTATTTCCTCAGTGTTCATAGATGTGAGAAATGTGTTTATCGTGTTGAAGCCATTGACAGTTGCTAACCGGCAGCATGCTAACGTCTTGAGCAGCTCAAACACTGACTCAGACTGAGGCTGTATCCGAATGTCCACATAGGCCCGCACTATATAGTCGACTATATAGTCACTGATTCTGTTGGCGATTCGGACACAAGCCCACTACTTTCTCCGCGCTGCGTGACGTCACGCGCGCAGCGGCGTGCGGATATGTTTTTTTAATTTTTTTTATCTGAATTTATTTATTGTTACAAACGTTTATTTTATGAAACAGAACGACTGTTTTGGCACTTTTACAGGCGTTACTATCATCACAAAAAAAGGAAGAAAAAAAAAAGTCACCCCAGCGTGAGCTCAGAGACGCCGAAAGTAGGTCACAGGCAGGTGTCCGAAGCGCCAGCAGATTGAGTGCACTACATCTGCTAAAAGTTCGCGAAACTCCGGGAATAAAGTTCTTCTGCGATAAAGACCAACCAGACTCATGAGACAGTGGAATATTTATGGATTAATACGAGTCAGATACGCTTTTACTTCACATGGATTTTACGTGAATGGCTTGGATTTCGTCGTTGTTTTCCTGGAAATCACCTTTCGCATGTGTCCACAAATATTGACATGTGTAGTGCAATCCAAATATGGTCATTTCCTTTGTTGGGAAACCGCTGCGGCAAAAGCGGCAGTGATGCACATGTGCGGCCGTTAAAAACTTTAGATCCTGTTTTCTCAAAATGAGGATTTCTTTACACTTTTCCCCACAACATTGCCCTTTTAATTACACCTCCAGCCTCCAACTTTCCCAAGATTAAAAGTAATAGGCCTTGCCTTGCCTTGCCTAATTTACTGAACCCCTTAAAGCTAGTTTATTGAAAACTATAAGAAAGATCCCAAATCCCATCCAAAAATATCCTTGTAGCCAATATGTAAACAAAATAAAACCATCAACTCTAACCTGGCTCAATCCATTATTTATATTTTGTTGATAAAAAAAAATTTCCCACTTAAAAGAGACTACATGCAAGTTGGCCATTTTACACTCACTACTGCCACCTCAGGTCTTATGTGTAACTGCGCCTTCTGTATTAAGCACTACAAGGGCATGGATAAAGAATACTAAAAACATTTTTAAAAGAAAAAAAAAAGTAAGATATGATCAAATTAAAGAGCTATACCTGAATTTTTGTTATTGTTGTAGGGCAAAATTATTTTTGCACCATAAAAGTATGTTGTAAAAGCCGTCATTTGTGGGAAAAATCAGCCTGATGTGTGACATTTGCGCCATGATATGATTCGTTTAGTCAAAATGTGACGAAACGGGGTTTACCCTTTTCCTCATATAGTGATACCGAAGGACGGCCGTGACGGTAAAAATACTAATTTCATCACATGTTGACTAAAAAGGTAAAAAATTAGGTATAGTCCTTTTAATCTCTGTCGCCCCATAATCCATCACCAGACCCGTTCATGCTCAAAGTTCATGACAGTGCCATGATTTTGCTAACTTTCCATTAGCATTTGTTATCCCCTGCCTGCTATGGTCCTGTGTGTGGCTGAATGGAGAGTTCACAGAAGCATCAGCCTCAGGGAGAGACTCTCGTTAGATGTAAGACAGACACTCTCTGATCTCCGCAGCATCAGACTCTGAAGATCAGAAAGACGGCAGGGTGAAATAGGGATTCTCTCTCTAGATACATGATAAAAGTCACCCTGCTTTTGAAAAACCTCTTTTAACTCAGTGTGTGTGTGTGTACTGCAGTCAGGCAGCTTCTATTTCACAAAGGCACTATCAAGCCGGGCTATCCTGACGGGAAGGGCACATGGAAAACAGATTCAATACAGTAAATCTCATAGGCTTTATTAGACAGTGGGTGAAGAGTGGAAAGAGACATTCAGCAAATTGTCCGAAACTCAAACCCATGACGATGAGGTTGGCACAGTGTTTCATGTACAGCAGCAGCTTTAAAGGGATATTTCAGGATTTTTTGACATAGGGCCTCATTTCCTTGTTATCCAGAGTGTTCTTGATTCTGGAGATGTATTTACATATTTTTTTAATTCATGCAGTCCATATATTTGAAGAGTTTAGTGTTGCTAGGCTAGTGCATGTCTATGGTAACTAGTAGCCTGCATTAAAAACAGTCTGACCCAAGCACAGTGCACCTGAGGCAAATCATTTATAACACCAGACTATCGATATAAATGTCTGTGTTGACTGAATAATTTTTGAAATATAACCCTTTTGCATTTAAAATAACTTATATTTGAGCAGCATCAGCTTCCTGGTTGTAGCTACGTAGCGGCGGAGGGATCTGATAGGTAACCAGATCTGCAGTAGTTTGTTTACATGCAGGCGGCATTACTACATGTGGAATTCACAACGGAGCTTTCTGCAAATCAGATATGGCAACGTTTGGAGGACGACCCCATGATTTTGAATAGGTTTTTAATGCAGGCTACTAGTTACCATAGACATGCGCTAGCCTAGCAGCCTAGCACCATTAAACTCTTCAAATATAGCAACTGTGTGAATTCAAAATTAAACCAATACATCTCCAGAAATCAGCAACACCCTGGATAACAAGGAAATGAGGCCCCATGTCAAAAATCCTGAAATATCCCTTTAATCACTTGAATATGAGCTGTGTCAAATTTAGGGGTTCATTTTGCTAACATAAACAGTCTTACTGTAACCGCTTAACCCCCACTTGAACCAAACACATTTTTTTCGGTTCAGCTTTACCCAAATCTTAAAGCTTACAGCCTATAGGCCAGTGTAACGCCTCATTTGATTCCTTGTGTTGTTACTACTTTGCTCGGCACTTTTTGTCGTGTTTTTTTAATGCTTTTTTTGGTCATGTTTTTGTAACTTTTTGGTTGCAGCTTTACTCTACTTTTTTAGAAGGTTTTGATTGAGTCATTGACGCCATTTTGTTGCTTTCTTGTTTCTTTTTAATAATTTTTTGTCATTTTTTGGTCATATTTTTGTAACTTTCTTGTTGCATTTTCGCTGCGTTTTCACCATTGTTTTCGTCTCATTTTCGCTGATATTTTGACTCTTTCTGTCCAGAAGCTATGGCTGCTCGATTATTGAAAAAATAATAATCCCAATTATTTTAGTCATAATTGAAATCACGATTATTCAAACGATTAATTTTCTTTATTTATTAATCAAAAAACTATGCAGAAAATTTTCTGTTTTCTGAACAATCAAAAAAGTGCAAATAATTTCAAGTCTGCCTTGACTGAGGAGAGGTCTCTGTTTCACACCTGCCCCCTGCTGGCCAGCCCTCACACCTGCACAAGTAAACTGAGCAGCGCTGTTCGTTTTTATGTCAGGCAAAAGCATGAACCATGGCACGTGAAATGTGAAGGGAAAATAATGCACAAAAAAAAAGAATGTTTTTTTTTTTTGGATTATGCTAATTTTGTAATTCTTTAGTGTAATAATCTAAATCGTACTTGAATTTTGATTAATTTCACAGCCCTACAAGAAGATTTGGGGACTGTATGTAAGGTGGGGGTTATGAGGTTAAAGCAGTACTAAGTAACTCTTGCCCCTAGAGGCCATAAGCGCAACTGCAGCTGTCGTAGCAAGTTACAATTTTTGAACTTATTAATTGTCTTGGAGAGTAAATACTACGCTGACAGGAAAAGCGAAGGGAGAGAGGGATATTGTACATCCAATTATACAATGGAAGTAATTTTTTTCACTCAAACTTGGCTGTAAATACAGTTTAAAGTGACGCTAGCCCGCAGTTAGCTTTGCCCGTTAGCATGTTAACTTCTTCTTCGTGATTCCATTAGTGTGTATTGGTTGCTCCCGTCCGGTGGCAGTCAAGTTGCAAACATGGTTTTCAGGCCAGAGACACCAGGGGGAGATGAAAGACTCTCCAATCATCCCATAAACACTTGTATTACCCCCACAGGGACTACGAAAAGGATTTATTAAGGTAAACACATTACTTAGTACTGCTTTAAAGATGTAGCTTTACATGATAAGAGAGCAAGCCAAACTAAAAGTGTCGTGCCTTCAGTGTCACCTGCAAAAATGTCTTGCTGCATTTTAGTTTCCCCCATGCTTTAGTCGTGATGCATCATCTTCATTCGTAATTGATCCGTCAACATTTCGTCCAGCCGAATCAGATAAAACTCAGACATGTCGCTCATTTGGCTTCGGTTTGCCGTGCGGTTGCTACGCTGTGACATCATGTACATTCCCACGCAAAGTACAGTGCCGTCTCCTGTGTGTTTCTGATCTTTTACAAACATGCCCTACATTTTATAACCCACTTTCCAGCTGACACATGCATCCTGGTCTAATTCCTCTCGCCGCGAACCATTTCCAGTCGAGTTACCCTCCTTTTCCCCGCAGACCTGTCATACAATTAACATGTAAGCATATGTTTCCCTATCTGCGCGCGTCATTTATTCATGGCGTCCTGGCTTTTTCTCTCTCTCCGCTCTCTGGTAATGATTTTTTTTTTTTTGCTCGAGGCAGAGATTTGAAGCCAGATCGCTGGAGGCAATCCGCCAGTGCAACGCTCAATCCCATAACACCTACCTTTAGCCTGCCAGCGGTAATCGCATTAGGTCTGCTACAATCAGTTTGAGATATACTGTTTTATGTGGAGCGAATGAAGGCTCTGGTGCAAAATCAACTTTTTTATTTCATTGTCAAAAACATACCTCGAGTGCTTGTTTCAGGAATCCAACATATTCGATTGATCTCCGTCCAAACTTTGGAGCATGTTTGGCGATGGCTGTCATAATTGTACATTTTATTTGATATTACGCTGTCATGGCACTTTTTTTTAGCTGTGTTGTTGCATTTTAGTTTTTCTGTTTGCTTTTTCATCACTTTTTTGTCGCCTGATTTGTTGCGTTTTTGTCACTCTTTTATTGCTTTTATTTTGCTACGCTCTCATCCTTATTTATGCCTCGTTTGTGTAGCTATTTTGATGCTTTTTGTTTCAAGAAGCTTTCAGATTTGGGTAAAGCTGAACTGGAGCAAATGTGCTTGGTTAAAGGAGGGTGGTTTTAGAGGTTTATGTTTCACTAAGATCTAGTTTTGATGACGGCAGAGTGCGACCACTGTGCAAAGCCTTCTCCATGAGATCAAAAAAGCAATAAAACAAATGCAATACAAATTTGCTCCACCACTAAATGAATGAGAACAAAACAGATTAAAAGAATATATAGAAATAAAACCGGGTCAGTCAGGCTGTCATTTGATCTCTCTCTCTTTGGGCGCATAGACCTGACCAACTGCAGCAAACCCTCAGATCATGCTGTAAGTTCAATCCAGGTGGAGGCTCATCCATTCATCCAGTTTTATCCGGGTCCGGGTCACAGGGGCAGCAGTCTCAGCAGAGATGCCCAGAATTCCTGATCCACGCACAGTCGCACACCTCCTCCAGATGTTCTGACCCCGAGGCGACACCAGGCCAGCTCGGAGACATGGTCCCACCAGCGTGTCCTGGGTCTTCCACGAGGCCTTGTCCCAATAGGACATGCCTGGAACACCTCCCGCGGGAGGCGACCAGGCATCCGGAACAGATGCGCGAGCCACCTCAGCTGCTCCTTTCAACGTGAAGGAGCAGTGACTCTACTCCGAGCTCCTCCCGGATAACTGAGCTCCTCACCCGATCTCGAAGGGTGCGCCCACCCACCCTGCGAAGGAAACTCATTTCGGCTGCTTGTATTTGCGATCTTTTCAGTCATTACCCTGACTCAGCTCCCTCTTCACCACAACTGTCCGATCCTTTTTATCAGGTCTGGCAGTGTATTTCCATATTTCATGTCACAACATTCTTACCACTCTTTTTGTCACATTGTCGCCATGTTTTTGTCACATTTTTGACGTGTTTTTGTCCCTTGTGTGTCATGTTTTTGTTGCTTTATGTGTCGAGTTTTCGCCATGTTTTTGTCACTCTTTTGTTGATTTTTTTTTCCTTTTCTGGCACGTTTATTGTCGTTCTTTATAATAATAGTAATAATAATACATTTTATTTGTAATGCACTTTACATTTGACACCAAATCTCAAAGTGCTACAGTGGACAACATAGTTCAAAACAAAACAGTACTTTTTGATGGGTTTTTGTGTCTCTTTTTTATCACTTTTTGTCGCATTTTCATCACTTTTTTGTTGCATTTTCATCCTCGTTTTCTTCGGTATTTTGATGCTTTTTTAAAAGCTTTTAGATTTGGGTAAAGCCAAACTGCAGAAAATTAGCATGGTTCAGGGTGGGGTAAAGAATTGTATTTTTTCTCTCATTACATGACCAAGTTGTTCTACATTATCATATCATTAGCATAATATGGGGCTTTTATTCAGATTAAATCCACTACATTGATACAGCACATTAAGACATAATGTTCTGATATCCTAAACCTTTTCTCAGTGCTCCTGTACATTTTTCCAGCTGTTCAGAACAAATGAGCAAATTTACTGCTCATTGTGCATCACGGGTCACTTGTGTGTTGATGCAGTGGAGCGTGTTACAGCTGCACACGTGTGACTTCACTTCACATCAGTCTTTAAAACCAAAGTTCTGAATTACGGTGAAAGAATGCAGCTTTATATACTTTACACCGTCTCTAATCTATCATATCGAGGAACATGACCCTGGAGACACATTGGCGTGTTAGACAGAAGCGAGAGGCACTCATTCCCTGAATCATGTGAAAGAGTTTAGTAAAGTTTAATGGCATTTATACGTGTGACATCCATCTCCCCGGCGTTACCTAACACTTGGATCTGGACGTGTCTTGAGTTTTGCCCTGAGCCTCCAGCTGTTCCTCTGTATTACCACCTCAGAAACAGGGCCCCATTTTCTCACGATCTGCCCCCCGTCCCGCCGCACAACAACTGGGCAAATGGGTTTGGTTGCACCCCCTTGAGCGAAACAATGCACTTTTTTTTTTTTTTCACCCGCTGAAAATGATGCAAGAGTGAAAGCAGATTCTGAGGCAGATCTGTTTGCCGTTTCCATTGCGTTCGCGCCTGCTCCCCCCTTTTCTGAGTTTATAATTAAAGCTAATATGTGTTGCCTGCTTATTTTGCCCTTGACATGTGGTGCACACAAATTTGCTGCTTTTGATCTGCCGTGAACAAAACTGAGACACAATACCAGAGGTTGTTGTTTGAAAAGCTGGGAGGTTCCACTTTCCCCTTGGGAGCCAGATCTTCCGACACATCAATGGGAGACGCTGAGAGCGACTCATTTAACCAACACACAGTCTTCAAAGCAGAGTTATGAAATGTAAGTTTTAAAGAGGGGGTATTGTGATTTTTTCAGCCACATAGCACCAGTCTATATCACACTACAATGATGACGAAACCTTCTGTTGGTCTGTCAATGCAGTAAATTAGAATAACTGCCTTGTATAAAATTGGTCTTTCAAAATGGCCGTAGCAAATGACTTGAAATAGGTCCCTGTCTCTTTAAGAACCTCTGACCCTTTCCGACACGCCCCCTCCACACGCTGTCTGTGGCATCACAACACTCCGCTCGTTGTCTCCACAGTATTGAAACTACGATCGGTGCATTTTAATTGTTATTGTTGGAAAGGAGCTACTGTTTATCACTTTGGGAACAATGGCCACACAGGATATGATTTGGAGACAAATCTTCCACACCGGACGCTTGGAAGGGGCTCTTGCCTGAAAAATAACTGCTGTTTTGTCTCTTTGCAACTGCCATGCCCTATGGATCTCTAACTATACCCCCATGGACTACACCAGGATCTGCAGGAGCCCATACGATTCAAAGACAGACATTATCTGTGCAGGTGGACAATGGTTTTTCGAGGTTACCCGTTAGCTTGTTATAATCGACTACAGCTCATTGTTGATGAAAAGTCTGCAATAAACCACACATGTGTAAAGCCAGGCTCATTGTGTGATCATCGTAAAGGCTGCTTCAAGTAGTTGCCTGCTTTGTTGACGTTATTTGTGCATAATATGCTGCCTGTTTTCAATGAATGTTGTGAAGGTGAAGGTTGTTAGCTTGTCGCGGCTAATAGTGCCTTAGCTCCGAGAGAAACCACTCGGCTACGACTCACTGTAGATGAAATGTGAGCAATAAACTACACAATCAACAAGCCAGGCTCCGTGTGTCATCATCATAAAGGCTGCTTCAAGCAGTTGCCTGTTTTAGTGACGTTTTCAATGCATAATATGCTGCTTGTATTCAGTGAATTTTCCCGTTAGCTTGTCGCGGCTATCTTGTTAGCTCCAGGAGAAAGCCACTCGGCTATGACCCATTGTAGATGAAATGTGAGCAATAAACTTTCAAATCAACAAGCCAGGCTTCGTGTGTGATCATTGTTAAACGGTTCTTTACGTGTGTGGTGGTTTTATTGACTTTATGTGACTTTATGTGTGCATATTTCTCGTTTTCACGTGATGACTCGAGGTTTAGCTTAGCATTAGCTTTCTCTGGAGGCTCTGTGCATCATCAAGGCCCTAAGACATTCCCAGTGCAGAACCAGTCACTGAAATAAGTGTTCTTGTCACCGGTTTTAATCCTGGGTGTTTCGGTAACAGAAACACTGATGTGTCTTTGTAAAAGTCTGCTGTGGCTCCGGTTCACAACACATGAAGCTAATCCTCCATGATGACTCTGTTTACATCTAAGGGCTAGACACTTAGGGAGGGGGTTCTGCTGAGGAGCAGTGGTTGGTTACTCGGCTGGTGACGAAAGGTCGGAGGCGTATCCTGGAGGTCGAGGCGTTCCCTGAAGGAATCAGGCGTTTTATCCCTAAAATGGCCGCCATCAGAGTTTTTACAGATTACTCGAAAATACGTGAATGTGCCAAGGCAACACTTCAGGCATGTTTTTAATGAGGGAATGACTTAATAACATGATGTAAAGCTTGAAAAAGTCGATTTTGCATAATACCCCCCCTTTAAAGCTCCAAATGACTTACAGTGATATGCAGTTCAAACATTTATGTGTAAAAATAGACACTTAATCAAAGCCAGGAAGGCGAAGGTACAGCCATACGTTATCCCTATAGGGCCTGCGTTTGACATGCCCTTCAAAACGTCTGGGGAAACAGCGGGCGACAGAGTGCGGCACCCAGTAGGAGTCCATCTTCAGATCTTACGTTAGACTAGGTCAGGCTACAAGCCGGTGGATCAGCCTAGTCTGCAGGTTTTTGAGTTTAATTCAACATTACCATGCAGTCAGAACTATATATAGGAGCACTTAGATCTGCACAGTAATATCTTTAGAATTCTTTAAGTGAAGATATTACTGCCAGAAGAAGGAGAGATATGAATTCTGGTCCATTCCTCCAAACAGAACGGGTGTAACTGAGACACTTTTGTAGGACACCTTGCGCTCACATGCCTTTCCAGCTCGCCCACACATTTTCAACTGGATTAAGATCAGGACTTTGTGATGACCACTTCAAAACACTGACTTTGTTCCTAAAGCCACTGTGTAACCAGTTTGGCAGTTTGTTTCGGAATATCTGAATTGAACTTCCAGGCGGATGTAATAATAATAATAATCTCAAAGTGCTACAACACAAGTAAAAACTAACAACAACAAAAGCACACAAAGATTGAAGTTAAAATGTTAATAAGGGAACAGAAGAGTCTTGAGTCCTCTTCTGAAAATCTCCAGAGACTGTGGGGCCCTCAGGTGTAGTGGCAGGGCGTTTAGGAGCAGCTGCCTGGAACGCTCTGAAACAATTGCCTGGAGTTTTGTTCTGGGGACGGACAGACGGTTGGTGTCTGTAGACCTGAGTGTTCTGGTTATGGGCGGAGGAGTGAGGAGTTCAGTGAGATCGTCCGGGGCGAGTCCATGGATGCATTGATAGGTGAGCAGGCAGATTTTGTATTTGATGCATTAACCGATTGGAAGCCATGTCTTGAGATGTTGCTCCAGTATTTCCACATAGTGTTTCTTTCTTCATGATTCATCTATTTTGTGAAGAGCACCAGTCCCTCCCACAGCAAAACAGCCCCACAGCATGATGCTGCCCCCCGTATTTCACAGTTGGGATGATGTTCTCAGGCTTGCAAGATTCACCCTTTTTCCTCCAAACGTGACGATGGTCATTATGGCCAAACATTTTCTTTTTTTTTCTTTTCTTTTTTTCCCGTCAGACCACAGGATATGTCTCCAAAAGTCTTTATCCTTTTATTTTTTGTTATGTTTCTTTTAGAGTAAGAGCTTCTTCCTGGAGTTCCCTCTCAGCCCATGCCTGTGCAGGACTTATTTCATTCTAGATAATGACAAACTCTTACCAGGTTCAGCATCTTCACCAGGTCTTTTGTATTTGTTCTTGTGTTGATATTCACACTTCAGACACAGCACGTTCATCTCTGGGTCACAGAACCCGCCTTCTTTCTGATCTGTTTGATGGTCTGGACATTTCCATCATTGTTTTAACCAATGAACCTGAACCTTCAAGTGTCTTGAAGTTGCACCAAAGGATGAATCAGACTTGTGCTTCCAAGGTCATGACATCATCATCTGGGTTTGAAGGTTTGGAATTTTAGTGTATGTAAACTTCTGACTTTGTAAAAAGTAACAAAACAATTTCTCCAAAATTCGATCTCTCATTCTTCTGGCATTTAGCAAATAGACATATTTTTTTTAATTCTAATTGAACTAAAAAGGTAAAAGTTAATTCTGGTTTCATGTCAGACAGTGAGAAAAAAAAATGCAAATGTGTGTATGTCAACATCTGGTTCCCTCTGTAAATAGTTGCTTTGAATATGTACTTATTTATGCACTAACTGTTCGAAACATTGCCATGAATATTTCTGTACTTTTACCCTCATACTGCCACAGCCTCCCTCAGCCTCTCGTACCACCCGTGTTACTTAAAGCCGGCCAGTGTGGCGAAGTGTTCTGTTGCAGCTCTAATGCCGTGGATCCCAGAGGAACAATGTCTGGTTTGTTTAACACTGAGCTTCAGTATCTGTTTAATATGGGCCTAATCTGATAAAGTTCGAACCTGTGGAGCCGACACTGGAGATGAGAGCGGTGTCATGGTGCATTAGAGCAGACAAACAATGATGTCTTTATCACTGTCAAAGAAACGTGTTTGAAAAGGCACCGCAGGTTATACTGCACAATTCAGCTTCCTGCAAATGTGTAGTGAGTTTAAAGGCTTTGTGCTTTTAAACGTACTATAATTCCCTCGTCAAAACAGACGTGGAATAATATTTCACTTCATTAATAGAAGGAATATTCCAAAAAGTACTTCCTGGATTTTGTGGCATAAAACATTTTTAAAGCCCATAATCCATCCCTGGACAGAGTGTGAGCAGTTCTGCTGAAAGTGTGTTCATCACAGCACCATCAATTTATCAGCATTTTATATCTTTTTAAGAAGTTAATGAACATGGGACTCATGCATGTAAACACGCCACGCCGCATTGCTGCCATTGGATAATTTGCACTCACACTCTAACCTGGCTAACGCCATGCTGCTGTGTGCGCTCGAATTATTTCGAACTGCACAACAGCCTTGGGACCATGGCCGAAATTTTCCGGTGGATTTGGGAACCAATCACAGAACGAGAAGGGACGGCAAGATGATGACGCTATTCGATATACGGAAGCTTGTAGTTTATTTACGGATAATAAAAAAAAAAAAGTTTATTACGGATCCAACATGACAGCAGCAGACACCATGGTATTTTGCGATCAAGCTTTAGACCTTGTTCTAAATAATTTAGCTCAAAAGTTTACAGCGGGTGCGTCATACGTCATCTCATACGATGATACGATTGGCCATGGCTACGTGCAGACGCATGATAGACTTTTTTTTTTTTTCCGTATCGCCCAATAAACGACTATTGACGATCGTAAACCACACCTCTCCTACGAGAAAATGAATTGGTGGTCCCCAGACTAAATATCACTTGTGATTTTAGTCTGGTGTTAGCCAGGCTACTCACACTCATGGCTCCTCCAACAACCACCGCAACCGACCAACCGACCGAGCTAGCCAGCTAGCTAGCTAGCTAACTCGCTCGCTCAGACAAACACTATCTCACTCATCCTGGCCTGTTTTACATGTTTTTATTATACGGCTCTTCACAACGTAAGTAGAAGCTCCGTTGATTTGAATGGGATTTCCCAACGTTCTACCGGTCATTATTTTCTGATAAAGGACCTCTGAAAAAAATAATGACCGCTGCCAATGGCAACGGAGTTCGTGCTTTCATATCACTCCGTGCGTACGTAGTAGCGACACTCTCTCTGTCTCCGTCACTGCGAGAGAAGTTGGGGGAATTGCTCGTGAAGTTAGCGTGAGTCTGGCTTTCAACTTACCAAGAGATTCACCACCATTCCTCCTCTCCAACTGCGCCTTCAACTAAGTAGCTAGGCTAGCTACTAGCCATGCTGCTTCTAGCCTAGCAAAACGTTGCAGAGCAACGCACAAACTTTTGGGAACTATTTTGTCGCGGAAGTCATTAAATAAACCTTTCGACCTTCATAAAAGTGTACGAAGTTTATGTTGTGTGTTCAGTTGGCAAATGGCCAACTGACGCTTCGCGTCGGGGTCCGGTTCGCCCTGTCGGTGCTTATTTTCCCGATAATGACCAGCGTTCTATACGTTATCCCTTACTTAGTGGTAGAGGAAACCTACGCAGACCCAAGGAGAACATGCAGAACATGCGGGCATCGCCATAGCAACACATAACCCAGCTGAATCAGATAAACGCTTTTAGATAAACTCAAGAAGCTAACGTTAGGACAAGTCGGCTGATGCGAGAGACTGACAGGAACGAATAAGATGGATTTTGTTGTTAATTTCAAAATTTTTGTCCAAGACAAGACTTTTGATGAATGGGAAGAAGGAGAGTAAGCAGCTAGGTTAGCCTACTGTTAATAAAATATGAGCTTTCCATTTCTATTGAAAATTGGCACTTTTCATTATTTTCAGGCCTACATTAAATGATCCCAGCTCTTGAGCATATTTGGATGGATCAGTAAAGTCAAACATAAAAGTTTCAGTTCTTGGGACTCAGGTATAAGCGACTCCACCGCAGCTGTTTTCATAAACAATTGAGCTTCAGGTAGCTAGCTAGCTAGTTTCAGGTTAAACAGCGTAAAAGTTAAATAACCCCTGCCCAGGAGCCGCACACTAGCAGTGTTTACTTCCACTGAAAAGCGCTGGGTTCGTCCTGTTGTGTTTTGGAGTTGCAGCGTGAGCTTATGTTGTTTTGTTGAGCCTGATGGAGATCCTCACAGCAGAGAGAGAATGGCTCGAGCCTTTAGACAGTATAAGACCAGCTAAAAACTCACATCAAATAGTCCCGGTAGTTTGGCATGTCTAGCCAGTTTAGTAAATGAAAAGAACATTTGTTAGAAAATGTTTGATATAAGCGGATTAAACAACTCGGAGCCGCGCATTAGACGGTACTTCGCTCCAAAGTGCACTATAATGCACGGCTCGGAGTTGTTTAATCCTTACTTCTAAATCACATTTAATTTCTTAACCAGACCGGAACTGAGCTCAATCTAAAAGCTTCTTGAAAAAAGTGTCAAAATGGCAACAAAAATGAAAGAAATGAACAAAGATGAAATAAAGCTCTCAGTTATATGAACATGTGAAACTATTATTTGATCATACAGATAAACAAGAGTCATTTTTAGTTGAAAGATTAGATTAGATTAAGATTAATATCCTAAAACTGAATTATGAACTGCTAAACTTACAAAGGAATCCCATGTATTTCAGAACATGTTTGCAGGTCTAAACTACAGGGTGAGATGATTTTATACATGATCGATTCCACTGGATTCTGAAATAACTGCGATAATGGTGCTGCCCTAGACCTCAGTAACAGACAAAAACATGAATAACCTTTTGATTTTCCGCCCACAAATTATGACTCATGGTGCCATAATAGCGTAGATGAGGATTTGGTGACAGTCCAGCCAAGGTGCCTCGCTCGTGCTGGTGCCAGTGAAGGTCAGGTGTAAGGAAATATGACCGAGGTTTAGGGTCAAATGTATGGAGGAAGTGTGTCCTAATCAGAGCAGCTGACAGAGGGGCCACAGCTGAGGGCTATATCAGTGGCACTTGTATGACTGGAGCATGACACGTAGGACTCTAGTGGTAAAGCAGTTGTCATCCGGGTTTGCTACGTGGAAACAAAGACCCTTCAGTGTAATTGTTATGGTCTTCTGCGAGATCATGGGTCTCAAAAGGTCAAGATATTATCAGACTGTTTTGTTTCTAAATTTTCAGTCTGTGGCATCCAGCGTATTTCTGATTGTAGACCACAAGTGATGGTGCTTTCTTGAGAAACATGAATTTTCAGTCACCTAATGGGAACAATATTCACCGGATGTTTTGGTGAACTAAACAGCTGATGTGTCCAGTCGTGTAACGCTAAGGATTAGACCACCTTTAAACCAGTGAGTCAGCTGTTACAGTCAATATAATGGAATAACTTTATTGTCCTTCATTTGCAGCAAATGTGGTGTACAAATATAAAATAAATACATTCAATACACAGTCGCAATGATCTTAACGGGGCTATACAGAGTTTAAAAATGTTGAAATTAAGTATTTTCCTCCCCCTACATGTTCCAGCCATGTCCTAAAGTGTAGAATGAGCTCAGACCTGTTCACCAGAGGTGGCAGTAGCGAGTATTAAATGACCAACTTGCATCTAGTCTCTTTAATGTTATTATTATTATTTTTTGAAAGTATTGTTTTGAAATTAAGCTAAATTAGTTTACACTGAGTTACCTGCAGAGGTGGGGAGAGTAGCCAAAATATTGTCTTATGTAAAAAAAATAATAATAATACTCAAGTAGAAGTAAAAAGTAACAAACATTCACTGAAGTAAGAGTAAAAAAAACACTTGGAGAAAATATTACTTGAGTACTGAGTAATTGTTTGAGCGTAAAAGTTTATGTTTCAGTCGTGACATAAATTATGAAAAGCAAAACATTGCATAAAAAATACCATAAAAACCTATAAAAAAATCATTATGAAGAATTCAAGTTTAAAGTGTTTAAAAATGTTAAAATTACATGTTCCAGCCATGTCCTAACGTGTAGAATGAGCTCAGACCTGTTCACCACAACTGCCTCTAAAATCCTGCACTGTCACTCAAAAACGCGTTAATTCGGGTCCAAAGTGCAGTCATGCACAAGCTTAATATAGAAGCTGCAGTTACTCATAAGACCTGAGGTGGCAGTAGTGAGTATAAAATGACTAACTTGCATCTAGCCCCACACAAAATACATCTATTTTCTCTAACAAAATTTGGATTGTTCACTTAAAGATTTATTCACAGTGGCACGAGTCAGTTTTTCTCAAGTAAGAGTACAGATACTTCAGTACTCAAGTAGAAGTAAAAAGTAGAGTAAGAAAAAACTACTTGCAAAAGTACAATTACAATTATGTACTTGTGTAAATTTGCTCCTGGTGACCTCGACGATCCCGGTGACCTAACCCACCCCACTGTCCCCTAAAGCTTAATTATCTTTGCAGGGTTTGTTTTCTTCTATATCAGTAAGACGCCTTTACCCCTTCAGCTGTATCAGCTCAGTGCAGTCATATTACTGAGAAACTGTCTTCTCTTTCACTTTCTCACATCTGCAGATATTTACATTACCTTGTTTGTCCTCACATATCAGACTCGATATATATCAGTCACAGTTTTGGTGCAGGCAAATCTTTATTCCCTTCCTTTGAGGATTTGACTCAGCTCATGGAGACCAATACACTTTATTAGTGATCCACCCGAACTCGCTTCTTACTGTTGTAAAACTGTATCGCAGAGGCAAGAAAATGCAGATGGGCTTGTTGTAGTAATGTGATCAGTTTGTTTTGTTTTAGCAATAAGTAATGTTAGGCAGTATAGGCAGTGCAAGTGGATCAGCATCAGAGCCATTTCTGCAGTTTTTTCTTTTTATTTTACATACATAGCCTTCTCTCATTTACATATCAAATTTGGGGCGGTAATTCTGAAAGAGTAGTTCAAATATTTGGTAGAAGTAACAGGAAGAGGTGTATACTCATTTAGTGGTAAAGCTAAGTAGAGCATTTGTTTTGTTTTTTTGCTTATTTGGTCTTATGTGCAGGACAAACGTTTTGCTGCTTAAATGTGCTACATAAATAAAGTGGATTGGATTACTGTATGTGCTAAATGTCTTCAAAAGCTGTAATCAGATACCGGTCGCCTACACATGGAGTTGATTGAAAGCAGCGTGTTTTTGTCTGGTTGTCCTACGGTGATCTGAGAGAGCAGTAACTTATGTCTAAAGGTTGACACATGAGTCACCCAGAGGACTTATATATGTGCTCAGGTTGAGGTCTAAAGAGTTACCAAAACCAAGCATTTTAAACCTGATCTTAAATAAAGTGCGTAGCTTTGACAGCAGCTACAAATCTGATCTGGTGAAACAATAAAGTGGAGGGTCACGGACTGTGCCATAAATCTGGGTGCTGTTCCCAAAGTGTTAGATGTTGGGCATTACGTAATACGATTATTCTTGTTATAGTGATTTAACCTTTACACATGGTACTCGGGATGCACCAATCCGGTACTGGTATCGGATATCGGAGCCAATATTGGAAAAAATACAACATTGGGGCCCTGTCCCAATAATCGCACTTCCACCCTCGCGCCCCTCCTGGGTGCCTTGAGTGTATATCTGTAAATACACTCAAGGTTTGCTATGTTACATGGAAAGAAGCATAAATATCTGATGAAGTACTACGATTTGCGCACCGGTATTTCCGGACATTATGCAACAATTTCATTACTTTTTTTTGTGCTGTCATTCATATAAATCCAATTTCAGCTTTTCACTTCAACAAAACTTAGGATGTATAAAAACATAAAACTTACCAGATACTAGTTAGTTACCCACTCTACATTTAAAATAAAAATTATACAGCGAGCTCAAATAAATTACTAATATCTAATATATATTTATTTTAACGTGTTTTAACGTCAACTCATTAACTACTACTTTTCACACGCACGAAATTACCTTCAACTTTATAAAGCTTGTGTGCACTTCAAACAAGTACACAAACATTATATATTAACTTCATAGAGGAGCGTAGGGCGCAGTGTGGGTATTGGGACAGGGCCTGGGTATCGCCTACAAATATCCGATACTGAACCGATACCAGTTTTGGCTCTCAACGCCTTAAAATACAACTTTTACCACCTAAATCTAAGGGAATATGGGCATGCTGTATGTCATTGGAAAGCTAAGAACCCGGAGAATCCAACCGCTGAGGTAGTTTTAACCTTTACCAATGTATTTTTGATCGCCGCGCAAAATCCTGCGGTTAGCCATAGCATGCTAAAGCGAGCAGGTGCATGCTAATGCTAAAAAAAAAAAAAACTAACCATGGCTGGGTCAGAAACTATGATAGAAATGCCTAAAGTAGCCTAATATAAAATAATAAAATAACCACTGCTGCAGCCAAGTGTTTGTATTTTAGTTCAAGAAATAACTGAAATAACATGTTTGTAATGATCAGATCACCTAATGTGAGTTGTTTATAGAGTTCGGGAATGTGACGTCACATCGCTAAGCATTATGGGATTATCAGCCATTGTAAACTAATGGAGATTTTAAAAGTTAAAATAGTTATTGTTCACATTAAAACACTCGGAGACCACAGTGTGTTAGATGTATTTACCAGCAGTAAATCTGCAGCTAACGGAGTTGTTCCACGTCTTTTTTCTCCACTTTTTATACTGTTTTTAGCTAATGTTAGTCTATGGAAATGTATGCTAACAGCTGCAAAGATGGCGGATCTCCATGGTAACTGTGGACTTTCCCGAACTCTATATTAATGTAACCTAAAGTCTGTCATATACCCAAGGATAGTTAGTGTAGAAAAGTCATCCTTGTTGAATATTTATCCCTGAGTTTATCAATAGATATAATTGATAATTTATCTGTAACATAACAATAAAATATGACATTATTGATCTTACAATGGAGAAGTGTCAATACATTTTTTTAAGCTCAGAGAAAGCCACTTTTAAGAAAGTCTCTTGGTAAATCGGTAAATATCGGATATCGGCAGATACTCGAACCCCAGTATCGGTAGGCAGTAGCAAAAAAGCTGGGTCCTCTACATGATTACTTAACGTTGCTTTCTCAGTTTGATTTGAATTGAGGTCTGACCAGTCGAGATGAGACGCAAAGTGTGACGGCTTCACATTGCTCATTATGGGAAATAGTCTATTCCCTACTGAGATTCTTTTCCCAAATAATTGTTAGGTTGGAGTGAGAGCGTCGACCCATTCGCACAGCACTGGCCTCGAGCCGCTAAATGGTGAGTTGTAATCCTGTGGCGGGTAATCAATAGTGTGCTTGCACAGTCTGACATGGTCAAAGCTGAGTGATTTCACAGGTCTGCGGGCACTTGGCTGTCAGCGTCATTATATTCAGGAAGTATCTATCACAGAAACTCACTCTACGGCAGGCCTTTTGTTTAGCTTAGTTTATTTACTCAACAGGGACAATGAGCAATCACATTATTTAAAGATGCTCTGTGTTTCTGTGCAGGCGAATCGGCACAATACAAAATGTGTCCATCCATCCAAATAACACAAACATCCAATCACTGCGCCATTTTGATCGTGCAAAAAACAAACAAAACCGAATCAAAGACCATAATTGCAATTACTGTGGCGGGAACAAAAAACAGTCCTTTAGTCAATAATTATACCAATAACAATATAAGATTTCTCCACTTCTGGGTCGGGACTAGGGCCTGATATGGATTTTAGGGATCTGATATGATATCGATATGAAGGGGGTTGGCCGGGCCGATAGCTGATGTATAGGCCGATATTTTAAGTATTTCAATTTGATATTATTTTGTCTTTTAATCTCTCAATAGCTAAACATGTATTGATACAGTAAAGGTTTCTCAGAGGTCGATACCGATTATTGGGGATTTTGATTGGCCGATACTGATATGCACCGCTGATATATTTAGAAACTGGTTAAATTATGATCCTGTGTATGAATCTTCTAAACGTGTCTATGTTGAACTGTGACAGCTGGGGGCGGTGTATATTCATGTTTAGTAGGTACTTTAGGAAAAGTTTGAAAGACAAAAATCAGTAGACTCTCTTATTGTTCCGAAATTATACCCAAAGGTCTACAGCATAAAATGTATAAAATAGGTACAAGCTTGCGAGCAATTTTCACCTAGGCAATAGTGTGGGGGCTCATTTTAGAGCTGGGCGATTTTTTCTCTCCCAAAAACTCGATTTACAATTCGATTAGATGTTTTTCCCCCCATTTAAAACAAAATAACTGCGAACTGTAAATATATTGTGAATATATATATTTGGCTTATTTAATTAATGTGCGTCAACATAAACAAAATTGCAATCTGTTCTTAGCACATTTGTACAGTAGGACCTTCTTCCACTGAGGGCAGAGAGCTAAAAAAAAATAATAATAATCTAATTAATCGATTTTATGAATGGATTTGACCTCCCAAGTCAATTTTTAAATCAAATTGATTTTTTCCTCCAGCCCTAGCTCATTTTAAAGTTCTGACTGAGCTCTCACGGGCGTTTTTTATCACTTTCAGTTTTGGAGATACCAGCATTTTTATTGGCCGATATCGGCTGATAGTCGATATTGTAAAATACCCAATAAATCAGTCTTGCCCTAGTCGGGGTCCAAAAGTGGGTCGTGGACTGATTTCCAGTGGGTCTTGAGCTTTTCCCAGGGAGCCTTTCAATATTTATCTACTGAAAAAGAATCGAAACACTATCTGAGTCTGTGGAAATTACCGTCTCTGTTTGATATCGATTTAAGTGTGCGTGACTGACTCCAGTTTCCACAGCTGCCTTTTGAGAGATTGACAAAAACATGGCTGTCACTCTGCGCCTACAGCCTTTCAGACCACGCTCACAAACACAAACAACTGCCAAAGGAACTGTACCTGAGTTGCCCATTTAATGTCTGCACTGCATAATAACAATTAAGTTAAGGTATACTTTATTAATCCCCATAGGGAAACTCGTTCTCTGCATTTGACCCATCCTCGATGCCACCGGGGCCACCAGTTGGAGCAGTGAGCTGCCAGCGTGGGCCGGCGCTCGGGGACTCCATTGCCATGATGTGGAGCCAGGCTCATGGTCAGAAACACCTGGCTGGAGGATTTACCTATTGTACGTGCTTTTAGTGGTAGGGGAACATAGACACGAGGAGAACATGCAAACTCCACACAGAAAGGCCCCGTCCCTGGTGGGAATCAAACCTGGACCTTCTAGCCGTGAAGCACGAGCGCTAACCACTGTATTACTGCCCATAATACTAAACTACCCCTTAACTTGCACTCATCTTTTCCTCGCTTTTCCTTTAGTTCTTCCCACCGTTCTCCTTTTCCCTCGCCTCTCCCTACCTGGCCGCTGAAAGACTCTGGTTGGAGGAAAAAGGTTGTTCTGCAAAGTCGACGCCATCTGCGTTTAGAAACACAAGATCAGGCCCTCAGTCTTTCTCCTGCTTCACAAACGATAACTGCAAGTGTTTTTAGCCGTGTCATTGAGCCCACAGCTGAGCGAACGGCAGCGTCACTTCTGCTCTGTTCCGCAGTCTGTCCCCTGTGGCCTCTTCTGTACCCGGCTGTTGAATATTCACCGGAGCAAAAGATTTACATTTATTTTTGCGAGAGCGACGTTCTGTGTCTTAATCTATTCAACATCAGCTCAGACAAACCGTTACTTACTCAGCAGCTTAAAAGTGAGAGCGAGCGTGTTATTTTTATACATTAATGCTGGGAGTTATCCGAACTGCTGACTTCACCATAGACTCATGTCGGAAACGCCACAGGGGCTGAATTAATGTGGCGCAAAGAGAGATCTGAATGACCTAAATGTGAGTCAGGCTTTGTGTTGTCGAACATGAATTTATTTTGTATGTTTGAGAAGAGAAAAACAACAGAGGATTTAGTCACTCCTAGTTGTGTTTACTGAGGTTGTCTGGTGTCAGGGGTAACACGCAGTGATGCAGCGTTTTTCAGTTTTACGTTGCCAAAACAGGCTTTCTGAGGATGTGAGGCTCTGACAATGTTCAAATCCACGCTCCAAGGCTGCGCGTTTCACAACTGAAAGTCATTTATCTGCACTGTTATTTTCAGTAAGAGCAGTATGTGGTTGTAGTACATAGTTCCATTCCATAGTTGCTGCTCAAAAGAATCACCATTGTGCCACTAAATGGTCATGTAACAACTGAAAAGAACAACACAGAAATGCCAGAGTATTGGAGATGGATTGGTCGTAAGGAAGATTCAAAGGAAACCAAAAAACAAGCAGCAACTTCATCTCTTTTGGTGTGTTTTCATGAGGTTCAGTGTTGTTGTTTTTACTGCAGAGAGTCCGCACTATCCATAAAGGACCCAGATTTTTTAATTTTTTAAAGCGGTACTAAGTAACTCTTGCCGCTAGAGGCCATAAGCGCAACTGCAGGTGTCCTAGCAAGTTACGATTTTTTAACTTATTAATTGTCTTGGAGAGTAAATACTACGCTGACAGAAAAGGCGAAGGGAGAGAGGGATATTGTACATCCAATATTGCAAACATTGTACATAGGCTAACATTAGCTAAAAACAATTAGACGAAGAAAACAAGTAGATGTAGTACAACTCTGCTAGCTGCCGTGTCACTATTGGCAAGTCTGTTTCCAAGTGCTTGTGAATGATAACTCCAGTATTGTACATTTTGAAATCCCTATAGAGTTCAGGAATGTGATGTCATACCACTAAGCATCATGGGATTAGCAGCAATAATCAACTAATGGAGATTTTAAAGCAGTACTAAGTAACTCTTGCCCCTAGAGGCCATAAGCGCAACTGCAGGTGTCATAGCAAGTTACGATTTTTTAACTTATTAATCGTCTTGGAGAATAAATACTACGCTGACAGGAAAGGCGAAGGGAGAGAGGGTTACTGTACATCCAATTATACAATGGATGCATGTTAGCTTCTTCTTGATTCTATTGGTGTGTATTGGTGGCTCCGGTCCGGTGCCAGTCAAGTTGCAAACATGGTTTTCTGGCCAGAGACACCAGGGGGAGATGAAAGACCCTCCAATCATCCCATAAACACTTGTACTACCCCCACAGGGACTACGGAAAGGATTTATTAAGGTAAACACGTTACTTAGTGCTGCTTTAAGTAAACAAACTTATGAGCTAAAGACATTTGAGACCTCACAAGGTAGCATCACAAAAGGCGCTCCAGAAAACAAAAAGGGACAAACGTGGAGAAGATGGTGAAAGACTGTTGTGGAGCGGAGGGAGCTGCGCAGGTGGAGAAAGGAGGAGCTGACCAGTGCAGGACACTGTTATGGAAATCCAACTGACAACTGGCAATTATACATTGTGACCTTTGTACAGCTAAAATGACATCATTTTGCCCACTTGACCGGGGTCAGGGCATCTAATCCAGAACTGAAGATATTATGTTTGTGTCCTCGCTTTGGCGACACATGTATCTCTGTATCTTATACATTTCGTCATTGTTCCTGGACACTTAAAGAGACTAGATGCAAGTTGGTCATTTTATACTCACTACTGCCACCTCAGGTCTTATGCGTAACTGCAGCTTCTATATTAAGCTTGTGCATGACGGCGCTTTGGACCCAAATTAACACCTTTTTGAGCGATTGTGCAGGACTTTAGAGGCAGTTGTGGTGAACAGGTCTGGGCTCATTCTATACATTAGGACATGGCTGTTTTTTGTTTTTTTTTAAACTCCATATAGTCCCTTTAAGATCACTCTGACCTGTTACACCGTTGGTCCATTCCAAAATCATTGTGAAAATACTGTGAACTGTTCCTCAGAGCATCTTCTTTACTCAGGTACTCGTTGTTTCTCGTCACATGCATGTGTCAATAAATGTTCACACTTGATTCATGGCAACTTCTCTCTTTTTTAATTAACACAGTCCCGATGTTTACCATAAAGACAACACGCTCTGAAACAGGGATAAACCCAGGAGACGATGCACCGTTTCAGAGGTGCACTGAAGGCAGCCAGCCTGGTTTCCTCCGGATGCTCCACTTTCCCCGACCTCCAAAAGCATGCTGGTCACGTTGGCCCACAGTAGTGCCGCGCTCAGTCGCAGCAGCTCAGGACGAACCCAACATCTGAACACAATTTCGTTTACCGATCACCCTCACCTATGGTCATGAGATTTGGGTAATGACCGAAAGGGCAAGATCGCCGAGACAAGCGGCCGAAATGAGCTTCCTTGGCAGGGTGACTGGGTGCACCCTTCGAGATCGGGTGAGGAGCTCAGTTACCCGGGAGGAGCTCGGAGTAGAGTCGATGCTCCCTCATGTTGAAAGGAGCAGCTGTGGTGGCTCGGGCATCTGTTTCGGATGCCTCCTGGTCGCCTTGTTCCAGGCATGTCCTAGTGGGACAAGGCCTCGTGGAAGGCCCAGGACACGCTGGTGGGACTATGTCTCTGAGCTGGCCTGGTGTCGCCTCAGGGTCCCCCCAGAACAGCTGGAGGAAGTGTGCGTGGATCGGGAAGTCTGGGCATCTCTGCTGAGACTGCTGCCTCTACGACCCGGCCCCGGATAAAGCGGAAGAAAATGGATGGATAGTCCCGATGTTTACCATAACACCACGCTGTGAAACAGGGATAAACCCAGGAGACGATGCACCGTTTCACAGGTGCACTGAAGGCAGCCAGCCAGGATTCCTCCGGATGCTCCACTTTCCCCGACCTCCAAAAAGCATGCTGGTCACGTTGGCCCACAATGGTGGCGCGCTCAGTCGCTTATAAGGAAATAAACTGGAAGGTGGACAGAGCAGTGGATGAAGCAAATCGATGATTGCTGCAAAGACCAAAATGCGTCGCTGAACAAAACATGGCAAAGTAAGATTGGATCATATTTCTTGAAGCACTATCCTCAGGCTCATTATATGGAGCCCTGATCATCGCTCTTCGATTGGGCACCCCCTCCTTCTGGGTGACAGGCAAGCAAGGTGGGATTCTCCATCAAACAACAGTTGTCCAAATGACTTGTTCTTTTGTTTTTGTGCCTCATTGGGATTCTCTGCGCTAAGATCCTACAACAAAGAACAGCAGTCCTAGTGCATAACCCTCAAGTAAATTTCTCCATTGTGAGATCAATAAAGGCTATCTTATCTTATATTAAGATACATTGCTAAACGAACATTAGCAAGTTGTTTTTTAAACTGCTCCAGCCCCCCTCTTCATGTGCGTGGAAAAGAGTGAGCTACAGTGCTCATAATTACATGGGCTGTACAAAGGACCGCTACGATGTGCGTTCATTCAGTGTAAAACCATTAACATGCACAGCCTTTTTTTCATCAGCTCCATAAATCACAGTGTGTGCCAGTCCCTGTATAGCCGCCGTCACATGCATTATGAGACGCGCTGCATGGGCTCACGCACTTATCTGGTCTATAGCGTAATTACTGCGCATTAACAGTATCTCAGCCAGCCCAGGCTCAGAATAATGGGTGTGGGTAGTGCAATTTGCGGCACATTCAAGACCTTCAAATGTGGCAGTAAGAATAAAGCAACAGACTTTTGCTTTCCTTAACCCCTTAATAGCTTTATTATTATATAGAATATGCCTGTAATCCTATAAATCTTAGCGGTTTGACTGCACAATCCCGACTTCTACACCACGCCAATCCGCAGCTCAGTCCGCAAGAAAAGAAAGGTGTCAGTTGAAATCTTTCACCCGTTACACGCTGAACCTTCTGCTCCTCCGTCACCTCGACACCCGGGATAAATGTGTTGTACAGGTGCCGGAGTGTGACTGTCTGTAACTGGTGTGATGCTGAGAATGTCTTCCTCTTCTTTGCAGTGGTGGCCGCAGCAGCAGAGCCCTCGGTCCAGGGATTACGGAGACGCCCCGATGAGATCACATGGTCCTACTCGGGTTGGTGCTGATTCTGTTCTATGTCGGGGAGGCTTTGTTCTTTTGATTGTCGTTCTTAAATTACGGTGTGATATGTTGTACTTTACTGATCCCGGAGGAAATTCAGTTCATCAGCTGCGCACATTGGCCACACATAAAAGCAACAGATTATTGTTTATGTTTTTTTATACTACGCATTTCATATACTGGGTAACTCAATGCGTCTAGTCAATAGTCAATAGTGAAATACTCAATAAATAGGGCAGTCCAGTATAACTATCATTCCTCCCAGTTAAACCACACAATGATATTCTGTCTGTTGGAGGGGGTTTTCAGACATACCCGTCTCATCTGGACCCTGAAAATAATGGGACTTTTTTGCTAATTTTTTAATCTCTTAACCCCCACCTGAATCGAGCACATTGTATCCAGTTTGGGTTTACCCAAATCTGAAGGTTTACAGCCTATAGACCAGTGTAACGCCTCATTTGAAAGCTACGACATACAAAACCTTTTTTTCATCGAAAAATACCTCCAGAAAACACTTATATTTATCACAAAAATGAGTGCTCCATAGTGGTAGAGGTACAATATATCATATAAATGCCTATACTTAACTTTGGAATGGCTAAAATAGCATGATATAGCTCCTTTAAAGTTTATATTCTCGGCTTCTGTCAGAAGATGTTTATCCTCAGTCTGAAAGGCCTTTGCCAGGCAAAAACAACATACGTTTAATTAGAGCCGTCTTCAGACATGGCTATTAGAGATGCACCGATCCAACTTCTATGCTACCGATAAGTGCTTTCTTTAAAGTGGCTTTCTCTGAGTGAAAAATGTATTGACTCTTCTCCATCATCATCCATCGATCAAAAATACATTTGTGAAGGTTCAAACTAAGCTTTACAATGACATGCATGCCCATATTCACTTAGATTTAGGAGGTCAAAGTTGTGTTTTTAAGGCGTTGAAAGCCAAAACTGGTATCGGATATCTGTAGCCGATACCCGATATTGTATTTTTTCCAGTATCTGCTCCAATATTCTGATACCAGTGTCGGATCGGTTAATCCCTAATATCTATACTGCGGTGAAATATCGTATCCTTGATGTAACGTTAACTATACTTTATACCTCACTGAGTTTAACATTAGTGGAGCATTATTGTGCAGGTCTGTTACAATATATATATCTCTTGTGTTTTCTTCTCTGTCCTTGTTTCTGTTAAACATCTGTCACTCATGTTTGGTTTGTCAGAGGCTCAAACGGCAGAGCTGTCGGCAGAGCTGTCTGCAGGGCACAGGGGTCACTCTCATTCATTCAATGCCAAACACATACGAACTGCTTCAAGTGAATTTAGAATGACATGGTGAGGGACAGATGACTATTCGTCTCTCAAGAAAAACAAAATCTGGAGAAGTGTTTCGTTTCGTTCATGCATGTTTGAAAATATTTGGTGTTAGTGTTTAAAAGGTCCTATTATGATCGTCAATGAAGGTTTTTGAGTCATCTTCTGTAGTTGAAGAGTAGAAGTTCAGACGAGGATGAAGCAGAGTACAGAAATTGACTCAAGAACCTTCATTGAAGATGTTCAGAGTCTACACACACACTTCCTATTGTGATATATTTTGGCTTTTGAACTACTTTGGTCACAATAGCCTTGGTATTTACTGCGGAGAAATTAAAAGTAATGTATGTGGAAAAACCTAGTTTTCCAAAACACCAGCAGAGGGCGTAGTCTAAACCTGGCGGATCACAACAATCCTCTGTACCCGTTTAATATTCACTGACCTAGAAGAGTGACTTTGTGAGTGCAATGTTCTGCGTCTATTCAACATTAGGTAAACCGTTACTCAGCAGTTTAAAAGTGAGGCTCTCGTGTGAACTGAATAATCTTTGTATCTATTAAGACAGACTACATTGAATGTCTTTACAAAGAAAGATCACGCTGTAGCCGTATCCCCTGCTCGTATCCTTCCTTCATCCTCGTCTGAACTTTGACCCACATTTCCTCTCCTCCCCATCGGGACCTGTCACTTTGAAAGCAAACAATGATCCGCTCTGAGTACATCCTCGGTGTCTTATCCGGTATTTTCTCGCGCTCCTCTCATTCTCGATCCTCGGGGAGCTCGGTGCCTATAGACTGTTTTTCCAAAGTGATCTTTTCTCCTCCTGTGTGGCGCTCTGAGCCGTGAGTAACGGCATTAACATGTCAAAGAGGCGGACTTCATTGCGAGGCGCGATGCACGGTTTGAGTGGGGTCAGGAGTAGAAGGCGGTGGTGGGGAGACACACAGGAATAATGGAAACAAAACACTGGAAGAGAATGAGCTTGTTGTAAAAGTTTAAACTAACTATTTGGCACTCACACGTGTAAATGAGAGAGTTAGAGCTCGTGCTTCACAGCTAGAAGACCCCGGGTTTGATCGTCAGCCGGACGGGCCTTTCTGTGTTGAGTTTTTTTTTTTGATAAAATCAATGTTTCAGCCCTGAGACCTTCATCAGGTGAGATCTCAGGAGCGAAACAATGCAAGTCAGCAGCGATGAGCACAAATGAATGAAAACAGCTGTTGGAATAAATCGCATGTTGTGCATTTTTCATGAATAAATCACTTAAAGCAGTACTAAGTAACTTGTTTACCTTAATAAATCCTTTTCGTAGTCCCTGTGGGGGTAATACAAGTGTTTATGGGATGATTGGAGGGTCTTTCATCTCCCCCTGGTGTCTCTGGCCAGAAAACCATGTTTGCAACTTGACTGCCCCCGGTGCGGGAAAGCAATACACACTAATGTAATCACGAAGAAGAAGCTAACATGCTAACGGGCAAAGCTAACTGCGGGCTAACGTCACTTTAAACAGTATTTACAGCCAAGTTTGAGTGAAAAAAAAATATTTCCATTGTATAATTGGATGCACAGTAACCCTCTCTCTCTTCGCCTTTTCTTTCAGCCTCGTATATACTCTCCAAGACAATTAATAAGTTAAAAAATCGTAACTTGCTAGGACACCTGCAGTTGCGCTTATGGCCTCTAGGGGGAAGAGATACTTAGTACTGCTTTAAATAGAAATTGTCATGATAAAAAGTTGCTAAGGTTAGCTGCTTACCTTATATAGTTCCCCCTTTCAGTCAAAAATGAAACAAGCCGTTTTCTTCATTCATGTAAAATCCATGTTAAAAAAAAGCTGATCTGTCTAATATTCATCCATAAATATTAAGCATGATTCTTGTTGTTGGTCTTTATTGCAAGTTTAGCGAATTTATAGTAGATGTAGTCACTCATTTTGTTGGCGATTCGGCACTCACTAGTATCTCCATGATGCAGTACATGTGACAACCCAAACATACAGCTAAATGAGTAGTTAGGGGGCGTGGGTGGACATTCGGACACAGCCATTGCCAAAAAAAAAATGTTGTTTCCGATTTAGTTTCATTTTAGCCTTGTTCTGGTCCTGATCCAGTATTTTTGAAGTCGTATTTTTGTCCATCATTGCAAAATTCAAGACATTTATCAAATATGTATACTTCAACAAGGACAGACTTAGACAAATGGGTTTTGCTATGAATAGTTTATTCATGGTTAAACTTTGGGACTTGGAGAAGAGGGATGATTCATCAAGGAAGTTTAAAGGGACGAGCTGTGTGTTGTAGGGGACGAGGTGGAGGTGATTGAGTGGTTGGTGCTGCTGTGATGCAGATAAAGGGTTATGGTGATAAAGGCGGGATGGTGGAGACGAGAGAAACGTGCATGTGAAGGTTTGGACTAATTGATTGATAGCACAAGCGTAAAATCACAACGGCATCGAATCAAAGGGACTAGATGGAAGTTGTCATTTTTATACTCACTACTGCCACGCCAGGTCTCAAGCTCGTGCATGACGGCACCTCAGACCTGAATTAACAGCTTTTTGAGTGACAGTGCAGGATTTTAGAGGCAGTTGTGGTGAACAGGTCTGAGCTCATTCTACACATTAGGACATGGCTGGAACATGTAGGGGGAGGAACATACTTAATTTCCACTGTGTGTTGACCTGACCAGCATGCTTTTGGAGGTTGGGGAGAACGGAGCAAACCTGGTTGGCTGCCTTCAGTGCTCCTCTGATCCTCTGAAACGGGCTTGTCCTGGGTTTGTCCCTGTTTAAGAGCATGGTGTCCTGCACTGGTCAGCTCCTCCTCCTTCCTTTTCCTCCTGCAACTCAGTCTTTCTTCATCTTCTGGGAACAGTTTAGCAGTTAATCTGTTTTATTCTCCAGTGAACGTCCATTAGCCAGAACGATAGAAGGCATGTTTGGCTTAGCTGTGAGCCTTGCCCGGATACCTCCTCGTCTGTCCCTTTTTTGTTTCCTGTTGTGCCTCTTGTGACGGCTCCACTGTGCTGCAGGTGTGGGGGCCCTGCTGCCTCTTCAGTGTTTCAGAAGAAGAATTTGTAGGTCTCCATTGTCTATAGCTCATAAGCAGCTGTTTGTTTACTTTTACTTTTACTTTTAAAAAGCTGCTTTCTACAGGTCCATTATGGACTCTCTGCAGCAAAAAAAAAGGCAGCTGAACCCCACAAAAATTCTAGCCTGAGAATACCCAGCCTGCTGTGTGCGCTCGAATCATTTCTAACTGCACAGCAGCCTCGGGCCCATGGCCAAAATCTTCGCATGGATTTGGGGCCAATCACAGAACGAGGAGGGACAGCAAGACGATAATGCACTATTCGATATATGGAAGCTTGTAGTTTGTTTATGGATAAAATAAAATAAACGTTTATTTACAGATCCAACATGACAGCAGCAGACGCGACACCATCTTTCAATCAAGCTTTAGACCGTGTTCTTAATAGTTTAGCTCGAAAGTTTACAGCGGGTACGTCATACATCATTGGATACGATTGATACGATTGGCTGTGACCACGTGCAGACGCATGATAGACATTGGTAGCGCCCAATAAACGGCTATGGACGATCGTAAACCAATTGGTGGTCCCCAGACTAAATATAACTTGTGATATTTCGTTGGGCAATAGCCAGGCTACAAAAACACAGCAAAGACGGTCAAAAACATCCAGTAAAACAATGTGGAACACAGAAACCACAAATACAGTTGAGAATTAATACAGATGGAATAACAATAACAACATTTAAGGTGATATTTTAACATGCTAGTCGCCAATAAATGTGATGTGTGATGCTTAGATTTAACCACTTCCTCAAACGAAATAGGTCTTTATCTTGCGAAATGCACAAATCGTTTGTGCGTAGCAGAAGTTATGGTCTTCTGGCCAGTCTGTTCTGTAGAAAAACTCTGTAGCTCTGTAGAAAAACAGCAAAGTTACCTTGTCTCAGTTAAAGTTCCATCGCAATAAAGCTTGAACCAATACACACACCCCTAAAACTAACCCTTTTATAGGCCAACATAAACTGCAGTGCTTTTTTATTAGCTGTGAGTTTTCCCTCATTCTCGCCACATTGTCTTTGTGTCTCTAAATCTTTCACGTCTTCATTGTTTTATTCGGATCCATTCACAGCCCTGGGCAACTCGGCTCTGTCTCTCCCCCGAGCTTTGTACAACAGACTCCACACGCTCAGACAACCGCGGCAGATTTTCAATGAGGAGCTACTGCAAAACATCAACAATCATAAACTGGCTCCTTTACAATAAATGCCTTTTGCTTTACCCGACACGTAACCCTTATTGTTCTGTGTTTTAGAACTTAAAGTGGACATTTCATGTAATGTTCTAGAGCCCTCTCTGCTGGCAGTGGTGGGAAGGATTAGACAAGAGAATTTGTCATTTTCAGCTAACGGCTTGCAGGCGCTGTGATGAACTCACTTTGAGCACATAACTGATCAGAACGTGTCCCGTGATGGATTATGGGCTTTAAAAATATGGAAGACAGAAATAATCTTGGAGGTACAGATCAGAGTGTTTCAGCAGTCGAAGAACCAAAGGGAACCAGATTATTTTTGCATTGCATTGCATTATAATACATTTCATTGCTCTGAAAAGTCAGATTTGTATGATATATATCACAAATTAAAAAGGAAAATTCCAACCAGGGTTGGTTGGTTGGTTGGTTGGTTGGTTGGTTGGTTGCTTGGTTGCTTGGTTGGTTGCTTGGATGCTTGGTTGGTTGGTTGGTTGCTTGGTTGGTTGGTTGGTTGATTGGTTGCTTGGTTGGTTGGTTGGTTGGTTGGTTGCTTGGTTGGTTGGTTGGTCGGTCGGTCGGTCGGTCGGTTGGTTGGTTGGTTGGGCAGCATCGGAACAAGTTTCAGCCGGAAGTCTGCACCAAAACTCAGGAACTACATGGATTCCTCCGTATGACGTGAACTGGAGTGTTTCGAGCCTAGGATTAGTGATATATGTATAATATGATATAAAAACATAACTGGAGTGGTGTTCTGTATCATTAGTATACAGTATATACTAATAGGGCTGTGCAGTTAATCGAAATGAAATTACGATTTCGATTACTACACTAAACGATTACAAAATTATAATTATAATATGTTTTTTCCAAAAAAAAAATCAAATTCTTTTTTTTTTATCTTTTTTTTTTTCTTAATTTTTTTAAATCCTTTTTTGCAAAGCAGACTTGTTTTTCAGGCCGCTGGGATTATTTTCCCTTCGTATTTCACTTGCCATGGCTCAAGCTTTTGCCTGACATAAAAACAAACAGCGCTGTGTTTACTTACAGTTTACTTGCGCAGGTGTGAGGGCCGGTGTAACGTCGAGATGCACTTCTTTGTCATGCTACACTGACAGTATCAACACGCATGTGCACATGTCTTTGTCTCTCATTAAAAACGAGTTATTAACAGCTGGTAAACTTTGTCTTGCATAATATTACGTAACTAAAGAGCAGTCGACTCTTTCCTCAGCAACTTGTATTACATTTAAACGGTCATGCTTTCTGATTATTGACAACACTTTTTTTGTTTAAAGCCTATATTTTCAACAGACAGATATTTAAAGGCAAATTGTTTTAGCAGCTACGTCATTTACTAATTAGCCTACATGTAGAATAGACTGCCTAATTTGACAGTAAAATTTATGAAATCATGTTATTTGCTGAAAAAGCGGAACTCGATGGCTGAATGTAAAATGACTCGATAGTTCTGCACATGCGCAGCAACGAGAAGTAGTGCAACTCGACAAGCCGTCTGTTTCGATTGTACACCGGCCAGCAGGGGGCAGGTGTGACACAGAGACCTGTCTTTAATCAAGGCGTAATTGAAATCATTTGTACTTTTATAACTGTTCAGAAAACAGAAAATATCAGCATAGTTTTTGGATTAATAAATAAATACAAGAAAGATATTTAAAAAAGAAATAATCGTTTGAATAATCGTGATTTCAATTATGACTAAAATAATCGTGATTACTATTTTTTCAAAAATCGAGCAGCCCTATATACTAATGATACAGAACACCACTCCAGTTATATTTTTGCACAGCTCAAAGTATTCGATTTTACACAGGCCCCTTAAGAACATTTTTAAACGTTTCTTTTTGCCCAGTGGTAAAAAAATAAGTATCACATTTGCATAGGGAACATGATACATAACTTATGTCAAAACGCTACAACCCCTTCTAAGCCTTGGTGCTAATGCCCGCCTCACTTAGCTCTTCTCATTTTGTTACATGCTCAGATGGAATGGTAATTTCAAACCCGGTCATGCTCATTTTTAAAAAGGAGCTTTGAGGTTTTCCAGAAAACATCAAGCAGAGACCCTTGTTCAGACGGCAGCTGGTAATTTAATGCAGAAATCTAATAGAGGCTGAGAGACAGATACTGACCTGGTTTGCCTGATTTTTGGAGAGCTGGTTCACAGTGTTCCCATCTCGTGCGGTGTTCAGACTACAGCCACAAGAAGAAAGCACCAGAATCTCCCTCAAAAGTTATTGGGCCAAGGCGCAAGGACAGCGTTGCTCCAAACGAGATGGTCCTCTTGCATCTGTGCAGCTGTTGGATGTGCCTGCACCATTAGCACTTGACTAGCTTATTATTAAAAAGAGATCGACTGTGTTAGAGGATTACGTTGAATCACTATTTATCATACTGGGTCAAGTCGTGCTATCTCTGTTATAGCCTTGACTGTGGTGCTTCAGTAGCGCCCATTCTCAGCCATTGAATGTTTGTTTGTGTATCAGTATGACGCTCTATTTATCCCTTTTCTGTGGAGCATAGACAGGCTTGAATGGTAGGACTAGCACAATGTCTCGAGTTCATGTCTCCGGGTCCCGCACCGATGGTAAATAAACAAATCCTGTATAAGATATCCACACTGCTGCCTATTGTTCATCTATCCTCTCGAACACCATTGTGAATTCTCTAACAGACTGAGGCGTGGTTTATTTCCACCTCAGCGCTATTGTCTTTTTGTGGGCTCACATGTTTTCCTCGTTTACATTGCGCTGCCTCGTGTTCTTCCTTTAGCGTTATAGGCTTTTCAAAGCTCTCACAGGTCAAACTAAAAAATGTATTGTCTCACCGTGAGGTAAACACTGTCCGGGTCCGGTGTCCCAAGAGAAAGAGACTTACACCGCCGGGCCCGTTGTGGCGCAAGCCTGCACTCATTTGAAACACGAGCCAAACAAAAGCACATGTTCACCCAGTTCTTATATTTGCAGTTTAGTGGCGCTAGGCTAATACAAGGCTAGCGCATTTCTATGGTATCAGCTATCCTGCATTAAAAACAGTCTGACCCGCTCCACAGAGCACCTGAGGCAAATCACTTATAACGCCAGACTGACCATATAAATGTCTGACGATAGAATAATTTTTGGAATATAACTGAGCTTGAATGATCGCATTTTGAGGGACTATTTTCTAGCAGATCACTCCGCCGCCACGTAGCTTATACAACCACGAAGCTGATGCTGCTCAAATATAAGTTATATTAAATGCAAAATGGTTAAAATTATTCTATCGACACAGACATTTATATAATTCGTCTGGCGTTATAAGTAGGGCTGAAACGACTAGTCGATTAATCGATGACTAATCGATTATTGAAATAGTCGACAACTATTTTTGTATTGATTAATCATTTTCTGTTTCACACAGACTAAAGTGGAGCAAAAATGACATAAAAATTTAGTATTTTTGATGAACTCCTACTTTGTTTATATAGTTTGGGTCTGTGTACATTTTGTTCATTATAAATTTCATGAATAGAGCCTCCAACAAACATTTCCCTTTAGTTTACTCCATCAACACAACTTCAAGCAGCGCCACTTAAGCTATATGTGATTAAAAAAAAATAGAAAAATTAGAATTTTCCTACACCATTCACAGCCAAGCGATTACTCGATTAATCGTAAAAATAATCGATAGATTAATCGATTACAAAATAATTGTTAGTTGCAGCCCTAGTTATAAGTGATTTGCCTCAGGTGCACTGTGGAGCGGGTCAGACTGTTTTTATTACAGGCTCGCTGATACCATAGAAATGCGCTAGCCTAGCACTAGCCTAGCACCACTAAACTCTTCAAATATAAGAACTGCATGAATTACAAAAAAATATCTACAGAAATCAGCAACACTCTAGATAACTAGGAAATGAGGCCCTATGTCAAAAATCCTGAAACATCCCTTTAACCTTATTTAGCCACATGGTCTCAGTCAGTGGCCAATAGTATCATTATATTTACTCAAGTACATTTAGCTGGGTTACTTTCTAAAGTAATTGAGTGGTTTGATATTTGATATTATTTTGCAATTGTGTGATTGTATTATCTATCACTCTTCCCACTCTAAGTCTATCAGGGACAAATATTTTAAGTTAAGTTAAGTTTGGTATTTTTTATCATAAAAGAATATTTCAATATCAATCATTCCTTGTTCTACAATGGTTTATTCAAATTCTCAAATACGATCACGGTCACGGTCACTACTGACAAAAATCCGAATATTTCAGTACACCAAATACTTCTCTCCTTCAGCATATTTTCTTCCATTCGAGTAAAACCACATCAATGTTACACATCTGTAAGTAAATATTTTGCCTAATCTAATCTGTTTAAGTGTCACGTTTGTCCAATCAGCCTGATATCAAAGTTGTTCTTGATCTTTTGCGAATCAAAGCCCACTTGCCTCAAAAATCCTTGGTTTCTGCAATTATTCTGTCTGAAGACGAAGCCAGACGTTTACTGGGTCGAGAACAAACACTTGTAGCTGCAGCATCCGGACGAGCAGAAAGCCCTCAGACATGTTGCTCCTCTTCCTTCTGTCCCTTGTTTTTGGGGTCGCGTCGCGTTCACTTGGCCTCCGCTTCCCTCTGACTCACCAGACCGCAGGCCTGTTCAGTTCTGCTCCAGTTGGTCTGTCCCTCGTGCCTCTGGAGACGTGAGGCGTTCAAAGTCACGAAAACACAACACAATCACTGCTGCTGTTTACTGACTGTCTGCGCCGTCCGTCACAGAGTTCGGTCTCCGCTCTCAGCCTCTCCACGGGCGGAAGACGCTGCAAAACACAGTTAATGTATTTGTATCTTAGAGAAGAGTCTATAATAGCTACACCTTATTAAGCGATATTTAATCATCAAGTACTAACACTAAATTAATCATATTCATTAAGTGCATCAAGTGCTTTATTTGTCATTATAGAACCGCACAACGATATAGTGTTCAGGTGTTAGTCCTGAGCCGCTGCCACTGTGGACCAACCTGACCAGTATGTTTTTGGTGATCGGGGAAACCATAGCAACCAGAGGAAACCTGGCTTTCCTGGGTTTGTCCCCGTTTCAGAGCATGGTGTCCTGCACTGGTCTGCTCCTCTTGCCTCATCCTCCTGCGCAGCTCCCTCCGCTCCACAACAGTCTTTTACCATCTACAAAGAAGAAGTGGAAGAAGAAGGAGAGAAAGAGGAGGGTGAAGAAGAGGAGGAGAAGAATAAAGAAGAAGAAGTGGAAGAAGAAGAAGAAGTGGAAGAAGAAGCAGAGGAAGAGGAGGAGAAGGAGAGAGAGAGGAAGAAGAAGAAGAAGAAAAAATCTGCTAGGAAGAGCGTAGCATTTCATTTGTTTATTCTTCAATTAGCCTGAACAATCGAAGGCATGTGTGGCTTAGCTGTGAGTCTTGCCAGGATACCTCCTTTTTTGTTCCTTTCTTGTTTCCTGTAGTGCCTCTTGTGACGCCTCCGCTATGCTGCAGGTACGGGGGGCTCTTGGTGCCTCTTCAGTGTTTCAGAAGAAGAAATGTGTGGCTCTCAAATGTCTTTAGCTCAAAAGCTAGCTGTTTGTTTCCTTTTAAAAAGCTGATTTCTTCAGGACCATTATGGACTCTCTGCAGTAAAAAAAAAAAAACAGTCGAACCCCACAAAAACAAACAAAAACATCCAGTAAAACAATGTGGAATGCAGTTAGCAGAAAAAGGCAAAAAAACGCAGCTGTACCAAGGCGGAGGGAAGTTGCTGCTTGTTTACGCGTCACCTCTACAATGCTCCAGGTTTTGTAGGTTTTCTGGTGAAAGCCATGAAAACCTTCCAAACAATTGATCATGGAGCCTCTTAAAGACCACTGTGATGGAAAGTAAAGGCAAGGCAAGTTTATTTGTATGGCACATTTCTTGTACATGTAACTCAATGTGCCTCACAGCAACTCCAGACAAACACAAGAAAAAAATAAAAATAAAAAGCATTAACACAATCAAATTTACATTAAAAAAGTTACATTAAAAATATGTTTATCTATATGTTAAAATGTGTTAAAATACAATCAATTGCCATAGGCAGCAGTAAAACGGTGTCCTTTCAGCCTGGACTTAAACACAGTCAGAGTTGAGGCCTGTCTCACATCCTCTGAGGCTGTTCTAGACTTTTGCTGCGTGAAACTGAAACGCAGCCTCACCGTGTTTGGTGGTGACTCTGGGAACCAACAGGAGACGCCTCCCTGAGGATCTCAGGGCCCAAAGTGGTTCATACGGCTGTAACATGTACTTTGGTGCCTGACCATGAAGAGACTTATACACGAGCAGAGCTGTTTTAAACTTCTGAGTGACAGGAAGCCAGTGTAGAGACCGGAGCACTGGACTAATATGGTCGTATTTCCTGGTTCTGGTCAGGACTCGAGCCGCAGCATTTTGGATAAGTAAAGGCGGCCTTATTCATACACATGCTGAATCCACAGTGAAGGAAAAATGAAGAAGATATTACCTTTCAAAATGTATACAACATGTGCCAAGAACGTAGCTGGAAAATGTTTTTAACTTTTTACAGTCAACATTATGTCCATTATTGTCTCTTTAGAGTCTGAGGCATCTAATTTCCAAAACATTGTAAATAAGTCCAATCGCCACAGTCAGTAAATATTTTATGAGGCAACTAAAAATCCTGCATGTCCTGTTTGTTGATGGAGCCATTTGCGATCAAAGTAAACGACAGTGTAGACTTTAAAGCCAAAGACTGCCGCGCTAAAGCAGAGACACCATTTACACGCATCTCTGTACAATATTTCCCTCTGTCATTCATAATACATTGGCTCAGATCTCGTCGGCTCGAGACTCTCTTTGTCTGTACGTCTCATGCATTCATTCATAAACCAGGCCTTTCTGGATTGAAAAGATTGAAGTTTTCAGACAAAGGAGCACTTCTGAGCTAAGTGTTTGTCAGGAGCACAGTTTTGGGAAGACGGACGACCTGATTCGTGTCAGTTGCAGGCTCTCCTCAGTTTTTACGTCATAATCTGCCCCGAGGGTGTGGGAGGAAATCGACACTTAGCACATTAGTAATAATATTAAAAGCCTGATGCAATGTTTTTAGTGCTCAATGAAAGGAACATCTCAAATTTGACATGGTGGTGCTTTTAGGTCACTTATGTGGATCACGGTTCGCTGTTCGCTCTTTGTGGCGCGAGCCTGGATAAACGATGTGCCAGGAAGGGCTTGAAATTGCTAATATCAAATAGGCTTGAAACACTTGATAGCTAAGCCTTTGATTTGATGTTGAGAGACTGGGGTAGACCCGCTATGAATGCAAAACGTGAATAGCGAAAGGTCATCCTCATGAAGGCTTGTGTGACATTTGAGTTATTCCCTATTGCACTTAATTTTGTCTGCCTCCTAGCGTGATTGCAGAAGTCAGATGAAGGGTTTTTGGGGAAAGTCATAGTAAAAAAAAATAGGTTCTTCATAGAGTTGACTTGGATAGAAAATGTTTTTTGTAACATGCCTTATGAAGGGTTGTTTTATTTTTCTGGAAACTTTTGCCCAATAAAAGCAGTGGTGTTTTCAATCAGACATGTCCAGAGTGCGGCAGTGGGGTCAAACACGGTGCTTTATTGGCGCACATCCCCAGAGATGGTACTTTACACTGCAATCGTAATAATTTCACACAATTAAAACCTCAAAAAGAAACATTTATTGTAAAACAGATGTGGAATTATTGCTCAGAGCCTAAATGAAGGTGTGGGGCACAGTTTGAAACCTTTCTTAAAGGAACAGGCCACCGTTTTTCCAGAGATATGTTCTTACCTTAGACGAGTTGATGAGTACCTGTCTGGTCTTTGTGTGTGCGCTCAGTCATGCAAAAAGACCAAATATGTTGTTCGCATTTAGCCTCTCCTCCTCTCATGTATGGGATCTAACAGGGGGAAGTTAGAAGCGACCATGCTCTTCCACGTTTTCCCCTATTTAAATATGGATACATGAGTAGTTACACAATCCAAGAACACAAAATTAAACATATATATTTTCTAAGCGTCCACGCAGTAATATCTTAAATCATAAATAAGAATTCTCTGCGCGGACGTCGAAGCGCTCCTAAGGTGTTATGTTCACAGACGGCATCGCGTCATAGAAGGGTGCGTGGCTTCACTGAGGGGGAAAGCAGAATCTTTTGGGAAACATAATACATAACACTCTTTATATTATATGAACTTATTTATCACACATAAAGTGTAAATCGGGCCCATATGTATATTTTCTCATAGGAGATTGTTCAGTAGAAGTGAAAAAACGGCAGTCGTAGCACTTGCTACGACTTCTATGAGCAAAGTGGTTCAACAGCCCATAAATACATAAATAACGGAGAATGCTAACACTAGCTACGACTGCCGTTTTTTCTGCTGTGAATAAACATCGATAAGGACCCAATTTAGACTTGACTTTATTTCTGTGTGGTAAATAAGTTCACCTTAGAAGCACTTCATTGACTTTAATGTGTATGTGATAAATAACTTTATATTTTGCAAAAAACTGGCTAAAAAGAGCCATTTTCTGTGAAAAAGCGTGATTGTGTTTCCCAAATGATTCAGCGAGGCCACGTCCCCTTCTGTGACGTCATGCCGTCTGTATCTGTTACGCCTTACAATATAGTACCCCAAATTTTGTGTAACTAGACTTGGATCGTGTAAATACTCATGTAAACATATTTAAATAGGAAACACTTCACCCTGTTTGAAGTACGCATCAACTTCTCTAAGCTCAGGTAAGAACATATCTCAGTTTGGAAAAACTGTGGCCTGTTCCTTAAATGCACTGCAGTTGAATGTTTGAATACACTGACCATCGATCTGTGGCCCTAATGCTGTATACATGTCAATATGCTGCCCTCGGTGAAAAAGGTTTGGACACCCCTGCTCTAAGGTCATGACTCATCAATTAAAACACTCCTACATCTTGAACAGTGATGGCCCCGTTACATTATTGAAATCTGAACTGTTGGCAAGGTGCAGGAGAAGCTGAAATATTTAGCTGCTGCGTGAGATAATGTAGATCTGCATACAGCTCCGTGCATGGGTCCACCAGCTTCTGGGAGTTTAATATTTGATACGTATTCAGCTATTTCTGCAAACAGGAGCAGACAGGGACCAAAAAACTCCACGGTTACATTATTCAGTGAAATCTCGTGGATTGTTTTTAGCGCCGAAAGATGACAAGAGACGAATGGAGGGGTGTCTGACAGAGTGTGATTTGGAGCCACATTCATAGCTTCTGCAGTGTGCTAAAAGAGGACGCTGTCAGTCAAACTCAATTTCATTCACTCATCATGGCTTGATTAGTAGGAAGTTTGCATCTATTTGGTAAAAGTATAAAAAAGAATCCTGTGCAAATGGGGGGAAAAGACCAAACTACGACTTTCCCAGACGAGTATTGCAGTTTCTAGTTAAATGTGAGTTGATCAAAAGTGAGTTTACAGTTTTTACTTACGCTGTTGTGCATTATAGACCTAAATTATATTATATAGATTTATAGATAATATTTTGTGTATTTTCAAAGTACTTTATTTGTTTATATCACTATTGGGTAATAAAGTGTAAATTCTCAGTCGTCTTAAAGCCTCCTCATGGCAGTTTTTGGTGATCGTCACGGCGACCAGATATACCAGACGTTGGCTTGGATGGTGAAATCCCAGTGATGTCCGATGAAATCCCCCTCCGATGATGAAACGGGTATGTCCCGCGCGCGACAGCTGGAACTTGAGTCCTCTGCGTAACACAGAGCTCTCATAAATGGCCTCCATCATTAACATGTTTTTGTTTTGTTCATATTGAGGATTTGAGTCTGTGGAATACACCTGCTCATGACTTCAGCCTAACACACAAAGGATGGGGCCTTCCAACATATGAAGTTATAAATAGATGTGAATTTATAACACAGTATGATGAGTACGCTTAATCTTTCATGAAATATCGAAGGTTTTCATACCTAGACCAAGGCATTCAACTGTTTCACGCTTTTCATCAGCAGAGAGATCCTTTTTCTTTCCCATATTGCTTCAACATGATGATCTGCTTAATAAAGTGGAACACCCTTTTTCAGTAGTTTTTCTCTTAACTGGGCTTAACCTGAAAACTAATCATCCCAGGTCTCTGAGATTCGGGTCAGTGATTGATAGAACCCCGAGACACAATACCAGCCAAAAAAATGTTTTACCTTTTTGACACAAAAATACAATTTGCATAATAATTTGGAGCACAGCGTATATCTCCTAAATATTTACATGCATGAATAAATTAACCTGTTACTTGCCGTCCCCTCGATCAGGGAGTTAGGGTTAGGTTCAGGGTCAGAGTTAGGAAATGTGATTGAAGTTTTGTTTCACTCCCACAGATCTTTCACATAGGGCCAGATATTGTCATCTTGCTGTTCCACTGCACCATTTCAGTCAAATAGTGCCTTGGCGAGAGGGCATTGCTTAGGCTTTTATCAGCTCTATTGGTCAAACTAAGTGCTTGAGTTAAACACTGTGTCCGGTGTAGAGCCTGTTCCGCAGTGGCATGAGTCGGCACTCGGCCATCACCATCAGAGTCTGGTTGGAGGACGAAGGTTGTTCTACATAACATTGCCACGGGAGTCTGTCCTGCCCACTGACAGCGCCAAGTCTGGCTCTGCAAGGTCTCAAAGTGCGCTTCTGCTCAGCGCAATTCAACCTGGATAGACTCAAACAGACAAAAGCAGTGATTAGGAAGATTTATTGACATGTATATTAGTTTTGGCGATCAGACCCCGGCGGTAACATCGATGTATGAAAGTCAGTATGGATAAACAGCTTGTAGTTAGGGATGCCTTCCCCCGGAGCCTGGACACTGGTGGTGGTATGGGAGACCCGTGAAGATGCAGCAGGGAGAAGCCATGGATGGAAGAGGCGGAGAAGGGGTGGAGGTGGGTCGCAGCGCAGCTGGGAAGCGATCGAACCATGATTGCTGGGGCTTAAAAGCGTGACCGAGGGCGATGATTGGCTGCTATGGAGGTGCGGCTCTTACACTGATGGCTGAGGTGGAGGTGTGGCCCTCTCGGAAGCGATCATTGGCTGGAGGTATGTGATGCTGAAAATCGTCTCCCAGGTTGAATTAACGCCTAGACTTCATAAAGCTACGCTAAAGTTAGTCTGCATTTAGAAACACAAGATCGGGCCCATAGCTTTAGAAACTAGCAGGTCTTGGCTTTCAAATGAGATATCACACTGGCATAAGGTATGTACGCTCTCCTGTCAGTCCGCTTTGAGACTTGGATGTGCATAATTACTAACTCTAACTCTAAACCTACACCTAACCCTAAACTGGCAGGTGACAGGTTTGATATGATGACACTAATTCTATTGATGGGCAAAAACAATGTTTACAGACAGAGGTTTGCTTCCCTGTGTGCTGCAATAGATCAGTGATGTAAATGTTCATACATCAGCTGCCATTCACCGAAACATCCTCCTCCATCACTCCTATATCTATTCATATATAGTCGAGATTAGTCTTTAAAAACAGAAACCAAAATTCCCACTTGTCTTTTCTTTTCTGACTGTGCATTTAGACATTTCTGATCAAAGGTAAAGGTGTTTTTTTGATCAAAGCATCTGCAGGTGACAGTCGATCGAATCTACAGACACCTTTTTCGTGTGTACATGTCTTTTCTGCCATTGTTATTGAATGGTCTTTATGTCTCCTCCCAATTATAGCTGTCAGTCATTCTCTCACCTCCTCCTATATGAAGCAAGACCATGTTCTCGAATGCAAATGTCTGTTTTGTGCTGTCAATCTCCCCCTGGTTCAGTCTCATGTAAAGCGATCTGTTTTAACGTCAGCCTTTGTGTTCTCTGCCGTATCTCCCCTCAGCTTTGTCCCTTTCTCTCTATAAGTACAAGTTTGCTCTCTCCTCTTCCTCAAACTCTTATTACATCAAAAGGACATGACAAGCTTTATGACGCTTTTATGGATCTCAAAGCAAGAGCATGGATTTATGTTGAAATAGACAGAATAGTGTCACATAAACAACAACAAAAAAGTATTAGAAGGAATGAAATACATGATAACGTTCAGTGAGCACAGCTTTACTCCATTCAAAGAAACGTTTTCCGAATGTCCAAATGTACGACGGGCGTTTTTTTTTTTTTTTCTCTCCCCCGTTGCTATGGACCAGCTCTTACCCAGAGTCTGCAAGGAGGTTGTAAAGTGGTGCAGTTTAGAAAAAGGTGAACTTAAAAAGAATATGTTTCCTGCCTGTTAAAATACTGTGTGAGCGTCTAAAAGAAAAAAGGAATAAATGTCTTGACCATCCGTGCCTGTCCATCCAAAACCTCAGAGTATGGAATAGACCATGTGCAAAAGCCCCGCCCCTTCAGCAAGTGCTAGCTAAGAAGTAACACATGTCATTTTGATGCAATACCAGAGCGATAACCTTCAGATCAAAGAGAAATGAGTTGCACTGTGGAATATATGCAACAAAGGGGACACTACAAGTATCAAAGCTACAGCTCCAGTCTCTTGTAAAATAAAATGAAAACACAAGCTGCCTTAAATGCAGCCGACACAGTTGTGTGGACGAGACATGCCTTTGCACTACTGAGTAAGTTCTCTTTATATGTTAATCTTGAATAAATATGAGCGTTATTACTCAGTCAGTTAGCTGCTTCTAAACCTAAACCTCGCTCGAGCTTAGTTGTTCCCACTGTGAGTCCTTATGGTGCTTCCAGGCATCTTTCCCACTAAAAAATCATGACTTACGATCTCAGAGCATCCAGGTGATCGTATGTAAACAAAACGGCTAATGCTACAACAGCTAGCTCATACGATGCTAACATGATATGATTTTTTTCTTTTTTAAATGCGACATACCATATATAATATGGAACCAAATATATATTGAAATCTGTGACCAAAAGTAACATCATGTAACGGATGTAGTGGTTTTGCTAGAGATTTATCATTTGCTGCTCCTCCACTTGGGGGCGCCCATTACTGTCTTCATCTCGTATCTGAACTCGTTGCAGTCTGGAGGTCTCCGAGTTCACAAGTTGTAACGGTGCGTTCCAGGCAACTGGTAAATGTACCACTTCCTACTTGGAAAAATGCCTTGGAACGCTCGAACTGGTAATTACAACTTGTAAACTCAGAAACCTGAAGACTGTTATAAGTTCATATACGAGATGAAGACGGTAATGGGGCCCCCAGTGGTGAAGCGCAGCTAATGTTAAAACTGTAACAAAACCACTGCATCAGTGATGTGAACGTTACTTTTGGTCACAGCTTTAACATAACGTTATGTCGCATGCTTGTAATTAGATCTGGTTTGAAGAAACGTTCATATATTCAACGTTAGCATCGTATGAGCTAACTGTTTAGCAGTTTTGTTTACGTATGACTTCAATCACCTGGAACGCACTGAAGTCGTAACTGGTAACTTTCAAGTGGGCAAAATACCAGTGACCAGTTGCCTGGAACGCACCATAAGTGCCACTTCGAGCAGCTTTCCAACCCTAACACAAGCAGGAGGTAATGCATTTGTCACACACAGTAGTTAACTACTTCCGGGTCCAAACTGTTGAGAGCTCCACTGATAAACACAGCAAAAAACGCAGCATTATCTGAATCTCCTGCTGAAATAACAGCCAATAAAAAGCCAAAAACTGTTTTACACCTAGTTCAAACAATATATCTATTAAAATTAATCATTAAATATTGTGGCCATACCGCCTTTGCAATGCCCAATCCTGTCAGACCTTTGCAGCTAGCAGGGAAGGGCCTGGTCGGTACTTGGATGGGAGACCATTTGGTAACACCAGGAAGCCTAGCGAATGTAGTGAGTGAGTGAGTGGTTGGTGGTGGTCGGAGGGGCCGATGGCGCAGACTGGTTGCCTCGCTTCCATCAGTCTACCCCAGGGCAGCTGTGGCTACAATAGTAGCTTACCACCACCAAGTATGGAGTGAATGAATAATGCAATGTAAAGCGTCTTTGAGTGTCCAGAAAAGCGCTATGTAAAACTGATGCATTATTATTATTATTATTATTATTTATTATATCTCACCATTTCTCCTGGTAAAATGAAGATTTTTTTATATTTAAAATAAGCCTTCGCTGTGTATGAAAGAAATAATTTGATAATTAATGCCAGAAAAGCAATCCAAAGTAAATGTAAAATTTCTTTGTGATCAGATGTTTAGAAAGACCCTTGTCGTCGGCTCTACAGCAGGTTAAAATCAGCTAAATCCCATTATAGTGAATACGGATGAAGCTCCGTTGGACCGGAAGTGAAGCGATGACATCATCACTTAAAAACGTATATCAGTTGCCTGGAACACACTATTAGTGCCTATTCCGATTTCCAACCGAGTCATAATTTTTTTTTTTCCTTTTTGTGGTCTATTCTTTGGAAATAGATTGGGCATTCATTTATGAGATTACAGTGACTCCAAATCATAAATATTTTTACTGAAGCGTATAGTATTTCAGTAACTACGAGTAAAAGGACTCTGAGAAGTGCAGTTTCTTCAGAAAGTTAAACGTGACTGATTACTGCTCAACTACTACACTCTGCATGTTTTACTACAGCAGACGCATGTTTGTCTCCGCATTAAATAAAGCAAGAGTGAAGCTTTGGGATTATTTTTCCCCACAAATCTTTGAGCTCCTGGTTTCCATGGTAACGGCCTGTCTCAAAACTCATTTGCCATTTTCACTTCGCCCTGTTTTATTTTAATGGAGGCGCAGAGACTCACGCTGCGTTCTGTTTCTCCTTAAAGGTCGAAACTCGGACGAGGGAAATGTTTTTGTTTTTCGTTTTATCCTTTGTTCCTGTTGTCAATTTGGAAAGTTCACTCACATTGAGACAAATGCAAATGATTAGGTCAAAGTCATGCAAAACACGGACCTTATTATCTTATTTTAATCCCCCCGACAGTGTGATTGTATTGAGTTCCTGTTAAGTTTCATGTGGTAAATCATTGTTTCTTCCCCAATAGTCAAAAGTGAGGCAAACACGCTTTAGGCTGATCTAAAAGTGTCTCCTAAAGCCATTTTTTTTCTCTCATTTTTGCCTATTTATATAATAATTACAACAATATAAAAGCCCAAGGACGCTCACGGGCTGACTGAAGAAAGGGTTTGATATAGTAATACTGTATATTGTGTGTGAGGAGGAACAATCAATCAAAACTTAATTTATAGAAGGCTTTTCATACAAGTTTGTAGTGCAAAGTGCTTTACAGATTAAAAACAATTCCTGACCACCCACCCAACCAACCACCCAAGCAAATAGAAGCAGACAATAACACTCATACTCACCCTACCCCCTCCCCATAGCACACACGCACACACACAATCTTGTACTGCTATCTTAGGACACTCATAGACATAATGTATTACCCCGACCCTAACCCTGAACCCTAACCCTAACCCTAACCTTAATTATATCCCTAATCTAAACCCAATTCTAACCCTAAAACCACATCTTGACCCTCAAACAGTCCTTCAAATAAGTGAGGCCGCCCAAAATGTCCTAATTTTCCAAAAATGTCTTCACTCTGTTGGTTAAAAACACACTGGTCCTCACAATGTCATTATTACAAGAACACACACACACACACACACACACAATCTTGTACTGCTATCTTAGTGAGGACACACATAGACATAATGTATTACCCAGACCCTAACCCTAGGGCCCCTAACACTAACCTAAATCCTAAAACCCAATTCTAACTCTAACCCTAATACCACATCTTGACCCTCAAACAGTCCTTCAAATAAGCGAGGACCGGCCAAAATTTCCATTTATTTTTATTTTCACATAAAACATCATTGCGTAATGTGACCAAAGTTATAACTGCTTACACTTGTATTGCGCTTTACAAGCCTGTGTCACAAGTTTCTCAAAGTTCACTGTAGTCATTATTCATTCACTGTGGTAAGCTTCATTTACCACGTGGCTATAATATGTTGTTTATGTTGTCAGTGGCCCTGCTGGACACGTGTGGAAGTTGCCCCCTAGTGGCTGGAATGAGTATACTGGTGATTTAGTTAAAAATCATAACTCCGCACTGGAATGGGCTAGAGACTTACTTTGTTTTACTTTTTTTGCCATACTCAGGTATTTGTGCTCTACAAGTCAGAGATCTCGCGGGCCGTAGTTTGAGGACCACTGCCTTACGTAAACGTTGGCTGGATTCTATTCCGTTGTGTTTTTGTCCTCTGAACTACATCACGACTTTGTGACCTCAAAATACAGGGCTGAACCTCTTAATCCCCACCTGAACTCAGCACATCTCCAGTTTGGCATTACCCACTTCTTGAAAAAAGTGTCAAAATAGCGACAAAAATGAGACAAAAACAAGGAAAAAAATGTCAAAAAAGTGACCACAGCACAAAGAAAAAGATCCATTTGGATGAGTTTTGTGGGTCTTTCATCTGAGGCGTTGCACTGGCCTATAGGCTGTAAGCTCCAGTCGAGAAGCTTTTAGATTTGGGTAAAGCCAAACTAGAGAAAATGCACTCGGCGGGGGTTTAGAGGTTCTCTTTGAAGCAGCATTCTTCCAGTAATACTTGAGCCTGTAGCTGGTTTGCCATGGCCAGTTGTTGTGCAGTGGTTTTGTTCTGTCTGGCCTGTGACGGGTGAAGTTGTGTGTTGAATCGAAGCAGGTCAGATGAAGTGTCACCGTCCCCCGCTGTGACCTCATGTGGAAACTCCAATAGACACCAATACTGTCCACTCATGTGTGACAGTGGACAGTTACAGCAGCTGCTCAAAACTGATTGGAATTAAAGAGACGTGGCCTGGTTTCTGTAAACCAGACTTCATTGTTGTCTTGCGGTGACTCTGTGTAGATTTATGTGTGCGGGTTTGCTCTTTGTGTGGTCGATTATGTAAGGGGGAATCCTTTTTAGCCAGCAATGTAAGATCCATCAACAAAGATTATTTTGAGATGAAATGCCTCATCTAATCCACAGAGATTATGGATCAAATGTCGATAAATGTACGAAGCAAATGAAACCTAATGGCAATATTCAGCATCATTTTTTGTTATTTTTCCATCACATTATCTTTGTTTTTCATATCTTTATTTAGAATATTGTCAAACCATCTTTATTCTTTATTGACCCGATAATGTAGTTGATGATCCTCACCTAATGAAGACTGATGAAGTACAAAAGCATAAGAAACTTTGCCTTATGAGAATGAACAGGGAATCAATATCTCACTTTACACCTTAGAGACAATGATGGATTATGGGTAATGTGGTGACCTTGTGGTAATTGACAGTTTGACCATCTGCTCTCTTTAATCTAATCCAGTTACAGCTCACTTGCAGGGCTTCGGTGAACATGCACTAATCATCTAAATGACACTATACTAGTTTAATATACCACTACACAATACTACGATCAATAGAAATTGGGGCTGAGTGTCTTTCCAAAACACCTGGTAACGGCTACACCAGAATAAAACAACAAAACAATGATACAAAGAGTCGGACATTAACAGCTGGATTGTTCTGAAAGCTCCTCTTGTCTTGTCTCTCCACACAGGCACGTTGAACCAGAGGCTTTGGGGGCAGCGGTACCCGTCCTGTAGCAGCGTGCGTCAGTCTCCGGTCGACATCGATGAGACGTTCACGCCGGTCCGACTGCAGTACCAGAACCTGCAGCTAGAGGGCTGGGAGCGCCTCATAGCGGAGAGCAGCACCGCGCGCAACAACGGCACCACAGGTACGAGTCACTGATGGAAAAGACTGATTTCACTGACGTCGCCACTTTCGAAAAAGAGACTATGGTTTCCCTGAGGCTTAGAGCAGAACATAATTCTATTGAAGACAGTGTTATTATGTTTAACACAGTCTTTGGGCCCATCCGTATGAAACAAAAACTTCAACTGCGAAAAGTCATCTCGGTCTGCAAAAAAATGTCATTTCTATACTTAAAGTTCAACAAGTTGTGATTAAATCTTACAGGCTGGACCGGTGTGCGGCCATATTGAAAATTAGCTAGTCATGCGCTGGACTACTTCTTGTGAATAAATGTTTGGGAGCGCTCTTGCGGTCTCTGGCGGTGCAAAAAAGTATTTTCAATGGCATGGCAAATTAAAGCCGCCAGTTAACTGGTTAATCGGTTAACCATGAACCATGAACATCCCTAGTACAGATGCTATTGGCGGAATATTCCTGTAATTTAGTAGTTACTTAGAGTCATAAGTCGCTACTTTTTTCACCTGCTTTAAGCCCTGAGGCCTATGCAACGATGCGGCTAATTTATAGATTTTTTTTATAGGACATAACACCCTATCGGGGTGCTCGAGCTGGAAGCGCAGGAGTAAATCTGTTTCCATCCTCTAAAAATGCACATTTTTTATTCACAAAAATCAAAAACCTCCCCAAGAGAGTGGATACACTTTTTATGCGAAATAAGGATTCATATTGCGAGATTTGGCATTTCTATGAAACTACAAAATGCCGCTATTGTGTTTTGAACAGTGATTTTGCGCATCATGCACACACCCTCATCATGGAAAACACATAAAGAAATGCATATGATCATAATGCACAGGAGGAAGAAGGAAGTCTTTTTTATTTCTTTAACCCGGCATGTTTCTGCCATTTTACCGTTGTTCCGTGTACCATCTTTCTGTGTAAACATCTCATGTTACAACAGTGACTTACAGACAAATATAGCATAACATTGATTGTCATTATATTAAAACACATGGGGCCCGATCTTGTGTCTCAAAACGCAGACGATAGCGTGACATTTTGTGCTCAGTAGGAGCGCACTTTGTGATCTTGCCACTCCAGACTTAGCACATTTAAGTGGGTGGAGATACACATTTTCCTCCAACCAGATCGACTCCGCGTCCAGGAGAGTGGTTGTGGGGGAGTGGGGGGTGAACATGTGCTTTTGTTTTGCTTCGCGTTCATGCCAAGCGCGGCCGATCCGCGCCACAGCGGACGCTGTAGCTCTTTTTCTCTCGAGACGTGAACATCGTTTAGCTCAAGATGGGGTAAATAAAGTTTTTAGTTTGACCTGTGAGAGCCTAAGGCTTAAGAAAGAACGCAAGACAGCGCAATGTAAACGAGGAAGTGAATGTCAGCCGTGTTTCCATCAGTGCAGTCACCTCCTCTTGTGACGCCCCCTCACAGGTGGCGGAGGCGAATGGCACATATAGCTCCGCCACTCGGAAAATAATTCGCCAAGAGCCTGCGCCGCCCCGTGCGCCACCACAAGATCTGGCCCATGGTGTTCTGTTTCTCTCTCCTCCGCTTTCTGAAATAAATGGGATATTAGAGATGGAAGATATGAAAATGTTGCATGATTGTTCCATCACTGTAATCCGCCCTTAGGAGAAAGGAGCTTATCTTCAGAAAAAGACGTGATTCTGGACTCTGGACTGAGCTGCGTGTCTAAAATGGGGACACAGTCAGAGAAAAAGATATGATTGAGGAGGAATAAACAAGAAAACACAAATTAAATCGGAGATAGGAGACAATAAACTGCAGAGGAACAGGGACAGTGTGGGTTCATGGGTGATGTCAGATGGATAAGCCTGGTAATATTACCACTGCACTGGCTTTTATTATTCAACATTGAGGGTGGTAATATTGAAAAGATGGAAGACATGGGCTAAGTAAAAAAAATAAGTCCTGTCAAATAGGCTAGACAGGAGGTGAGTGTGAGTGAGTGAATGTTGTTTGTCGGTCAAGGACAGACGCTGTTCAAATGATGAAGAATATGTTGCCGCATTGATTAGAGAAGCAAATTAAGATTTATCAAATATCTCTGAATAGTTTAAAGTAAATCAACTGTCTCTTATTATACAAAATACTGGATAATGATTATGACTAACTTTTAGCACGAATAAAAAAAAAGGGATGATTAAGAGGATGTAGAAGTATCAATCGATGGCATCAGAATTAGCCAAACAAAAAATCACTGTAGAACAAAAGCGGACCTGGAAATATATAGTACTCCAAATGTTGAATACTCCGCTGACAGCTAGTCGGATCTGCTGTAACAGGTTGATTTTTTCTCCCCTATTTCTTCCTATTTCACTCAATAAACATGAATAAGTCACATCCGGGTGAATTAAGCTACATTTAAACAGTGGGTCTTTCCATTACCTTGTGTCTGTTTCAGTGGTGATAGACGTCGGGGGAGAGTTCTTCGTGAGCGGAGGGGGGCTGAGTGAAAGGTTCAGAGTCGGCAGGATCACCTTCCACTGGGGGCGCTGTAACGCTACGTCAGTGGGCTCCGAACACAGCCTCAATGGGATGAAGTACCCGCTGGAGGTAGGAATTACTCCTAAATGCCAATACACATGTCTGAAGAACACTATGTTAACTTATCTCATGTGTTTGCCTTGCTCAGATGCAGATCTACGGTTATGACGCGGACACTTTTGGAAATATCGATGAAGCCATTAACTCAGACGGGAGGATCGCTGCTCTGGCTGTGCTGTTCGAGGTCTGTGTTTCTTCTTCTGTGGCCATTTATTGTCTAAAATTACATTCTTGTTCAATGTAATGTAAAGTTATGTAGAGTTATGTTTTATCCTCAGACGAGCCTGGATGAAAATGAAAATCTGACTTCCGTGGTCAACGCAGTGAACACCGTCACTCGATTTGGTACGTCTCTGTGAAGCGATTGATGTTAAAAGCTCATTCAGTCAGGGTAGGGAATAGATATGAACAACAACAACATTAAAAACAAATACTTCCGGGGGAAAAAACTAATTTAGAGCATTGTTGAGTAGAAAATGTAATGTATGGGGATGTTCCTTTAACCTCTTAACCCCCACATGAACTGAGCACATTTTCTCCTGTTCAGCTTTACCCAAATCTCAAAGCTTCTCTTCTGGCACTTACAATTTATAGGCCAATGTGATGCCTCATTTGAAAGCTGAGACCTACAAACCTGATCGTAACTTCTTCGTCGCATTTTTTAAGCGCTTTTAGGGGTTTTGGACACTTTTTTGTTGCTTTTTCATCACTCTTAAGTTGTGTGTTTTTGTTACTTTTGCCACTTTTTTGCTTTTAGATTTGGGTAAATGTGCTCAGTTCATGTGGAGGTTGAGTGAGGATGAAATTGTTTTGAAATAAAGACCTTCAGAGTCACAAGTGGAGTCACATATTAAACAGTTGGGCAACACTTTATTTTACACTACCCTTGATGCATTTTACCTGCCAAATTTAGTGCAATGTTATGTTCTATGAAACAATGTGTAATAAATTGTACCTATGTAGTAAATACACAATGGAATAATGTGTATTAGTTTGGAGGTAACAAGAATCCTAACTCTAAACCTAACCTTAAAGCCACACCGCGTAGAATTTTACTTACAAATAAAATTGAAATACTAGCATTTATTTTATGATAGAGCGTTTCATCATTGGAAAAATACCTCATAAATGTACAAACAAACATGTGAGCGGCTCAGCTCTCCTAAGACCTGACTGTAACTTTACAGGGAGTGGGTACGTCTCCAGCTCGTCTCCATGGAGATGTGACTAAAGTCAGTAGAATTTCAGATTAAATTAGGTTAGGTCCTCATCTACATCCATTCTTAGATTATTCACTGCAGAAATAGCATTTTTCTAAGTTGAGCTGGTCAATAAGAGCATATTTTGCACTGATGGCACAGTATAGTCCAAAATGTTATGCAGTGTCCCTTTAAGCCCTAATCCTAAGGGTCTTATGTTTTCATTATTCCACTGTGTATGTACTACATAGGTACAAGTTATTACAGATTGTTACAAAACAGATAGAATTGTACTAAATCTAAATAGGTACAATGTATCAAGGTCGTGTAAAATAAAGTGTAGCCGTACAAAGTAAGTCAAGTTTATTTCTAAAGCGCTTTTCACAGATAATCACTAAGTGCTGTACAAGAGAATAGGTAAGAACAAACAATTGACAAGTGACACCAGTCCAAAAGACCATCAACTAAAAGCTTTCTTAAAGAAACACGTCTTCAGATCCTTTTTAAAGGGTGAACAGAGTCAGGCCAGAGGTGGAGACGGGGCAGGGCTAACATGTGGCTGGCGATCGCTCATGCCGTGTCTCCCCCTAGTATTACATCTACACTTCCATACACTGAGTGCACACAGGGCTTGGTCAGTCGTGCTTTGTTCATCTTTTAACCATTTGCTTTTTTGTGTTTCCAGGTAAGACGGAGCCGATTGAGCCGTTTGCCCTGCGCACTCTGCTGCCGAACAACACGGACAAATACTACATCTACAACGGCTCCCTGACGGTTCCGCCCTGCTCCGAGACCGTGGAGTGGGTCGTCTTCAAACACACTGTGCCCATCTCTGAGACACAGGTCAGTCATGGGAAAGGAGACAGTGGGGGATGATATACAGTGGTGCTCAAAGGTTTACATACACTGCTAGAATATTTAAGAAGAATATGAAAGATAACACAAAAGAGTTTGATCAAAAGTTTATCATATCTATAAACGACTCTTATAGGCATACATGGAATTGTGATCGGTCTATATTATCAGATCCAGATTTCTGTCTGTTTTTCTTAAAGAAGATGATAATGAATTTACAAACACTTTTATGGGAAACAACTATGGCCTATTTAAGAGGATTAGTTATTGCTTATTGCTCAGCTAAAAATTAAATAAAATGAGTGAACAGCAATGTCTTGAAACAGAGCTGAAACACGCTGAACTGGAACTGGTAATGAAGTTAATTGGGCAAAAGTATTGAGAACGAGAATGGCACTTAAAGCAATACTAAGTAACTTGTTTACCTTAATGAATCCTTTTCGTAGTCCCTGTGGGGGTAATACAAGTGTTAGTGGGATGATTGGGCGGTCTTTCATCTCCCCACAATTGCAACTTGACTGCCACCAGCCCGGGCAACCAATACACGAAGAAGAAGCTAACAGGCTAACGGGCAAAGCTAACTGTGGGCTCGCGCCACTTAAACAGCATTTACAGCCAAGTTTGAGTGAAAAAAAATATTTTTCCATTGTGTAATTGGATGCACAATATCCCTCTCTCCCATTGTCTTTTCTGTCAGCGTAGTATTTACTCTCATGGACAATTAATAAGTTAAAAAATCGCATCATGCTACGACACCTGCAGTGATGCTTATGGCCTCTAGGGGCGTGAGTTACTTAGTACTGCTTTAAGGTCCTTTTGACTCAAAATGCAGAAAAAAACATAAAGTGTACGAACAGGCCAATAGAACAGGGAAATATCTTGCACACTCATAAACTCCTCAACTCCCAACTGAACCGAGCACATTTTCTCCAGTTTTGCTTTAACCAAAACCATAAAGTGCGACTAAAGCGTGACAAAAAACGCTGAAATACGCAATTTAAAAGTGCCGACAACACGGGGGAAAAGATCTGCTTATGTCAGTTTTGTAGGTCTTGGCTTTCAAATGAGGCGTGACACTGGCCTAAATGTATATCCTGTAAACTCTCAGGTCAAGAAGCTTTAGGATTTGGGTAAAGCCAAACTGGAGAAAACACGCTTGGTTAAAGTGGGGGTTAAGACGTGAACAAAAAAGTTTCTAACAAAGGAATGGTTAAAGACAACAATGAGAAGCTACTGTATGTTGCACAAATGTGAAATTACAAGAGTCTTTAGTGAATATTACTCATCATTATGTACTACCAATTCAACAATTGTAGAAAGAAATATGAAACGTTTTTGAAAAGTTAAACCTGCCTATAGCCCTAAAGTTTTCATAGCTTATTTTTATAGCTTTTTACTTTTATTTTTGTACCCAGAAAAAATCCTTGTTTGTGAATCTGTTCTCAAACCATGGCAATAAATACAATTCTGATTCTGATTCTGATACTTCACTATCTGAGGTGGACAGACTGAGTTGTGAGAAGTTGTTTCTGTATTTCATTATGATTTAAGAAGAGCAAACTCAGTTGCTTGACCATAAATGGCTCCAAAACTAACTATGAGTGAAAAAAAAAGATATTGTTATTTCATAGATGTTATTTCAAATTGTCCAAAAAGTTCTGCCAGGGTATGTAAACTTTTGAGCACAACTGTATATTTGTTGAATCCTTTTGTGAAATTGCAGGCGCTGTATCAGTTTGTCTGTAGATTAAAAGCTTTACTTGACCGAATAGCACGTGTTCTTTTTGGATTGTGCCCCCGTCAAGCGCTCTGTCATTAACATAATATGGATTAGATCAGTGCGTTGCATAATGTGGTGCTCGTTTAGCCTTTGTGAGGTTTTGGCTTATCACAATAGCACTTGAAAAAAAGAAAATATATAAATGCATTTTAATGGTGGTTGTATTTGAAAGATGTTTGCCTGTTTGACATGCATTGGATATAAACACGGTTTGTAACGCCGGCTGTGGAAAATCTCCTTTGCCTTTTGACTTCAAAATTCAAAATAACTTCAAAGCCGTCTCTCCCAGTCAAAAAGCTTCCAATGAACTTACTCCCTCTTCCACATCAGGACATTAGTAAGATAACATCATCAAAGGTCACGGTGTCTACAGGTTTCTCAGGGCCTCTGTGTTTGACCTTTTCCACTGTGCTCAATTTAAGCTTATAATGACCGAATATTTCAGAAGAAAAGGGGCAGAGAAGAGCAGAACCATGTGTTAATAATTACTGTAATAATGTAGCAGGAACACTGATGATTCTTTCACATTTTTCCTGGGAGATTTCAGACACGTCGCTCCGTGGCCGCATTGGTTCACGTTTCTTTTAATCCTTCTCTTGATCATTGTCATTCATCATGAGGCTCTTTTTTCAACAGCATTAATAAAACAGCGGCACAAATACTGTACAAAGAAATTCAATCACAATAGCCTCAGTGTGGCGCCCCTCGAAGCATTTGATGCTCGATCACAGTACGTTATGAGCCTATAGCAAGTACTGTAATGAAGTACAGTGGATCTAATACACATACTAGTACTAGTGGTACTTGGGCTTCTTCAAGCGGTACTCAGGGTTATCTGCAATTTTAGACTTTATTCGATTTACATAACATCAAACGTGCTGTAGTTTCAAAGCTAGTTTGCTGCTGATGTGATGCATCCACAGTTTCTAGCTTGTGCTAATGTTCATCTCCTGCCCCCGGTTGGAAGTGTCAGAGAAGTGTCAGAGAAGTGTCAGAGAAGTGCGTTAATTTTCCCTCGTAGTGTTCACTTTTTGGGTCGTGCGTGCTTTGAGTGACTAGTGTGTTCTAATGAGCAAATGAGCAAACAAAAGTCCAAGACGTTTGGGAACTTTGTGCAAACCATGAATTGTGGTCAAGGTTTTGACAGCAGAGTCCTGCTTTTGAGAAAGTGTGCAATGTAGTTTGTGTCTTTCGTGACAGACAAGACTCAAACTTTCTGGATGGAATTTTGTGTCCAGGGGTTAAAGTCGGCCAGAACCATCCGCCACCTTGGGTAGTGAAAAAAATTGTGTCTGACAGACAATTACCAATACTAAATAAACAGGGAAGAGGAGCATATGGAGTTTATAGTTAATTTGCTGAAGCTGTGCTGAACAGATGTCCACTTTACAGCGAGCGAGACTGGAGGATTATGAAAAGAGTGGAGGTTTAATGTGCTTCAATATAACAGCATTCATCATGAAATCAGGAACTTTACAGACATAAACTAATCCAAAAACTGAGTCTCCTCTTCCCAAGGTTTTGCCCAATTTTGATTTGGCAACAATCGGCCTTATATTTGCGGTTTTAGAGATTCATTTGGGATCCATAATGACCATCACACACATGGCCTTTTTTATATTTCCTCTGATCTGATCCTCTGAGTCTGGTATAAAAGCAACACAAAACTCCAGAATCCTGGCTATAAAAGCAAAAGCAATATAAAGCACCTTCTGTTACATGCAACCTATACCTGATGCCTAGGCCTTTGTCGGCCTAATGTAACGTTCAGAGTCTTCTCGACATGAGTTCCACCACCTTCCAAAGTCCACTTTAACAACTGCCCACGGCTATTTAACTTAAAAACGCCAATGATGATGTTTCAACCACGAATGTCTTTACTAACTTAGTGTGTGACACAGCTCAAAACATTAAATTTGGTGAATAATCTCAAGCGTCGTCCCTTTTCCTGTCTTGTCCAGTTGGAGGTGTTCTGTGAGGTGCTGACTTTGGAGCAGAGCGGATACGTCATTCTCACTGATTACCTCCAGAACAACTTCAGAGCGCAGCCGCAGCAGTTTGTGGGACAAGTGTTTGCTTCCTACACCGGAGTCGAAGAGGTCCTGACGCCAAGTATGAAAACATTTATTATTATATTATCTGCAGCAGCTGGTACTCTGAAAATGAATCTGTCCTCTGCATCCTGGCATTCGTTCAAAAGCATTAGTACATTCTGCACAGACTCTTATGTTGTGTTTGTGGCCCATTTTTCTTCATTTTGTCTTGTTCCTGTCACTCTCCCCTTGTTGCAGCCTGCAGCTCAGAGCCTCAGAACGTGCAGGCGGACGCTCAGAACGACACGACTCTGGTGGTGACGTGGGAGAGGCCGCGGGCGGTCTACGACACCTATATCGACTGGTACCTGGTCACGTATCAGAGGCTCCAGGGGCTCAAGCAGAGGCGGCAGGAGTACAGGACCGACGGCGACCAGGACGTGGTGAGGAGGCAGAGCTGCTGGGGGCTGTGTTTTAGCAAAGGACGGCGGTTCTACCCAAGAGGAGGCCATCTAAGTGACAATTAACAAATGAACTGAAACAGGCCCAATTAAAGTAACCCCTAGAACAGCCAAGAGCCCTATGAAGGCTTTAGAAATCATGCTATTTGTATGTTTATCTATGTTTACTATTCAGTTTATGGTACACAGCGCTTTTCTACCTTGATTTGGCCCAAAGCGCTTTACAGGCCACCGTTTTTAAATACTGAGATATGTTCTTACCTTAGCTTACATCCTTACCATAGCTGTCTGGTCTTTACGCGTCCCCTCAGTCACGTAAACAGAGCAAAGATGGCGTTAGCATATAGCCTCTTCCTGCAAATGTATAGCTCCAAACTGAGGTGAAGTTAGTTGCTTTCCTTATTTAGATCTGGCTACATGAGCCTTTACACGATCCAAGTATAGTCACACAAAATTAAACATGTCGATATTCTAAGCGGATAAAAAGAGGAACTATATTGCAAGGCGTAGTAATATCATTATGCCTTGCAATATAGTTCCCCTTTTACAGAAATATATCTACAATATAGAGCAGCTGTGGGAGACTCTATGACCTCTCACTGTAATTTGCTTATAAATGATGATTTCGGTAAATACTGGTGAAATGTCACCAAATTAGATTCAAGGTAAGTTTCATATTTGAATGAATTCACTTGACCATTGGAAACTTGTTAATATTGTACTTGTCTACAGACCTGCTGTAGTGAGCCTGGCCAATACCCAATAGGGCATTAACATCATGTTCAAATCTTATTCTGAAAGGTTGATCATAGATGCTTGGGTCAGACTTTTTTCCGCTGCTGCCCCCCGACTGTGGAAAGGTCTGCCCCTCGACATCCGTTTGGCCCCGACTCTAAGCAGTTTTAAGTCCTCCCTTAAAACTCTCCTCTTTACACAGGCCTTTTAAAATGTTCAACTGTTTCTCCATTGTATTTTTTGTTTAATTGACGCAAAGTTTATTATGCCTTGTTTGTATTTGTATTCGTAGTTTTTATCATTTGTTTGTGTTGTGAAGCACTTTGGGCAGCCGTGGTTGTTGTAAATGTGCTATAGAAATAAACGTGACCTTGACCTTGACCAGACTGCTTTTAATGCAGGCTACTAGTTACCATAGACATGCGCTAGCCTAGCACTAGCCTAGCACTAGCCTAGCACCACTAAACTCTTCAAATATAAGGACTGCATGAAATAATAATAAATAAATAAAATCTCCAGAAATCAACAACACTCTGGATAACTAGGAAATGAGATAATAAATCAATAAATCATGTGATTGATATTGATTAAATGAACAGCTTCATATGTGTTTCTCAGGGAGCCATCATCTCCGGCCTCCTGTCCAACTGCAGCTATGTGGTGCAGGTGGTGTCTGTCTGCACTAACGGCCTCAGAGGGAGGTGGAGCGACCAGATCATTGTGGACATGCCTCAAGAGGACCCAGGTATGTTCCATGAGCTCAGGGATGTGAGAGTGTAATATCAAATCAACATGTTTTTGCAATTTTACTGTGATTAATTGTGCAGCCCTTCTTCACTACGGCACTGTTTTAATCTCTTCACATTTTATGCATTTATTTATTTTTTATTCTCATTTTAGAAACTGATTCGGATTCAGACACAGCCTTCAACAAAGAGGTACAGTTGTCATTTTTATTACATTTTGGCTCTAAGGTTATACTCGACAAATGGCACTTCATTAAACCAGGTCCAAAAATAGGTCTTGTTTGAAGTGGAGTAAGTTTTGTCTAAACTGGGAGTCTATACCAGAAAACCAGCTAACTTAAATAGATTAGCATGAATTAAATCATCTCTAACTAACGTGAATAAATTCTGAAAAAGCCCAAGTCCCGCCACAGTTTGGACAATGGTAAATTGGCATTGAGTTTGCAAATAATAGATTTTTGTAAGTGAAAGTGTGGGTTTCACAAGATAATCATGTTCCTTCTTGTTCATCAAACATAACTAATACATGTATGTACAGTAAAACTTCAATTTGATATGTTCAATTTAAATCTTCCCCTATGAGTTTATGTTTGGTTGAGACAAACATGTTAAACATTTTATGCGTCAGGCTGTTTCACACAAAGGCTGTATGAGAAGTAACTTTACCAATTAACCAGATGTAAATCACGGGAAATAATGGAACTTTCCTTTCAAGGTGCTCGGAATGAAAGGGATTTTACAAAAGGAGCATTTTTAATAAAAGCAGACAATGTCCCTTTTGTCGACTATGATAATTTCCTCCACTGGCGCAGTGAAGTATCTGAAGCCTGTATTACAGTTCTAGATTAGTTACTATAGAAGAACATGTGGTCTCGTAATTATGGTTAAAAAACGCACATGAACAGAATCATCTCGTATTTTCCACTGAGAAACTGGGAAATCATTTTAATGCCCGAGTTTCCAAGATGAGATTTAGCAACACAATTTTAATGTGTAATGTTCTCTTTTTTCTATTTAGCCTCATGCAAAATACATTTCTTCTAAGCCTCTACAGGGCACTCATTGAAATACTTTGAAATGAATAATTTCAACTTAAGAGTGTTATTGTTGGACACAAGTTTATTTCTGTTTTCATTATCATGCAGAAAGTCAGTGTGAGCCAAGAGACCATATTTGGTTCCTTTCCCTTTAAGGGGTAAAAAAAAAAATACAAAGGTTTATATATAAAACATACAAAAAGTACTTTCACGTCTCGGGCTGGTATTCGGGAGATGTTGTGTTTTGTGATACTGATGTTTGATGCTCACACCTGTCACAGGCGAGAGCTTATGTAATGTTTTGCTTACGTGCAGTGGGCGGGGCCAGTCACCTCCAGTATTGTTTGCCTAATTTTTTTTTTTTAATGGCAACATAAAAACTTAGTCCTAGGGTTTATTGGTTCTTTTGTCAAGAAAATTCTGTAAGTATGAATAATAGGTGCAACGGGCATGTCCAAATATGGACAAAACTAATTAACTTTAGGTTTAAAGGGACTATACAGAGTTTAAAAATGATAAAACTAAGTATTTTCATCCCCCTACATGTTCCAGCCATGTCCTAATGTGTAGAATGAGCTCAGACCTGCTCACTAGAGATGCGCGGGTCGACCCGCGGTGCCCGCGGATTTGGTCTGGTCGGGTACCTCAAAATTACGGCAAACTTCGGGTGCGGGTGGGTCGGGTTACAAAGCGCACTTTTTTTGTTTTGTCCTTATATTGTTGGCTTACTACATACAGTGCATTCTTATCCATAAATGCCACAAAAGTCGACTGTGTTTAGTTGAATGTTTAGTTTTATGGGGTAAATGTATCATTAGCATGTTATGTTTAGATGTCACCAGACCTATCGCTTCTGTATGACTTTGATCACCGCTACAAAAGCGTCACAATAGCCGTTCCCAAGCACCTAATGACACGTGCATGTGATGAAAGTAATGCATCAACAGGAGGCAAGGTGAAACTAAAATCAAAGACACAGCATCTTACTGACCTGAGGAGGGCAACCTCTTAGCGTCAGGTAAAGCTGCTCCACTTTAGTCCAAACTCCGTTTACTTGACAGAAAGACTCGTCCATGACGTGGTGGAAGTAAAGCCTCATGATAGTTTCTGCTCCTTGTTTCCTGATAAGTCCATTCGCGATTTCAAAGGTTCCTTAGCGGTGCAGTAAGTAGCAAAAAAAAGCATCAAGCGCTAATTCTCCTGTGAACTCGCCGTAACGTGACGCGCTCCCGTTTGAGTGATATCCAGCTGCAGCGTGACTCATGCAGCAGTTTTTTAATGTGCGCGGGTCGGGTCGGCAAACTGAGAGGCTTTTCCCCGGGTTGGGTGGGTCGGGTTTAAATTACAGCGGGTCGGGTTGGTGCGGGTCAGAAAAAAAGCCGACCCGCGCATCTCTACTGCTCACCAAATTTCCCTACGGGGACAATAAAGTATACAAACTTCAAACCACAACTGCCTCTAAAATCCTGCACTGTCACTCAAAAAGGTGTTAATTCGGGTCCGAAGTGCCGTCATGCACGAGCTTAATATAGAAGCTGCAGTTACGCAAAAGACCTGAGGTGGCAGTAGTGAGTATAAAATGACTAACTTGCATCTAGCCCCTTTAAGTGAACAGGAGTGTAATTTCACTTATTTCATTACGTCCTACAAAACCAACACATATCATCACTTTATCATCACAGCACAATTATTCACCAATATAATGTGTGATTTTAATCAACTTACCATGGTTAGTTTTCAGGTTATGTAAAGAAATGTACCATGGATTTAGCCAGACTTGGGTCTTCAGAGAAAACAGGAAGTTGAGAGAGTGACTGGTCTCCTCTGATTGGTCAAATTCCACAGTAGTGGGATCTGTGATGTAGGGTGATCTCTTCTGATTGGCTGAGTGAGGACTTCATGCTTCTTTACCTTATTCTGATGTGCAGCAGGGAGGCCATATGTAAAGTGTGCGGAAATTACCAAAAATAGTCACTTGCCCCATAAAGGGTTAAGCTAAAACGTGATATTCCCTTTTATACTGTTTCCATTGTTACATAGCTCACCATCTCTGGATATGCCATTACATATACAGAGGTGGAAACGAGTACTGGTTTCAAATTAACAAGTAAGTATTAAGACTTTTTTAGGAGTAGAATCAAGTCTGCTCAATTCAAAGCATGTCCAAAGTCTGTGGTGTTCATCATCAGAGGCATATTCTCTCTCTCACATCTGCGTTTCTCTCTTTAGGACTCACCCAGGCCAAACTGGGAGAAACCAAACACCCAAAACCAGTTGAATTTGCCCCCAGAAGACCACAGTCAGGTGGAGGAGGTCCCCGTGGAGCAGACCAGGGTCTACCAGAACCTGCCCAGACCCGGTCCTGCCGCGTTGCCCAAGTCCCGACTGGACCAGAGCGTGGTGAAGAAGTCCAAACCAAGCAAATCCAAGTCCAGAGACCAGGACTTCAACTCCATAGAGGAGCCAGTGAGGGTCCCTGGGGGGGTTGGCCTGGGTTTAGGGCCAGGTTTTGAGGGGAACGGGGCCATCTGGATCCAGGAGCCCACAGAGCAGCCGGGGTTTCTGTTCCCCGTGGCCAGAACGACAGCTCAGTCCACGGGCAGGAGGCGGATCACAGAGGAGGCGTCGCTGGCTGTGTCCCAGGTGAACAACACGTAACAAACAGAAGCAGCTTAAACACTTCACTCGGCATCAGGGGTGGGCAGGTTTGTGTCGCGGAGGGACGAGTTTCGCCATCGCCAAATCATCAAGGGCCGGGTCTCAGCACTGAAGCCCAAAGTAAAGAACCACTATCTGCAAATGCCTGTGTGCATTCAGTTCTGCCAGTTTTTTTTAATGTTAAAGTTTTCCACATTTTAACAGTAGGCGGGATAAGTGGAGCCAGTGGGTAAGTTGAACCACCCATTATAGATGAAAGTAAAACATTTTTATTTTTTATGTCAGATTTTAGATTTTATCTTTACATGATATGAACTCGCCAGACAACAAAAATGGGGAAAAAAGTGGAAAAGGCAGTTTTTAGAAACAAAATTGCAATTTTTAAATTCCAAAATGTCTGTAAATATTATACAGGCGAAACTCGGAAAACTAGAATATCATTGAAAAGTTCATTTATTTCCGTAATTCAACTTAAAATGTGAAACTAATATATGATACAGACTCATTACATGCAAAGTGAAATATGTCAAGCCTTTTTTGTTATTATTGTGATGATTATGATGATTATATAATTGTGATGATTGTTTTTAAAATATTTTAATTTCATGAAATTTTTTCATGTGGGTTTTTACAAGCTGACCCATAATAATCAAAATGAAAACAAACTAGAAATGCAATGGCTGCGCCATTGCGATTGACTGCGGAAATGCGGGAAGCGAATGCAGAAATTGCATAAACTCTTCAAATTGCATAATCAAATTTGCATAAACTGGTAAAATGCATAAAATGTCATGTTGTGTGGTTACTTTGCATAAATTATTAATATTGCATAAACTTTTATATTCCATAAACTGGTCAAACTGTTGAAATGGCCTCAGAGCTTGATTGGCAGAAGCTGCACAAATGGCTGAAAGTCCTGGAGTCTCCCCATTGGCTGGATTCCCCCATACACACCAATGCAAAAATTTCAAACTCCCGTATAAAAAAACTGGAAATCTGCAGAAGGCCATTTTTTTCTCAAAACCCACAAGTTGCAGAAGCTGAACATGCACAAAGTGCAGAAATTGCATAAACTGCAGAAAAAAGTGCGGAAAAGCATGGATTTGCGGCAGCCCCATTATAAGTCAATGGGAAAAATCTCCGACATTTTGGCCGATTGCGGAAAAAACGTAAATTGCAGAAGTCCCAAAAGTAATAGCACCCATCTCCTCAACATGCGGAACATTTTGATGCATAACTTGCATAAATTGCACAAAGCATGAAGGTGCTGAAAGCTCTAGAAAATCGGGAAAAAGATGGAAGAGGAATAATAATAAAGAACATGAAAACCAATAATTGACTGCGGAAGAATTCCGCAGTCAATCAATAAAGGCTTGACATATGTCACTGTATATGTAATGAGTCCATCATATATTTGTTTCACAGTTTAAGTTGAATCACAGAAATTAATGAACTTTTGAATGATATTCTAGTTTTCCAAGTTTCACCTGTATAATATTTATTGTGTACTGTTTTTACACAATAACCACTAAACACAAAAAGACTTAAGCAGGTATTTAGTTTCTTATTTGTGTAGTAATATTTATCTTGAGGGCCGGATTTGGCCCCCAGGCCTGACGTTTCCTGCACCTGCTCTACATCATATTTTAAAAAAAGTTAGTATAAAGACCAACACACACCGAGACACTTTCACACACGGCAAAAGAGCAGCCTCCTTTATTTGAGAGGACGCCCACCGAGGTTGCAGTGACGCTGGACCCCCCTGGGCCCAACTGGACCCCCCTGGGCCCAACTGGACCCGACTGGACCCCGCTGGACCCCCCTGGACCCCGCTGGACCCCCCTGGACCACGCTGGACCCCCATGGACCCCGCTGGACCCCGCGCCACGATTCAGTTCCGCTGAATCCAGACGCGGCGCCGCGGAAGAAAACACGCTTTTAGACATCCTGAAGAGGCACAGACACGGATCTGGCCTGTGACAGACAGGGAGACCGCCGAAAACTAGAAGCCGCTAGCCTTGCACTAGCCTTGCACTAGCCTAGCACCACAAAACTCTTCAAATAAAATCTCCAGAAATCAGCAACGGATGCAATGGACGGCACGGTAGCGCAGCGGTTTGCGCTTCACAGCTAGAAGGTCCCGGGTTCAATTCCCACCAGGACGGGGCCTTTCTGTGTGGAGTTTGCATGTTCTCCCCATGTCTGTGTAGGTTTCCTCCGGGTACTCCGGTTTCCCCTACCACTAAAAACATGTGCAATAGGTGAATCCTCCAGCCAGGTGATTCTGACCATCAGCCTGGCTCTACATCATGGAGATGGGTCCCTGGGCGCGGCACTGCCGTCGACCACTGCTCCTCACGGGTTGCCCCAGCGGCATCAAAGGATGGGTTAAATGCAGACAAATTTCCCTACGGGGACAATAAAGTATACAAACAAACAACACTCTGGAAATGTGGCCCTATGTCAAAAATCCTGAAATATCCCTTTAACACTATATAAAAAGGTCTATATTCGAAGTTTGTTCATGACAATGTGTGGAAGCGGTGCTATACACAGTAGCTGTGATGTGTCTCTCTCGGCCTTCCACCCCTTTAACCTTTAGCTGTCTTTTCTAATAAAGCCAACGTGCCAAAAATGGCCCCCGGGAGCTGCACTGCTCCAACAGGTTGCCCCAAATACAGAGGGAGAGCAGATTTTTATTCTTTACTCTTCAGGATCTCTGTTTCAAACGCTGTGACTTGAATAGGCACTGATTAAAAGGGCTTGTGATATTTAATCAGCAGTGATTTGCGAACATTTCACACCATGTAGGATGTCAAAAAATGATCTTGTTTTGTTGTCTTGAGTGGCTTACACTGCAGACTAGTTAAAAAGGCAGCATGTTATTTCGGAAATCTTTTAAAAATGTTGTTGTAAGAATGCTTTTGACATTGTTGCATTTTCATTTGTATCTGCGACTTCTCGTCTCCAGCCCTCGGACGTGGACTCGGCAGCTGAAGACTCGGGTTTGTTCACCCCTCTCTCAGAGGACGCCCAAGTCACAGACGTGTTTTATGAAGACAGTCTGCACTTCCCCAAGCCACAAACCACCTCTGCTCCCGTCACTGCCGCTCCAGGTCAGATGTTTGTCTGCTTTTGTTTGCTGTCGACCAAAGAGGCAAAACATATATACGCCAATGCATTGCCACGGTTATTTTGAGAGAGAATTTACTCTTTAATCTATTTTTAACACTGTATAATGTTATCATGCGGCAAGAATTTCTAAATCTCACAGATGTTCTTGTAAAATAAAGGCTCTTTTGTGTTTTTACTCAATCCATGGAGCCAACATCTCCCCCCATACCTTGCCTCTCTGTTGGCTAGTTACATAAACCTCTCTGTTCCCAAAGCTCGCTCATCCTTTGCTCAATTTTCATCTCAATTCTCTTCTTCTAACGGCAAGAATCATTTACAGCAAACTCGTAAACTCTCTTTATTTGTGTCAATTGCATCTTTCCTCGACACTCCAAGAGCAGTGTTTTTAGCTGTAACTATTCACTATCGCTTGACTGAACTGCCGTGTGATGCACCTTGGCCAGGTCGTGGTTCTCAATTGGCTGGTAAAAAAAAGTGTAAGTGAGTCATTATATTGCTCTTTTCTCTAAGGGTTAAGCATTTAAAGGAACACGCCACCATTTTTAAAAACTGAGATATGTTCTTACCTGAGCTCAGACGAGTTCACTTGTACCTGTCTGGTATTCACGTGTGCGCTCAGTCACCTAAACACAGGACAGACGGCGTTAGCATTTAGCCTCTCCCCCTCTCCTCTAAAGCTCCAAACGAGGTCAAGATAAAAGCTACCAAGCTCTTCCACGTTTTCCCTATTTAAATATGGTTACCTGAAGTGTTGCACTATTAAGTATAATTACACAAAATTAAACAATGTGGATTTTCTAAGCGGATTAAAAAGGGGGAACTATATTGTAAGGCGTAATAATACCTTAGGAGCACTTCGACATCCGCGCATTAATATCTTCACCTTACTGCGATATAGTTCCCTTTTTTATCTGAGGAGCATGAATCGTAAAGACCAGACAGGTACGCATCAACTCGTCTAAGCTCAGGTAAGAATTTAATATCTCAGTATGGAAAAACGGTGGCCTGTTCCTTTAAAGGGATATTTCAGGATTTTTGACATAGGGCCTCATTTCCTAGTTATCCAGAGTGTTGTAGATTTCTGTAGATTTTTATTTTTTACTTTTTTTATTCATGCAGTCCTTATATTTGAAGAGGTTAGTGGTGCTAGGCTAGTGCTAGGCTAGTGCTTGTCTATGGTAACTTGTAGCTTGCACTATAAACAGTCTGACCCAAGCACAGTGTGCCTGAGGCAAATCACTTATAACACCAGACTACTGATATAAATGTCTGCGTTGAGTAATTTTTGAAATATAACCATTTTGCATTTAAAAGAGCTTATATTTGAGCAGCATCAGCTTCCTGGTTGTAGCTACGCAGCGGTGGAGTGATCTGCTAGCTTATCGGATCTACAGTAGTTTGTTTACCTGCGGGCGGCATTACTACACCTGGAATTCACAAAGGAGCTTCTACAAATCAGATATGGCAACGTTTGGAGGACGACCCTGTAATTTTGAAGAGGTTTTTAATGCAGGCTACTAGTTACCATAGACATGCACTAGCCTAGCATTAGCCTAGCACCACTAAACTCTTCAAATATAAGGACTGCATGAATTAAAAATGTATCTATCTCAAGAAATCAACAACACTCTGGATAATTAAATGAGGCCCAGTTCAAAAATCCTGAAATATCCCTTTAAGGTCAATTCATTATGGATGATGACAATGACAAATTAGTCTGGCATCTGTCACAATCCACTCCAGTCACGCTGCATCAAACTGTCACTTCACATGATCGTCTATCCGTCAAACTGAGATTTCAGGCTGTTCATTTTTAGATGTCAGACACGAATGAAGATAAAAGGGAATAGTTTTTTGTCTAGAGCAGGAGTGGTGAGCTTAACTGTGCTTTCTGTTTCTCATGCTTTGCAGACAGCGCTGGCTCGGAGTGGGTCCCCGACAGAGAAAGCCCAGTCAGTCACTCCCTGGTCCACTCTGTGTATAAACCCTTCACTCACTCGCCTCTGCTGCGAGTCCTCATGCACACCACGCAGCCCATGTTCACCGGTAAGACGTGCACCATCTCTCTGCAACAACACCTGCTTTGTGCTGCGGTGGCGGGGCTGCGCTTTCGAACAGGGCTCCTGCACAGTGTTTGCTTTACCGGCAGCATTTCATCATTTCTTTGGAAAGTACAGTAACTCTCTTGAATGGGATAGGTCTGTGTTTGTTCTTTTGCGATGGAAAGAAAAGTTTTAACACTTCTAATAGGCCTACTGTGGCAAAACGTCAAAATTATTAATATTTTCTCTACTTTATGCTATGAGAGCCCAGGAAAAACAGCAAATACAGGACACAGCCCATCAACAATTTTGAATACATTTCTTTCAATGTTTCAATTTTTTGTGTACAATGAAAAGGTTATTAGTCACATTTGTAATTGTTAGTTGTGGACTAAACTCGTTCACTAAAGTTTCAGGAAGAAATACTGCTGTTTCTCGATTGATTTAAAGGCTTTATGATTAGATACACGGCACATAAAGGTCTTGTTCATTAATGTCTTGCAATATACTGAGGGACAAAACTAATTTCATACAACTACTAAGGGCGGACATAGAAACACTGCTTTTGTATTTAACCTAAGGCACCACTATATGAGAAAAATAGTTGTATAGATAACTGCTTTGAATTATTGTAATACAATTGTTTTTTCATCAAATTGTGTCAAAAAACTATTCAGTATTAAAGCAGTATTTAGTAACTTATTTACCTTAATAAATCTCCTTTTCGTAGTCCCTCTGGGGGTAATACAAGTGTTAATGGGATGTGTTAACATGTGGAGGGCCTTTAACACAATTGCATCTTTCCCTGCAGCGGGTCGGAGCCACCAGTACACACTAATAGAATCACGAAGAAGAAGCTAACAGGCTAACGGGCAAAGTTAGCGCCACTTAAATAGTATTTACAGCCAAGTTTGAGTGAACAAAATTATCTCCATCGTGTAACTGGATGTACAATATCCCTCTCTGCCTTTGTCTTTTCTGTCAGCGTAGTATTTACTCTCACAGACAATTAATGAGTAAAAAAATGTAACTTGCTACGATACCTGCAGTGGCGCTTACGGCCTCTAGGGGCATGAGTTACTTAGTACTGCTTTAAAACGAGGCTAAATTGGAACAAAATAAGGCTAATCATTCCTATTAGAACTTAACTTTTTTGCCATTTTGAAGTTAACATGTCTTTTACTACTTTTTTGGGTGGGACCCCAAAAATTGGCACATAAAATACTCGGGATCCCCATTGTATAAAGTTATTGTATCTTATGCTACTTTAGGGCAGAAAAAACATTTTAAGTTCATCAAGTTAATATGTATTTAACCTCATAGGCAAGGCAAGTTTATTTGTAGAGCACAATTCCTACACATGGCAATTCAAAGTGCTTCACAGTTGCATAAATACAAGACAGCAAATAGAATCAATAAAAACATCAACACAAAACTAATCAATTACAGTAAGAGGCAAGAGTGCAGATAAAATACTTTCAGTTATATGCATTTTTAAGTCTTGTTTAGATTCGCTCTGTCTTGAGAACTATTTTAAGTCTTGTTACCGCTTTAATCGAGCGCATTTTCTCCAGTCCAGCTTTATCCAAATCTAAAAGCCTCTCGACCTCACCTCAAGCCTCACCTCGCCTCACCTCATTTGAAAGCTAAGACCTACAAAACTTTTAGTTGCCTTTATTCGTCGTTTTTTGCGCGATTTTGCGTCCCTTTTTTGTAACTTTTTGTGGCTTTTATTTCATTGCTTTTTTGTCATGTTTTTGTTGCTTTTTCACTGCTTTTGGTTTTTGTTCAAACTGGAGAAAGTGTGTTCGGTTCAGGCGGGGATTAAGAGGTTACACAGTTTGTTTTAAGTATTTGAATTCACAAATGATATGCTGTTTTAAACTCAAAAATATACTTAAAAATGTAGCATTTTTCTTTTTATTTCATTTTGAAATCATCTTGTCCCGACCCCCACTTTAGGAAGAGAGACCTCGTACACCGAGGTCTCGTGGCTTCTTATAATATTTTGCTCCACCTTCTATTAGGTAGCAAGAACAACAATGTATAATGTATTAGAAAGTTACAAAAATATATTATTTTGTTCAGTAACTAAGGAATATAATATACCACTGACAAAAAATATGGTAATATATAAATCATTGCACTTTGTATTGAAATATCCAGTTGTCGTTTGGCTGTCGCTAACGTCGTCAAAACAAAACACGAGAGAATGGGGAAACAAAGGAAAAGGAAATCTTGGACTATTTTCAGCATATGTTTTGCTAAAAGTAACTCAAAATCGTTTAACTCAGCTTCATTTTTGAAACCATAATGTAATACAAACATATTACATTTTTACAGCTGTAGCTACTAATATAGAATGTATTACCATTTAAAGTAACTTGCCCAACACTGTCAAACTCTCTACGTTCTGTTCTTTGAAAGCTACATTGTGTACGAGCTCTTATAGTCTTCACTAAGGTCTAAACAGGCGACACATGGTCTCGGGCTGCTCTCTCCTCTGTTCCTGTCTGTGCTAAAGCCTCTGCTCTGGTGGCTCTGATGGTGCTGGCTTTTAATACTGGGAGATCCTTCTGAGATAAAAGAGAGAGAGAAAAGTCTTCAGTCTGCTGCTTCCCGCTATGAGGTCATTCTTTTGCTGCAGGATCCACTTGAACCCTCTCAGGCTGTGGTTTCTCTCTTCATTTGTGCACGGGGTTTTCACTGTGTATGGAGCGCCCTCTGGTGGTGGGTGTGCCTGATCTTCTCTTGACAGACTTCACACAAGTGATGGAAAAGTACTCAGTCGATGGGATTAATTCATTCGTGTTCGTGTTACAGCCAATTTGCACGTTGAACTACAGTTAAAGCCACATTGTGAGAAAAAAATCACAGAAGTTAAAAATTGCTTTACTGTGAGCATGCTCGCTCCCTCTCTGACCTGACTCGTAACATCTCCCGTCTCCATGGAGATCCTGCTGCTTCGCTCTGACTTTAGGCCAAACATGAGGTTCAAATGCTCCTCTTTCAAATGCTTTATGTTAATAACCCACTGCAGATTGTCAGTGTGTAGCCAAGCAACAGGAGCATTTTTGGAATCAGCGGGGTTTACGTGTGTTATGCTGCGCTCATGTGAACTGGAGAGCTCGCTTTCCCTTCACGTCATTGTCCCCAGTTGGCTTGTGTTCATGTGCTTTTTATATCGGGAAGTGAGGATTTTGATGAATAATAAAACGTCTTTTATTGCTGATTAACTGAGCTGCCCATTTCAGTTACGTTTTAGCGTCTCAAAAGCTTAAAAAAATTGCTTGTTAATTTTATATATCATGACATTTTAAAGCTGCCCTCAGCCGTACTCCTGGAATGTGTAGGTTTCCTCCGGGTATGAAGGTTTCCCCTACCACTAAAACATGTACAATAGGCAAATGAATGAGAGTGTGTTTGAGAGTGCGAGTGAGGGATGACGGATGGAAACTAGCCCAAGGCTACAATCCAGCGTGGCAGGTTTACATGCATGAGTCTCATGTATGTTCCTTAACACATTGAGTGCCAAAAACGGAGAAACTCGTCTTTGCCTCGGGGGGTTTGAATTGCAGAACTAGACCCTCTAATGCACCTTATGTGTGATTTTGGCAGCTCTGTGATGAACAGAAGTGAAAGAAATGACGATCAAAAACTTGTGAAAAGTCACATCTGGACATTTTAGTTTGATTTCTTTTCTTTCTGGTGTTGCGTTGTGAAGCTGTAGAGCCAACTCTTCTCGCTCGCTCTCTAGAGCGTTTGATAAAGCCGTGCGGCTTCCCATGGCAAGATCGACAGTTGAGATTTTAACATTTCTCTGAGTTTTAAATGGTCAAAATTTATCAAAGGACGGCTGAGAAACATCCTGTTAAAGTCTTCAATCCGAGAACCAGACTGTTTAAATACACATGCGATAATGAGCGATCGATAACACGCGGTGTTTCAAAACGTGTCAACAATCTTGTCTTGAAACAGAAATATTTGCCTCTTCCTATAACATTAGTGTCTGTCCAGAGAGGATCGAGGAGGAGAGTGTTGGAGAGAGGAGTTAATCCGAAAGGAGAGTGTGGCATAAAAAAAAACGTTATCTCCGAATCTAGAAAATAATCAGTGATTTTGATCAAAACTGGCCTCGATTTAGCTTTGGATTTCTCAGTTTAGAGTCTCCACTTTCAAACAAACCAAAGCATGTGTCCATATCTATAACATAGAATACACTGTGATGCTACAAATATCATGAAAAAGGGTCTGGATTGTTGGCACTCAACAGCTAAATCCCCAAAACAGCACGGCCTCAATGTGTTAACTTACTGTCCTGACCAAATAAACAAACAAAATAAATGGTCACATTTATATATCGCCTTTCTACCTGCTTTAGGCACTCAAGGCGCTTCACATCAAGGATCCAGTCACACAGACACACTCTCATTCACACACCAGTGTACGCAGACACTGGAGGCAAAATGAAGTGTCTTGCCAAAGGACACAACGACAGTGTACACCTGCAGTCACCCCATGCATAGAGATAAAAATGTTTTTTCACGCTCTACAGTTGTGGAGTTTAACTAAAAATTATTATTTCAGCTGATTTCCTCGGCGGACGTTGGGAATGTTGTTTTGATTTCCTCAGTTCGAGCATTCATATGTATTTAACTGGGGGAAATGATTTCTCCAGTTTCCAGGGACCACATAAACGCAGCATTACGATTTCTGTGACGTGGCAGATGAATGTTCTGCAATGTGGCTTTAAAGAAGAACTGATCATTGCAATTTTTTACTTATTTACTAATATTTGTGAGATGTTAAATCCAATCCGCTTGTGCCTGTCAAAGTCCTGCCCCTTAAATCATATTTTCTTCATACACTTCATGCTTTAATGCCTCGCTCAGGTTAGTCGACAGATAAAGCCTTTTCTTTTTCATTCAAACTCTCTTCGAATTTCTTCTTTCCACTTTCTGTTTGCATCGAGAAACTGCCCTAAACCCCTGACTTGTCTTTCAGTCGGTTCAGCTTTTAAGGAACACACGACTGACTCCTCCAATGTGTCCCAAAGACCAACCTTGGGTGTATCAGTCCCTCAAAACCCGAAGACTCCGGAGCAAGACAACATGGCTGCCAGTCAAATGACTCCACCTGCTGACGAATACGGCAGCGGCCTCTTCTCTTCATCTGGCTTCTATGCAGACACTGAAAGCTCTACCGTATACAATAAAAACACTGAAGGCAATTTCGCAGCAGCCGTACGAGCTCCCATATATCTGACATCCCCTCCACAAGAATCAACTTCTTCTCTCAAGGGTTATTTCGACGAGAGCGCCTTCCTAAGCGTGAACCATGAAGATAAAACCAGTACGGAAAGGCAGAGAAGAAACCAGAGCCTGAATGCGCTGAAGTCACTGCTCAGTTCTAAGCAGTCGCATGATAATTCAGAGGAAATTGGGTCATCTTTGCAAGGCAGCGGGTCTGGAGGCGGCTTAAGGGAACATTTTAATGCAGTAGAGATGCTTGAAAGTAAACGTATCGGTATTTTGTGGTCAACTTTGAAGATGCTGGATAATAATGCCGGGACAGTGGGAGTAGGTGGTGCAAATACAAACGGAACCGAGGTGGTTTCTGATTATACGGAAGGATCTGGAAGTGGGGTTTCGAGTTGGCCTGAGGAGGCTCGCGGATCGGGAGATTTCAAAGACGCTACGAAGAGCGGAAATGATGAGACGCAAGTGGCAGGCAGCGATGTGAAAGCTTTTGAGGAGAAAAACTTTGCAAAGGGTGTTTTGAATGGCGGGTTAAATGGGGACATGGAGGGTCAGGGGCGTGGGGCTGGAGGTGCCGGGGGGGGTGAGGGTCCAGCACGGCCCGTCTCTGGTTTGGACCCACAGATTTCGGAGCGTTTTGTGCTCAAATTCACAAAGGCCTCAGAGGAGAGAGCGGCCACACGGACAGGTATGGAACTAATGCATGATAATGATGTGTCTGTGTTTTTGATGTGGAGGGTTTCTGTCGGTGGCTCCAGCCCATTCCAAGAACCTCCTCAAAGGCTTTCTACGGCGACATAAGCTTGATGTGGCAAATGTTTTTTACTCACGTTTACAGATGCAGATTCTTTTTGCGCACTAAACACAGAATCTCCAAACAATTGAGTAAATACCATGAAGTCATAAGAAGAACGAAATTATTTGTTTCTTTTTGTTGAATTCTCATCTTGCACAATACATAATACACAATACATATGTCCCTTTAACCTCTTAATGAAAGAGTACGTTTTCTCCAGTTTGACTTTAACCAAATCTAAAAGCTTCTTGAAAAAAGTGCAGAACAGAAAAGCAACAAAAATGTAATGAGAAAGTGACGAAAAATGTGATGAAAAAAGGACAAAAAATTATGAAAAAATTACAAAAATGTGAAAAAAAAATGAAAACATGTGATGAAAAAATATGATGAAAAAATGTGATGAAAAATGACAAAATATTCTGAAAAAAAAAAAGACAAAATGTGATGAAAAATGGTCAAAATTGTGATTTAAAAAAAATGACAAAAATGTGATTTAAAAATGATGGAAAAAATGTGATGAAAAATTATGAAAAATTACACAAAAAATTGAAAAAAATTACCAAAAAATGTATGAAAAAAAAGATTTTAAAAAAGATTTAAAAATTACAAAAGAATTGATGAAAATATGACAAAAACTGTGGTGAAAAAGAACGAAAAATTATGAAAAAATGAAGAAAAAAAGATTTTAAAAAATGACAAAAAAAATATGATGAAAAAAAAGATGGAAAAATAAAAAAATGTGATGGAAAAAATCACGAAAAACGTGCTGAAAAATATGACAAAGACAAAAATGTCTAAAAAGTGACGACAGTGCAGCAACAACGCGATGAAAAAGATCCTTCTAGATGAGTTTTGTAGGTCTTAGTTTTCAAATGAGGCGTTAAATTTTAGATTTTGGTAGAACTGAACTGGAGAAAATGCACTCGGTTAAGGCAGGGGTCAAGAGGCTAAACATGCAGCTTTGCCGTTTTTATTTCTTAAAAGTAGCTCTTGGTGGGAAAAGGTTGGAGACCCCTGCAAAACAAGCTAAGTCGCTCAGTTTGCAGAGTCTGTCAAGTAATGTGTATTTCTATTTTCTCACACCCGTCTCTCTCCTCCAGAGGGCAGTAACAGCAGTCACGAGTCCCGGGTGGGTCTGGTCGGAGTGGGGTCAGAGAAGAGGACTGTGGTGCCTTTAGCCGTGGTCTCCACTCTCACCGTCCTGTGTCTGCTGGTGCTGCTGGGGATCCTCATCTACTGGAGGTATTTACTCTCACAGACATGATCAAACAAGTGTCACAACAAAGCGCTGTGATCAAAGCTAAAGGCGCTACAACCAAATAATAGTAGTACTTTTTTTGACAGGTATTGCAAAGGCTTACCTAATCTAATCAAATATACCTGCTCTTCTCACTCACCTCCCGATGTCTCTCCTCTTCAGAAACTGTTTCCAGACCGCAGACTTCTATCCCGACGACAGTGCTTCTCCTAAGGTGGTGTCAGTTCCCTCCACTCCTCTGCTGCTGGCCACAGGTATCACAAAACCACCATGTCTCTCAATTATCATTACCTATATCTTGGCGTGTTTGACTTCCAAAAACAAAAACTCAAAAATGTGCAAACGTTCCATTTTAGTCTTGATTTTTTTTCATTTAATTCTCCTTAGCCTTGTTTTTATCCTGAATCTGTAGTTTGTGTGACGTTATTATGGATTGCTTATGATTTCAGGATAAACTTTCAAGACAGTTATCGAATTTGTTTTTGTTTTTTTTACAATGTGACTTAATTTACTTCCACTTTGTCATTGTTGCAGACGGACATGAGCCTCTGACAGTGAAGCAGTTTGTGAAACACGTCCTGGAGCTTCACGCCACAAATAGTTTCTCCAAAGAGTTTGAGGTGAGAAGTAAATTAAGACACTTTGCATTGATTGATAATTGTTGTTCACTCCACCTAAGAACATATTTGGCTCTCTGAATTAACCATAGCCAAAAACAAAACCATTGTGAGGCTAAACCAGATAGTTCTAAATAAAGTCCAGCTCAAAGGATAAACACGTGGCTGAATGAAGCCAAAACCAAACCTTCCCCATCACGAATATGACTTCATGTACTTGCTTTACTACATTGTACTACAGCGTTTTCAAAGTTTATTATTATGGAACAACAACAAGGTGCATTTGCTGCTATATGGATTCTTCTTCTATAGATACAGACGGCATCTCGTCATAGAAGGGGGCGTGGCTTCGCCGAGGGGGAAAATAGAATCTTTAGAGAAACACAATTTTTCACTCTTTTCTGACATTTTCTGGTGGAATATGAACTTATTTATCACACATGAATAAAGTCAAGTGTAAATCGGGCCCATGTGGATATTTTCTCACAGCAGATTGTTCAGTAGAAGTGAAAAAACGGTAGTTGTAGCTAGTGCTTGCTCACCGTTAGCATTAGCCCAATGCGAACATGAAGCATCAAGTTAGCATTCTCCGTTATTTTTGTATTTATGGGCTGTTGAACCACTTTGCTCCTCTCCATGTCTTTGTATCTTTATTTAGTCGAAAACTATATTCATAATTCAGTGTTTGTTAAAGAAGTTTTTGAATAATTAGGGTAGAAAGTTTAGATATTTCTCCAAATAATTTCCCCCTTAAGTGTTTTCAAACATGAACAAATATGGGCGATTCCAGAGATTTATTTTATACCTGTAGAAATGTCAATACCCTGTTAAATTTGTGGTGGAAAAGCCTAATTACATTCCTGGAATAGTGTTTCTCTCGATAACCCTGACACTGTCAAAACTCACTTGCTACACTAAGCATAGTTTAGAGGAACTGCATTGTCTCTGTAGGATAGTCTGATCATACGTCCGTGTATCCAGTCTGTCTGTTCTTGTGATGCTCTTGTTTCTCCTAAAGCACTGACCTGTGTTTGTGTGTCACATGCCTTCCCTCTCCCCCGCCACCTCCACCTCATCGTCTGCATCTCACTCCCTCATTAGATTCTCACTGAGTTCTCCGAGGTAAGACCCACCTGCCCATTTTTATTATGTTTTAAGTATATTTATTACTGTCTTATCTGTAAATTAACAATGTGTCACTCGCCTTGTTGTGTACTTCAATTACTTTTTTTTGTCCATACACAACATCATGTTGTTTGTTTATTTTTACTCTAATGACTAATCTAACCTTTGACAAGAAAAATAAAAACCCATGAACCTGAGTTTCACAGCCAACTGCTCCACCAAACAGTGCATAAAATACTGCATTAACTGCCTAAAGTTGGCAACTGGTTAAAGGTAAGTTATTTTAGAGACTAAAGAGCAAGGGTCCGAGCGTAGAGCCCTGTGGTGTCCCCTTAAAATATTCCAGAATAAAGATTTATGCAAAATGTCCACAGTTTAGAGATGTTAGAGATAAAAGCAGGCTGTTCTTAGTAAAAGTATGCTGACCCGGACTTCACATTGTCAACGAAGCAGCTGTTTGCTATTTTGATTGGATTACTGGAGCGAAACCAAAGTGCTGTGGGTGATAAATAAACCATTATCTATTTATTTTATTTGAACAGGGACAGTGTACATATACCTCGAAAAGGCGAGATGCATTGAACCGCTACCGCAGTGCGTTCATCCCCACAGCTGTCAGACTTTATAACAAGACTGTGAAGAACATGTGCAATAACTCCTGTATTTAAATCACTCACCTGAGTCACTTTCTCAACCACTGCACTATGATGTAAACCTGCACTGCTATGACATTCTTGTTTAAAGTCTGTTTTAAGCTGTACTAAGAAACGTGTTTACCTTAATAAATCCTTTTCGTAGTCCCTGTGGGGGCAATACAAGTGTTAATGGGATGATTGGAGGGTCTTTCACCTCCCCCTGGTGTCTCTGGCCAGAAAACCATTTTTGCAATTTGACTGCCATCGGACCGGAGCCACCAATACACACTAATGGAATCACAAAGAAGAAGCTAACAGGCTAGCGGGCAAAGCTAGCTGCGGGCTAACGTCACTTTAAACAGTATTTACAGCTTAGTGTCAGTGAAAAAAATAATTCCATTGTATAATTGGATGTACAATATCCCTCTCTCCCTTTGTCTTTCCTGTCAGTGTAGTATTTATTCTCCAAGACAATTAATAAGTTAAAAATCGCAACTTGCTACGACACCTGCAATTGCGCTTATGGCCTCTAGGGGCAAGAGTTACTTTGTAATGCTTTAATTTTTTACTGTCTATACTTTTGTCCCCACAAAGTCATAAGATACATTTTAGGTCACCGTGGCGCAGCGGTTAGTGCTTGTGCCTCACAGCTCGAAGGTCCCGGGTTCGATTCCCAGCTGGACGGGGCCTTTCTGTGTGGAGTTTGCATGTTCTCCCCGTGTCTGCATAGGTTAGTGGTAGGTTATAAAAACATGTGCAATAGGTGAATCCTCCAGCCAGGTGTTTCTGACCACCAGCCTGGCCCCACATCATGGAGACGGGTCCCCGAGCGCCGGCCCATGCCGGCAGCTCCCTGCTCCTACAGGTCGCCCCATGCGACACTGAGGATGGGTCAAATGCAGAGAACTAATTTCTCTACAGAGATTAATACAGTATCAGATAAATAAGATGTACATGTACATAATATACCACTATTTTACTATTTAATTTTTTCTTGTTTATTTTATCACATTCTCTGCCTATTTGCACACCCTGAGTGTTTCTAAGAGCTGTTTGTGACAAGTTAATTTCTCCATTGTGAAATGGCACCCTTTCAAGACCCTGATGCCAAGAAATGTACACTCCAAGAAAGAGCCTTAAAATAACCATACATTCATAACCATACATTCTTTGTGTGGCCCGCGGCCACACAAGGGTTAAAATGCACAAACATTCATTCATTCCTAAGCATTAATCTGCACACTCTTGCATACACACCAATTACACTACATTATGGGAACAGGTTTGTTTTAAAAGAAGACATGTTTTGGCCTGGTGTGGAAAAAGTGTTAAAATTTCCGCATGTGGTCAGCTCTGTTGGCAACATATTCCGAATGCTCTGGAGTCCCAAACCGAGCAGAGTCGCAGTGGCTCAGGAATGAAACTTGAGCGACACAATTTCATTGTACAATTGTATAATGAGAATAAAAGCGCTTTACCTTTAAAAGTGCAGTGGCATTTCCACTATTATAACTTGAAATATATTTTCACACGCTTGTTGTTTGGTTTGCTTGTTTGGAGCGGCTTTGGGGAGAGAAAAGCTTTATTTTTATAAGTTGTTCGTGTGTTGTGTGATTTCAGGAGGTGCAGACGTGCACTGTGGACATGGGCATCACCTCAGAAAGCTCCAATCATCCAGACAACAAGAGCAAGAACCGCTACATCAACATCCTCGCCTGTAACACTGTCTTCTTTATAATCATTCATCATCGTAGAGTTCATATACTTGTTCTGAATCATATTAAATACAAAGCCTTCTTCCTTCAGACGACCACAGCCGAGTGAAGCTCTGCAACAGCCTGGACGGCGACTGCTCTGGAGACTACATCAATGCAAACTTTATTGACGTGAGTGGCCTACAGAGTCATTTAGTCTGTGCAAACTTTCAGTCATCCAGGTGTGCTCCATAGTAGCAAATGTCAAAAAATGAGATCATTATTTATATTCAGCCTTTCACACATTTCCTCTGTTAAAGGCCCTTATTCATTCATTGTTATGAGTTATAAACAATGAAAGAGTTAACGTATATTTCGTTCAAACTCATTTCAAACATCTCAATTCTTCAAAGGTTTCAGGGTGTAACACTGTCACGGTGATGCAAACAACAACATCTGGCCGCCTGAACAAGATCAAACACCTGCTTTAAAGGGACTATACAGTTTAAACATGTTAAAATTAAGTATTTTCCTCCCATTACATGTTCCAGCTGTTCTAATGTGTAGAATGAGCTCAGACCTGTTCACCACAACTGCCTCTAAAATCTTGCACTGTCACTCAAAAAGTTGTTAATTCGGGTCCGAAGTGCCGTCATGCACGAGCTTAATATAGAAGGTGCAGTTACACGTATGACCTGAGGTGGCAGTAGTGAGTATAAAATGGCAAACTTGCATCTAACCCCTTTAAAAGAATAAAAAAGCAGATAAAACAAAACACATACAGGGCTGTTACTAATAATCTTGTCTAAAATATCTAAATTGTTTGATGACAGGTTCACAAATAGGAAAACAATGAACACAATTACCTTGATTTAAGTTCCAAACGGTGATGTTCCCCCTCGTGTTGTGGGGGAGGTTTTCCCCTTTTATACCTTGGCTAATGATTTCATTATTCCTATGTTTTCCAGGGCTATGAAAGGAGCAGGGCGTACATCGCAGCCCAGGGCCCGCTCCGAGCGAGTCGGGAGGATTTCTGGAGAATGATCTGGCAACAAAACGTGGGCGTTATTGTTATGATCACCAACCTCAAGGAGAAAGGAAGGGTATGTCTCTATTAGAGAAAATTAAACTGGATATATTTGGTAGCAGTCTGATGATAAAATCGTTGAAAAATGATTCACAATGATATCTTTAGTTTGAATTATATAAAAAGAAAACTATTCAGACCCTACAGCTGCATGCTCCATAATATTTCTCTCCTGTGTGTTGTTTTTGAACATTCATAAATGTTTATGGTAAATTCCATCGTATGACCATTATACAGAAGAGTACACCCTCTAAGCCTGTATGTTTTTTTGTTTTTTGTTTTTTAGAATAATGGCAACAATTTCAACATTTTCATCCTAAGTATCAACATAATTAAAAAAAACTAAAAGTAATGAACATATTAAACATACTGTATGCATGTCTACACCAAGCACCGCCATGTTTTGTATTCTGAGCCAGTGTTAATTTCGTCGACTAAAATATTTAGTCTTAATTTTAGTCAAAGTGTTATTTTTGACGACTAAAATTGGACTAAAACTAAATTAAAAGTTTCTCATGAGACTAAAACCATGACTATGACTATGTCTAGATATTTTAGTCGATTAAAATAAGACTAAATAAAAAGTCTGAAAGAGCCTCAGATCATGTAAATTCACTGCTAAAGGATCAGCTCTGAGCTTTGTTCATGTGGAGCAGCTCCATGAAGAAGAAGAACAAGATTAAATATGATTATAATTAATATTTTAAAGGCAAAGTCGACTAAATTAGTCTTAAATTTAGTCGATTAAATTGACATGCAATTTTAGTCGACTAAAACTAGACTAAAATTGTAACTATTTTTTCGACTAAAATTAAATTACATTTTAGTCAAAAGACTAAGACTAAAACTAAATTAAAATATGTTGTCAAAATCAACACTGCTCTGAGCACCACCAGATAAAAAAAGGACTAAAACCAAGTCTAAACTAAAATATGACTGAACTATGAATAAAGCAGTTCCACACAAGCACTAACCCTAAGGACAAATCTCTAACTTCATCAAAGGCCTCAGCGAGGGCCGTGCGACTGTTTGAGAATCGCTGCTCTGCATTATTATTAACTCTTCACGTTCATGTCCAGACCAAATGTGACCAGTACTGGCCGGACGGCTCAGAGGAGGATTATGGGCCGTACCAGGTTTCCCTGAAAAGCACCAAGACTCTGGCTTACTACACCCTGAGGACGCTGACTGTGAGAGACACTTCAAAGGTACAACACGTCACTGTCCAGTGACAGAGTCGATAAGACGGTCTTGGGTTGAGGGTTCGTTGGAGAGTTGGCCATAAGCGTCTGAAAATTTAGGAAAAAACTGAGAAAAAGATCATTCATTTTTTGTCCAGGGCACTGACCTCGTCCTCAGCTGGAACCAGACTGGGGCTGTTTTTAAATGGCACAAATAAATGTTTAGACATCGCTTTGAGGCTTTTCCTATAGATCAGACAAATATACGACAACATGTAGCCAGGTTTCTATCATTAAATATGTGAGAATATGGAAATTAGATTTTTTTTATAGTGCCAAAAAATTACCAAAATTTGCTATTTTTGTGAATAGCCGCAGGTTTAATATTCTGGATATTTTATTGAGTCTCCGAACAAACCAGTTATTGCTGGAAAAATATATAAAACTAATTCCAGGTGTTTTTGGGGTCTAAAGGCTGGGAATTATATAAAAACAAACACGTGCATTCTAAAAATGCATTTTAAGAAAATGCTTTTTAAAGTGTGAAGTTTTAAGCTTTGGAGTAAAGTTTGTTTTGTGGAATAATGAATCTCCTCATGTCGGGTGATTCCTTTGTTTCCAGGTGAAAGTTGCTGTATTAAAAAACAAAAAACTTTAAAAGTGGAAACATTTTGTTTTGCCTTCAGTGTCTAAATTAAATCAGCATATTTGAAAGTCAAGCACCACAACTAAATACATGTGGAACTTGGAAAATTCATTAAAAAGTGCATTCATTTCTTTTATTGCACTTAAACTGTGAAACTAATATGCGATACAGACTCAGTACATGCAAAGTGTTATATGTATAGCCTTTATTTGTTATAATTTTGATGATTATGGCTCAGCTTGTAAAAACCCCAAATTAAAATTAGAATTTTGAAAATGGACTGTAAGCCATAATCATCAAAATTATAACAAATAAAGGCTTGACATGTGTCACTTTGCATGTAATCATATATTATATTATATCATATATTATAAATAAACAAACTTTTGAACGATATTCTAATTTTCCAAGTTTCACCTAATACATTATTTGTTCCAGTAAAAATATGCTTCTGCATGCTTATGCAGTTCTGGTTCTTCTGGTTGTGCTCATATATAAATCGACTCATGAATCCAGCTTCTGTCTAACTGTTTAACTGTTTTAACCGTCTGGCTCTCAGTCGTCCCAGAGGAGCGAGGACCACACGGTGCTGCATTATCACTACACTCAGTGGCCCGACATGGGGGTCCCAGAGTACACCCTCCCAGTGCTGTCCTTCATCAGGACGTCCTCTCAGGCTCGCACTCAGGACATGGGGCCTGTGCTCGTTCACTGCAGGTAAACCTTTTTCCTTCAAACACAGAGGCTTCAGACTCCTTTCATTCCTGTCTGAACGTATTGTCTTTGCAGTGCTGGCGTGGGCCGGACGGGGACGTACATTGTGATCGACAGCATGCTGCAGCAGATCCAGGACCAGGGCACGGTCAACATCCTGGGATTCCTGAAACACGTGCGCACTCAGAGGAACTTCCTGGTTCAGACCGAGGTACAAAACAAACCTTCATTCAGACTCTTGTGCCATTTGTTTTCCATGGATTTTGTTTATCCATCTGCACTTAACTTTACAGCACAGTCATAACACGGTAACAGAATGGAAATATCTCGGTAACTATTGAGACCAAGGGATTACATTTTGTAGCAAAGTTTCTATGTTCACTCACAAGGACCACGACCTCAAATCAAAGTGATACAACTTTATCGTACAAGCAAGATGACGTGGGCTAATAATGTTATGTTGTCGTTTTGGGGCTTTCATCTCCACTGACCTAAAAGATAGAAGGAATGAAAAGTGGTGAAATAAAGGTGGGAGGGGCATTAAGGAGAGACTGAGGAGAGGGATGATGAGAACGCTTTGAAATTTCTCACATTTCTGCCTAATATGGTCATAAAATGTGGTCTGATCTTCATCAAAATCATAAGAATTAGTAAACAGTGTCTGCTTTAAACTATTACCACCCAAACATTTACATGTTATCATGTTTTATTGGCCACTACATGTAAACATTCACAGGACAGGGAGGAAAAACTAAGTGAACCCTGGAATCTCACTGAACGGGAACAGTTTTATTAAGAGGAATGATGAAGATCAGACCACACTTTATGACCAAATTAGTTCACATACATTTTCCTCACACTGTGTATAGCAGGGCTGTCGACGTCGTTTGGGTCATGGGCCGAAATTCAGCCCCCACGATGGGTCGCGAGCCGCATATATTGACGCATATATTGAAAAGGACTGTGGCCTCATAAATAACGGCTTAAACGTATTGTGCTTCATCAGACTGTGTCACATGTTTCTCAAAGTGCTACATGAAGTCATTATTCATTCACTCCACACTCGATGGCAGTAAGTTACTGTTGTAGCCACAGTCGCCCTGGGGCAGACTGACCATTTACCACCTGGCTACAACATGCTGTTTATATCTCTTATATCAGTGTCCTCTGCTGGACACATGTGTAATTCTTTCCTTTTGTTAACTTAAGCTGCCCCCTAGTGCAGTGGTTCTCAACCTTTTGGAGCCGCGACCCCCATTATAACAGGTAAAGGGGTTCGTGACCCCCCGCTCTGGTTACACTGTGAGAAATAGGAACATTAGCCTATATAATTCTTACAAAACAAAGTAAAAAAAAAACAAATGGCTGAAATAAAATTCATCAATCTACGAATAAATAATGTACTAACTCTGGTAAAAGAGCAAACACGTGCTACAGTAAAACATTAGATCATATGCTAATGAAAATATGTATATTTGATCTAAATGATCTGGCAACTCCCCAAATTTGTCTAGCGACCCCCTTAAGGGTCCCGGGTCTCCGCACAGGAATGGGCCAGAGACTTACTTTTTTGACATGCTCAGGAATTCATGCTCCTCATGCTTCCACATTAAGTCATCTTGACCTTGACACATGTGGAGTGTAGGATGGAGACCGGAAAGGGCGTAGGTGAGGTTTGGTTCTGCTCCCCAACTCCAGATAACACACTTATCTACAAGAAAATACTAACAATGTACCTGTCTTTAAACTTAGGTTAGGCCATGGTGTAGGGCTGGTGTAGGCAACCTCAGACCCAGGAGCCAAATATGACCCTCATCCTTAAAGCTTCTGATATTTTACTGATATATACTGACAGTCTGACACCCAATAGTGACTTACACACTTGTTATGCAAAAATACTGAAATGTTTATGACACCACTTACATAGGTCTATACAATTCTCCATTGTTGGACTTGAAAATAAAACACCCAGTAAACCTCTCTCATGATGATAAACATGATAAAGATGTCACTGGCTCGCGTGCCCTTCAATGTTTAGGCAAGAGATTTTCACTGTGGTTTTTTCAAGAATATTGTACCTAAGCTACGTTGTAGATGGGTATTGTGAGATGAGGTATACGTAAATAGATTTTAACTGTGACTACTACCATATTATTACTGTACTGTAATAGTAGAGTAAAATTAAAGTGCTACCGGAACTTGCAAACCTCACACAGACGTTTGGTTTAGTCCCCCTAACCAAGCACTATACCAATTACACCTTACTGTATCTAAATATTCTATACACTTATGACCTTCTTCAATGCATAATGTTGCCAAGTCTCTGCTATGCTTCTCCTTTGGTGCAGGAGCAGTACGTGTTCACCCATGACGCTCTTGTGGAGGCCATTTTGAGTCGGGAGACGTCGGTGGCCTGTGGCGTCCTGCACAGTTACGTGTCCGAGCTGCTGACTCCGGGGCTCACTGGACGCACGCGCATGGACAAACAGTTCAAGGTGGTGCTAACGTTCACGAACACATCAACGTGCTGCACAAAGAATGATGGACACTTGTTTTTAGTAGTGTTGACTTGTTTCGGTGGATTTAGCTTTTTGTTTTGTTTTTGCTTTGTCACATTTTCAGCAACTAATTATGTTCTTACTTGCTCTGTAGCTGATCAGCCAACGTCAGGCCAAGCACGCGGACTACAGCACAGCTCTGAAAGACGGCAACGCAGAGAGGAACCGGGCCAAAGCGCTCATGCCCGGTGAGAGCTGCACAGCCTGTATTTCAATAGGTTCCACTAAAGATGCAGTAATGCAGCTTTTTTGCTGCCAATACCGATACTGGGGGTTTGAGTATCTGCCGACAGCCGATATTAACCGATGCTAAGAGTGAAAAAAGTGAATGGTCCTTTTTTCTCCAGTGTCAGTCCAGTGTATTTTCTTGCAAACAACATACATTGTTACATAGGCAATTATATCAATGAATAAACTAATGGAAAACTGTTACACAAGGATCACTGGACTTTCCTACACTAAATATTTTACACTTGTAAGTTGCATTAATATAAACAACTCACATAAAATGATCTTTACTAGGTGATCCATTCATAATGTCTTCCCAGCTAGTTGACATTAGCATTAGCATTAGCATTAGCATGCTGTCACTAGCAATACGTTTGTGAAGTGATGATGTCATCGCTCTACTTCCAGGTTCAACAAAACGTTTGCCCAATTCACTATGTGACAAAGTGGATTTGTCCCATTATTTATTTTGGTCATTTTGCTTTGTTTGTTTCATTTGCAGTATCCATTAGCTAACCATAACCATCAGATTGATTTTGTTTATTCATTTACTCAGTATACACATTTACCTGTACCACCTGGTGGGAACGAAGGGGAGGCGTGGTCTGTGTCGGCCATTTTAAAATCTGAGGCTGAACCATGTGGCAGGGGGAAACTGGTTTAAACTTTGCTTTGTGTTTCCTTTTGTGTATGATTTTTGATTTGTATCTGTGTTGATTTGAACACTTATCATTTTGTCACTAAACTTATTCATTTTATGTAAAATGATCACTTGCCAAATAAACTTATTGTTGGAACTCAATGAACTAATGGTACTAACCGGTGGGAGGTCCTTTCCCATTAGGGGAGGTATAAAAGCTGACGGTTCTAGTCACTTTTGTATGTGACATGTGGGTCACTGAGAAGTTTGAGAAATAACTGTCTGGTAAGAGCTATAGCTGTTGAGTCTGCCTGCCCATTTTGACCCCTCGTGGCCAGCTTCCTCACACACTATGATGGGATTTAGCTGATTTTAACTACAAGGCTCTTTCTAAACATCTGATCACACAAATATTACATTTGCTCTGGATTTTCTTTTGTAATGCTTTTCTGACATTAATTATCAAATGATTTATCCCACACACAATGAAGGCTTATATTATTCTAATTAGGTGTAAAACAGTTTTGGGGCTTTTATCTGTTATTTCAGCAGGAGATTCAGATAAACTTGTGTTGTTGCTGTGTTTGTTTGTGGACCCGGAAGTATTTATAATTGTGTGATTATGCTATGCTAACAAACGTATAGCATACTGTTGCTATTTTTTTTTGCACAGTGATTTATCCTCGGCAAATACGTTTGCCGAGGATAAATCTATTGAATTCTCCAGGTTCTAAGCTTCAGAATGACTTACAGTATGTTCATATTCACTTAGATTTAGTTGGTGGAAGTTTTTACAACTTTGAGAGACAAAACAGGCATCGGTTCAGATATTTGCAGCCAATATTTTTTCCAGTATCGGCTCCGATATCCGATGCCGGTATCAAAGCAGAAGTGGCTCTCTATTGTAGTATAGCGTAAAAGTAACTCAAAAAAGGTTGGAGAGCCCTGACCTACAGCAGGACGACATATGTAGCTCAACAGTACGGCCCACATCAAAACAAAACCTCATCTGTTTTTCCTGGCAGATGTAAATATTTGTTGAAAAAATATATAAAAATCAATGGCTAATTCTATTTCAACAAAAAAATCAACGGAGCGATTGTGAAAATATTTTTGAGTGGTAAGAGTTTGTTTTTTCTTTTCAGTGGAAAGATCCAGAGTTTGTCTCACGGCCTCAGACACAAACTCCACGGGCTTCATCAACGCGTCATACGTCATGGTACGACAAGAGTTTACCAGAAACCTATTCAGTATTGCACGAGCACATGTCATTTACTTGTGTGACTTGTGCGTGTTTTCTCAGGGCCATCACCACTGCAGAGAGTTCATTGTGACTCAGACCCCGCTCAGCCACACGGTGGAGGATTTCTGGAGGATGGTTTTAGAAAACAAGATTCACACTGTGGTGTCCCTCTCAGACACTCACTCTCAGGTCTGTCCTTCTGTCATTCCCCGACACAACATGCACAATAGTCTAGACTCACTGCTGTCACTCCCAGCTCTTTACCTATAGAAACAATTATAGTCATGATTTTAATTTCATTACTACTCATGTAACACAAGTGTTAATGGGATTATTGGAGGGTCTTTCATCTCCCCCTGGTGTCTCTGGCCAGAAAATGGTTGCAACTTGTCTGCCACCGGACCGGAGCCACCAATACACACTAATGGAATCACGAAGAAGAAGCTAACAGGCTAACGGGCAACGCTAACTGCGGGCTAGCGCCACTTAAACAGTATTTACAGCCAAGTTTGAGTGAAAAAAATATCTTCATTGTGTAATTGGATGCACAATATCCCTCTCTCCCTTTGTCTTTTCTGTCAGCGTAGTATTTACTCTCACGGACAATTAATGAGTAAAAACCGTTACATGCTACGACACCTGCAGTGGCGCTTGTGGCCTTTGGTGGCAAGAGTTACTTAGTTCTGCTTTAAAACTATAATACTATAAGGACAGGCGAGATTAAAATAAATACAAATATATAAAGACAACAACAATGTGACTGAACAACAGCGTGATTGTTTTCACAGATGTGCAGGTGAGAGAGTAAAGCCATAAATAGCAGCAATTTTGTCGACCTAAAGTGTAGCGTTCGGACCAAAAGATGACTTCCGAGTGCAATCTCCGGATACCGCTGTGCTTCCTCTCTCGCTATTTTCCCAATAAGGATTAGCGATGTCTTGCACAAATCACCAAATAATTCAAGAAAACATCACAGACAGACTGTGAGATACTGATAAGTCACTGGCAACATACGTTGGATGTAAATTCTTGACTGCAGGAAACATCTGTGTTCATTGAGGAGGACTTTTTATCTCAAAGCTAAAAGCTAGTTAAAAAACAATTAAAAAGTATTTATGCTGTCATCAAATTTGAACTAAAAGGAAAGGTAGATGATTTTCATCTGATATGGGATCCGTTTCTGGAGCACTGGGACAAATTTAAACAAACTAATGTATGAATGAGTGAATGGCCTGAATCCGGCCCCCAGGTAAATTCTTTGCTTCTGATGCGATGTTTTTAATGAGATGCTCGTCACTGTCCGTCAGGGGGAGATGTACCTTTATTGGACCGGTCCCAAAATTGGATCACCACTCGTTTTTCTTTCCATAAATAGTTATCACATCAATGTGTGATCAAAATGACGTGCGACGTGATATTACGTCTGCCTGAGATGATTGACGGCGGGAATTATCAAATGAGCAAATGGTGAGAAAAAAACGTTTTTCTTTGTAACTTCAGATCATCTTTGGGAGTGTGGTGTGACCGCAAACTTTAGGTGAACTGGCTAGGATGGCATGTGCGGGTTGTTTGACATATAGTTAATGAATACAATGAGGAATGATGACTCATATGTACACGGTTGCAAACATCTACATCCGAGAACTCAAGTGGGCGCTGGCCCGATATCGGACCACCCCATGTGTCCTCATATCGGACCACCCCATGTGTCCTCATATAGGACCACCCCATGTGTCCTCATATAGGACCACCCCATGTGTCCTCATATAGGACCACCCCATGTGTCCTCATATAGGACCACCCCATGTGTCCTCATATCGGACCACCCCATGTGTCCTCATATAGGACCACCCCATGTGTCCTCATATCGGACCACCCCATGTGTCCTCATATCGGACCACCCCATGTGTCCTCATATAGGACCACCCCATGTGTCCTCATATCGGACCACCCCATGTGTCCTCATATCGGACCACCCCATGTGTCCTCATATAGGACCACCCCATGTGTCCTCATATCGGACCACCCCATGTGTCCTCATATCGGACCAGTACGGTCCAATGTAATGTAAGGTGCTCTCTCCACGCATTGGCATGATTAAAACATCTGCACGCATTTCAGGGCTACAATGGCATGAATGAATTAATAAATAGATTAATGAATAAATAAATTCACACAACACATACACTGAGGGGGACAAAAGGGATAAACAGTCGGTTACAGGTTAGGATTGTAAATGTGACCTGGTCCAATATAGGTCACCGTGTCCCAAAATTCTGCAATAATATAATATTTGACAAGCTCCTATCTTGTACGCATAGAGCACTTATTGTAACTCATGCTTTTGATGCACTTAATTAGAAAAGGGGTTTACGAGTATGACCTTAGGACAGGGGTAGGCAACGTCAGGCCCGGGGGCCAAATCCGGCCCTCCAGCACAGCACCTCTGGCCCTCGAGTAACCTGGCTAATGCCAGGCTGCTGTGTGCGCTCGAATTATTTCGAACTGCACAACAGCCTGGGGACCATGGCCCAAATTTTCCGGTGGATTTGGGAACCAATCACAGAGCGAGGAGGGACGGCAAGACGATGACGCACGGAAGCTTGTAGTTTATTTACGGATAAAGAAAAAAAAAAGTTTATTTACGGATCCAACATGACAGCAGCAGACACGATGGTATTTTTCGATCAAGCTTTAGACCGTGTTCTAAATAGTTTATCTCAAAAGTTTACAGCGGGTACGTCATACGTCATCTCATGCGATGATACGATTGGCTATGGCTACTTGCAGACGCATGATAGACTTTTTTTTTTTTCGTATCGCCCAATAAACGGACGATCGTAAACCACACCTCTCCTACGAGAAAATGCATTGGTGGTCCCCAGACTAAATATCACTTGTGATTTTAGTCTGGTGTTAGCCAGGCTAGCCCTCGAGATGATTTTGAGAAACATTATTACACACATCAAACAGTACTTTTGACATTATTAGAGTTAAATGGGAGAAAAAAAGGTAGAAATACTGTCAATACACCCAGTTAGGTCATATATTATGTACAACACTGGCATTTGAAGGAAGTGCACTAGAAAAATAATAATCGTTTTAAGGAGGAAATGACATAAATCTACTTGAATTAAGAGATTAAATCTAAGGTTTGAGTAGATTTGGTCTGGTCTTAGATAAGATAAAACCTCTAGTAGTAGTTATTCTCTTAATTCAGATAATTTTGGGTAATTTCAAGTGAAAAACAATTATTTGTCTGATTTCAAGCGGGTTTTATTCTTGTTCCATTGGTGCTATAGCATTTGTATCTTGGATTAGTTCAAACCGACTGAAATTCAACAGAAGAAATAGAAGAACTTTAATTCAAGCCATTTTAAATCATTTATCCCATTTAAGATGGTATTTTTTCCAGTGTTGTGTTTTACTTTGGGCTAATAATCATCGGCCCTCGGTCTATTTAGAATAAAGAAAATCGGCCCTCCGCCAAGAACACTTGCCTACCCCTGCCTTAGGGGGTCAGATATAGGTACACCTCCCCTACACACTTGAATATCTGGAAATGCTTTGTATTTCCGTGTTAACATTCCCTCTTTCTTATTTGTGTTCCTAACAGACTGAACAGGACTTGAGTGTCGTCTACTGTCCGAGCAGAGAACGACCAATCATCTTCAAGGATTTCACAGTGGCGCTTTCATCAGAGGAACGTATTTGTCTGTCCAGCAGCGAGACGCTTTTGGTGCAAGATTTCGAACTACACTGTCCACAGGTGAAACGCACCACACGTCTCTTTTCCCCCACGCTCCTGTCGCTCATCCGGGTTTCATCTGCTTCTCCCCAGAGTAATCACAAACTAGAGGTGCGGCAGTACAGCGCCACCTGCTGGCCCAACCACGACAGTCCGATCAGGAACTGCTTTGATTTGATAAACATGGTCAGAGAACACAGCAGACTCTCAGAGGGACCCACACTAGTGCACGACCTGTGAGTGACATTTTCTCTTTTCTATCATGTCCCAAATCTACTTAGTGACAGTTCCTTTGATCATACTAGCGATAACTATTGTATTTTCCAGGATGGGGGGCCCAGTGTCCGGCGTGTTCTGCGCCCTCACCACGCTGTACAGTCATCTGCAGGAAGAGGGCGCTGTGGACGTGTATCTCGTAGCTCGGATGACGAACCTCATGAGGCCGGGAGTCTTTAACGATATGGTCTGAACTCACTCCTGCTCCTGAGATGTTTTTTTTTAATTTATTCACTGTTGATGTTGCTGTGAGAGAAACCGTGATTCTTGTATTGGTCTATCTGCAGTTATGTTTTGATTTTAGCGCCAAAAAAATACTACAATCGCATTTCCTTTTTGAATCGTGCCTTGGTCAATGTTCCTCTTACAACACTGAGGTCATGGATGACGAGAGAGAAAATGAAACATAACTTCTAAGACAATACCTTTCATCCACGAATATATTTACCACAACTAACTGCCTTACTTTTCCCCTCCCTGCTTTTTTACTTCCCCCTCTTTTTTTTTCTTTTTTTTGTAATCTATTTATTTTTATTTATTTATTTTATCATTCTTTTCTTTTCCTTTTTCTTTTCTTTTTTACATTTTTAAGAAAAACTTTTTTTTATCATTATCTTTTCCCCTCCTTCTTTCCTTCCCTTCTTCACGGTATGTATGTGCGAGTGCGTTTCTGTTGTTTTTAACTCTACTGTATCTTTTTTTGCTCATTCCTTTATTTTACTCCTTTACTCTTTTCTTTTCTACTGTCCTTTTCTTCTCTTTTCTTCCAATCTTTTTCTTTCTAAACTTATTTTCTACTGCTTCTTCTCTTTCTTCCTTTTCTCTTGACTCTTTTTGCTCTACAGGTTTTCCTTTCTTTCAGGCCCCTAGCAGATGGGGGGGTGGGGACATTTTTTTATTATCATTTTTTTTTTTCATTTTGTATTTTTTTCCAGACCAATATATTGTCCTCAAATCCTGCCTGTGTGAAATTTAAAAAAAATGCTACTAAAGAAATATTCCTCTTACAGTCAAATGTCTATTTTGTGCGCCCCCTTCAGGAGCAGTTCCAGTTCCTGTACCGCTCGGTGCTGAGTCTGGTGGGCAGCCAGGAGGATGAGCAGGTGCTACAGAGTCCAGAGACCAACGGGACCGTCCCACTCGGGCAGACCAGCACCGCCGAGAGCCTCGAGTCACTTATGTAGTCCGTAAAACTACAGACACTGTCATTCTTAGGACAAAAAATGATCCCCTTCCATAATCCTTTTCATGGGTTTCAGTAACATGACTTTTTTTTTTCCATTTGTAGAACTGTTAGCTGTTCAAAACATGGATACTTTTGCTTTTAAATCGTAAAGGGCTATTGTCATAGTTTTTCATCACTTAAAGGAACAGGCCACCGTTTTTACATACTGAGTTCTTACCTGAGCTTAGACGAGTTGATACGTACCTGTCTGGTCTTTGTGCCCGTGGAAGAGCGTGGTAGTTTCCAACTTCACCCCTGTTTGGAGCCATAAGAATATGCTGGGAGAGGCCAAATGCTAGCAACATCTTTGGTCGTTTTGCGTGCCTGACCGCACACACAAAGACCAGACAGGTACGATCAACTCGTCTAAGCTCAGGCAAGAACATATTTCAGTATGTAAAAAATGTTCCTTTAAAGTGCTGGTGATCAAATTATCTTCTTATAGTAGAGTAAACATAATTTAGCCATAGATCCACATTGTAAACGCAACATTTGCAACAGAAAAACAGACCATGTCGGCTGTTGTCTGTCAAAATACCACACTGCACCCCCTTTGCTCTGCCCGATCCCGCAGAGAACGGCCTGGTTGGTACTTGGATGGGAGAACGTTTGAGTGAGTGGTGGACGGACTGGTTGCCTCGCTTCCACCAGTCCACTCTAGGGCTGCTGTGGCTACAACAGTAGCTCACCACCACCGAGCATGGAGTGAATGAATAATGACAACAGTGTAACGCTTTGAGACACTCGGGGCCCGATCTTGTGCATCAAAACGGAGACGATAGCGTGACATTTTGCGCTCAGTAGGAGCACTTTGTGATTTTGCCACTCCAGACTTAGCGCATTTAAGTTGGTGGAGACACAGATTTTCCTCCAACCAGATCGACTCCGCGTCCAGGAGAGTGGTTGTGTGGGGTGAACATGTGCTTTTGTTTTGCTTCGCGTTCACATCGTTTAGCTCACGATGGGGTAAATAAAGTTTTTAGTTTGACCTGTGAGAGGCAAAGGCTTAAGAAAGAACGCAAGCCAGCGCAATGTAAACAAGGAAGTGAATGTCAGCCGTGTTTCCATCAGTGCAGTCGCCTCCTCTTGTGACGCCCCCTCACAAGTGGCGGAGGCGAATGGCACATATAGCTCCGCCACTCAGGCTTGTAAAGCGCAATACAAGAGTCAGCCATTATTATTATTCAAATATTACGCCTTATCCTCCAGTGCGAATCAGGAAGTCAGAGGCTAAATTTGCAGTGTTGTCTTGGCGCCCTGTTCACATCTCAACTCTGTCATGATACAAACTCCTGAGACGTGCTTCTACTAAACTTTACGAATAAACAAGTGAGATGTGGAGGGCCTGTGAGAGCTTTTAGAGAGATTTTATTCAACTACCTACAACTTGCATGGTTTTATCTCGGCGTAAATCAGGAAGTGCAGCTTTAAAGGGACTGTACGGAGTTTAAAAACGTTAAAATTATGTATTTTATATATCCAGCAATGTCCTAATGTGTAGAATGAGCCCAGACCTGTTCACCACAACTGCCTCTAAAATCCTGCACTGTCAAAAAGTTATAAATTCGGGTCCGAAGTTCTGTCATGCACGAGCTTAATATAGAAGCTGCAGTTACGCGTTAGACCTGAGGTGGCAGTAGTGAGTATAAAACGGCCAACTTGCATCCTGGCCTCTTTTAAGACACTTTTTCAACTCAAAAAATAAACAATATTGCTCACACACATCAACCTTGACTTTCATTCCTCACTGGAACAGCAAATAAATGAGATCACATAACTTTATTGTCAAAAGGATTTCAAAAGGGGGTCATTTTTCTTTTTCTTTTAGTCACACAATTAAACTATAGACTAATGCTGTGAACCGTGGTATGCCAAAATCACTTTACAAATGTTTCTGTAATTCATTAATGTTGCTGATTGATATGCAGAGCTAATATGTCTAATCTGAGGTCACAGAGAGCGCCACCAGCAGGTTGATTTTGGAACTATAATGTCTATAATGCTATATGTATATGTTGTGAACAGCCGCCCCGACAACAACAACACACTTCCTAAATGAGAGATTAGTCAAGTTTTGTTTTTTATCGTTGTTTTTTTTTTTACATTTACAAAGCTATTTTAAACTTTTTACGCTATGATATTAGACTTTTAAAAGGTAGCTGATTTCTATTTAAAAAATATTAACCCCTATGATGCTACAATGTGCCTTTCTGTAATCTGTAATGCCATACCTGTTTGGCACAATGACTGTGATTAATGCCAAAATCAACTTTATATTAGCCTTTTTTTTTTTCTTTCTTAGATTTAAATGCTTTGAAATGTCAGCACTCATTAAAAGTAGTGTGAATGGACTGTTACCGACTCTGCTATAGACAGATTATTTGCTCTGAGAGGAGTTGAACTACTAATATGGAAAGAATATAGTCTAGACAGAAGTTGCGAGAGTGTAAAGCAAAATCCCCCGTCGAAAAAAGCCTATATTCTCTCCATGTCAAAATGCTGTGAACAAAGCCAAGAATCACCACTACTTTCCTTTAATGTAAAACCTCTTAGCCAGTTACAAGACTACGATAACAAAGTGAAAGTACTTAAAGGTATGTTTCAGGATTTTTGACATGGGCCTCATTTCCTAGTTATCCAGAGTGTTGCTGATTTCTGAGATTTTTTTTTTTTTTGTAATTCATGCAGTTCTTGTATTTGAAGAGTTTTGTGGCGCTAGGCTAGTGCAAGGCTAGTGCATGTCTATGGTATCAGCTAGCCTGCATTAAAAAGACGAACGATGTAAATGTCTGTGACTTGCACAGACCCACCTTAATGTACCCATAGGCCCCAGGGCTTAAACAGAATTGTAGGCCCCCACCCCACCCCCTCAGCGCAAACCCTAACCTATAAGCCAGTGTTAATTTTGACAACATATTTTAATTTAGTTTTAACCTTAGTCTTTTGACGAAAATGTAGTTTAATTTTAGTCCATATTTAGTCAAAAAAATATCTTCAATTTTAGTCTAGTTTTAGTCGACTAAATTTAAGGCAAATTTAGTCGACTTTGCATTGATAATATTCATAATAAATATATTTAATCTTGTTCCTCTGTACAAAGCTCAGAGCTGATCCTTTGGCAGTGAATTTACATGATCTGAGGCTCTTTCAGAAGGTCAATTGAAGTTTAGATGATTTTAGTCTCTCCTTTTAATTTTTATTTAGTCTTATTTTAGTCGACTAAAATATCTGGACATTTTAGTCATAGTTTTAGTCTCATGAGAAACTTTGAATTTAGTTTTAGTCCAATTTTAGTCGTCAAAAATATCACATAGACTTAAATTAAGACTAAATAATTTAGTCGAAGAAATTAACACTGCTATAAACCTAACCCTAAATCCTACAAAAACCCTAACCCGCAAAGTGAAGTGATTAACATGAAAATCAGCAAATCACCTTTTCTGTTTTCCTTAATTCTGATAGGCCCTTGACTATCGTAGGCCCCTGGGCTCTAGCCCCTGCAAGCCCATTGGATAAAGCAGCTCTGGACTTGCATCACATGAATGATGCATTTTGAGGGACTTTTTTCTAGCAGATCACTCCACCGCTGCGTAGCTTATACAACCACGAAGCTGATGCTGCTCAAATATAAGGTATTTTAAATGCAAATTGGTTAAAATTATTCTATCGACACAGACATTTATATGGTTAGTCTGGCGTTATAAGTGATTTGCCTCAGGTGCACTGTGGAGCGGGTCAGACTGTTTTTAATGCAGGCTAGCTGATACCATAGAAATGCGCTAGCCTTGCATTAGCCTAGCGCCACGAAACTCTTCAAATATAAGAACTGCTTGAATTACACACAAAAAAATCTCCAGAAATCAGCAACACTCTGGATTAGTAGGAAATGAGGCCCTATGTCAAAAATCCTGAAATATCCCTTTAATATAAAGGAGCCGTACTGTACTTCATTAGTATTTGTGTTTTTTACTCTTACTCCACTACATTTTTGCGAAAGCTCTTAAGTAATTTGTACTTTTAATTTGAATACTTCAGTGATAATTTGACTGTTTGCTGTTATTGGAGTACTATTTGATGAGTAGTATCTGTACTTTTACTCAAGTAATGAAATTGAGTACTTTGACCACCGCTGCCTGGTTTGATGTTGCACCCTGAAAATATATCACCTAAAAGAGCTGAAATTACTGGAAGTTTTATGTAAATGTCAATAAACAATAATGCTATGTTAAAATTGAAGATCAGATCAGACTGAGAACATACGAAGAGGATTTTTTTTTTCCCGGTGGATAAAGGTTTTTAAAAACAATCATCTTCAAAACAGTCAGACAACCCATCCTCATGATATTGACAATGTTCAGAGACTTGTAACTAAAAAGTAAAGATAAAAACGGTTATTGTTGCATCCCTATAGTCACATGACACTGCCACAATATTCAATCCTTGTATTCTTATGTAAATATAACAATTTAGCTCTAAAAGCCAAACTACTGTCTACTGTTTATACTGTACTCTAAAAAAATCTATTTTACTACAAGACTGTTTTGTTTTGTTGTTGTTTTTAGAAATTTACACAGATATATAACTATGAATCTCTATTTGGTAATTTAGCTGTTTACAAAACAACAAACGCTTATTTCCTGGGTTGATGTTGCACATTGTGTACAGGAAAGAGGATCAACTTGTTTCCAAATAAAAGTCTTGGGAGAATGAACAAACTCTCGGGTGCATCATGCTTTTATTCTAAAGTCATACATTTTATTGCCTTGTCCCATATTTGACCTGTACATAACATAATGGCAGGAAAACAAAAATATATATTTAGTAATCAGTGTGTCAAGAAGAAGAAATGTTCAAAAATATATATCTTTTTAACATATCACACTGTGTCAATACACTGCAATATCCTGTAAGATAAAGTGAATATAGTGCATACGAATAAATTGCTACGCACAAAAGTTTTCAAAACCCTCACAATGGATAGAACTATATGGTCATTAAATAAGGGTATGGAGCGCAGCAGTGGGCGGGGACGTCTGGGTCTAGATGTAGATTTTCCATTATTTTCTCCTAAATACAAATAAATCCGCAAATAAATCTTAAGTATTTCACTGAAACTAGACCAAAGCTATAAAATGTGTGTCGCCTTTTTTTTTAAAGGTGCATTATGTAACTTTTTATGTGGAAAAAGTTTTCACATTAGTGCATATTTGACCTGTTAGTGGCTGTATGGGTGGTTAGCATGGCGCCTTTATTCTCTATCACGGTGGGCTCTAGGACGCTCTTGGACCAATTGTTTTTTAAGATTTCTGGTAGGTTTTCTGGATGGAATGAATGCGTAACCATATATAGACCATAGAACCAGACGGCATTGCGTCATAAACGTCATTTTCTGGTGGAATATGAACTTATTAATCACAGACAAAGTCAAGTGTAAATCGGGTCCATATGGATATTTCATCACAGCAGATTGTTCAGTAGAAGTGAAAAAACGGCAGTCATAGCAAGCGCTAGCTAGCGTTAGCATTAGCATGATGCTAACATGTAGCATCAAGTTAGCATTCTCCGTTATTCATGCATTTATGGGCTGTTGAACCACTTTGCTCCTCTCCATGTCTTTGTATCATTATTTAGTAGAAACTATATTCATAATTCAGCATTTGTAGTTTTTGAATAATTAGAGAAAATTTTCATTTTTTCAAAATTGTTTTCCCCCTTAACTGTTTTCAAAAATGACCATATGGGCGATTCCAGAGATGCCGTCTGTATCTATAAAACAACTGGTCCTAGAACGTCCGAGGCCACAGTGATATAAAATAAAGGCACCCTGCTAACCACTGATACAGCCTCTGTGTCACTGAAAGGTAAAACACAATCAAATGTAAACTTTTCTTTCTTCATAAAAAGTTACATAATGCAGCTCTAAAATTTTGCTGTTTCCATGTAATTGCAAAACAGTGTCTTTATAATATTTATTTTTTTGTTTTTTAAAAGTCTACATTTATTGCAGAACCAGACGTCCCTCGCTCACTGTTGCGGTCCATTAAGTTAAGAAGGCTATGTTTTACCACACAATAGAAATAAACACAAGGCGACATTCACATGACAAAAAGGGTGGTCACGATTAATTTCAAATCTCTCTAAATTTGTTCTTTAGCTGCTTAACTCAGATTTTCTATTAGTATTTATCAATGTCAGTGGCGAAAGCATTTGGTTGGCGGTTGTATTAAAACCATGACTACCTCAGTACTTATATATATTTGAATATTCAGACTGGGAAAGTTGTTTTGAATGCACTGATGTGAGAACTGAACCACTTCTAATTGCAATGTGAACATCGCCTTCAATCTTGTTTCATAACATACAATAAATAAACACAAAGCAAACTACGCAACACCTTCGATTATCATGAGAATTATATATGATAATAATTGCAGGAAATATCACAATCTTTATTTTAATGTCATAAAGTTAATCTTGTCTATGTTGTCCTTTTTAATTCTTGTTTCATTGGCACTATTTGTTTTTGTTTAAATCACATCTTAGACAAGTGACACTAGTCCAGGTAAACCAAAGTTAAACCCATTTTAGGTCATTTATCTCCTTTAAGCTACTTTTCAGGCACTTTGAACTTTGGCACTTGTTTAACGAGTAGTATGTGAGTATTTCTATGTACTTTGCCTTTCATGGATGTGAGAAAGGAATGTTGGCTGGATGATACGACTGGCGGCTCATCCTCACATTACATTATTATCATTATTACACTGTGGTAGGATGTCCAGTTATGAAGGCACTGTTATGTCCTGACAATTTAAAACAAAAAAAACAGCATAAAAAAAAGCACAAATTACTGCTTTCACACAACAACAAATGTGTTATCTGCCCTTATTTAGAGATTAAGATTTAAAAAAATACCTGCTTGAAGTTGAGAGATTAAAACCTGGATGACTTGGTATTAAAATCATTTGGCATTAATACAACCGGACCATGTATCGTGTAAGACTGTGGCCTATTTTATACATGCGTTTCTAATGACTTCACGCAGAGCTCCGGCGGCCATTTTGAATACCGAAGTAGGATTATTTAGGACTGCAACATGTAACAATATCTCTACTCAGGATGAAAATGAAAGACAACTGATTGACAGTGGTATTTTTTATGTACTTTCATTGCTCAAGAAGAAAACAGTTAAAACACGGCCCCAGAGACGTTTATGTGATATAACCAGTAAAAGTGGCACAGATGTAGCAGCTCTGTCCGTCGAGCTACAGCAGGATTTACTAAAGATCTTCCTCACTCCTCAGACTAAATTAATACATCAAAGAGGAAACAGGAAATCGTTCTCTGTGATTTTTACAGTTTGTCATGTCAACAGAGCCTCAGTCTGAGTCAGTGTTTAAGCTGCTTGTGATGTTAGCGTGCTACCGGTTAGCAACTGTCAATGGCTTCAACACGATAAATCTCACATCTATGAACAAAGAGGAAATACTACAGTAACAGCTCAGCTCACATGTTGTATCCAAGGCTAGATGTTTGGAGTGTGGTTCAGGGCTTCCTCTTGGAGATGTCGGAGCTGAGCTGTTGAAGTTAAATGCTAACCGGTAGCATGCTAACGTCTTGAGCAGCTTAAACACTGACACTGGTTTCTTCACATAAACGTGCGTCTCTGGGGCCGTGCTTTTGCTGTTATCTTCTTGACCAATGATTACGAGTATATTAAAATGCCACTGTCAATCAGTTGTCTTTCATTTATATCCTGAGTAGAGATATTATTACATGTTGTAGTACTGCATAAGTCTACTTCGGTATTCAAAATGGCTACCATAACAACAAAAGTCACATGACTGAAAGGCATGTATATCAAGCCATTAAAAAGTAGAGTAAATGTGAGTTTAGAAAAAAAATATTGAAATTATCTGTGGAAAACACTAGTACCATTTGGTAAAAGGATGACAGTATTATGCAATAAATAAAATGAAAGGCAATGCCATGGCACGTGCATGAGTGCAAATACTGGTCGAATGATTATTAATATCGCTGTGTATTGCATAAAACCAAGCAGTTTCAAAAGCTATAGCACCAATATTTACATGAGGTTTACCTGATTATTGCAAAAATATAGTAAAAACACCTAAGTGATCACACAAAGACGTGAATGAAGGAAACAACCACCATTGCGATGAGAGTTGGTGCAGAAAACATCTACAGCGGAGGCGGGAAGTGAGTTACTGTATTAAAAGCTTGGGTCACCTCGTGGTGGTCGTCGTGGCTCACTTTGCTTGAGAGCCCTGTTGGATAAAAAGAAAACATAAATTAAACTCTGGGAAAGATGAGAAACAACACTGTAGCATCTGAGGATGACCTTTGCTCTTGACCGTGGTTACCGCATTCCAGAGATGACCAAAACCCCCCACTTGAAGACCCTAGACCATTTTATGGTCTTCACTTCCTGTCTTGTGAATGGCGGTTCAGGACAAAATTAAGACTGTGACGATCTATCCTTTAACCGTCACAACCAGAGATGAGAACTCTTTATTGACCTTCGAATTGGACTAAAGACTGAATCTCAAACATCCGATTTGAGTAATAAGCCAATTCTTTAATTCATGGACAGTGAGAATGAACTCAACCGATCTGTTCTAATGATGAATTCTTCCCCAGGTCAAAAAGATGCAATGTACATACATACTGTTCGAAATGTTGGAATGCATTTAGAAAGTTTGTGAAGTTGTTAATGTGTTTTATCGCAATAGGAATGTATTTCATGAATTTCTTGCCAAGATACGGCTTCCTCCCTTCCCACTTGGGCCCTAAGAAAAAGGGGCCGCCCCCTTGGTATAAAGGAAGCAGAAATAGAAAGACTCTTGTCTCTTCTTTTTTTAAAACGCGCTTCTGAGTTGAGTTGGAAGGAGGAGGAGAAAGAGACGGCAGGATGAACACATGGCTAACATTCCCCGCTGAACTCTGACCTCTCCTTTGTCTCAGATGGACCACAAGAACTTTAAGTTTGAGCCCGTCAGTTGACGTGATTTTGTAACTACCAGTTACTTCTTTCAAGAACATTTGCATTTTTCCTACAAGACAACAACATTTTTGATCGCTGAGCTTTCAGCGAAACCAATTTGAGTCTAGCTGGTCAATCCAAACCCCAAGGCCCCGAGGAGCTGGAGAGAGACCCCAGCCGCGCCTGCATGAGCTCGAGAATCGCCACCCAGAGACCACGACCAAACAGGCCGTCGGACACCAGGACCTTGGAACGCCGGACCACAGTTGGCGTGGAAAACCTTTCTCACGGTCGTAAGCGTATCTCACAGACCTAGCTCAATAAGACTCACATAACCACCTTACTGACTTTCAGATACAATTTTAGAACCTTTTTATCTGATTATTCATCCTGTTAGCCTTCTAGGTTATTCTGTTTGCACTTTAATATTTAATGCCGTCTGTTAATTGATTTTGATCATTAAACCTCCATAAACCACAGTTTGCTTTGGTAATGTCTGTGTTTATTATTCCAGAATAAGGGTCCATGTGTACGTCCAAGACCTCATTTCCTTCAGATAAATCTGTAGTTTAGCCTCCTATTCTTACTTTTATTTTGTTCGCTTGTCGAACTGGTGCCCCGTTAAATTTTAAGGCTAATCTACAACCTATTAATTAATTAATATACAAATTAATTGATTAATAAACCCTCATACCCTACAACACCAAACAAGTAGACTACTTATAAAGGTCGTGTAGCCACATCTTCCTGATATATTAAAGTAAAAGTCAGCTCATGAAGGATTTGTAGTTATTGATGAGTTAATATAGTAGTAGTAGTAGTCATTTTATTTCGAATTTGTTCCTTATGTGGATGCATACCATAACAAACCAATTTTTTTTTTGTTTTCCTCCTTTTTACAGTTTTTATTATTATAGTAAATTCTTTTACTCTTTTACAGAATTTCAAAGTTACTTCAAATTGAATGGACACTTCTGTTTGTCTGATCAAGTCACCCAAGTTAAATAGACCTTATGTTGACATCAGATGTAATTTTCTTATAAAATTCTTCTAATCATATTAACACTCAGCATAGTTTGAAGGCATTAAACATGCCTATCGTGCTCAATAATCTCGTTACTCTCTTATTGTCATTGCCATTTCTACTGTTGTAATGTTTTTATTTTATTTTATTAAGTCTTTTATGATATCATTATTATTTGTGTAAGCCCTATATAATACAGTGCATTGAAAACAGGGTGTAGAGTGGGCCAGTTGTGGGCACTAACCCCCCCCAACAGGCCCCCACCCATCTTCCCTAACCTGTGGACATGTGGGCAATGTTTGCGTCCTACTCAGTATGATGCGTTAAAAGACAAGGTTTTTACAGCACGTCTAGAGGGTGGAGACCCCCCAGCCGAACTATATCTCGCCTGCCCTCATATATGCATGTAACTCTTCTCGAATAGACCCTATAACAAATTCTTTTTCCAGTACTGAACTGAATTTTGCTCTGTCCTTGAGTATATTATAGGCTAGTTGTTGCCATTTACATTGCTGTGACAGAGCTTGTCCTTTAAAGCCATGAACTCATCTATCTCTGTGACGACTTGGGAGGCTACATAAAAAGAACCTATAGCATCAATATCTGATTCTGCCCTAACTTCCTGACTTGCATTCTCCAGTTTAAACACAGGTCTTGTTAGATGTGTGCTCACAGAGTTGGTGCGCTTGCGTTTCCAGCAGTCGGGGTTGATTCTCTTCTGTTCGTCGGCCAAAGCTTTGGCTTGAGTCGTGAACACTCTGCGCTCTTCACTGCGCAGCTTCTTCCACCGCTCACCCAACAACACACTGATCGCTCTGACAAACAGATTGGACAATGAGAATATGAAAGGCATGATAAATATGTGGAGGTTGCATACTGTATTCACGGGTAAGTGTACTGTACCTGTTGTCTTTGCCCGGGTACATCTGTGTGTACTGGACTCGGTACTTTTTAGCGAACAACATGAAGGCGTTCATCGGTCGTTTGGACCTGGTGGATGCGTCACAGCTGCTTCCTGGTGATTCTTTGTTCGGGCTCCTGACTGGCTTGTGATGAGGGGAGTGGGTGGAGCCAGGTCCGTGTGAGCCTATAGCACCACAGACACTTACATTAACAAAAACGACAAGTCCACAGTAAAACAAAAACTAATTTGGCAGTGCTTATTTGACGGTGGTTTGTGAAGTCACTTTTGGAATTGCCCCAGACGGTGGATCAGCCAGAAGCAAACACTGAATGAACAACATTAGAATGAAAATAGAGTGTGATGAACAAGACAATTGACGGCATGAACATTGGATAGACGTGGTTTACACCCAGGTCGGACAAACTTCTGTCAAATTTTGGTCTATATAAGGTTAAGGTTAAAGGGATATTTCAGGATTTTTGACATAGGGCCTCATTTTTTTATTAATACAGTTCTTATATTTGAAGAGTATAGTTGTGCTAGGCTAGTGCATGTCTATGGTAACTAGTAGCCTGCACTAAAAACCTCTTCATAATCATGGGGTCGTCCCCCAAACGTTGCCATATCTGATTTGTAGAAAGCTCCTCTGTGAATTCCACGTATAGTAATGGCGGCCGCAGGTAAACAAACTACTGTAGATCCGGTAACAGAGCAGATCACTCCGCCGCTGCGTAGCTACAACCAGGAAGCTGATGCTGCTCAAATATAAGTTCTTTTAAATGCAAAATGACTATATTTCAAAAATTATTCAGTCAACACAGACATTTATATCAGTAGTCTGGTGTTGTAAGTGATTTGCTTCAGGTGCACTGCATGAATAAAAAAAAATATTTATCTCCAGAAATCTACAACACTCTGGATAACTAGGAAATGAGGCCCTATGTCAAAAATCCTGAAATATCCCTTTAAGGTGTCTTCATTGGCCCCATAGAAAATTTGTCCTCTGCATTTGCCACTGGGGCAACCCGTCAGGAGCAGTGGGCGACGGCAGTGCAGCACCTGAGGGCCCCTCTCCAGATGTGTAGTCAGGCTAATGGTCTGAATCACCTCGCTGGAGGATCAACCTATTGTGCATGTTTTCTGTTGATGGGAGAAACTGGAGCGCCCAGAGGAAACCGATCCAGACACGGAGAGAAAAACATGCAGCTCCACACAGAAAGGCCTGTACGGTTCGGGAATCGAACCCAGGGCCTTTTGCTGTGAGTAAAGAGCGCTGAGGACAGGAGTGCTAAAAGACGATGAATTGTGTATATGGCGCACAGGGCCATAGGTCGATAGTCAATGCAGTAAAACATTTAGCGAGGAGTATTTAGGTTTATACTTTAGATCAGTGGTTCTCAACCAAGGGGGTCGCGAGACAAATTTGGGGGGTCCCCAGATCATTTAGATAAAATATACATATTTTCATTAGCATATAATCTAATGTGTTTGCTATTTTACCAGAGTGCCATTATTTGATCGTAGTTTGATGAATTTTTTTCAGCCATTTGCTTTTTTTCTTTGTTTTTTTAAGAATTATGTAGGCCAGGGCTAGGCAACGTCAGGCCCGGGGACCAAATTCGGCCCTCCAGCATAAAACCTTTGGCCCCCAAGAGAATTTTGAAGAAGCATTTATTCATAAATCAGAGACCAAATATGTGAAAAGGACTCTAAAATGTGGAAAATACTGTCAATATTTTCACATTTCCCAGCAAAACACCTGATTAGGTCATATATTATGTGCAAAACTTAAAAAAGGTGCTTTACTTTGGGCTACAATAGTGAGTTTCGGCCCTTGGTGTTTTGGCATTGAAGAAAATCGGCCCTCCATGACACAAACTTGCCTACCCCTGATGTAGGCTAGTCTTCCTATTTTTCACGGTGTGGTCACGAACCCCTTTACCTGTTTTAATGGGGGTCGCGCCTCCAAAAGGTTGAGAACCACTGCTTTAGATCATGTCCCACACCTTTATTTAGGCACATTTATCCTGGCAGCTCTGTCGCACAATAATGTTAGCTTTGAGGTTATAATTGTGTGCAGATTACAGTAAAAATACCATCTCTGGCAATGTGTTCCTATTCAACAAGAGGCCTGGGAGCCCAGATTTAGGCTCTTTTTCGTTCTGATTTCATCTTGATCTAGATCTGGTGGTACTTAGATACCAACACCACCACATGTCGTAAGAGCTGGTGCGAGAAGCGCTGCTCTAGAGTAAAAGCTATTCTTAAACCATTCCAGTTACGTACTGTGAGCTGTGCTTCTGTCCGGAGACACGGCGTCAGAGCTGGACTGAGACTCTCTCCTGCGCCGGGCCATACTGCTCAGCACGTACACCGCAGACGAGTCCAGGGGCGTGAACGAGTAGCTGAAAGGAGAGAACACAGCAGGTCAGAAACACGCACTGCTTTGCATCTGCGGGTCAAGCCTGTGCCGCGGGTTCCCGTTACCTCCTGAAAGCGTCCAGTACCGGGGAGTCGTCTGTGTGTTTGGCGTCCCTGTGTCCCGGAGGCAAACACACGTCTCCCGCCTCCATCTCGTAACACGGTATCCCATAATGCACCACGGTCAGGCTCGGGTGGAACGACGACCAACCTGAGAAAACAATAAATGTGCTGCTACATATAATTTATAATACTGTTATAATACACTATTGTTTTTAGATGGGCACAGCCTTGAGTGTGTGTCTTCAAAGTTCAATCAAAGTTTATTTATATAGCACCTTACAACAACACAAGGACCAAAGTGCTTCACAGAAAGATAAAACAATATTAAAAAATCAATCAATCAAATAAGTGCGATCTAAGTCTTAAAAGCTAGTTTGAAAAGATGTGTCTTCAATCTAGACTTAAAGAGGGACAGCTCTGTTGGGCAGCTGTTCCACAGTTTTGGCGCTACAACCCTGAAAGAACGATCGCCCCACTGTTTGTACCGGGACCTGGGCACGTCCAGAACCATCTGATCAGAGACCAGAGACTCTGCTGGGGCGATGTACGGTCACCAACTCAGTTAGATATAACGGAGCGAGACCATTGAGGGCTTTAAAAACAAACATTAAAATTTTGAAATCAATCCGAAAACGGATCGGGAGCCAGTGCAGGGAGGAGAGGACGGGAGTGATGTGGCTGTGTCTGGATGACGGGCTGCTGCTTCTGCACTAACTGCAACCGGTGGAGTGACGAGTGTGGGAGACCGGAGTAGAGAGCGTTGCAATAGCCCTACCGAGAACTGATGAACGCGTGCGTTGCCTTCTCCAGGTCTTGGCGCGTGAGAAAGGGTTTAACTTTGGTCAAAAGGCGCAGCTGGAAAAAACTGGCTTTGACAACAGCATTTATTTGTTGTTTAAAGTTCAGCTCTCGGTCAAAGATGACTCCCAGGTTCCTAACTGCATCGCGAACTGGACCCATGACCCTGGACTGAAACTGAAGGACACCCCGGAACCAAAAAGAACAAATTCAGATTTTGCTTCGTTCAGGTGGAGAAAGTTCTGAGCAAGCCGTTGTTTAATGTCCAAAAGGCAGCTATGGAGTGATTCGAGAGCAGAGGCAGTGTTGGGGAGTACCGGTAAGTAGATCTGGACATCATCAGCATAAATGTGGGAGGACAAATTATGTTTAGAAATGATGGACCCGAGTGGAAGCATGTACAGTGAGAATAGGACTGGGCCAAGGATGGAACCCTGTGGCACCCCAGATGACAGCGGGGCAGAAGAGGAGGAATAATCGTTGTGTCTTGGGTCTAACTAAACCGCACATCGACCTACCTTTGTTTTTGACGTAGAACGGGTGGTCCAGGTGGCACCGCGCGGTCAGGAAGCTGTGTCCAAAGGCTCCAGGGTTAAAAGTCAACTGGAGCACAGGCTGATCACATGACACTCTCTCTGAATGCTCCATCAGCTGAAGCCCCTCGGAGCCATAACTCTGTAGAGACAGGCAAGAGTCAATGCACTGGCAGCATGTTAAGTAAATATGTTTTTGAAGGTAATATTGGCCTGAAACGAATAAAGAAATCAAAACATCCATGATTATACAAACCTGGGTAGGTAAGAAGAGGCAAGAGGTGCATATTTTGTTACTTACCTTGAAAAACCCACTCTGTTTCTCGTCTCCTGATTGTTCTGCAGAATCCAAGTTCTCAATGTCCCGCCACTCATTTTGACCGCTGACGTGGAAGCGTAACTGCGTCCCTGTGATAAATTCAAGTGATTTTGTGTGAGTACGGCAAAGCAATGAGCTTGGGTGTGTGTGAGAATAGGACTGGGCCAAGGATGGAACCCTGTGGCACCCCAGATGACAGCGGGGCAGAAGAGGAGGCTGGAGTTAACTTCTCAACTCCAGCCTTAACCGAGCACATTTTCTCCAGTTCAACTTTATCCAAATCTAAAAGCTTCCCGACTGGAGCTCATAGACTATAGACCAGTAAAACAGCTCATATGAAATCTACAAACTGATCTAAATGGGTATTTTTCCTCCTTTCCTTTTGTTGACATCACTTTTTGTTGTTGATGTTTTCATACATTTTCATGCATTTGTCACACTTTTGTCCATTTTTTTCCATGTTTTTAGCCATTCTTTTGTTATGTTTTTGTCACGTTTTATTGGTCGCTCACTTTCGCTTTCTTTGTCACCTTTTGTCGCTCTTTTGTTGCTTTTTATGTCACTTTCTTTCGCTCTTTTGTTGCTTTCTTTGTCACTTTTCTGTCACGTTTTCATTACTTTTTTGTTGCATTTTCATCACTTTTTTTGTCACTCTTTTGTGGCTTTTTTGTCACTTTATTGTTGTGTTTCTGTCACTTTTTCATCGCATCTTTTTTGCTGCGTTTTCATCATCTTATTTTTATCGCTGTTTTGACACTTTTTCTTTCCAAGAAGCTTTTAGATTTGATTTAATGCCAAACTACAGGAAATGTGTTCAGTTCAGGTGGGAGATAAAGGGTTAAAGATTGAGGAAGAGGCAGAATGAACACAGAGCTCACGTAAATGTTAGATGTCTGTTGTGTCCAGACTGAGATGGTTTTGGACATGTACTGAGGAGGGACGGTGAATATATGGGGAAGAGGAAGCTGAACCCAAAGCAACGGGAAACAGGAGGCCTAAAGCACCACAGCGGGCGGGCGATCATCTCAGGGGGTCAGATGATAATGAGGCATAAATTCGATTCAATATAAATGGATATCGTGCCTTTGGGTGTCACGCACAGCAGCAGTTCTTGTATTGAGGAGTTGCAACTAAAAACGTTTGTTAACTGGTCCAGTGAATGCAGCTATAGGACATCTTTAGTGAAATAGGGAATTAAGTTATTTGATGTATGCAAACTAATTTTGCCGCTGTGTCCGTGGGAAAGCCTCTTCACCCTCCTTATCCCCTGTGTTTGCAGACACTGGTAACGTATGAGCGTGTATGTGTGGGTGGGTGAGTGGATTAACTCATGCAACCTTTTGTCCCTCTGAGAGCCAGAGACAAAGGGGCGCCTGTGAATTGAGGACACTTGAGTCACTACACCAATTAACCCTAGAGCACTATCGCTCAAATCAAACACCATCAGTAACGCTGTCATCAAAATCTATCAAAACATGACAATACATGACACATTTGAGTCGTGTTCTTTTATATTAAACTGTGTCATGTCTAATAAAATGAAAGAAAAGCATCATGGGAGGACCAGATAAATATGCTCCAAAATTAATGGAAAAGTATGAATTTGGGAACAAAAAATTCCTAAAAAATTAAATAACGAAGGTGGAAACGTGTTTTTTGGTCCACCCATTCCTGGGATATGTGAGACTTCTCTGGTGAAGCTCAGTGTCCTTGGCACAAACAGCCGCAGGAGAGAGAAACTAAATATGCCATATTTTGAATGGGTATAAATGACCAGATGACTAAAATAACCATGTGTTACTCCACTTGCTGGGAGACCAGAGACACCGACTCTGTGACAGGAGCAAAGCTGTAGTTTAAGCCACAAAATAAATGTGGCAGCCCTGAATGTCAACATTGAAAGGGGGTATGATTGCCTGATTACATACATTAACCCTCCCCTACCTTCTATCACTATCGCTGGGTGAAAATCCCCTGAACATGTGTCTGTAGGAAAAAGTGTGTTTTGGATTAGGAAAACACCCAGGCCATCAAAGATGTCAAAGACAATGCTGAAGCTCAGAGACCCATGACACTAAGATAAACCATCATAATGAAAACCACATAAAAGTATAGCATAAAACCACCTGGCAATAGTGTTCTAGGGTTAATCAACTAGCACTACTACTGATTTATAGCCAAGGTGATATTTCAAGACAGAGGAAAATGAATGTTATCTCCTCTAATGCTGTTCTTTATTCGTGAATTTAAAGATGTAGACTGCGTTAAAAGGGTCATTTATTTGGTATACAAAATAATGTGCATCGAGCGCGAAAGATTGATGACTACAGAGGCGGTAGAAGTGCAAAAAGAAAAGACATTAGTAAAAGTGACAACACATGAGTTGTTTTCCCCCAGGCTATCATCGAATTTGACTCATCAGGCTTATGTAGAAATGTAGAAAGACTAGAAGAAGGGGACTCCTACTTTAGAACCGAACGAATCAAACATACAGAAACAGACACTAATCCTCACCTTTCATAAAACAGTGCCAGACGGTGGAGGGCCAGGAGAAGCTCCAGCCCATGTCCTCATCGTCAGACAGAGACGACTGGGTGGAAACGGCAGAGCCACACTCGCTGCTCGTCTGCGGGATACAAGAAACGTATATGAGTTTAACGGAGATTAAACAGATTTTCGACGTCATAACGACATGCAGAAAAGTACCCTGCTGTGTCTGCGCTCCCTGCCGTGGCCTCTAGAGGGAGACAGACTGCAGCTGGGCTCGGGAGGAGGAGGCCGGGCGTATGAATGGAGATCGCTGCATCTGAAGACAGAAGATGAGCTGGAGAGAAAATAAGTAGTGACAAACAAGTTAATATGGTTAATAATCGCACATGAATATTCATTTTTAACTTCCTGGTGTTTCAACTACGACCCTAATCTCGTATTCAGCAGCAAAACCATCAGACTATAGTATTAAGGCCCTGGAAACATGTCTCTAAACCTACTGCAATTCTCAGATGGGCGAGAAAAGCGACTCGAGTCCTAGTGGAAAAAAAAGCTGTGGAACCTCTGTTACCTGCTGTGTGCGTCCTGGCGCAGCAGGGGGCTCTGTGGTCCTGTGGCGATCAGGGCGAGTTGAGTGAGTCTCTGTGTGCCGGGGTCAGTGGGCCCGTCCTGGTGGGACAGTCCAGTTTCGATTTCAAACATGAGGGGCGTCTCCTCCGGGACCTGCTGCAGCTCAGGGAGGTCGTCTGAAAACAGGACGTGCAGGGGCTTAATGGTTCAGGGGTGGCAGGACTTTACATGTAACAGATATATTTTTGTATTGTCGGAGCCAAATATTGAGAGGACAAAAACTCCCATTTGGACCTATCGCATCCTATTTTAATGTGCTATTTGTCACTTCAGTGTTAGACAAGAAAGGATGGATGGAATAGCCAGATATTTTACAAACTACAAGTGACTGTAAACCTGCACGACTAATACTGAATTTTTTTATTATTGTCTGTCATTTTTTACTGTTTATACTTTAGCCCCCTTAAAGCAGTACTAAGTAACGTGTTTACCTTAATAAATCCTTTCCGTAGTCCCTGTGCGGGTAATACAAGTGTTTATGGGATGATTGGAGGGTCTTTCATCGCCCCCTGGTGTCTCTGGCCAGAAAACCATGTTTGCAACTTGACTGCCACCGGTCCGGAGCAACCAATACACAATAATGGGATCACGAAGAAGAAGCTAACCTGCTAACGGGCAAAGCTAACTGCGGGCTAACGTCACTTTAAACAGTATTTACAGCAAAGTTTGAGTGAACAAAAATACTTCCATTGTATAATTGGATGCACTGTAACCCTCTCTCCCTTCGCCTTTCCTGTCGGCGTAGTATTTACTCTCCAAGACAATTAATAAGTTAAAAAATCGTAACTTTCTACTACACCTGCAGTTGCGCTTATGGCCTCTAGGGGGAAGAGTTACTTAGTACTGCTTTAAAGTTTTTGGAAGTCATTGTAGATAAAATGCCTTTCTGAGAGCTGAATGTCACAAGTGAATTTCTCCATTGTGAGATCAATAAAGGCATATCTTAACCTATCAAGAAAAAATTAAAAAGAAAATACACTTTGAGTCTCACCATATTCTATGATGCTGTCACTGGTGGGCAACGCTGGGCAGGAGAAGATGTGCTCCTCACAGTGAAGCCGGTCATTGGAATGGTCAGTGTCTACAGCCATGATCTCTGAACAAGGACGGAAAAATACATTTTAATTAGTTTGTTAAATCTGTTTTGCATGTCCTATGATTCTCAAGAACCATCACAGCACCTAACACTGGTGGCTGTTGAAATCCCTTTTCATCTCTCTGGCTTCCTTCAGGTAATAACATTCATCGTCCTACTTTTTAAGTTGGAAGGGGGCTAGTCCTGTTTAGTTTAGTTTATTTATTTATTTGAGCAGGGACAGTGTACAATATACATTAACCTCAAAGGGAGAGATGCATTGTACCAGGTTATAGCACTTGTGCTAATTTCCACCTATACTGATGTCAACAAAGTCATAAAAATACTAATACAGAATAATACATTTCCCCAAAAACAGCATTAAAATCAACACACACTTCATTCATTCAAAGCATTAGATTGCACGCTCTTGCATACACACCAATTACAGGACATTTATGGGAACAAGTTTGTTTTAAAATAAGCAATTTTTTGCCTGGTGGGAAAAAGTGTTAAAATTTACACATGTGGTCAGCTCTGTTGGCAACATATTCCACTGTTTGATGGCCACACTGGAGAATGCGGAGCTGCGGAGTGCGGATTTACACTGGGGCATCCTACACTCGCCCCGAACAGTCGACCGAGTGGCTCGAGATGAAATTTCTGAGCTCAATGAAATAAACTTTTTTAACGGAGGAGCTGCAGTACCATTAATTATCTTGAACAACAGACAGAGATTTGAATATATGATTATGTTTTCAAAACTTAATATACTACGTTTTTTAAGAATATGACAGTGATGATATAAGCAAGATTTTTTGTCATGAACTTTAAGAGAGCTTTTGTACAATGATTCCAGGGGCCTTAAGGCTGTTTTACATGCCTGCGACCAACTTGTCATACAGTAGCGAAAGTGCGGGATTATCATCGCATCTATAGTCAAAGAGTTTCTAATATATCTAAAATTCGCTATGTTAAATTTCAACGTATTGGATAATTTTTTTATATGTTTTTTGAAATTTAAATTTGGGTCAAGAATGACTCCTAAATATTTAATTTGGTCTACATTTGAGATTTCCTGACCTTCAATGGTGATTTTTGGTCCAGTCTTACATAGTGAGGATTTACAGCGATTTGTGAAAAACATAGAAACCGTTTTGTCGATATTCAAGGTTAAATGAGAGTTTTTCAACCAAATAGAAATGTTTTTCATTTCCTCGGTTAACTTTTGGGTAACCTCTTTAACAGTTTTCCCATGAATATACACCACAGTGTCATCAGCATACATGATCATTTTGGCATTTATACATACAGATGGAAAATCATTAATATAAAGAGAAAACAGCAAGGGCCCTAATATAGAACCCTGCGGCACACCCATAGTGCATGCTCGTAAGGGAGATGATACATTATTTACTGATACACACTGTTGCCGTGCACGACTGTAATAGATGTATTTGTTTGGCTTTACTCTGAAAATCAAATCTTTTACTGTTGTTGAACTGGTTGTGAAAAGTTATTTTCTTTGCAAAGAAAAAAAAAACACAGCACAATTGAAAAGGACATTTTGTCTTTGGATTACTGTGAGTCACTGCACTACACCATGTACGTGTGTCTTAGTACATTATTTTGTTTGGATTTACCTGTCTGTTCACATTGAGTTTCTGAGTCACTTGCTGAGCGTTTTAAGACGCTGGTCTTCGGAGTCACCACCTCCCACATCATTGTGTCCAGTCACTGAAACAGAGTCACGTAATTCCTTTAGTGAGCACTGAGCAAAATGACATCAAAGCAAAATGACAATATGTTCATTTATGCAGCAAACAAGGTTTATAATGAACATTGAATAAATGAATAAATGAATCAACTGAAGTAAGTTTCTTTTACACTTTTACACTGGCTCTGTTTGGTCTGGTCAGTTTATTAAAATCGAGCGGCACAGTGGCGCAGCGGTGCTCCGGTTTTTCCCTACCACTGAAAACATCGGTAACACTTTATAATAACTACACATTATTCAGCCTTTACAAATGATGAGCTAACAGTTAATTAATCATGAACAATGCAGTAGTTAAGTGTGACTAACACTTAATAAAGGAGGTCAATTATGAAAAATGATTCATTATGAGTTAGGCATTAAATGTAGTAGTTAAGTAGTTATTAAGTGATGAATTAAGTGTTAACTCATCATTTATTAAGGCTAAATAAGGTGTAGTCATTATAAGGTGTTACCAAAACATTTATAATAGGCCAGGATGAATGTCTGTGAGTGAGTGGTTGGTGGTGGTTGGAGGAACCGATGGCACAGACTGGTAGCCTCACCTCCGTCATCTACCCCATGAGGCAGCTGTGGCTACAATAGTAGCTCACCACCACCAATTATGGGGTGAATGAGTAATGACTACAGTGTAGCGCTGGGGTAGGCAGGTTAGCGTCACAGGGGGGGCGATTTTTAATCATCATTGCCAAAACACCGAGGGCCCAACCTCACCATTGTAGCTAAAGTTAAGAATCATTTTCTGCAAATGCCAATGTTTTTGATCTGTGGCTCTAAAGTGGTCTGGCTCTGAGACCCATCATTACCATAATGACAAGCTGCGACCCAAATAAAATCATTTGTCATGTATTGTATAAAATATTGTATTTACGACACATTTTAACACATTTAAACACGCCGTAGATTTGCTTTTAAGACTGAAATTATGATCAAAACATCCCAATAATATTAATTTAAACAGGCTCCAGTGTGTTTCCTTGTAGTTTCATATGGAAAATATTGAAAAAAGTTCCCTATAGACTCGCGACCCACTTTTGAGTCCCGACCCACCAGTGGAGAATCACTGTTTTACATTATATATGACCAAGTGGGAAGTTAAGGACATTTAAAAATACTTTAAAAAGTACTTTAACAGGTATTTGATCCCTTATTGGTGCTGTGCTGGAGGGCCGGGTTTGGCCCCCGGACCTGACGTTGCCTACCCCTGGTGAAGCGCTTTGAGAAGCTTGGTAACACAGGCTTGTAAAGCGCAATACAAGTGTAAGCCATTATTATCATCAATAAAATGCAACAAAAAATAGAATTGTCTTCATTCATGCAGTGTTAATTTTGACAACATATTTTAGTTTAGTTTTAGTCTTTTGACTAAAATGTAATTTAATTTTAGTCAAGATTTAGTAAAAAAAAACTTTTAAATTTTAGTCTAGTTTTAGTCGACTAAAACTAAGACTAATTTAGTCGACTTATATTTATATTATTCATTATAATCATATTTAATCGTGGTCCTCGACTTCATGGAGCTGCTTCACATGAACAAAGCTCGGTGAATTTAAATGATATGAGGCTTTTTCAGACTGTTAATAGAAGTTTGGATGATTTTAGTCTCTCCTTTCTCTCTCTCCCTTTCCAGAGGGAGAGATAGAAAGAAAGAAACAGAGAGAGAAAGAGAAACAGAAAGAAAGAAAGAAAGAGGGAGAGAAAGAAAGAGATAAAGAGAGAGAGAAAGACAGGAAACAACAAAAGGAAGGAAGAAAGAAAGAGAGAGAGAAACAGAAAGAAAGAAAGAAAGAGAGAGAGAGAGAAACAGAAAGAAAGAAAGAAAGAGAGAGAGAGAGAAAGACAGGAAACAACAAAAGGAAGGAAGAAAGAAAGAACAGAAAGGAAGGAAGGAAGGAAGGAAAGAAGGAAGGAAGGAAGGAAGAAAGAAAGAAAGAAAGAAAGAAAGAAAGAAAGAAAGAAAGAAAGAAAGAAAGAAAGAAAGAAAGAAAGAAAGAAAGAAAGAAAGAAAGAAAGAAAGAAAGAAAGAAAGAAAGAAAGAAAGAAAGAAAGAAAGAAAGAAAGAAGTAGAAGTAGTCAGTAGAAGTTTGGATGATTTTAGTCTCTCCCTTTCATTTTTATTTAGTCTTATTTTAGTTACTAAAATATCTGGACATTTTAGTCATAGTTTTAGTCTCGTGAAAAACTTTTGATTTAGTTTTAGTCCAATTTTAGTCGTCAGAAATATCACGTTGACTAAAATCAAGACTAAATATTTTGGTCGACGAAATTCACCCTGCATTCAAGTTAAGAGAAAGCTGTACGTTGACATCCCACGTATGGATCCAAAACCCTCTCGACGTGGAAACTCAACGCTGCCCAGTCCAATGCACAGAAGCTATAAATGGATGTAGAGGGTGAAGTGAGGAGACTCTGTTACATCACGCTCGGCTCAGTCAGAAGCAACATAAATAACAGTCGCAGTCGTTTAAAACAATGAGCAAAGCGGCCGCGGCGCCTCGAGCTCTCATCTATTTCGCAATCTTATCGTCATGTGACACTCCTGTTTATAAACTTTCTGTGACTCCGCGCATGCGCACTCGCGGACCCATTCATTCAACGTTACGACAGAAGAGAGTGGCTGTTAAATTAGCCGAAAATAAAGTAAACAACCCGAGAGCAGTCCGTTTATATCCGGTTTTACGTTACTTTTAAACACCGGGTTCAATCTTTTCAGTCACATTCTGCGGCTAAAAAGGTCGAGTACATTATAGCATCACCAGAACAAGGAAACAGTTCATCCGCGACAATTATTAATATTTTACTTTACGAATAAATCCGACGGGGGGGGGGGGATGTCAACACTCGCTGAATCACATTTTGTTTTGTTTTTCTTCTTCTGGTTTTAAAGCTGGCAGGACGGTTGCGTAAAGCCTCTCTCAACAAAACAAGTAACGTCAACAATGAAAGCTCCACTGCGCGAGCGACGACGCAAACGGGCTTTTTTTACGGCGAAAAACGCGATGTCAGCTCCGAAACACAACTCATCTGGATACGTTAACTGTTGACACGTCGAATGGGAAGCGTTGTTTTGATGTTAGTTGATTTTAAAAGGAATACATCGATTCAATGAAGTTTCTTTCACTCACCAAAACAGTCGCCTTGTACGGGGAGAGGGGGCTGGTGTAAACAGATTGGATTCTGGATTCCCATTGGCTGAGCCGCACGTCAATCAGTGGTCTCCTTCATGGTGATTGGCCACGTTGGTGACGGGTTTTTCTGCTGTTATTATGATACTGCAGCGAAACAAAGTGTCTTTATTATCGGTTTTGATCAAACGTTAGGTTCAGTCAATGGCTAGTGGGCTGATAGAGAGAGAGAGAGAGAGAGAGAAAGAAAGAGAGAGAGAGAGAGAGGGAGAAAGAAAGAAAGAGAGAGAGAGAGAGAGAGAGGGAAAGAAAGAAAGAAAGGAAGAAAGGAAGGAAGGAAGGAACAAAGGAAGAAAGAAGGAAGGAAGGAAGGAAGGAAAGAAGAATGAAAGGAAGGACAGAGCGAAAGAAAGAAAGAACGAGAGAGAGAAAGAGAAACAGAAAGGAAGAGAGAGAAAGGAAGAAAGAAGGAAAGGAAGAAAGAAAGAAAGGAAAGAAGGAAGAAAGAAAGAAAGAAAGAAAGGAAGAAAGAAAGAAAGAAAGGAAGAAAGAAAGAAAGAAAGAAAGGAAAGAAGGAAGAAAGAAAGAAAGAAAGAAAGAAAGAAAGAAAGGAAAGAAAGAAAGAACAAAGAACAAAAGAAAAGAAGAATGAACAAAAGGATGAAAGAAAGGAAAGAAAGAAGAAAGAACAAAAGAAAAGAAGAATGAACAAAAGGAAGAAAGGAAGAAAGAAAGGAAAGAAAGAAAGAAGAAAGAACAAAAGAAAGAAAGAAAGAAAGGAAGGAAGGAAGGAAGGAAGGAAAAACGAAAGTTATGCTATTGATTGTGGTTTTAATTAACCTCTTAACCTCTTAAAAGTGATGACAACGCAAGGGAAAATCTTATATCTGTTTTGTTTGTTTATCTGTTTTTTGATGAAGCTTTTAGATTTGGGTAAAGCTGAAGTGGAGAAAATGTGCCGGGTTAAGAGTGTAGAGGTTAAACAAACTTAATGATAACAATAATATGTCTCACTGTTATGCTCTCTTTGTCTGTTGATTGTGCGAAAGTGTGAAATCTATTGTGTTTATTCATTTTGTGTTGTTTTCCATCCCCGTCATCCCCGGACTTTAGCGATCAGGAAAACTAACCTCATTTTACTTCACAGAACCATCCCTGTGTGGAGAAGCTACATGAGTGATTTACTATGTGATGTGTAGGCAAATATGCAGGGCGTCCAAATGAAGTGGACAGACAATTGTTTGTTTATGAACCTATGCTTGAGGTTTATGACCACAGGTTCGGGGTTTGCCTCTGCACAAATGACTTACTAGACTTATAGACTAAATATAACATTAGGAATCAGCCCTCTATTCATTTTTTAAATATATGTTGAAGTTTAAGTTTAGTTTAGTTTAGTTTAGTTTTATTTATTTTAGCAAATACATTTACCTGATTTACAAATACACATATACAACCAGTCACAGATGCTCAAAAGGAGTAGGCTGAAGCAAGAAGCTTATGAGCGCCTACCCCACATTCAACATAATAAACGTTTACCATTACAGATATACAAGAGGACTGTATCCACAACCAAGAAAAAGTTTGCACATATAAGGAAAATGAAATTACATGAGATTACATGAGTGGAACGCATAGACTCCATAGCTAGCATTTCCTATTAGATACTAAACAAGTAACAAGAAAATAAGGAAATAAGAAAATTCATGTATTCGATTTTCCAAACCCAGGCTCATACAACTGCGTTTAAGATTTACATTTATGCTATTGCATATATCAGGAAATGAGAATTATGAATTATGAACATACAAAACAGATGAATTATATTATATTATTAATATTTAAATGTTATTACCATCATTATAAATTATTTGTTTTTTATTATTTTTGATGACATCCTAGATATTATTATTATATTTAAGTTTAAGTTTAATGGTTGCAGGGCTGCAACAAACATCAAGGCAATAAAACAGAGCGATAAATATGACAATTAAAAGTTCAGGTAAATATAATGGCAAATATAATGTCCAATAGGAGGAAGCGACGAGCGGCGCGGGCGTCCCCCGTCCTTAGACTCTCCAGCACGGCAAGGAAAAACTCAAAAACCCGGCAGGAGAAAAGAGAAACCTTGGGGAAAACCACAGAAGGAGAGATCCACTCCCATGGACGTACAGGCTATAGAGACCCAGGCCGAAGGATCCCTCAGCAGACGGGCAAAGAAATCAGTTATGGAAACTGCTTTCTCTCCTTTTTCTTTTTTCTTTTTTTTCCAATTCTTTAATAATTCAATGGCCAGCATAACTCTTTGGACATCTAATTGGATTCTTCTCCGTGGACGTGTAAGATTGTTGTGTGTCGGCTTAACAACAATAATCTGGGCGGTGCTTTTCTTCTATGGCAGAGCAGACAGAGTCATCTCAGAGGGAGATCTATTTACACATGTTACAGTCTCTTCAGAACCGCCTTCACTAAATTGTATAACTTGCACAGTCTGCGCAGTCTGAATTCTGACATTTTTCTTAAAGCGGGGGTATTGTGTTTTTTTCAATCACATAGCACCAGTCTATATCACACTACAATGATGACGAAACCTTCTGTTGGTCTGTAAATGCAGTAAATTAGAATAACTGCCTTGTATAAAATTGCTCTCTCAAAATGGCTATAGTGAATGTCTTGAAATAGGCCTCTGTCTCTTTAAGAACCTCTGACCCTTTCAGACACGCCCCCTCCACACACTGTCTGTGGCATCAGTGGGGAGGGGGTTCTGCTGAGGAGCAGTGGTTGGTTACTCGGCTGGTGACGAAAGCTCGGAGGCGTCTCCAGGAGGTGGGGGCGTTCCTAGGAGGACTCAGGCAAACCTATCCCTAAAATGGCCGCCATCAGAGTTTTACAGATTACTCAAAAATACGTGAATGTGCCAAGGCAACACTTCAGGCATGTTTTTAATGAGGGAATGACATAATAACATGATGTAAAGCTTGAAAAAGTCAATTTTGCATAATACCCCCCCTTTAAAGGGACTATACAGAGTTTAAAAATGTTAAAATTATGTTTTTCCTCCCCCTACATGGACCAACAATGTCCTAAGGTGTAGAATGAGACCTGTTCACCACAACTGCCTCTAAAATCCTGAACCGTCACTCAAAAAGGTGTTACTTCGGGTCCGAATTGCCTTCATGCAATCGCTTAATATAGAAGGTGCAGTTACACGTATGACCTGAGGTGGCAGTAGTGAGTATAAAATGGCTAACTTGCATCTAGCCCCTTTAATAAGTAATAAATCCAAACTCCCTTTTCCCGACACAGCGTGCAAACGTTTACCACAAACCCTCCTGTCATTTGATTAAGTCATTTTATCGGTAACATTGAGTTCTGGTCGTCCACCGCGGCTCTATACCCTCTGTCCTCTGAAAACATAACTCATATGAGACAAGGCTGTGTCTGATGTAAATGATGCTGTGACAAACAAAACAGGTACAAAATATATAGACAGTATTTTGCATCAAAGGCTGGAAAACCTGATCATCTGTTTTGAGCATCCACAGATCAGGTTGGACCATCGCTGGACCAGCAGGTAAGTGATCTGTTTTAGATCACAGCATGAACATGAGCTCACTTATTCACACAAATGGGTTAAAGGCAGATTCAAAATAAATCATTATTATATTATGTTAATCAAAATTCAGATATACATTAGATTAAGAGTTTATCTCAAGGTCATGAGTTACAGAATATCAGCATTTTTCAAACAGTTCAGCATCACCCAAATCTAAACGCTTACAGCCTATAGACCAGTGTAACGCCTTATTTGAAAGCTAAGACCCACAAAACTGATCTGAATGGATCCTTTTCCTTGCGTTGTTGCAGTGTTGTCATCAGATTTTTGCCACTTTTTCATAGATTTTTTTGTTACTTTTTTATTACTTTAAAAAAAAAGTGTTTTCGACCCCATTTTTTGACCCATCCACGTTTTCATCTAATTATTTACACTTTTTCATTTTTTTTTTGTTAAATTTTTTGGGTCATTTTTCACATTTGTCACATTTTTCGTTGTGTTTTTTGTAGCTTTTTTTTCAAGAAGCTTTTAGATTTGGGCAATGCCAAAATGGCTCGGTTCAGGTGGTGGTTAAGAGGTTAAACTGAAAATTGTTAATCCTGTTTTTATGTTTTTTTCTCTTTTTCTACCTTAGTTATGTTTTAGCTGAACAATATGGACAACATTTCATATGTCGATATTCATGCCAGATATCTCTATATCGATACAATAAGACGTAACTATGGGTTAGGTGAAAACAAAGTATTTTTCAAAAAAATAGAAACATAAAACAAAAGAGTGCAGTTTCATTGATGAAAATCTATATCGTTTATATCTTGCTTTTATTATTTTAATGTTTTGATTGGTAATATCTCGATATCGATATGATAACGATATATCTTTCAGTCCTACTTTATGCCTGGTTTAGACAAACTTCATGGGTTTAGATCAGAGCTTTTTATTTTTCTCTGGGTGGAAAATTTTGTGCAAAACCTTAATCAGACTTTTGTGTTTATTTATTTAAATGTATTATTAGCATTTTATACCTGAAGTTTTGGGAATCACAAGCGCACTTTGACATATTGGCTGCAACGTTCTGTCATTTGGTGTAATTTCTCTAAAATATACTGTTTTCAATCAAAATACATCCAATTCAGTGTTAGAAGTTATAAAAAATATTGTCTTGAAATCATCTTGCAACACCCTGATCTTACACCGTCATCGCAGCCTGGGGAGATTTTTATTTATTTATTTATTTATTATAGGGACAGTTCATATTAATATACATTATACATGTAAATATGCCAGAATTCGCCTAAGAGCTATTTTTCATCTGTAGTCCCTGGACAGTTGTTATTTGTCCTCCTGAAGGGAATAAAAGTACAATTATACACATGAAAATGAAATACAATAAACATATTTAACAAGAAAACAGAAGACTCTCAATACTCTCAATATCGCAAACCAATCATGATGACAGACATTACAACAAGACTATAACAAACTCAACAATTACAGAGACAGAGACAACAGACGAGGACAGGAGGCCAGCAGGGGGCAGGAGAGACGATCCTCTCAGTGCTGACAGCTCTGATTCTCAATGAGCCATTTTTAACTGTATTTTAAATGAGTTATATGTATTGATGTTTAATTGTTGGTGAGGTTCCATTCATGGGCAGCTTGGACAGAAAAGGTGGTTTGGCCAAAGAGGCTTTTTCTCAGAGGGATGATGCAGTCGCCTCTTGCTGCTGCTCTGGTGTTGTATTGTCTATAAACATTTGACTACTTGATGAATAGAAATGCTGTTTTCACAGGATGGCGAGGCCCCTGTCAGACGGTGACTTTATTGAGGGTATCTATGACTTCTGTGCGAAAACATGGGCTGGAGTGTGGTTTGTGGCAGACAACTTCATACTGACGACCGGAGTTCTGGCGAATGCTGTCCTGCTTTTTCTGTTTCTGAGGGAGAGGAAGTCACTGTCTGCTTCACAGGTGCGCTGTTCATACATGCATTACATTATTATTTATCATGGCAGGGTTTGCTTCGAGGAGGGACGATTTTCATCATTGCCAAAACACCAAGGGCCGAACCTCACCAATGTAGCTCAAAGTAAAGAACCGTTTCCTGCAAATGCCAATAAGATAAGATAAGATAATCCTTTATTGATCTCACAATGGAGAAATTCACTTGTTACAGTCGGCATTCAAGAAGATCACTCAGAGTGTGCAAAAACAGACCGGACAATGATTTACATTATATGGCACATATTGGGATGATCGGCCAGGAACCTGAAGAAATACTTTCAGAGTACTTTAACAGGTACACTGCAAAAAGTAATTAACTAGATCAGTATAAACATCTCAATTTGAGCATAATAATCCAAATTTTAGCTGTTTTGACTTGTTAAGAAGTTCTTGGGCATTTGTCCTCAATTATTTCACTTGTTCTGAGATGTTTCTGACTCGTTTCGATACATTTCGTCCTTATTTCAGTCATTTTCTTTACCAATGGGGTAAGAAAATTGGTCTTATCTCATTGGCAATTTTACTTTCTTATTTCAGGCGAGATTTACCCTAGAACTGGTCTGAAATGTCCTCAAACAAGCAAAGTAAACTAGGTCCGATCAGGGAAAGTGTCTAAATGAGTGAAAACCGCTCAAAACAAGACACATTTCCTCAAAGTAATTTAAGCCAATGCTTGATATTCACTTTTTGCAGTGTATTTGATCTCTTACTTCAAATCAAATTCACTTTATTTATCCGTTAGGAACTTCATTTGCCGAAGAAGTGCCAGTACGGGCCCAATAAAAACAGTACATCCACAGTCTTACAACACAACATCTGCAATAATAAATACATTAAAAACAATATAGTGGGCCTGTGATAGACCAAGGTCGACACAGGAGGATGGAGGTAGGGAGGAAAGTGGAGGTCGCCCTCTTTGTCCCACGAGGGAAGGACCTGAACCTGCGCCCTGACGGCAACAGTGAGAGTGCAGTGTGTGTGAGGGGTGAGAGCTCTGGAGTCATAGATGCTACAGAGTGAGTCCTGCTCCTGACTGATGATTGTATTGCAGATTTTGATAATTTTATTGAGCATACTTGTATAACAATATTTCTCAAAATCACCTTGTGGGCCAGAGGTTCGGTGCTAGAGGGCCGGATTTGGCCCCCGGGCCTGACCGTTGCCTACCCCTGTAATACGGTATTGTCATAAATATGTTGTATATGATGCTAATGTTTTCAGGTTTTGGGGATGAACCTGGTGATCATGAACCTGATGTATCTGACCATTATTCCAGTGACAATAATCGGCAGAATGAGTCCGAGGAACATCGGATTTGGTAAAAATAAAATAAAAATGAAAAAGGACTTGAAGGGATATTTCAGGAGTTTTGACATAGGGCCTCATTTCCTCGTTATCCAGAGTGTTGTTGATTTCTGGAGATTTTTTTTTTTTTTTGTAATTCATGCAGTTGTTATATTTGAAGAGTTTCGTGGTGCTAGGCTAATGCAAGGCTAGCGCATTTCTATGGTATCAGCTAGCCTGCATTAAAAACAGTCTGTCCCGCTCCACAGAGCACCTGAGGCAAATCACTTATAACACCAGACTAACGATGTAAATATCTGTGTCGATAGAATATTTTTTGGAATATAACTGACCTTGCATCACATGAATGATCGCATTTTGAGGGACTATTTTCTAGCAGATCACTCCGCCGCTGCGTAGCTTATACCAGTGGTTCTCAACCTTTTAGAGCCGCGACCCCCATTATAACAGTTAATTAGGATCAAGACAAAAAATTGACCGAAAAATGACCAAAAAAATGACCAAAAAATGACCAAAAAATTACCAAAAATCTGACAAAAAATGACAAAAATGTGATAAAAAATTGACAACGAAAAAAATACAAAAATGTGACAAAAAATGATGAAAAAATTACAAAAATTAGTTGAATACCCAGCAAAAAAATGATGGAAAAAAAATCTGATCAATGAACAATGGCTAAAACAAAAATGAATTAAATTTAGAACAAATAATGGCACCCTGGTAAAATAGCATGTATGCTACGACACCATAATAATAATATTAAAATATATATTTTATCTATATGCTCTGGCGACCCCCCAAATTTGTCTCGCGACCCCCTAGTGGGTCCCGACCCCCAGGTTGAGAATCCCTGGCTTATACAACCACGAAGCTGATGCTGCTCAAATATAAGGTATTTAAATGCAAAATGGTTAAAATGATTATATCGACACAGACATTCATATGGTTAGTCTGGTGTTATAAGTGTTTTGCCTCAGGTGCTCTGTGGAGCGGGTCAGACTGTTTTTAATGCAGGCTAGCTGATACCATAGAAATGCACTAGCCTTGCACTAGCCTAGCGCCATGTAACTCTTCAAATGTAAGAAATGCATGAATTACAAAAAAATATCTCCAGAAATCAGCAACACTCTGGATAACTAGAAAATGAGGCCCTATGTCAAAAATCCTGAAACATCCCTTTAAAGCCAAAAGAGAAAAAATGCTGACTCCCGTCTCTTCTGCTTTCTGCTGCAGATGTTGTCGGTGCAAACAAAACCGACACGAGTACAAACATGGCCAGGCACCTTCGAAAAACATTCAACTGTTTCATTCTGGTTGGAACCCCGCTGCTGCTCGCCTGCATGTGCGTCGAGCGCCACCTTGCTGTGAGCCGCCCCGTGCTGTACATGAAGATGAAGGAGAGGAAGTATCGCGTGATGGTGTCCGCTGTGGTCTGGGCCATCACCGTGGGCTTCTGCGTCGCCTCAGGTAAGGGGCGACCTCACCCTCTCACGGATCATTTTGCAAAATAAGACAAACCGACCTCTTCCGTTTTTGTTCTGCAGCCTTTTTCGAACAAACCTTGATCATGATCCCCATCTCCGTCACCATCTCCTTGCTGTTCGTGCTGATGCTGTTTTGTTTGGGGACCATGGTTCGGTCTCTGTGGCGACCGTCTCCGGCTCTCCACGGGAACAGCGGTCACTCGGTGTCGCCTCAGAAGCGTCAGGCGGTCCAGAGTTTGCTCATCGTAGTCGTGTCCGCCGTCTCAGTCTATCTCCCTGTGCTGGTCCTGTTCCCTTTTGTGCTGTACATATTCTACACCAAAGAGCTGCCCTTTCCGATCGGAGTGGTGTGTAATGTGTTTGAGTGCGCTTTGCTGTTCCCTTGCTTTGGGGTTCTCATAGGGCCCTTGTTCTTCTTCTCCAAAGCAAAGCAAATGTTTAAGTTTAAGACGACAAGCAGTTCTGGATGATTCAGGTTTGTAACACCAGAGGGACGCCAAACAGTGCGAGGGGTCACCAGAGCTTTTGCAGATGCAGAAACACTATTTCTTTGTAGTTCTTTGTTGCAATATGTTGCATACAGACGGCATCTTGTCACAGAAGGGGGCGTGGCTTCGCCGAGGGGGGAAATACACTCTTTAGAGGAACACAATTTATCTCTCTTTTTAGCCGTTTTTTGGTGGAATATGAACTTATTTATCACACATAAATAAAGTCAAGTGTAAATCGGGCCCATGTGGATATTTTCTCACAACAAATTGTTCAGTAGAAGTGAAAAAACGGCAGTTGTAGCTAGCGCTAGCTAACCGTTAGCATTAGCCCGATGCTAACATGTAGCATCAGGTTAGCATTCTCTGTTATTTATGTATTTATGGGCTGTTGAACCACTTTGCTCCTCCCCATGTCTTTGTATCTTTATTTAGTAGAAAACTATGTTCATAATTCAGCGTTTGTTAATAGTTAGTAGTTTTTGAATAATTAAAGAAAGTTTAGATTTTTCTCCAAATTGTTTTCACCCTTAAACATGACCATATATGGGCAATTCCAGAGATACAGACGGCATCTCGTCATAGAAGGGTGTGTGGCTTCGACGAGGGGGAAAATAGAATCTTTAGAGAAACACAATTTTTCCTTCTTTTTAGCCATTTTCTGGTGGAATATGAACTTATTTATCACATAAATAAAGTCAAGTGTAAACCGGGCCCATATGGATATTTTCTCACAGCAGATTGTTCAGTAGAAGTGAAAAAATGGCAGTTGTAGCTCGCACTAGCTAACCGTTAGCATTAGCCCGATGCTAACATGTAGCATCAGGTTAGCATTCTCTGTTATTTATGTATTTAAGGACTGTTGAACCACTTTGCTCCCCTCCATGTCTTTGTATCTTTATTTAGTAGAACATTATATTCATAATTCAGCATTTGTTAAAGTAGTTTTTGAATAATTAAAGAAAGTTTAGATTTTTCTCCAAATTGTTTTCACCCTTAAACATGACCATATATGGGTAATTCCAGAGATGCTGTATAGATACAGACGGCATCTTGTCACAGAAGGGCGCGTGGCTTCACCGAGGGGGAAAATGGAATCTTTTGAGAAACTCATTTTTTCACTCTTTTTAGCCGTTTTCTGGTGGAATATGAACTTATTTATCACACATAAATAAAGTCAAGTGTACATCGGGCCCATGTGGATATTTTCTCATGGCAGATTGTTCAGTAGAAGTGAAAAAACGGCAGTTGTAGCTAGCGCTAGCTAACCGTTAGCATTAGCCCGATGCTAACATGTAGCATCAGGTTAGCATTCTCCGTTATTCATGTATTTATGGGCTCTTGAACCACTTTGCTCCTCTCCATGTCTTTGTATCTTTATTTAGTAGAAAACTATATTCATAATTCAGCGTTTGTCAAAGTAGTTTTTGAATAATAAAAGAAAGTTAGGTTTTTCTCCAAATTGTTTTCCCCCTTAGACATGATGACCATATATGGGCGATTCCAGAGATGCAGCAGTCCAGCCGCAGCTACAGGGCACTGACCCAAGAAACCTAGTCGATTAAAGCTTCTTTAATTTTGTGTATTGTTAACAATAAAAGTACTGTTTGAGTGAGGGGCTGAGCCATATACACCATATTGGACCTGCTTGTATTGATGTGAGGCATCATCCACAAACTAACAAGAAAAGTTTTCTGAAAAGGTGCCTTTATTCCAGACATTGGTTCCTCTACAGCAGATCCTCCATCATATAAATATGATATATGTTTTTAGACATTTTGCTTCAGTGTCCATTTCCAACAGCACTTTTACACCTATTGCTTTTAAAGCCACATACTGTTTCATGTATAGTTAAGTTTAATAATAAAAAAACAGGTCTAAGGCAACTAAATGTCACATTAGGTTTCAACATTAGCTCAAAATCAGTGACATGTGCACTGATTTAATACAATCTGTAATTAGACATTCAGCTCAAAGTACAAGAGGGACAGATCACAGATGCATGTGATCCCAATAGAGTCCAAAAATGGGTCTGATATGTAGATTCATTTAACATATCCAAGTAAGGAAAAACAACGCTTAAGGGTTAAAAAGCTACAATGCGGCTCACAAAGTGTGACCATGACAAAATGGCACGTGGCATTTATTAAGTAGACCTGATCTCCTGAAAGTCCAAGACCTTAGAAGGTAAGTCTTGACCTCCAGTCGCCTTTAATTCATGGGTGTCCTAAATCAGCATCTAAAGTCAGGGATTAATACAAGATTGGTCTTTTTGGGGCCCATTTTAGTTCTCTAAATATGAGTTTGTATGGGAAAAGGCCTTGCTAAGAATATTTAAATTCCCACATATTTTGAACACAAAGACAAATATGCAACTTCTGCATCAATCAAAAACTAAACTGACCTACATGAGTCAATAAAGGGTCTATTCTGAACTTAAATATGTAAGTTTATCTCAAATATATCCCAGAAGTCAAGTTTTTTGTGATAGGCTTACATGGCTTTCACAGCTAATACTCACTTAGGTTAGCTTCAGCCCAGTGCGTTGCATTTAGGTTAAACTTAGCCTATTTATTCACTGGGAAATGATTGATACTATACTGTTGCTTTACAAAGTGAACTTTACTAAATAAAGACACGTTAAAGGAACAGGCCACCGTTTTTCCATACTGAGATATGCTCTTACCTGAGCTTAGACGAGTTGATGTGTAGCTGTCTGGTCTTTGTGACACACAAAAAGACCAAAGATGTTGTTAGCATTTAGCCTCTCCCAGCATATTCCTATGGACCCAAACGGGGGTGAAGTTGGAAGCGACCAAGCTCTTCCACGTTTTCCCTATTTAAATACGGTTGCGTGAGTAGAACCACGATCCAATTTTAGTTACAAAAAATGAAACATGTTGATTTTCTAAGCGGATAAAAAGGGTGACTATATTGTGAGGCGTAATAACACCTTAGAAGCACTTCGACGTCTGTGCAGTAATATCTTTACTTTCCTGCGCGGACGTCGAAGTGCTCCTAACCATACTTGGATCGTATAACTACTGTGACTGTATTTAAATAGGGAAAACATGGAAGAGGTTATTCGCTTCTAACTTCACCCGTTTGGGGCCATAGGAATATGCTGGGAGAGGCTAAATGCTAACAACATCCTTGGTCTTTGTGCGTGACTGAGCACCATAGATGTAATATAATAAAGATGAGCGGGTTTCATTCAGCCCCATTTATTATAAAGTGTCCCGAGTCGTGTGTGAACCTTAATGGCCGCTCTGTCTCCTCCTACACAGCCTGTTCCATAAAGGGCGGAGCCTCCACAGAGCTCCAGAGCTTGATTGGCAGGATCTGGAGCCACTCAATGTACTGAAAATGCCTCCAAATTTCACCTACCCCAGTGTTGTCACATGGGTCATAGCGATTTTTAGAAAAAGAAAAACTCTTTGGAGCCAGGCTGTTTTTGGGACGTTTGAAGTCCCATTAGAATCAATGCCTCCAAGTGTCTCTTGGCGTCGCCCCTGGCCACAAGGGGGTGGTATTACAGCAATGTCAGCTCCCCACTATAAGGACCATAGAGAAAAGCGTCCCTCGCCCATTGGCACGCACAAAGACCAGACCAGTGTTAATTTTGACAGCATAATTTATTTTAGTTTTAGTCTTTTGACTAAAATGTAATTTAATTTTAGTCAAGATTTAGTCAAAAAAAACTTTTCAATTTTAGTCTAGTTTTAGACGACTAAAATTAAGACTAATTTAGTCGACTTATATTTATAATATTCATTATAATCATATTTAATCGTGGTCCTCGACTTCATGGAGCTGCTCCACATGAACAAAGCTCAGACCTGTTCATTTGGCAGAGAATTTACATGATATGAGGCTTTTTCAGTCAAGTTTGGATGATTTTAGTCTCTCCTTTTCATTTTTATTTAGTCTTATTTTAGTCGACTAAAATATCTGGACATTTTAGTCGTAGTTTTAGTCTCATGAGAAACTTTTAATTTAGTTTTAGTCCAATTTTAGTCGTCAAAAATAACACTTTGACTAAAATTAAGACTAAATACTTTAGTCGACGAAATTAACTTAAATTAAATTAAATTTGGGCATCTCTGCTGAGACTGCTGCCCCGGCGACCCGGCCCCGGATAAAGCGGAAGAAAATGGATGGATGGATGGATGAAATTAACACTGGACCAAACACAGTTACGCATCAACTCGTCCAAGCTCAGGTAAGAACATATCTCAGTGTGGAAACACGGTGGCCTGTTCCTTTAAGCTTGCATTGCATTGCATTGGGAACACTGACATTTCTTATCAAAACAATATCTAAGTATCAACGATTTCCCCTGTTGTGATTATATTGTCTTTTAGCAGCAATGCACAAAGCTCTCTCTCTCCTCTGATGCAGTATCTGGGCCTCTGTCTCCAGCAAATGTTTCAGAGGAAGACACTTTGGAGGTGTTTTGTACTTACATTAAAACGTAAAAATATGATGCCGGAGCACAGGAGTACATTTTCCATTCATTTAACCCATAGATTTTCCAAAAATATGTAACAATAAGAGTTTAAAAGTTAGTCATGAATATAACTTAATAAAAAAAACATGTCCTAACAATTGATTTATTACAAAAAAATTATAATCTATGTGAAAAAAATGTTTGGGAAATGTACTCCGAGAACCAGACGTCCAAGTCACATTCCCTGTAGCTGTGAATGGCTCCTCCTCGTAGCCACGTTTGGTGCAGTTCACAATCAGGATTTGAGTTTAAAAAGGCCAGTGTAGATCCGCGAATTCTCCGCTCTGTCCCAGGGTGGCGTCTGTCTCGAGTAAACTCATGATGACCGCCATCGCCGCCTCGTCACTGCTGAAGGAGCTCAGACCGGGAACCGCCGCGTCGTCCAGGTGAGAGGGCTCGCCTGGGACATACAGGGAAAATTCAATGGCAAAGTAAAACATTCATTGTTTGTGAACAATCCGGGCTTAGCTGGTGGCAGGAAGCTAGATTCCATTGTAGCTGTTGTTATAGTAACGATAAACAAATGTCTAACTGCTGTTGGAAATATCAGATAAACCTTATTTTATCGTCTCAAATGTCATTCTTCTTGTTCTGGCACAACAGGACCACATTTTTTAGTTGTAGTTTTACACATAAATCGCTAGTTTTAGTTCAACCTTATTTCTCTTGATCACCTCCTGCCTCCAATAAAGGCTAGATGTCCCGTACGCACTGCTGGCCAATGGAGGGCGACGTCTGCATACGGCGGCCATCTTGCCACAGGGAGCTCGCTCACTCGTAACATTGTGTTTTATGGTGCATGTACTTTTAAAGAGGGGGTATAATGCTTTTTTCTATCCCATAGCACCAGTCTATTTCACACTACAATGATGACCAAACCTTCTGTTGGTCTGTAAATGCAGTAAATTAGAATAACTGCCTTGTATAAAATTGCTCTCTCAAAATGGCTGTAGTGAATGTCTTGAAATAGGCCTCTGTCTCTTTAAGAACCTCTGAGCCTTTCCGACACGCCCCCTCCACACGCTGTCTGTGGCATCAGTGGGGAGGGGGTTCTGCTGAGGAGCAGTGGTTGGTTACTGGGCTGGTGACGAAAGCTCGGAGGCGTCTCCAGGAGGTGGGGGCGTTCCTAGGAGGACTCAGGCAAACCTACCCCTAAAATGGCCGCCATCAGAGTTTTTACAGATTACTCAAAAATACATGAATGTGCCAAGGCAACACTTCAGGCATGTTTTTAATGAGGGAATGACATAATAACATGATGTAAAGCTTGAAAAAGTCAATTTTGCATAATACCCCCCCTTTAAATAACCATAACTTGCTCGATTTTCAAACGGTTTGGTTTGTTATAAACGTCAGAGATGTAGGTATAACACTGCACACACATGAACATGAACATAATCAACATGTTCCAGCATTCAGAATTAAAGCCACGTTAATAACGTTTGCAAGAAACCAAATCGTTTGTAGTAAAAGTTGGAAAACTGAAAGTTGATGCTACAACACTCTGTGATTAATAAATACCAAGACACCACAACAGTGTTTCCAAAAGGAGTGAAACAGCGCCCCCAATTTGACGCTGGTGGTCAAAAAGTGTACTGCATCCATATTTACCATTGAGAATGAATGGAAGAGAGTTTTAACCCCACGCAGCGCAAAAGTAGGTCACTCTCTGGCGGGCCAACAGAATTGTTTCGGTCGTCCAAATTTGGCCCACGGGCCCCACTTTGGGCACTCCTGCTCTAGCCCATTCCTGTGCGGAGTTATGATTTTTTTAAAGAATGACCAGAATGCTCATTCTAGCCACTAGGGGGCAGTAAATTTAAAAAAAGGAAAGAGTTCCACACGTGTCCAGCAGAGGGCACTCACATAATAAGAGCTCAGGATTTGAACAACACATTATATAGCCACGTCTGCCACGTCTGAATGGACAGTCTGGGCGGCTGTGGCTTCAATACCAGCTTACCACCACCGAGTGTTGGGTGAATGAATAATGACTGCTACTTTGAGGAACTTGTGACACAGGCTTGTAAAGTGCAATACAAGGGTAAACCGTTATTTAAGGGTGGGGGGGGGTATGCAAAATCGACTATTTCAAGCTTTACATCATGTTCTTATGTCATTCCCTCATTAAAAACATGCCTGAAGTGTTGCCTTGGCACATTCACGTATTTTTGAGTCATCTGTACAAACTCTGATGGCGGCCATTTTAGGGATAGGTTTGCCTGAGTCCTCCTAGGAACGTCCCCACCTCCTGGAGACGCCTCCGAGCTTTCGTCACCAGCCGAGTAACCAACCACTGCTCCTCAGCAGAACCCCCTCCCCACTGATGCCACAGACAGCGTGTGGAGGGGGCGTGTCGGAAAGGCTCAGAGGTTCTTAAAGAGACAGAGGCCTATTTCAAGACATTCACTACAGCCATTTTGAGAGAGCAACTTTATACAAGGCAGTTATTCTAATTTACTGCATTTACAGACCAACAGAAGGTTTCGTCATCATTGTAGCGTGATATAGACTGGTGCTGTGTGATTGAAAAAAACATGAAACCCCCTCTTTAATGAAGCTACAGTTAAGTTGGGGCTTTGACCAGATCACAGCTTATTATTACTCATTTATTGGGAAAATTTTCTCTAATATAGAGGCCAGCAAACCCGCCGTATTTCAGCCCGTAACACAAATGACCCCCCTGGTATAAGTACATAATACAACAAACTCAAAACAATAAATAAAACTTTGTCCGGTCGTGGAGTGGCAGAGCTCTACAGATGCTCTACCCCCCCTCACGGGTTTCACAGTTCGTCTTAGGAACCTCGAGCAGGGACGGGGGGCCCTCAGACAGTACAACACCAATACAATACCTGTGCTCTCAGACGACCCGCTGCTGGTTCCTGCCGTCGTCCTAGATTCCGAGCTGCCTCCCGCTTCTTCCCGACTCGATGCCTGGCATGAATAAAAAACATGAATGAATAACACAAGATTTTGCGAAGGGTGGATGAGATCTGGAAAATGGTCAGGGGTAGACAACACTCACGCTCTTGCTTGTGTTTGGAGAGATGAGAGGCAGCTTTTCCTGAAGGAGACTGAACGGACTGGGAGCTCCACTTGACGGAGAAGAGCTTATCCTTAAATTAAGAAGAAAACCGAAAAAAGAAAAGGCCATGAATGACACGTTGAATATGTTTCCTGTAAAGCAACAAACAACTCACCTATATGCGTCAATCAGCTCATTAGCGATTTGTGTCCCAATGCTGCCGGCGTAGATCATTGTTCCGGCTCCCGACGAGAAGCCGGGGATTATGGGTAATTCCATAGACACTTCTGACAAACAACAACACAAATTTAGCGGAATAAAGCGAAATACTGCACAAGCATTTTCTTCTCTCACCAGGAAGTGCGTTAGAGCTGCCTGCCTCCTCTTCTCTGCTGTGACTGCTCCCCCTCCTGGCCAAAAGAAGGAACTCATCACCGGTTGTTCAGTTGTGAATTTAGGATGTTCATTCTTGATCGGTGACTTACGTAACAACTCGATTTAAAGAGACTATAAACTCGATTTCTTTGGTCCAAGGATTGGTGAAGCTAAACCATTCGCTCTGGAGAGACACGTAGGGCCCGTATTTCGTCTTGAACTTGTAACACTGTGTTTGTATCTTCTCTTTGCTCCGGAGAACTGAACAGAGGCAGAACAAAAGACATACAAGGTTTTCAATTCTGTTTATTTTATCTTTATTTTTACAGCACGCGTAAAACCTGTACATTTACAAGTCACACTTAAAGGAATAGGCCACCGTTTTTCCATACTGAGATATGTTCTTACCTTAGCTTTGACGAGTTCTTCAGGACCTGTCTGATCTTCCCCCGTGCCTTCAGTCACGTAAACACAGCACAGACGGCGTTAGCATTTAGCCTCTCCCTCTCTCCTCTATAGCGCCAAAACAGGTCAAGATAGAAGCTACCAAGCTCTTGGCATCCGCACAGTAGAGTGAAGATTACTGTGCGGATTTCGAACTACTCCTGGTATTATTACGCCTTACAATATAGTCCCCCCTTTTATCCGCTTAGAAAATCCACATTGTTTAATTTTGTGTAATTATACTTCTACTACCATATTTAAATAGGGAAAACGTGGAAGAACTTGGTAGCTTCTATCTTGACCTGTTTTGGAGCTATAGAGGAGAGAGGGAGAGGCTAAATGCCAACACTGTCTGCGCTGTGTTTACGTGACTGAAGGCACGGGTGAAGATCAGACAGGTCCTAAAGAACTCGACAAAGCTAAGGTAAGAACATATCTCAGTATGTAAAAACGGTGGCCTATTCCTTTAAACTGTATGAATGTTAAACCAAGACATCCTGCCTCAGTAGCTTTTGAAGGCCAGGCTAAAGAGGTGGGTTTTCAGTCTTGACTTAAATTTTGCTGAAGACTAAAGAAGGGCCTGACAGACTGAGGGGCGATGCCACAGAAAAGGCTCTGACTCCTTTAGATTTGAGGCTTGTTTTAGGAACTGCCAACAGAAGCTGGCCGGCTGACCTCAGAACCCTCGGCGGGGAGTATGGCTCCAACATCCAATAGGATGGGCCTTAAAGGGACTATACGGAGTTTAAAAATGTTAAAATGATGTCTTTTCCTTCCCTACATGTTCCAGCAATGACCTAATGTGTCGAATGAGCCCAGACCTGTTCACCACAACTGCCTCTAAAATCCTGCACTGTCACTCAAAACTTACTTAATATAGAACCTGCAGTTACCGGACCAGTCCCGTCGCCAGAGGTCAGTCTTAAGGAGGGCATATGAAATCCACGGGGGGCACATTTACTATTAAATACATATTTTTCATATGGTATTCACGTAGCCCTGGCGCACACTGATCATTACATTAAACATAATCAACAGCAAATATGACCAGACCAACTACAGCTGTAACATGAGTCCTCGTGGCGGAAACGTCAGTATGTTGCAGGTGGCGTTTCTCCGAGTTGAACCTCCTCATTAACACATCCTTCCACTCAGACTTGAAATTATGAGAGTCAGGTCCTTTTCAAAAGCAGCTGAATGAGCTGGGCCTTGCATCTGTGCAGAATACTGCGCCCATGCAACGAAAACACGTTTCTGAGTGTGGAAAACGACCGGACTCTTGGGCTGTAGAACGAGCGCCTGCACCCCCACACCTTCCCCCCACTCTCCCCACATGATTTTTCCTATCGCTGTTCAATATGACAAATGTGACAAAAACGCATCAAAAATGTGACAAAAATGTGACAAAAATGTGACAAAAATGCAACAAAAATGCAACAAAAACTCAACAAAAATTGGGCAAAAATGTGACAAAAATGTGACAAAAAATGCGACAAAAACTCAACAAAAATGTGACAAAAATGCAACAAAAATGTGACAAAAATGTGACAAAAATTCCAAAAAAAAAAAGAAAAAAAAAGAAAAAGAAAACATACAAAAGGTGACACAACACAGCAACAACACAAAGAAAAAGGTCTGTTTTGTGGGTCTTAGCTTTCAAATGAGGTGCTACACAGCCAAAAAAGGACAGAATGCATTTGGTTTAGGTGGGTGGTAAGAGGTTGAAATATGTATTTGTGGAAGTGCACAATTACGCTAATTTGGGCCAGGCTGGTCAGAGTCCAGGGCTGTTTTTCAGTCCCAGTCCGCCCCTGCTCCTGACCGATGATTATATTGCAGTTTTTAATCATTTTATTGAGCATACTTGTATAACAATATTTCTCAAAATCACCTTGTGGGCCAGAGGTTCTGTGCTAGAGGGCCGGATTTTGCCCCCGGGCCTGACGTTGCCGACCCCTGCTGTATATCCTAGATGTCATGAGAGGAGGTGACCCACACTCACCCGCTCTGTGTTTCTCTGCCAGGTGCTGTAGGTCGTCATGATGGAAATATTCATACCAGGAAGTGCCCAGTACTTCCTGAGGCAGATACCCGGTGATAGTGGTAGCTCTGACAGAGAGAGAAACGAAACATTAGAAAAATGCATTATTCTGACACTGATCGTCAACAACCGATGACAGAGAAACATAAGTATCTTCAGTGGACAGCCATGTACAGTGTTCTACTCTTTCGTATTGTTAAAGGAAACTCACTGTTGGTCGACGAAGACGAACTTCCCGTCGATGGAGCAGCGTGTGACGAACTCGGTGGGTTTAGTGTTGACCTGGTCTTTGCTGGTCTGAGAGGACGTGTGGAGTCTGCAGACAGTGACTAGACAGGACAGAGGGCTGGGCTCCGAGTCTGAGTCCAAGTCCAAGTCCAAGTCTGAGCCGGGCCAGCTGCCCATGTAACCAGTGCAGTGCAGCGTGCAGTATCTGTACGCGTCTGCGGACACAAGGGGGTCAAATACATTCATTCATTCATTTATTAAATCATCAACTAAAAAGAAATAAGCATATCCTTGCTCCTTGACTCTTTAACATCACCAGGGGCGGACTGGCCATATGTCCATTCTGGAAGAGCACAGAAGGGCCACTGGCTCTTGGGCCACCAGTCTAAATTTTCTCCTTAACCTCTTAAATCCCCGCCTTAAAGGAATAGGCCACCGTTTTTACACACTGAGATATGTTCTTACCTGAGCTTTGACGAGTTCTTTAGGACCTGTCTGATCTTCACCCGTGCCTTCAGTCACGTAAACACAACGCAGACGGCGTTAGCATTTAGCCTCTCCCTCTCTCCACTATAGCTCCAAAACAGGTCAAGATAGAAGCTACCGAGCTCTTCCACGTTTTCCCTATTTAAATATGGTTACGTGAAGTGTTACACTACAAAGTATAATTACACAAAATTAAACAATGTGGATTTTCTAAGCGGATAAAAGGGGGAACTATATTGTAAGGCGTAATAATACCAGGAGTAGTTCGAAATCTGCGCAGTAATCTTCATTTTACTGTGCGGATGCCAAATTACTAACCATATTTAAATAGGGAAAACGTGGAAGAGCTTGGTAGCTTCTATCTTGACCTTTTTTGGAGCTATAGTGGAGAGAGGGAGAGGCTAAATGCTAACGCCGTCTGCGCTGTGTTTACGTGACTGAAGGCACGGGGGAAGATCAGACAGGTCCTAAAGAACTCATCAAAGCTAAGGCAAGAACATATCTCAGTGTGTAAAAACGGTGGCCTATTCCTTTAACCGAGCTTCACCCAAATCTAAGAGCTTAAAAGCAAAGCATCAAAATAGCAATGAGTGAGCCAGAAAAGCAACAAAAATGTGACAAAAAAGTGACTAAGACGTGACGAAAACATGAGCAACGAAATAAGCAATGAAAAACCGACAAAAAACTGACGAAAACACAACAAAAAGCCACAAAAAAAGTAATGAAAAACACAACAAAAACATGTTGCAGCAATGTGACTAAAGGGTACAATCACTTTTGTAGGTCTTAGCTTTCAAATGGGGCATTATACTGTTGCTCTCCAGTGGAGAAGCTTTTAGATTTGGGTAAAACCGAACTGGAGGAAATGCACTCGGTTAAGACGGGAGGTAAGAGGTTCACATATGTCTTTGTGGAAGTGCTGCATTTACGCTAATTTGGGCCAGGCTGGTCAGAGCCCAGGGCCCTTTTTCCGCCCCAGTCCGTCCCTGAACATCACATTATACAATGGAATCCCATAATATCAGCGGAAGCTTTCACACAATGTTCATATACTAATCCTGATAGAATCCGGTAAATCTAATATTAAATGGTATAATGAGACACAATTTCAATCCTGCACAAACATAAGTGAACAAAATACCGTAAAAAGTCACTCTTAATTCAACATGGTAACTACTTCTTAACACAACGTACTGAGGGTCTTTTCTGTCCAAAGTTTCGGTAAAGTACTTGGTTCCTTTGCCCTGTGCTGGGGACGGTATGTACCAGGCGGCCCATGAGTTGAGCTCTCTACTAGCCCATTCCTGTGCGGAGTTATGCATTTTTAAAGAAATAACTACAATGCTCACTCCAGCCACGAGGGGGAAGCTTGAATTAAAAAAAAGGAAATTGCTTGTTGCACGGTACGGCTATGCTAGTTCCTCAGACCTGAACTTGTGAGCGCCAGGACTTCCTGTCTGTATTATATTCCTGGAATAATAATCCTATTTTCTAAAGATTATGTTGTGGGCAGTGAGTTCCCGGTAGATGATCATTTACTGTGTGTTCAAATCTCGATGTAGCGAGTTCAGAGGAGACACCGGTGATCATAGAGGATTGATAGTCTGTCTTGAAGCTTAAAGGATCTATATCATGCTATTTTAGCCATTCCAAAGTTAAGTATAGGCATTTATATGATATATTGTACCTCTACCACTATGGAGCACTCATTTTTGTGATAAATATAAGTGTTTTCTGGAGGTATTTTTCAAACCCGGAAGACAAAACGCTTTGATTCAGTTAACTCCGCCCCCTCTCTCCGCGCATACAACTTTACCGTAATATAAATAAACAACAATAAGTGAAGTTACTTCACGATGCAGTTATACGGAGTTGACATCTGCAACACAGCTTCATAAATGGCTAACACACATGCTAATATGCTAACACACAAGCTAACCCGCGTTTGGATTGACTGGTCCATCGCTGTTTACATTATGGGACTCGCGTTGGTTATAAAAGTTAATCCACTTTGGTTCTGGCAAAGGTTCACTAAACATCCATCAGAGACAGTCACAGAAAAACACTATTTTGGTGATAGTCGCTGAATCCCGGAGAAAAAAACAGCTGAGTGGCCTCTTCCTGAAAAGGGTTGAATAAACTCCTCGTCCTCGTAGCCAAACGCGCTTCTTTTTCTCCGTCCGTGACATTATCGTTAGGTAAGAATAAAGAACAGGTGTGTCCAGTTATAACGAGCTCCATCTTCAGCTGCAGCGCAAACATGACTGATCAGACGCTCAGGGATGTGTTTGTTTTGGCCACAGTTGACCTGGAAGCACCTCGGGCACATCCTTTTTATTTTTATTTTTTTTCCTCTTTCATCTCTCTTACGACAGAAATAATGAAAAAGCTGTTTTACAAATTAAAATCAGGCTGTAAGACATTGCATTACAGACGTCGAGCACTTCCGTTCCGCTGTGACGACACAACTGAACACAGTCGTTCACCAGGAGAGGGCGGAGCAGCTGCTCAGAGAGCAGGATTCAGGAGGATTACTGAGAGCTGCGTGAATGAAGCCGCAAACCACTCTGGGTGTTTTTGATAAGGAAATAGCATAACAACATGGCTAAAAGCTCTAAAAAGTAGATTTTGCATGATATAGGACCTTTAAGGCTAACATGCTATTAAAAAAATTGAATAAAAGGCAGTATTTCAAATTGTATAATGCATTAAATTAATGTTAGCCTTTAGCATCAAAACAAACTCACTGATCCCTATACACATAGACGTCTCCACTACGGAAATATTTACACTGTACAGCAACTCGTTAACCTGCAGTAAGTGATCATCTACCAGGAACTCACTGTCCACCACAGAATCTGTAGGAAATACGATAATTCGAACGGGTCTAAGCTAATCTTAATGGAAATTAATACAACCAGGAAGTACTAGCGCCCACAACTTCAGCTCAGAGGAACTAGCGTAGCCAATTCCAGCAGAGGGAACTGACATAATAAGAGATCCGGATATAAACAACACTCTATAGCCACATGGTAAATGGACAGTCTGCCCCAGGGCGGCTGTGGCTAAAATAATAGCTTACCACCACCGAGTGTGGAGTGAATGAATAATGATTACAATGAAACTTGTGACACAGGCTGGTAAAGTGATGAAGCTGATAAAGTGCAAAAGTTCAATCTTGCCTCGGCCCTGAGTGTCCGACACACCTCATTCACTGCAGGGAAGCAAAAAACTGCAGATTTTGAATTCTTGGATCGAGCCTCTTATTGTCTGGAATAGTTCACTGTTTTTACATACTGAGATATGGAGGAGGAGGAGAAGAAGAGGAAGAAGGAAGAGAAGAAGAAGAAGAGGAAGAAGAAGAAGAGGAAGAGAAGAAGAGGGAGGAGAGAGAAGAAGAAAAAGATGGAGGAAACGAAGAGGAAAAAGAAGAGGGAGAGAGAGGAAGAAGAATAGGAAGAGGAAGAGGAGGGAGAAGAAGAGGAGGAGGAGAAGAAGAGGAGGAGGAGAAGAAGAAGAGAAGAAGAAGAGGAGGGAAAAGGAGAGCGAGGAAGAAAAAGAGGAGGAGGAGCAGACGAGGAGGAAGAAGTGGAAGAGGAAGTAGAAGAAAAAGAGAAGAAGAAGAGGGAGGAGAGGGGCGAAGAGGAAGAAGAAGAAGAGGGAGAGAGAGGAAGAGGAAAAGTGGAAGAAGAGGAAGAGGAGGGAGAAGAGGAGGAGGAGGAGGAGAAGAAGAAGAGGAGGGAAAAGGAGAGCGAGGAAGAAGAAGAAGAGGAGGAAGGAGAAGAGGAGGAAGGAGAAGAGGGGAAGGAGAGAGAGGAAGAAAAAGATGAAGAGGAAACGAAGAGGAAAAAGAAGAGGGAGAGAGAGGAAGAAGAATAGGAAGAGGAAGAGGAGGGAGAAGAAGAGGAGAAGAAGAAGAGGAGGAGGAGGAGGAGAAGAAGAGAAGAAGAAGAGGGAAAAGGAGAGCGAAGAAGAAGAAGAGGAGGAAGGAGAAGAGGGGGAGGAGGAGAAGAAGAAGAGGAGGAGCAGACGAAGAGGAAGAAGAAGAAGAAGAAGAGGAAAAAGAAGAAGAAGAAGAAGAGAGAGGAAGAAGAAGAGAGAGAGAGAGGAAGAAGAATAGGAAGAGGAAGAAGTGGAAGAAGAGGAGGAGAAGAGGAAGAGAAGAAGAGGAGGGAAAAGGAGAGTGAGGAAGAAAAAGAGGAGGAGGAGCAGACGAAGAGGAAGAAGAAGAGGAGGAAGGAGAGAGAGGAAGAAGAAGAGGAGGAAGGAGAAGAGGGGAAGGAGAGAGAGGTAGAAGAAGAAGAAGAAGAAGCAGCTCAGGTAAGAGTTGTTGTTTTACACAGTTAAGTCAATATTTCCTCTTTAATTAACACCAATAAAAACACACTTTATTGGAGTTTTTGTTTGTCGACCCAGGCAATACACTTCCAATGTATTTTGGCCCCAGGGGGATTTCCTGAGAGACCCCTGGTTTATACTGTGTCAGTGGGTGTACAGTGGGTGGCACTCTTGTTCTTTGTCCACACACTTTCACGTGACATTAACTGGGACCGTCCCACTTCAGAGCGTCTTACACAACTCTGTAACACTGACCCACTTCCTCCTGCCTGACTCAGGGCGATAAAGACGAAATGAAATTGCGGCTGCATTGGTGGGTCAAGAAGTTCGGCTTGATATTATACAAAGTAGATGAAGACGCACAGAGTGAAATAAACACTTTCAATTCACAGTACTTTATAGTATAGGAAGTAACGCCAGACAGTGTTGTTGTTACTGCTGCTTCTTCTCTTTTGCCAAGACATTTGTAGACCTGCTTTATCCAGAAATAGGTCGAATTGGTGGTAAATTTGAATCAACTTCTCGTACATCCTCCATTATTCTAGAAGTTTAAACGAAAAGACCGACAGGAAAGTGTGTCGAAATAGATTTGTAAAACATTTTCTGACTCCTCTCTGTGCTCTTGGGGCAGGTTCGCACTGACCCAGTGGCTTTAAGTGGGATTAGAGAAGGTCACAATGTTTCCTGCACTAGAGACTGTTCTGGGCCAAAATACTGCGTCTTTTTGCGGAGATGCGGAAACGAGACACTGAAGTAGGACACTCTGGTAGATCTCTCTCATTCAGTGTTTCAGTTGTCTCTTATCAACGTGGGAAAGCAATAGTTGGAGGAGCCAGAAGAAGAAGAAGAAGAAGAAGAAGAAGAAGAAGAAGAGGGAGAAGAAGAGGGAGAAAAAGAGGAAGAAGAGGAGGAGGAGGGAGGAAGAAGTAGAAGAGGAGGAGATGAAGAGGAAGACGCAGAGAGAGGAAGAAGAAGGAGAAAAGGGAGAAGGTGAGACAGAAAGAAGAAGGAAGAGAAAACGAAGAAGAGGAGAAGGAGAAGAGGAAGAGGGTAGAGAATGAAGAGAAGAAGAAGAAGAAGAAGAAGAAGAGGAGGAGGGAAAAGGAGAGAGAGGAAGAAGAAGAGGAGGAAGGAGAGAGAGGGAGAAGGAGAAGGAAGAGAAGAACAAGAAGAAGATGAAGGAGAGAAAGGAAGAAGAAGAGGAAGAGGAAGAAGTGTAAGAAGAGAATGAGGTGGGAGGAGAAGAAGAAGAAGAGGGGGAAGGAGAGAGAGGAAGAAGGAGAAGGAAGAGAAGAAGCAGAAGTAGAGGGAGAAGAAGAGGAAGAGGAGGAGAAAAAGAAGAGAAGGAAGAAAAAGGAGAAGAAGTGGAAGAAGAAGAAGAAGAAGAAGGAGGAGAAGAAGAAGAAGGAGGAGAAGAAGAGGAAGAAGAGGAAGAAGAAGAGGAAGAAGAGGAAGAAGAAGAAGAAGGAGAAGAAGAAGAAGAAGAAGAAGAAGAAGGAGGAGAAGAAGAGGAAGAAGAAGAGGAAGAAGAAGAGGAAGAAGAAGAAGAAGAAGAAGAAGAAGAAGAAGAAGAAGAAGAAGAAGAAGAAGAAGAAGAAGGAGAAGAAGGAGAAGAAGAAGAGACTGGTATTAGTCCTATAGGGTGAACTCTAACCATCTCAGTGGTATTGAATATAACAAAATATCATCAGATAGTCGTGGTCGTTTTATTGATTTTTGTGTAGCCCAGTATCACAAAATCAATCTCAACAAACTTGAGAAAAGTACGATGCTACTTTTCAAAGCAATTATGTAGTACGTAGTAATGGAATAGTACTTTCTATTCCATTTGTATATGTGAAGTGAAGGAGCTCACCTTTCTTCTTGGACGTGAGTAGCGGGAGCTTGTCGCTGTGTTTGGCTGAGACTCTGCTGTGCTTCATCCGACAGAAGAAGGACCTGCGGGCGCCTGTGGACATGAGGGAGGCTCTGGCCGACGCTTCGGGCTGCGGCGAGGCGGAGGCTGCGGAGGGACACCAGTACAATATTCACACAGGAGTTATATCCACGAACACGACGGCCAACGCGCTCTCAGATGATGAGGAATGGAGAAAGATTTACTTGCAGAATCTATGAGGCTTTGGCGCGGAAAGGTTTCGGAGGAGGCCAGCTGCTCCTTCACCTTCTGGATGTCTTTGTGGTGGATGAGGTCGAACAGGCTCTGCCCCGTCAGCTCCAACTGTGGGATACACAAATACAATCATCTGAGGAGTTCTCTTTAAAGGAAAAGGCCATGGTAGGGCTGCTCGATTATTGAAAAAATAATAATCACGATTATTTTTGTCATAATTGAAATCACGATTATTCAAACGATTATTTGTTGCCTTTTAAAAAGTCTTTATTTCATTTATTATTATTAATAAAAAAAACTATGCTGAATATTTTCTGTTTTCTGAACAGTCATAAAAGTACAAATGATTTGAAAAGTTTGCCTCGATTGAGGAGAGGTCTCTGTTTCACACCTGCCCCCTGCTGGCCAGCCCTCACACCTGCACAAGCAAACTGAGCAGCACGGCCTGATGACATCATCACACAGCGCTGTTTGTTTTTATGTCAGGCAAAAGCATGAGCCATGGCACGTGAAATGCGAAGGGAAAATAATCCCAGCGCCATGAAATAATGCAAGTCTGCTTTGCAAAAAAATTATAATAATAAATTGAAAAAAACCTTTTTTTTCTGATTATGCTAATTTTGTAGCCGTTTAGTGTAATAATCGATTAATTGCACAGCCCTAGGCCAAGGCAAAATATGGACGCTTGTATTCCTTCACAATATTGATTCCAAAATAGCTACTCTAACCAGGTTTGTGTCTGCATTTCTAGACCAATGCCGGCTGGCTGCTCTACTTTATGACCACGACACTGGGGGCCGCCATTGCTGCAGTACCTCCATATCGCCACTAGTGCCCCATTGAAAAGCATTGGACTTTAGACACATTAAAAACAACTTTAACGCCTGGTTTCTATTTTTTCAACACTAGACTAGGCTAGATATTCCTCCTGTGATAACGCTGGGTTAGTCACAATTAAAGAAACCAGGCTGGTTTTCGTAAGAAGAATTGTGGAAATCTTGTACTTAATGAGGGTCAGACTGTCAGCATTGGAGCAGCGCGAGCTACACGTCACGCAAGGGCCGAGTCTACAGTGAAGATCCCGCCCTTATGCCCTTTTTAGGAACATGCTTCGTCAGAGCTGGGGAGGAGGAGTCTGTAAATCCGCCATGACTTCCCCCTCGACCGTGGTCATTGTGGTAAACGGGGAGGGGTGAGCAGAAGCTGTCCATTATATATACAGTCTATGTTCTAGACTTTATGACTCAAGGTTGGTCTTTTATTCTGGTTTAGACATGATTAAGTCAAATGTTGTTGTACTGAGAGCCTTTTCAGACCCAGTTTAGACCTGATTTTATCTTGATGGTTAAAAACTAAATCACAGTGCTGTCTTTGTGTGAGAAGGGGACATACCCTCGTCATTGGTGCATCACGGAGGCACAAAACATTTGAAGAATGTATTAGAAATGGAAGAAAGTCATATGTTTAATGGGTTTTGGGCCATTTCTTTTATAGGCACTTGAGCGGGATTAGCCACAGATACCTGGCAATCCTGACTCAGACCTCTCCAGACTAGAGGTAAGGCTGCGGCACATGCTGTATGTCTCCCTTTCACCCTGTCCAATAAAGCTTACAGGCCTAAAAAAAATAATACACAAAGAAATACCCATGAAAAAACATTACTAACTTGGCTGAAGTTGAGCACTTTGGAAACAGACTCTGAGATGAAGAGGATTTTTGCACGATCACACGTCACCACCAACAAAAACCCATCTGCGGCCTGAGGAGACACAAAGGAGACGATGGAAGAGAGACTGAAGCAAAGGTTTACGAAAATACAAATGTTAATACAAATGTAGCAAAGGTCTGGCCTCTCCGTCCGATTTCAGCTGCATTGTGGGCCCGTTTAACCTCTTAACCCCCACCTGAACCGAGCACGTTTGGCTTTACCCCAATCTGAAAGCTTAACGAAAAAAGCGACAAAAATGCAATGAAAAAAACGCCAAAAACGTGACGAAAACGAGCGTCAAAAACTCAACAAAAAGGTACAAAAAACAATGAAAGAGCAACAAAAAACACCAAAAACATGATAAACGAAAACATGACAAAAACGCGGTGAAAACAAAGTTGCAATCAGTTTTGTAGGTCTTTAAAATGTCGAGAAGCTTTCAGATTTGGGTAAAGCCAAACTTGAGAATTAACTCATTGACTGCCAATGACGTCTGTAGACATCAATTGAAATCCGAACGTTGATTGCCAATGGCATCTATAGACGTCAATTAGGTTTTTCAATGGGAACAGCTGCAGAAAAGACTTGAGCATGTCTGGTGTTAAAATCTTAGTTGTGCTGCATAATGCCATCTAGAATGAAGTGTCCTTGCTGGGACGACGTTTGTCTTATACATTTCGTCAGTGTCTCTGAATGTCTTAGGTCAATCTGACCTGTTACACCATTGGGCATTCCATAATCGTATGATCATTGTGCTGTCTTTGTGCATAAATACTGTGAGTTGTGAACAGTTCTTCAGAGCATCTTGTATCCAGGTACTTGGTGTGTCTCCATATGCATATGTTAAATAAACCCGCACGCTTGATTCATGACAACTTCTCTTCGTTTTTTATTTAATATGGTCTCAATGTTTACCATAACAAGTACAAAAACAAACTTTTTTTTAGATGAAAGAAGAGTCTAATCTTTCTTTTGGTGGGTTTCGTGTTGACATAGACCTAAATTTTCTGTGGGTCTTGAAAAAACAGTCAAAATCCTGAAAAACCTCTGGCAGTGGGGAGCTCTCTGATTTGAAAATGGCTGGCAGTCAATGAGTTAATGTTGATTCAACCTAGTGTATTCAAACTCCAATTAGTTTTACATATTAGATCCCCTGTAATGTCTCTGAGGCCCCGGACCCCACTTTAGGGAACCAACGATGTGCAGCACAGGTGAAGAGTGTAAAGCAGTGGTACCCTGAGCAGGAGGCGTCTGAGGTCGTCATGAGGCAGGATGGGAGGCTTTGAGGTGCTCTGCATCAAGGCGCCGCTCGTTCCGGCTACAAACACAATAATGCAGCTTATTTATTAAAAGGTGCATTATGCAAGCACTCACTTATTAAAGGAACAAGCCACATACTGAGATATGTGCTCTCAGTCACACAAAACAACCAAAGATGTTGTTAGCATTTGGCTTCTCCCAGTATATTCCTATAGCTCCAAACGGGGTGAAGTTAGAAGCGACCAAGCTCTACCAAGCTCTTCCACAGGAGAGGAGGAGAGAGGAGGAGAGAGGAGGAGAGAGGAGAGAGAGGAGGAGAGAGGAGGAGAGGAGAGGTGGAGAGAGGAGAGAGGAGAGAGAGGAGGAGAGAGGAGGAGAGAGGAGAGAGGTGGAGAGAGGAGAGAGAGGAGAGGTGGAGAGAGGAGAGAGAGGTGGAGAGAGGAGAGAGAGGAGGAGAGAGGAGGAGAGGAGAGGTGGAGAGAGGAGAGAGGAGAGAGAGGAGGAGAGAGGAGGAGAGAGGAGAGAGGTGGAGAGAGGAGAGAGAGGAGAGGTGGAGAGAGGAGAGAGGAGAGAGAGGTGGAGAGAGGAGAGAGAGGAGGAGAGAGGAGGAGAGAGGAGGAGAGAGGAGAGAGGTGGAGAGAGGAGAGAGAGGAGGAGAGAGGAGGAGAGAGGAGGAGAGAGGAGAGAGAGGTGGAGAGAGGAGAGAGAGGAGGAGAGAGGAGGAGAGAGGAGGAGAGAGGAGAGAGGTGGAGAGAGGAGAGAGAGGAGAGGTGGAGAGAGGAGGAGAGAGGAGGAGAGGAGAGGTGGAGAGAGGAGAGAGGAGAGAGAGGAGGAGAGAGGAGAGAGAGGAGGAGAGAGGAGGAGAGAGGTGGAGAGAGTAGAGAGGTGGAGCGAGGAGAGAGAGGAGAGGTGGAGAGAGGAGAGAGAGGAGGAGAGAGGAGGAGAGAGGTGGAGAGAGGAGAGAGAGGAGAGGTGGAGAGAGGAGAGAGAGGAGGAGAGAGGAGAGGTAGAGAGAGGAGGAGAGAGGAGAGAGGTGGAGAGAGGAGAGAGGTGGAGAGAGGAGAGAGGTGGAGAGAGGAGAGAGGTGGAGAGAGGAGAGAGGTGGAGAGAGGAGGAGAGAGGAGGAGAGAGGAGAGAGGTGGAGAGAGGAGAGAGGTGGAGAGAGGAGGAGAGAGGAGAGGTGGAGAGAGGAGGAGAGAGGAGGAGAGAGGAGAGAGAGGAGAGGTGGAGAGAGGAGAGAGAGGAGGAGAGAGGAGGAGAGAGGAGGAGAGAGGAGGAGAGAGGAGAGAGAGGAGAGGTGGAGAGAGGAGAGAGAGGAGGAGAGAGGAGGAGAGAGGAGGAGAGAGGAGAGAGAGGAGAGGTGGAGAGAGGAGAGAGAGGAGAGAGGAGAGAGGAGAGAGGAGGAGAGAGGAGGAGAGAGGAGGAGAGAGGAGAGAGAGGAGAGGTGGAGAGAGGTGGAGAGAGGAGAGAGAGGAGAGGTGGAGAGAGGAGAGAGAGGAGGAGAGAGGAGGAGAGAGGAGGAGAGAGGAGAGAGAGGAGAGGTGGAGAGAGGAGAGAGAGGAGAGAGGAGAGAGGTGGAGAGAGGAGAGAGAGGAGAGGTGGAGAGAGGAGAGAGAGGAGGAGAGAGGAGGAGAGAGGAGAGAGAGGAGAGGTGGAGAGAGGAGAGAGAGGAGAGAGGTGGAGAGAGGAGAGAGGTGGAGAGAGGAGGAGAGAGGAGGAGAGAGGAGAGAGAGGAGAGGTGGAGAGAGGAGAGAGAGGAGGAGAGAGGAGGAGAGAGGAGGAGAGAGGTGGAGAGAGGAGAGAGGTGGAGAGAGGTGGAGAGAGGTGGAGAGAGGAGAGGTGGAGAGAGGAGAGAGAGGAGGAGAGAGGAGGAGAGAGGAGGAGAGAGGTGGAGAGAGTAGAGAGGTGGAGCGAGGAGAGGTGGAGAGAGGAGAGAGAGGAGGAGAGAGGAGGAGAGAGGTGGAGAGAGGAGAGAGGTGGAGCGAGGAGAGAGGTGGAGAGAGGAGAGGTGGAGAGAGGAGAGGTGGAGACAGGAAAGAGGTGGAGAGAGGAGAGACGAGGAGAGAGGAGAGACGAGGTGAGACGAGGAGAGAGGTGGAGAGAGGTGGAGAGAGGAAAGAGGTGGAGAGAGGTGGAGAGAGGAGAGGTGGAGAGAGGAGAGACGAGGAGAGAGGTGGACAGGTGGAGAGAGGAAAGAGGTGGAGAGAGGTGGAGAGAGGAAAGAGGTGGAGAGAGGTGGAGAGAGGAGAGAAGGGGTGAGAGGTGGAGAGGTGGAGAGAGGAAAGAGGTGGAGAGAGGAAAGAGGTGGAGAGAGGAGAGAGGTGGAGAGAGGAGAGGTGGAGAGAGGAGAGGTGGAGAGAGGAGAGACGAGGAGAGAGGTGGAGAGAGGTGGAGAGGTGGAGAGAGGAGAGGTGCAGAGAGGAGAGACGAGGTGAGAGGTGGAGAGAGGAGAGGTGCGGAGAGGAGAGACGAGGTGAGAGGTGGAGAGACGAGGAGAGAGGAGAGGTGAGGAGAGGAGAGATGAGGAGAGAGGTGGAGAGAGGAGAGGTGGAGAGAGAAGAGGTGAGGAGAGAGGTGGAGAGACGAGGAGAGAGGAGAGGTGGAGAGAGGAAGGATGAGGAGAGAGGTGGAGAGAGGAGAGGTGGAGAGAAGAGGAGAGACGAGGAGAGAGGTGGAGAGAGGTGGAGAGAAGAGGAGAGACGAGGAGAGAGGTGGAGAGAGGAGAGGTGGAGAGAAGAGGAGAGAGGAGTTAATCAGAAAGGAGAGTGTTTGATAAAACACTAATTATAAAAAATCTGTGATTTTCATCCAAACTAGCCTCTGTTTAGTTTAGTAGAATTAAACTGTTTTCACCTACGAAGAGCTTGGATTCTCGTCTTTTAAACCATAGCATGTATCCACAGCTATAACATAGAATACACTGTGGTGCTACAAATATCATGAAAAATGGTCTGGCTTTTGGCACTCAACAGCTAAATCCCCAAAACAGGGCAGCAGTGACAACACATCACACCTATGAACTCAATATGCAAGACAACAGTGGCTGAATTACGCCACCTTCCACAAACTGTGGTGCCTAATCCACGTTGCCCCCGGTGACCGCACTGACCCACGATGGCGTGTTACCTCTGAGCGTTTTGAGGTGCTGCACGGCCTTCCTGAGCACAGTGAGTTTGTCGAGTTTCCGCGGCAGGGGCTGACAGGACGGGATCATGGTGGACAGCTCGTCGATCAGGTTGTTCATTTTATCTCTGCGTCGCTTCTCGATCTGGCTGTGCGGCTCCCTGCGCAAAGAAAAAAAAATCACTCTTTCAATACTGCAGCTGCTCTCGACAAGACTTTCAATGGAGGCGAGGAAACAGACACATTTAGAGATCGATATAGGAAAGAGCTCGACAAGGTGGAGCTCATGACGTTAAATAGACAAATTTTAATAATGGATTGAGGCAGATTTAAAAGGATGGTTATGTTTTGCTGCCGTATTATTTACAAAGATTTGCTCAGGGAGGAATTTTTGAATACGATAATTATTAGTGAAAATATCTGTTAAAAAAAATTGACTTTCTCCAATGACAATGACTCAAACACCTTACCGTAAAAGTGTATTATGTTAACCTCTTGAATCAAGCAACTTTTCTCCAGTTTTAGCTTGACCCAAATCTGCACAAACCTCTTGGAAAAAGCTTCTAAATAGCAACGAAAATGAGACGTAAACGAGGATGAAAACAAAAATGAAAAAGTGAAGTAAAAGTGGCAAGAAAGTTGTTGGAAAAGAAGGAAAACGATCCATTAAGATGTAGGTCATAGCTTTTAAATGATGCGCTACACTGGCCTAGAGCCTCCAGTCGAGAAGCTTTTAGATTTGTGTAAAGCTGAACTGGAGAAAATGCACTCAGTTAAGGCGGGGGTTAAGAGGTTAAAGTAACAGGCCACTGTTTTCCATACTGAGATATGTTCATACCTGAGCTTAGACGAGTTGATGTGTACCTGTCTGGTCTTTGTGTGCGCGCTCAGTCACGCAAATGTTGTTAGCATTTAGTATCTCCTAGCATATTCATAGCTCTCCAAACGGGGGTGAAGTTAGAACAGGGGTGCCCAAAGTGGGGCCCGCTGAAACAATTCTGTACCTACTTTTGCGCTGCGTGGTTAATACTAACTCTCTTCCATTCATTCTCAAAGCTAAATATGGATGCAGTACACTTTTTGAACACCAGTGTCAAATTGGGGGCGCTGTTTCACTCCTTTCGCACTGTTGTGGTGTTTTGGTATTTATCAATTACAGAGCGTTGTAGTATCAACTTTCACAGTTTTCCAACTTTTATTGCAAAGGTTGTTGACATCGACAACAGTATATGTTAAAAATTTACTTATAAAAGAATTGATGCTGAACTGACACTTTCAAAATAATCTAATGTGGCATTTTCTTTGAGTTAACGAATGAGGTTAAGTTACTGTAGGTGCTGTAGATGCAGGTGTTGTTTTTTTGCACTAAATTGCTACAATTGTTGATTTTGTTTTACTAAAATTAGGCTTAGTCACCATTTGTTTTAATATAGCATGTTATTTGCATAAATAGAAACAAATGCAAATGTAGGCTGACGAAATAAAAAGTAATTAAAATAAAGTAACTATACAATTTGGAGTTACATGTGTTTCGTGCTTGACATCGCCGTGTTTGGCCCGTGACTCACAGGCACTTTTTAATTTTGGCCCGTGGAGACTAAAAGTTTGGGCACCCCTGAGTTAGAAGCTATGTGCATAAAAAGTGCATAAAAGCTAAGTGGCTAAAAAGAGGGACTATATTGTAAGGCGTAATAACACCTTGGGAGCACTTCGACGTCTGCGCAGAGTTCCATAGGAGTGAAGATATTACTGCGCAGACGTCGAAGTGCTGCTAAGGTGTTATTACGCCTCACAATATAGTTCCCCTTTTTATCCGCTTAGAAAATCGACATGTTTCATTTTGTGTAACTTCACCCCAGTTTGGAGCTATACCTTTGCTGGGAGAGGCTAAATGCTAAAAAAACAAAGACCAGACAGATACACTTCAACTCGTCTAAGCTCAGGTAAGAACATATCTCAGTATGGAAAAAGGGTGGCCTGTTCCTGTGAAGAGTCAAATAATTGCAAGTGTGAAAATAGTTCAAACCTGAAGCATTTCATCTTCACCTGCTGGTCCTCTCCCTCTGACCTGAAAATTGAAACGGCTTTTATTGGAAATGATTTTAATACAAATGGTGTGAATCAAAGCTGTGATTATATATTACCTGCCGAGCTCCTCGTCCATAAGGAGGTCATCGCTGTCCCTGTGGGTTAGAATAAAACACGCACATTAGCTTCCCCTTAAGCTTTACTCTGGATAGGTCTGAACAGGGTGAGTTACGCGTAAGACCTGAGGTGGCAGTAGCGAGCAAAGAAAGGACAACTTTGATTTTTGTCCCTTTAACCCCTTAACCCCCACCTGAACTGAGCACATATTCTCCAGTTTGGCTTTACCCAAATCTAAAAACTTCTCAATGCCTATAGAGTTCAGTTACCATGGAGATCGGCCACCTTTGCAGCTGTTAGCATAGCCTACATTTCCATTGGCTAACATTAGCTAAAAAAAAAAGCATAAAAAGTGGAGAAAAAAGCTGTGGAACAACTCCATTAACTGCTGGTAAAAACATCTAACTCACTGTGGTGTCCAAGTGTTTTAATGTGAACAATAACTCCAGTGTTTTAACTTTTAAAATCTCCATTAGTTTATTAATGCTGCTAATCCCATAATGCTTAGCGATATGTGTGACGCTTAATAACTGATCCTAACGTTTTTGTCACATTGTCACCGCGTTTCTATCACATTTTTGAAGCGTTCATTTGTCATGTTTCTCTCTCTTTTTTATTGTTGTGTTTTCGTAGGTTTTTTTGGGGTTTTTTTGTTGCTTTTTCATCGCTTTTTCTCCAGTGTTAAATTTGTCGACTAAAATATTTAGTCTTAATTTTAGTCAAAGTGATATTTTTGACGACTAAAATTGGACTAAAACTAAATTAAAAGTTTCTCTTGAGACTAAAATCATCCAAACTTCTATTGACCGTCTGAAAGAGCCTCATATAATGTAAATCCTCTGCCAAAGGAGCAGCTCTGAGCTTTGTTCATGTGGAGCAGCTCCATGAAGCAGAGGAACAAGATGAAATATGATTATAATTAATATTATAAATATAAGTCGACTAAATTAGTCTTAATTTTAGTCGACTAAAACTAGAAAATTGAAAAGTTTTTTTTGACTATATCTTGACTAAAATTAAATTACATTTTAGTCAAAAGCCTAAGACTAAAACTAAAATAAAATATGTCGTCAAAATTAACAATGTTTTTCTCATTGCTTTTTTGTCATGTTTTCATTGCATTCGGCCCAATTTTTGTCACGTTTATGTCACTTTTTAGTCGCTCCGTTGTGGCTTTTCATCTTCGTTTTCATCTCTATTTTGACATTTTTTTTCAAAAAGCTTTAAGATTTGAGTAAAGTTAAAGGGACTTTACAGAGTTTAAAAATGTTAAAATTCTGTATTCCCCCCCCCCTACATGTTCCAGCCATGTCCTAATGTGTAGAATGAGCTCAGACCTGTTCACCACAACTGCCTCTAAAATCCTGCACTGTCACACGAGCTTAATATAGAAGGTGCAGTTACACGTATGACCTGAGGTGGCAGTAGTGAGTGTAAAATGGCTAACTTGCATCTAGCCCCTTTAAAGGCACACTGCGTAACATTTTGGGCTGTTGCCATCAGTGCAAAACATGTTCCAAATGACCAGCTCGAAACTGAACATACTTACTGTAGTGGGTGATCAAAGAATGGATTTGGATGAGAACATAACCTGTTTAAATCTCTAATTCAGCTGCCTTTAGTCAACGTCTCCATGGCAACGAGCTGGAGACGCACCCTCTCCCGGTACAGGTAGTGAAATAAACGCTTGTATTTAATTTTTATTAACTGGGTAAAATTTTACGCAGTGTGGCTTTAATGATTAGTAATAAAAATGTCTGTTATGTGTTTTTTTATATTTAAATTTGACAAATTGAATGGGGTATGTGATTATTACATTATTATTATTATGCACAGCTTCTCTGTTTTCTGTCCCATAGCAGTATGTAAATTGTAAATAAGAATTAGGTCTTTATGTTTTGCCTGATAAAATAAAGGAAATAAGATAAAATAACACAAACCATTAACTTCCACCTGAACAGAGAACATTTTCTCCAGTTTGGCTTTACCCCAATCCAAAAGCTTCAGGAAAAATGGAGTGAAAATATCAACAAAACTGCGATGAAAACAAGGATGAAAATGTGACAAAAAGGCGACAAAAAAATGTTTAAAAAAAAGTAACAAACATTTGAAAAAAAGTGGGGAAAAATGACACACAAAAAAAAAAAAAAAGTGACACAATTTTGACCAAAAAGTGACGAAAAATGTAGAAAAACGTAGCGAAAAAGTGATAAAAATGTGACAAACAGCGATGAATATGAGATGAAAATGTGATGAGTTTTGTAAGTCATTCAAATGAGGTGTTACACTGGCCTACAGGATTTGGGTAAAGCTGGATAAAATGTTCTCGGTTCAGGCGGGTGTCAAGAGGTTTAAAGGTACACTGCGTAACATTTTGGACTATATTGTTGCTGCAAAACAAAACATGCTTCTAATGACACAGATAATGCTGTTACTGCAGCGTGTAATAAAAGAATGGACTTGGATGAGAAACTAACCTGTTTAAATCTCAAATTCTATTGCCTTTCGTCACATCTCCATGGAAACGAGCTGGAGACGTACCCTCTCCCAGTAAAGTTTACACATATATCTTAGGAGGGGTGAGCCTCATAAATGTTTGTTTGTACATTTATGAGGTATTTTTCCAATTTTGAGAATATCTGTCATAAAATAATTGCTTGTATTTGAATTGTGTTTATTGGGTAAAATTCTACGCAGTGTGGCTTTAAACAACCTTTTAAGAATTCAAATCTGATTGGTCAAATGAAACCACGTGATTACTGAATGTCGCCATTAACAACACACACTATGGCGTCCCACATGTCCCATCGTGAGCATCCTCCTCGCCCTCCTCACTCTCAAATGTGTGCCGTGTTTTCTCCCCTGTCTCTTACTGTGGCTCGGATCTCAAGGATCTCATGTCCACGTCTCCTTTCCGCTTTCGGGGCAGCTCCACGGACCCAGCCGCCCCGGAAGAACCTCCATGGCTCGGGCCCCCCGCCTCTGGGTTTTCGCCGCCTGCCTCTGGAACACAAGAGGGAAGAAATCTCAATCTCAATGACACTGGAAACATTCACAAACTAAAGCCACACTGTGTGAGAGTTCACCAAATAAATATAATAATACACAAGCTTCATTTCCCCCTCTGGAGCTCTCTGCACAACAGTAGTAAAAAGTGACTGTAGTGATCCGCTCAGGGGCGGACTGGCCATGTGTCCATTCTGGAAGAGCACAGAAGGGCCACCGGCTCTAGGGCCACCGGTCTGGCCCCTCACTTTACCTTACCCTTACCCCCGGGCGAAACCGAGCTTTACCCAAATCTAAAAGCTTAACCTCTTAACCCCCGCCTGAACAGAAAGGATCTTTTTCCTCACGTCATCAGATTTTTTTCCCATCATTTTTTTGTTGGGTATTCAACTCATTTTTTGTAACTTTTTTGTCATTTTTTCGTCATTTTTTAATCCGATTTTTGTCACATTTTTTGGTAAATTTTCGGTCATTTTTTCGTCCATTTTTTATCAAATTTTTGTCACGTTTTTGTAAGTTTTGTCACGTTTTTATGTATTTTTTTTGTTTCTTGTGACATTTTTGCCACTTTTTCATCCACTTTTTTATCGATTTTTCGTCACTTTTTCGTCAATGTTTTCTCACCTTTTTGTCCCATTTCCATCATTGTTTTCGTCTCAGTTTTGTTGCTATTTTCACAGCTTTTTTTCCAGCCGCTTTTGGACTGGGGTTAAAGCCAAACTGGAGAAAATGTGCTCGGTTCAGGCGGGAGTTAAGGGGTTAAAAGAAAAGCATCCAAAAACAAAAATGTGCTGGATAAGCAACAAAAAAGTGACAAAAACACAACAAAATGTGACGAAAACGTGACGACAAAGCGACGAAAAAAGCGATGAAAAAACAACAATAAAAACACGGCAGAAAGCCACAAAAAAGTAACGAAAAAGCAACAAAAACATGACAAAAAGCTACCATCACTTTTCTAGATTTTAGCTTTCAAATGAGACGTTACAGTGTTGCTCTCCAGTCAAGAAGCTTTTAGATTTGGGCAAAGCCGAACAGGAGAAAAGGCTCTCGGTTAAGGCGGGGGGTAAGAGGTTAACATGTGTATTTGTGGAAGTGTCGCATTTACGCTAATTTGGGCCAGGCTGGCCAGAGTCCGGGGCAGTTTTTCAGTCCCAGTCCGCCCCTGGATCGGCTTGTGCGATGTCATTTCTCCGCTCGTTCCTCTCCTCCCCCCGGGCGGCTCAGAGGCACGTGAGAGTAATGAAGTGTGTGCTCTTTTCTTACACAATGCTTATACAAGGCTGTAACAGTGACCTATTTCTGGTGCATGCCTCCAATACTGAAGGTAGTGGACAAAAAGCGGCAGTTTTGGGCTTTCATGGGGCCCTAGGTGTTATTTGACTCGGGGGCCCTCACAACACTTCAATCAGGCTGAACTCTAGATACGATACGATATACTTTATTAATCCCGAAAGAAATTCAGTTCATCAGCTGCACAATCAAGTCACACATACAAACATCAGATTTAAATGTCAATGTCAATGTCAACTTTATTTATATAGCACGTTTACAACAACACTAGGTGCCCAAAGTGCTTCACATACAGGTACACAATATAAAATAACAGTACAAAACAGCAAGAGAAGCACACACAATAGAGTTATAATACAGCTCAGCTTGAATTGAACACCAACGCAAACAGATGTGTATAAGGGCAGTCTTAAAGGTTTATATGGTTGGAGCAGCTCTGACATTTAGGCGGAGACTGTTCCAGAGTTTGGGAGCAGCCACACTAAACGCTCGATCTCCTCGCGTCTTTAAACGGGATCTGGGCACGTTCAAAGACAGCTGGTTTGCAGACCTTACTGATCTGACTGGGGCATAAACAGACAAAAGCTCAGAGAGATACTCAGGAGCAGATCCATGAAGACATTTAAACACAAGCATCAAGATCTTACAGTCAATTCTATAGCTGACAGGCAGCCAATGGAGGGAGGCCAGTACAGAGGTGATATGTTCCCGCCCCCTCGTCCCTATCAGTAAGCCTGCAGCAGCGTTCTGGACTTGTTGTAGGCGGTTGAGTGAGGATGTGTCCAGCCCACAAGAGAGCGAGTTACAATAATCGAGACGCGACGATATAAACATATGAATAACTCGCTCAAAATCGCTGTGCGGAAGATAAGCTTTCACTTTACTTAGAATTCTAAGCTGGAAGAAGCTGGCTTTTATCACAGAATTAATTTGTTTGTCAAATTTGAAGGTGTTGTCAAAAATTACCCCAAGGTTTCTGGCAGAGGCTCGAAGATGAGAAGCCAGAGAGCCAAGAGCGTCATGCGGGTCATTTGCAGATTTGCTGTTGTTAAAAACAATAACGTCTTTTTCTCATTAAGACTTAGGAAGTTCTGTGCTAGATTTAAAATAACTAGAACAGTGCAGAGAATAAATATAATAATAATTTAGAAGTATAAAAATATAGATGTTTAGTCGATTGATTTGTGTAAAATGGCCAATGTTCATTTGCACCAACAAGTCCACACTGCACCGTTTCTCTGGGCGGCCTGAAAACGGCTTTGTTTTCGTGTAGTGACTGATTTTATGCAGACTTCTCCAGTCACATGTTTTCACATAGGAGAAAAGGGGCGGGCACAATTCATGGCGGCGCCCACGCGAGCCCCGGGAATAAGGTAAATACGGAGTTTAAAAATGTTTTAAATTATGTATTTTCCTCCCTCTACATGTTCCAGCCATGTTCTAAGGTGTGGAATGAGCCCAGACCTGTCACTCAGAAAGTTGTTACTTCGGGTCCGAATTGTCGTCATGCACGAGCTTAATATAGAAGGTGCAGTTACACGTATGACCTGAGGTGGCAGTAGTGAGTATAAAAATGACCAACTTGCATCTAGCCCCTTCAAGAATTTAAAAGGGCATCCCTAAAAATAATCTAAAAGTATATGTACCTCAAATACTTGCTAACTGCTTTGTCTAGCTCAACATTTTAAACAGAAACTCCTTGCTTATTTCATCATCCTATATATTTGTTTCAGATCTTTGCTCATCTCTCAGTGTGTTACTCGCTGTTAATGTACAGATAAAAGGTTAGATGGGTCTTTTGATCAAAATACTTCTTAATGTTTAATTACTGGCTCCGGTATTAAAAAATTGGCATTTTTGTATCAGTCTGCCCATCCCTAAAAGCATTATTTTCTGATCTAAGCTTGATAAGACACTCTCTAAACAAGTAGCTAAAAGAATATTGACATGTCCCTCTGATATTTCTGTGTGGGTTTGGCAGCTGAGACCTATTAGATCCATAGACCGGGTAACCCTGGTGCAGTGGGGTCAACACGAAGGGCGCATACGCATACGTCTTTCCCGAGGACTTCAGCGCTGTGATAGTACAATACAGAAGGCACGTCAACAGCACTTATCGCTGCCTTGGCTCAAAGCCGCACTCAAAGGCTGCTGCAGAGGAGGGAGGTACAGCGGGGGCGACATCGTGGGCTCTCAGGTCGTGGGGAAGAACAGATCCCGTGCAGGGGAGACGACGGCTCATGTATGAACCAATTAAGTCTGAAATCCCACAGAGAACAGTATGTCCTGGTTATTTATGCTTCACTGCAGGTCTGTACATCCACGGACTATACATATTTAACGACCATTCTTTTTAAAGAGTCAAACCTCATCAAATCAAGTAAGCTGTTTGACATTGGGACAAAGGTATTATTTATAATCATTGTATACCAGTGTTAATTTTTTGTCGACTAAAATATCTAGTCTTAATTTTAGTCAAAGTGATATTTTTGAAGACTATAATTGGACTAAAACTAAACTTAAAGTTTTTCATGAGACTAAAACTATGAGTAAAATGTCCAGATATTTTAGTCGACTAAAATAAGACTAAATAAAAATGAAAAGGAGAGACTAAAACCATCCAAACTAATATTGACCGTCTGTAAGAGCCTCAGATCATTCGTGCCTCACAGCTCAAAGGTCCCGGGTTCGATTCCCACCTGGACGGGGCCTTTCTGTGTGGAGTTTGCATGTTCTCCCCGTGTCTGCGTAGGTTAGTGGTAGGTTATAAAAAACATGTGCAATAGGTTACTCCTCCAGCCAGGTGTTTCTGACCACCAGCCTGGCCCCACATCATGGAGATGGGTCCCGAGCGCCGGCCCATGCCGGCTGTGAGAAATTCCCATCATCCAAGGAGTCCCTGAACATCCACCAAGATGGTGGATAAATCAAGCACACCTTCCCAGTTCACTCCGCCCTCCACCACCTGCTGATGATCAGCAATCATCCACCTATATATGACCCTGCACTCCATTGTTCTGTCATTTCACTGCCTTCATGCTGAGCATGCGTCCTGTAAGTTCATGTTCATTTTGTTAACCATATGTTTGTTTATCCATGTCTCAACTAGTTTTACTATGTTTTGACCAGACCTTATATCTGTTGCTTTGTTAACTCATATTGGACTTAATGTGATTTCTAATTGTTCCATCTCCTCTGTTTCAGAGATAAAACCATGTCTCATGCCCTAAAGGCAAAAAGAAATCAAAAGAAACTACGCTTCTTGCTCTGAAGGCAAAAAGAAACGTAAACGAACAAAGACTGGAAAAATAAACTCACTAAAAACTGATCCTTTGCATCCCGCCTGTCTGTCCATCTATGGGTTTTACATTTACCAGAGTCACAAAATTTACACCGGCAGCTCACTGCTCCTACAGGTCGCCCCATGCGACACTGAGGATGGGTCAAATGCAGAGAACTAATTTCTCTACAGAGATGAATACAGTATAGATTATTATTATTACAGGCTACTATAGAATCGTAGTGAGGCTAAATCGTCGACTGGACTGGGTTTGTTAAGTTGATGTTTCGCTTCTCTTCACAGAAGCTTCTTCTTAGCTCTTGTGGTCAGAACTGTACCAGACACGGTACCAGAGCCAGAGCAGTTTAATAAGACTCAGGTTCCTCTAGGAGGAGGGAACCAAAACGGTCTGTTGTTTCACAAAATAGCATCCTTTACTCCCCTCTTATACAATCTCGTGCAAGTACTGTATTTCAACTTTATACTTTAAAGTGTAGTTAGTGGTTTTCAGATGGAGATACACACTGTGGACCAGTGCTGTCTTTCCTGCAATGCTGGGCCATTCTTTTAACCTCTTAACCCCGGCCTGAACAGAGCACATTTTCCAGTCCAGCTTTACCCAAATCTAAAAGCTTCTTGAAAAAAAGTGTCAAAATAGCAACAACAAGAAGGAAACAAGGATGAAAACGCTACAAAAAAGTATTTAAAAAAAGAAAAGGTAAAAAACAAAACGTGACAACAATAGGCTCTCCTCCAAACCACCTTGCCGACTCATGCTCGAAATATTTGAATTTTTCAAAAAGTCTTTGGAATTTCTGAATGGTATTTTTACTTCCAGCACCGGGCGGAGCCTCCACTGTCGAGCTCTGTCGGTCGTTCTCAAATTGCAAGAACCACTTTCAGCCGGGAAACACATATAAAAATATTACTTTCCTTTAAAAAGGATTATAAAACATGTGACCAATAAGCTATTTCAGGCTGAACCAAAGTGCTTTTCATAAGTGCAGTGCTAAAAACTATTTCAACACAAGCAGAAAAATAGAAAAAGATTATACATATTATGTGCATTTAGCAACCAAAAGCAGAGATAAACAGTCAGTCCATGATTTGAAAAGAAACCATTTTCTGTGTAGTGTATATGAAGCTAGTGCATATCTGTATGAAAACATCTACAAATCCGGAAACAATATTTTATGATTATAGATGTACGTGGTGTTCCCAGATGTGCGATGTGGTTTTATATGGACAGGAAGCACGGTGCACAGGCTCCCCCTGCTGCCCACCAGAGGTACCGCTGCTCCACTGATCCACTAACCCACTTTTCCCACCAAAGGAACTGACGAGGAGCTGGAATTTAGAAAATACACGGAAACCAGCACGTGACTATGGAGGACCGTGGCTGCCAAAACTATAAATATATACATAAATAAATAAATAAATAAATAAATTTTAAAAAGATAAAATTTGCAAAGAAATGCGTGCAATTATGAGAATAAGTGCATTTATTTCTGTATTTATTTATTTATATATTTATTTATTTCTGTATTTCTGTATTTATATATTTATTTATTTATTTTTATATTTATTTATACATTTATTTCTGTATTTCTCTATTTATTTCTCTATTTCTGTATTTATTTTTGTATTTATTTATTTATTTATATATTTATTTATTTCTCTATTTATTTATTTATTTCTCTATTTATTTATTTATTTTTGTATGTATTTATTTATTTCTCTATTTATTTATTTATTTCTCTATTTATTTTTTTATTTATGCATTTATTTATTTATTTCTGTATTTATTTATTTATTTCTCTATTTATTTATTTATTTCTCTATTTATTTATTTATTTCTCTATTTATTTATTTATTTCTGTATTTATTTCTGTATTTATTTCTGTATTTATTTCTGTATTTCTCTTAATGAGATGCAAATCATGGGGTGGGTCGGGATGCCTCTGCTGTCAGCTCATTGGTCAATCTTTTTCCTTGCTCCAGAGCTTGTCCAGCATAGACGGCCATGTTGAGATCACTGTGTTCTCGCTATAGCCATGTCAGAACGAAAAAAAAAAAAAAGCATTCTTCCATATGCAGCAATTGCATTGTGTGTGTGTTTTTTAAACAAATAGGCTAAGTAAATTATCCTTTGCTCTGGGTCGCTGAACAGCCTCCATTTTGGAGTGGTGAACGGTTGCATGTTGGACCTCAAGCATATCTAGTTGGGGACTGCTGTGCTATGTTCTAATGAGCTGAGAAGACTGGCAGACAGGAGAATCTGTAGTGTTGACTATATTATTTTCCGTTTGGATCAGTTACGTAAAGTCCCGTCGCCAGACGTCAGTCTTAAGGCGGCATTAGTACTACTATAAAGAACATATTTTTCGGTATTCGCGTAGCCCTGGCGCACACTGATCATTACATTAAACATAATCAACAGCAAATATGACCAGACCAACTACAGCTGTAACATCAGTCCTCGTGGCGTAAACGTCAGTAGGCCTACATGCGTTTCTCCGAGCTGAGCCTCCTCATCAACACATCCTTCTACTCAAACTTGAACTTATGAGTGAGGTCCTTTTCAAAAGCAGCTGAATGAGCTGGGCCTTGCGTCTGTGCAGAATACTGCGCCGATGCAACGAAAACACGTTTCCGAGCGTGGAAAACGACCGGACTCTGGGGCTGTAGAACGAGCGCCTGCACCCCCACACTCCCCTCCACACTCCCCTCCACACTCCCCCCACACACACCCCCACACTCGCGCCACCGTTTGTACCATGAATATGGCTCGGTCAGTGCTGTGGCCGCGTCCACTTTTCAGTCTCTCTCAGCCTTCACTGAAAGCTCCAGTGTCTGAGTGTAAAACGCACACTTCGAACGCGGGGACTTTTCGGCGGACTTCAGCGCTTTGTAGTAAAACACACACGAGCACCTGTCACTGCCTTTGCCTCTCACGAGCATCGTGGACTCTCGGGGCGGAGGATGATCGTTGATGCCCCTCTATCATATCACCTATATTTTATTTTGTGCCCAGACAACACGGGAGCCGTGCGCAATTGCGCACGAGCGCAGCTTGGAAGGAACCGTGCCAGAGAAAGGGAGAGAGGGATGAAATGCCGCCTCCGTGCTAGAGGAGGAAATAGTTAGGCTACTTGTTGTGGAGTTTGGGCTGGTCTAATCGGGCAGAAAGCGCGAAAGTAACACTGTGCAATTGAGTGATCTTTGCCCAATTTGTAGTGGTTTGTTGTGGGCACACGCATCTTGACAGCATGGCGCTTCTCAGCGCACGCCTGTAATGTACATGTACGCATTTTGCGCGAGAGCTCGTCGCGTGCGGTGTATTAAACCGATTGAAAGCGCAAAGTAACACTTCGCACATGAGTGATACGTATCTTGGCCCGGTTTGTCGTGGTTATCCGGCCATCCTGCATGTTTTCTAGTGGTTATACCCGTCGCTATGGGCTGGCCATACGGGGCCATGCCCGCCCCCCCGACACAGATGTGGTGTAGTAGACTACGTGATACGCAGACATACGCCGTATAACCACGAGAAGGCCTGCAGAACTGCTGTACAACCACTACAAATTGGGCAAAGATCACTCATTTGCACAGTGTTACTTTCGCGCTTTCTGCCCGATTAGACCAGCCCAAACTCCACAAGTAACCTAACTATTTCCTCCTCACGGAGAGAGAGGACCGGCGGCATTTAATGCATGTAGGCCTACTGACGTTTCCGCCACGAGGACTGATGTTACAGCTGTAGTTGGTCTGGTCATATTTGCTGTTGATTATGTTTAATGTAATGATCAGTGTGCGCCAGGGCTACGCGAATACCGAAAAATATGTTCTTTATAGTAGTACTAATGCCGCCTTAAGACTGACGTCTGGCGACGGGACTTTACGTAACTGATCCAAACGGAAAATAATATAGTCAACACTACAGATTCTCCTGTCCGCCAGTCTTCTCAGCTCATTAGAACATAGCACAGCAGTCCCCAACTAGATATGCTTGAGGTCCAACATGCAACCGTTCACCACTCCAAAATGGAGGCTGTTCAGCGACCCAGAGCAAAGGATAATTTACTTATTTGTTTAAAAAACACACACACAATGCAATTGCTGCATATGGAAGAATGCTTTTTTTTTTTTTTTCGTTCTGACATGGCTATAGCGAGAACACAGTGATCTCAACATGGCCGTCTATGCTGGACAAGCTCTGGAGCAAGGAAAAAGATTGACCAATGAGCTTACAGCAGAGGCATCCCGACCCACCCCATGATTTGCATCTCATTAAGAGAAATACAGAAATAAATACAGAAATAAATACAGAAATAAATAAATAAATACAGAAATAAATAAATAAATAGAGAAATAAATAAATAAATAGAGAAATAAATAAATAAATACAGAAATAAATAAATAAATGCATAAATAAAAAAATAAATAGAGAAATAAATAAATAAATAGAGAAATAAATAAATACATAAATAAATAGAGAAATAAATAAATAAATAGAGAAATAAATAAATATATAAATAAATAAATAAATACAAAAATAAATACAGAAATAGAGAAATAAATAGAGAAATACAGAAATAAATGTATAAATAAATACAAAAATAAATAAATATGTAAATAAATAAATAAATACAGAAATAAATAAATATATAAATAAATAAATACAGAAATAAATGCACTTATTCTCATAATTGCACGCATTTCTTTGCAAATGTTATCTTTTTTAAATTTATTTATTTATTTATTTATTTATTTATGTATATATTTATAGTTTTGGCAGCCACGGTCCTCCATACGTGACAACTCCTTGGACATCATTTTAATCTAGGCTAGGACATTATTAGCAGTGAGGCATTATGAGTAAATACAATTTTACCGTTATTGTTCCACGTGGCTTGACGTAAAAACGCAACAAGCAAGAACATATTTGTAGACGGCATTATATTTGTTATTATTTTTTTGCGATTTTATTTTATTTTGTTTACTCATTTGCTGTTTTACCGAACACATAAATAAACCGTAAATAAATAAATAAATACATAAAAATATAAATATAAATGCAAGGAAAATCGTCGCCATAGTTACCGTCCGTTTTTTTGTTTTTTTTTGCTTCGTGCACGTTTCACCGGTCACGTCACTCACGCGACTCGGGCGGCACCGTATGAATGAATGGAAAGTGCCCGGTGATACCGTGACCGTAAAAGCAAGCTATGTTCCCGTTACGGTGAGGAAATTAACCGGGATTCGTGGGCAGTTCGCGCGGCAGCTGGCGTCCCTCTGTAAAGCTGCCTCGTTCTGAAGCTAACTGCTTTAGCACCGGGCTACTACTAGCTAGCTGTGCAACTGTAGGCTACGCTGGGTTTAACCTCTTAACACCCGCCTTAACCGAGCACATTTTCCCCAGTTCGGCTTTACTCAAATCTTAACGCTTCTTGACTGGATTTCACAGCATATAGGCCAGTGTAACGCCTTTTTCCTGTCGTTGTTGTCGCGTAGCCATCACTTTTTTGACGTATTTTTGACGCTTTATTGACTCGTTTTGAATGTTTTTTATTTATTTTGACGTTTTTTTTTTTTTTTACCACTTTAAAGGTTTTGAGGGGTTTTTTTACGTTTTTTTTTTATTATTATTGACCCTTTTTTGACTATTTTTAAATATTTTTTTTAACCTTTTTTGACGTTATTTATTTTTTACCTTATTTATTTTTTACCTTTTTTTTTATGTTTTTTGACCCTTTAAAAACTTTTGAACCCTTTGTGACCATTTTATGCTATTTTTTAACACTTTTTTTTAAAATCCTTTTTGACACTTTTTATTTGTTTAATAATTTGATGATTTTTTTTCTCACGTTTCTGAAGCTCTTTTGAGGATTTTTGTGGATTTTTCATCGCTATATTGACACTCATGCTTTTGTTTTTGCTGCATTTTCATCCATGTTTTCGTTGCTATTTCGACACTTTTTTTCCCAAGACTTTTTGTAGATTTGGGTAAAGCCAAACTGGGGAAAATGAGCTCGGGTTCAGGTCGGGGGTTAAGAAGTTAATCTCCATCCTCAGACCTGTGTTCTTTAACTGATCACTGTTACAGAGCTTACAATAAAAAATACATTATGTTACAAAGACAAATGTTCTCCCAAAGTTGATGTTGCTAATTGTATTTTGTGTTATTAATAGCTCCACGTTCAGGGGAGCCGTCCAAGTCCCTCTGTGGAAAAGCCAGTGGTGAAAAGCTAAAGTTTTTCAATCCAATCAAGCAATTTGTCAGGCAGTCTGTTCATTCACAACGTTCCCACAATAGTGCAACAGGTGAAAACGGCAGCAGGTAAATAGGATTCGCTCTCTAGTAACCAGATGGTGCCAGCTGTCCGTGGGGTATTTATAAATCACGTTTCATTGACTATTTTTGCCGCGACTCCATTCACAAAAGTCACGGCAAAAGAAAAAAACACGATTGCAGTCACACCTTCTCTTAAACAATTTGATCAAACCCACAGCTCCAGCCTTAGTCGATGGTGAGCTTAGATAGATAGAAAATGCCGTGGTTAAATCTTTTATCCAAATTCTGCTGCACATGTTTTAATTGGCACCCACCTACATCTCAGACCTCATTGTTCCCGCTGAGGTCTGAGAGCCAGCTCCAGTTCCATTGTCCCCAAAACCAGGCTTAAAAGTCGGGTTGACCCGGCAATTTCTGTTGTTGACCCCAAAACTTTGCAACGCTCTTTCGGTTCTCGCATCAGAACGGCGCCCTCTATTGACTTGCTTTAAAAACACGCTTTCATTCATTTATTTTTTGTAGTAGTTCGTTAATTAAGCAAGTTTGACGGTTGCATATACTTGTATTTGTAATTGGTGCTAACACGTCGTACGCTGTGCAGCACTTTGGAGGCTTTGAGTTGATAAAACGTGCTGTACAAATAAAGGTGTGGACCAAAAGTCATGTCCGGATATATTTTGGTACACGATATCTATCCCGATATTTTACCCACACAAAGTGACAGCTGTGAAATGAAACGTTAAGACAAAGCCGAATACGATTTATTGAAAACTCTCTATGAAATGCAAACATAAACACTGTATAACAAGGTGCACATTTACATACAAAAAACAGCTTTTATATATTAAGAGATGACAAAGTAAAGTGCTCAGTTTGAGAATAAGACGCTTGAGATTCCGTGTTTCCTTTTGTTCACTTAATAGCTTGTCTGAATTCGAAATACCGCGATGTGATCCAACTCCGTATCTCATTTAAAAATACATCGATGTGTCTTAAATATCGATATGTCGCCCAGCCCTATTAGATCCCTGTCTGGAGTCGAAGTACTGTCTGACATTAAAAGGTATGGGCCAACAGTTATGTGCCACTGCAATTGCAAGGTATTAGGCGACAACTTTTAAAAAAATCAGGGCCATTAAAGGACTTTTCTCTTTGTGATAAATATTCAGCTGCAGTTTTAAATACAGTTTGTGCTCAAGGAAACAAAAAGTTGCCCCTTGTACCTATAAAATTTCATTTCTTCAGTTGATGGAATGTGAGGAAAAAACAACACGCACATGTTTTAAATATTGTATTAGTGCAGTAAAATTCTACTTATACTTATTACTCCTACATGACACTCAGCCTGATCCTTCCAAGGACTTTAAATGAACTTCCTGCATCTCCCCCAGTCTCACCCACTGTTTTCTAACATCGACCCCCGGCCATTCGTGAAACTTTCCCCACAGAAAGTTGCCGAAACGGGATGAGACTTACCTGCCGGCTTGTCCGTGGAGCCCTCGGCGGACGACATGCCGTGTGGCCGCTGAAAGCTGCGAGGCGGCCGGCCGGCAGCTGCAGTAGTGCCGCGCAGCGATAGATAAATAGGGGGGAGGGAGCGTTACGGAGAGCCCGGCCCGTTGAACAATTGACATTTTTTTTTCTCTCTCCACCATTACTCTCCTCCTCCTCCTCCCCTCCTCGCATGTGTTTTTTTTTTTTTTTTCCTCGTAAAGAGCCAGTGGGAGGGGCCCGGGCCGTGAGCGCGGTGAGAACGGACAGCAGCTCTCCAGCCCCATTGGTTCATTCATGCATCCATGCCGAGAGTTTACAGCCATTTTTTACTGGGTCATCTGCAACTGCCTGTTCGTTTATTCGGAGGCATTTGTCAGCAGTGCCTGGCGTAAAGTCGTGGCATCCGTTTTGGCGAACTGTCATTCATTCGTATTACGCGCAAACCACACATCGTTGCGCCTTTACGCACACACGCGATGAACCAAATGGTGAAACGTGCGTCACTAACTGCACTTTTTCCTCTCGTAGCGCAGCAGTAAAACCCTGAAACATCTCCTGAGTGTTCACAGAGCAGTGCGCTATGTCAGCATGGGCAGGACACCCACGTCCACCGCCCTGGTACCGTACCCATCTCCGTGACCCGAAAAGGCTTCGCGTACGTCATGGATCTGACTTCTACACTCCCGTGTTTTTTCAGTAAAGCGAGTCATACAGGGCGAGAGGTCTCACTCTGTGCGTATGTGGGTGGCAGGGAATCAGTGAGCAAACACCACCTATTGGGGCTAGAGGCACAGCTGGGAACATGTAACAGGTCCCCACCCCCACCCCCTTCTTTAAACGGGGGTCTATTGTGCGCAATTGGTTACAGGGCTTTACCACAGCCACGTGTGAGTTACCTCTTAATAAAGTCTGCACTGCGCACAAAGGATACCTGTGGGTTTGACTTTGACAGGAGGCTAATCTTCCAGAGGTAATCCCAACCGACTGCACTGGTTGAAGGGTTGAAGGGTGGGGCAAATGTAGAGGGCACATTCAACTTCAGGTCGATAAAGCCTTCGAAGAAAAGCCCAGGCCTACAAATAAACATATTTTGGTGGTGAATAAATTAATCACCACAGATAGGACTTAATGTGGGAGTTAAACATGACTCAAGAGACAATCAAACCTGCAGTCACAGTGTGAACATGTAGGCTGTTTACCAATTGTGTTTAAAATCTCTTATTTGTCTATGTCGTTTTGTTTATAATGTCTTTTTACTAACCATTTTATCTTGTCTTTTGTTCATGTCTGTTGTGCTTTCTGTTCTGGAGACAGCAACCTGCCCTGGGACCACAGATGAAAATTAGCCATTGTGGCAACTCTGGCATATTTACATGTGGACTTTGAGGACTCATGTTAATTAATATGCACTGTCCTTATCTTAAATAAATACATAAATAAATGATGAGAAGGGTTTCCTGCTTTGCCTCCCCTGAATAAATGTAACATATTTGATAATACTTTAAATTGGCTCGAAATATAAGCAAACTTACAGGCTTGTATTTCTCATTTACAACAGCCAAGTCTATAGATTTGATGGTGGTCGTGATATTAGTTGTAATTATGCCCATTTGCCCAGCTGTAGTTTGTAGTAACAATACCTTTTGTTGTTGTGGTAATAGTAGTGCTCAGTTGTTTGTGTTACTTCAAGTATTGCATGCACTGTGTATAATGTAATAAGCGTATAATACCCCTGTAATAAAAGCCTTTATGTGAAGAACAAATGACTTTGGGGTTTTTTGGTACTTCAAAGTAGAAGTTACCAAGACTGTATTTGTATAATGTGTAGTACTGCACTCATTAAAGTAAAATGAAGGATAAAAGGCACTATTTACAAAACTTAACCCTAATAAATCCTTTCCTACTCAGCGTTACTTATATTTAGTTACTGAATATTGAATACTTGCCTTGAAATGTATTTTTTAAACACATTCTGTTACTTTGTCCTATCAGAGTACTGCATTCTGAATACTTTTGCAATACTTTCACATTGACTGTCATTATATTTATGTATAAACATGGCGTATAACTACACAAATCAAGACTACGATTGTTGGAATACCTGTAATAAACTAAGAACTCAAAAACTCTCTCGACAAATGGAGCTGCAGATATCAAAAAGATCACAAGTTCTTTCTTAAAAGTGCTAAATGTAATGATATTTGGAAAGTAACTGTACTCTAAATACTCTCGCACGAGCAGAAAGTGGCACGAGCTGTCCCCGTTTCCCTGTAGCGCAGTGGCGCATCACCTCACCCATAAACGATCTCCGTGTCTCACCTACATAGTGAAATTTGAGACCTTTGCACGAGACTTTACGTAAGACGGACGGCTGCACGTGCCAGTGAAAAACGTGTTGACCTATATATTATATAATTTTTTGGGTCACGTGATTTCCTAACCTATTTCGAGCACTTTGTTGTTCTTTTTTTTTTTTTCAGGGAAAGTCTGTGTGACACGCGGGTATTAGACCAACCCGGAAACAGGAAAGTGGTGAAAGGAGAAGCACAATGTGAGCAAAAAAAGAGCTAAAAGTCCGGGTTTAATTATGCCTGAGGATCAAAGGCATCGTAAGGTAATCAGGATGAGCAGCATAGGCTTTGGTTGGATCCCCCAAGTTAACCGAGCGCACTTTACCCAAATCTAAAAGCTTCTTTTTTTTATTTTTTATAATATATTTATTGGATTTGAGTTTACATAAAGCAAAAGAAAAATAACATAACATCTAAAATAACTAAACAAAACAGAAACATTCCGACTCCATTCAAAGACAAGTGGAAAGCTCAAAGTCCACTAACACTGCTATGTGAGTTCACATGATGCCTCTATGACAGGGGTGTCCAAACTTTTTTCATGGGGGGCCGCATATTGAAGCGTACACGGGGTGAAGGGCCGTAGATCAGCAGTTAGTGCCGCAAAACCTTCAACTAGCAGAGGTTTAAATTGTGCCCCATACCTTTATTTAAGCTTAAAACCTTCATGCCAGCTCTGTCTCACGATAAAATGTTAGTTGTTCGGTTAGAATCGTATAGAATTATTACATTTCAAATAAAAATGTCCATCTCTGGTGATGTGTACCGATACAGCAAGAGGCCGCATTTGGCCCCCGGGCCGCACTTTGGACACCCCTGCTCTATGAAGTACAGAAGATATGTCCGTGCCGATGTACAACATAAAAGGGTCCCATATTTTGTAAAAACACATCGTCTCTACGGTGCAATTTGCTGGTTAAATAATCCAAGGACACATATTCAAGTATGGTACGATGCCATTGACGTTTGCTGGGTGCTTTCTCTGTAATCCAGTTGAGAAGGATACATTTCCTTGCACAAAATGTGAGCATCCTGTGAAGTTGCCTCCCCCCAAAAAAAAAAAAATATATAAAAAATAAAAAAAAAATAAGAAAATTAAAAAAAAAACAGATGTTAGGGCAGCTGGGTGGGGGTTTGTTGATGGGGAGCGAACGCCCTCTTCAACTAGCCCGCTCGACACCCTGGCTTTTTAACGCACTACACTATGCAGGGCTTAAATACTTACTACATATTACATAATTCATTGGCATTGATTGATAATATTGATAACCATTCGACTGACAATCGTTCGCCGTTTGTAACTTGCTTTGTACCAAACATTGTACATGTAACGAGACTGTTGTTGTAGTTGTGCTTCGCTTCTCCTCTGCTAAATTCTGTTAATTACTTGAACATTCCCTTAAGTGCTTTGTAATGTGGTCCGTGTTAAAACAGACGCTTTGAAATGTAACAGGTTCCTCGCTAAGGAGGCAAATCCAAGTATGATGTTGCTAAATGTATCATTGTGTCATAATGTGTTAAATCACAAACGAGTACGTTGTGTTCACGTGTGCGCATGCTGTGTTCCAAGGCTCTTGTACTTTGTAATATGTTCTTTTGTACTATTGTTGTGATATCCACTTTTATTGTAATGATTTCGGGGTGGGCGTTTATAAGCTTTTGCTTCGGCCCACTCCTTTTGAGCAGAATTTTAACTGCTCAAATGAACAAATAAACTAAACTAAACTAATACTTCCCATACTTCCCAGTGACAGTGACATCTGTTACACCGAGCAACATGGTCAGTGGATTGCACTCTTTAGTAGAAAGAATGGGGAATATTTTACCAAGTTCACCTTTTATAATATGCCAAAAATGTTGTACTTGTCTGCAGGACCAGTAGCAATGAGTGAGAGCAGCCACTTCGGTTCTACATTTTAGGCATAACGGAGAAAGGTCTGAATTAAATGTATGACGTTGGGAAGGGGAGATGTGAACACGATGTAAGATTTTGAGTTGTAAAGCTTTTGCCCGATTACAGACACTTGAAGAGTTTGCATTTTTCCATGCAAGATCCCAATCATCATCTAAAAGCTTCTTGAGTGGAGTTTCCAGCCTATAGGTCAGAGTAATGCTTAATTTGAAAGCTAAGACCTACAAAAACTGATTTAAGCTGACCTTTTTCCTCGCGTTGTTGACGTCACTTTTTGGACTTTTTTTCTTGCGTTTTTCTCACATTTCCCCCCACTTTTTTGTCATATTTTTGTCACTTTTTTGTTGTTGTTTCCTTTTCATCACATTGTTGTCGCTCTTTTATCACCTTTCCATTGTTTTGGTTTTTTTTGTCACTTTATTGTTGCGTTTTCATCATCATTTTTGTCTCGTTTTTGTTGCTGTTTCGATGCTTTTTCTGTTCAAGAAGCTTTTAGATTTGGGTAAAGCCAAAGGTGGGGGTTCAGAGGTTAAGGGCAGGAATACCTTGATAATAATGCATTTTCACTGATCCTTATTGTTCTTTATTTCCAGAGGCGTGTTGAGTTGCCAAAAAATAGACAAAATATCCGGTCGCCATGGGAGACGTGTCCTTTGTCTAAAACCTGCTAGCCCGGTAGCTAAAACCAGTGTTTCCCAACCAGGGGTACAGGGACCCATTGGGAGCTCGAGGACCTAGCAGGGGGTACTTGGAACTATTTCAGATTGAAAAAAGGGGAAAATGTAACATCATTTTTTTTAGGAAAAGCTTTATTTTTCTGTAAAGTGTGTTGCTTTGGGAGAATTTTCGGTTTATTTTGACTGCAACATTGTCCTTTTTCTTAGAAATACCACTTTTAAGTAATAGGTGTTGTTCACGATTTAGAAAGTGATGATGTCATAATGTCAGATGGAGGGCGGGGCCAATAGTGATAACCCAAGCGTTATCACCATTGTCAAATACTAAAGAAGTATGGAATTCTGAATTTTACAAACCTAATATTCTACTCTAATGTTTGCTTGCTTTTTAAAATTATCCATGGAGTCACTGCACCCCCTCTGAGAAAATGTAAAACTTTATGCACTGATAAAATGACTCGAACGACTCGATCCACTTCTAGAGGAGAATGCAGCGTCCCAAAACGTAAAACTGCCTTCGCTAAATCTGCTTCTCTGTGATCGCAATGGGTCAGTGGAACAAACTGCCACAGAGATTATTGCAAGTACGACATTCAAAAGTTTTGCAAAGTTGACTAAAAAATGGCTTCTAGAAAAAGAAACTTGCTCATAATCTGTAACGTCATGTGGGAGCAACCGTTTCACCTAGAAAAAGGACCAGTAGAAAATGTTCTAATGTTCCAATCTTGTTTAAATTAAATGTATGTTTTTAATTATGTCAAAATGTATAAATCCATGGTCAAGTATTCATCTACATTTAAAATCAGTTTTTTTTTTGTACTGTAACATCAACCTGCCCAGGGACGACAGGTGGAAATTAGCATCTTTGCTATAACCAGGCACAATGCATCTTACCTTGTGGTCAATGTTAAATTGTGCACTGTCCCTGTTTAAATAAAAAACATACCATACCATACCATACCAATACAACTCTGGGAGAAATGCAGTTTTTGTAAGAAATCTCCAAAACCAAAATTGACAAATGTTTTTCCTCATCAGTATTTCATCATAATTGGATTCACAAACCTGATATTATTTTTATGTCTGAAAGTCCTTTCTGTTGGGCAACATCACGGTCGTGTTTTCCCGTATTGTCACCACTTTTTGGCGTTTTTTCTGAGAAAATAATTGGGCATTAATTCATATGTGCTGACAGAGGAAATAATGAACTTTGTGACAGTTTTTGTTTCATGTGGATTCTTCCAGTAATGACTGAGATTTGAGCCAAAAAACAAAGACATAAAAATATGCATTTTGTCAGTTACTGCAGTTACCATATAGTTACCGTCAGTTGCTCCACCTCAATTTTTAACTATAGCTACAGTATAATAGTAATATAAGCTTTCTCTAATTATTCAAAAACTACTTTAACAAATGCTGAATTATGAATATGGTTTCTACTAAATAAAGATACAAAGACATGGAGAGGAGGAAAGTGGTTCAACAGCCCATAAATACATTGGGGGGAAAAACGGAGAATGCTAACATGATGCTTCAGGTTGACTGCAGGTTTTTTTTCGCTTCTACTGAACAATCCGCTGTGAATAAACATCCATATGGACCCGATTTAGACTTGACTTTATTTGTATGTGATAAATAAGTGTATATTTCGCCAGGAAATGGCTAAAAAGATTGAAAAACTGTGTTTCTCTAAAGATTCTATTTTCCCCCTCGACGAGGCCACGCCCCCTTCTATGATGCCGTCTGTATCTACAGGCTCTTTAGAATGTTGTGATGTCACGTGAACGCTATTACTTTCTAAATAAACTGTGACACCCTTGAGGTCGGGGGTACACGGTCGACCACTGAAAGGCTAAAGGGGTGTGAAAGACAAAAAACGCAGGGAACCACTGGCTTAGACCTCGACAAGTATGTTCCAATGGGCATGTGATTCTTATTATGGCAGCCCACATTCCAGTTTCAAATGGGAAAGCTTCTGGACATGTTTATAATGTGCACACACAGAGAAATCGTACCAAAATATTTAATTATTCCATCAATAAACAGGCTAACATTCACAAAAAATGGGCTAAGGTGAGCTGTATCTACTGCATGTTTGTCAGTACACATAAGGTTTGGTATCTCGGCCTCTGAATCATGTTCAATATTTTACTTTTAGGTCTGGTTTGAATCATTTCCAACCAAAACAATCTTCTTTGGTCGTCCTAACCCACAGGCCGACCGCAATTTATTCAGTGTCTGAAATTTTCCAAATAGTTCACATTTTTGTCATAATTCCGCTCACATGTGGTGTTGAGTTTCTGCTTTGAAGCACAAGGAACTCGGGTGTCGGGCCAAAGCTTGTAATTTAGTTTGAATAAGATAATAAAGAATAGAGGTAATAAACCAATGCAGATTAAAAATACTTAAGTTATCCTTCATTTAGGCCAGGGATAGGCAACGTCCGGCCCGAGGGCCAAATCCGGCCCTCCAGCACAGAGCCTCTGGCCCCTCATTTGGATCATTTTGAGAAGAATCAAACCTTAATCAAGCACATTTTCTCCAGTTCGGCTTTACACGAATCTAAAAACGTGTCGACTGGAGTTTACAGCCTATAGGCCAGAGTAACAAGGCCTCATTTGAAAGCTAAGACCTACAAAAACAGATTTTTTTGTCATGTTGTCGCCTCTTTTTTGCCTTGTTTTTGTAGGTTTTTTTCTTGCTTTTTTTCCTTGCTTTATGATGCTTTTTTTTGTCACGTTTTTGTCACTAGTTAATCATGTTTTTGTCTCTGTTTTATTGTGTTATTGTTGCTTTTCCGGCTCGTTTTTGTGGCTCCGTTTTTGCCTTTTCAACACTTTTTAATTGCGTTTTTGTCGCTCTTTTGCTGCTATTTTGCAGTTGTATTTCCATCCTCATTGTCATCACTGCTTTGACGCTTTGTTCAAGAACCTTTTAGATTTGGGTAAAGCCAAAAGCCAAAGAAAATGTGCCTCGGTTCAGGTGGGGGTAAAGAGGTTTTTAACATACTCTAAAAAGGTGAAAAATACTGGCATTTTTTTTTACAATTTCCTGGCAAAACACCTGATGTACAAAGCTGGAATACTTCACTTTGGCGTTTTTGATGATGCTGAGAATCTTCCCTCCGGTCAAACTTACCAACCCTTTATTTAGTAACTCGACTGGTTCCGCGGCCCTGTGTGTCCTGCGGCTGTTGCTTTTCTCTCAAATGGTTCTTTTGTTTTTAGCTAACGTTTGTACAGACAATCTGGACTTGTTTCCCCTAAAATGGCAGAGTTTGATCGAGACTCTAATACTGACATTATTACGATATTTGTGCATCAAACTGCTTCATTTGAGTTACTGGGAGACATAATAGGATATACTAGTTTAATTTTACAGGCACACTGCGTAACATTTTGGATTATTTGTGATAGTGAAACAAAACAGACTATTTACCGGGTAGACACGTGTATGTAGAAGTAAATTTACTGGGGTAAGAGTTTGGGAAACGTTGGAAAAATTGAGGAAATAATGTAAAAAATTTGGGGCAGATTGGGGTAAAAAATGGGAAATGTAACGTGAGAGAATGAAGATATTTAAGGGGGGGGGGGGAATTCAAGGAAGAAGAAAATATGAAAAAATTGGTGGTACGATTTTTTGTTTGTTTTGTTTTTTATTAATAACCGCTCACTTAGATTAAGCATTGGAGAAAAAAAACAAATAAATGAATAAAATAAATAAATAAAACTGTTCGGCATCGGCACCGAAGCCCGAGCCCAGTAAATTTACTTCTACATATACATGTTTGAAAACTAGGCCTTTCAGGTGTTATTGTTGATGATTTTTTTCTTTTTTTTAAATTATTATTATTATCTTTCAATCTGTCTATAATTTATAATTTCAGTTTTCTGTGTTTTGTCTGGGTTTTGAGACGTGTGGCATGGGGGTGGGGGGTGGGGGGCGAACAGGGTGGAGGGAACGGGGGAAAAAGGGGGAGGGGAAAGCAAAAACATGTGTGTAAACCATATGACTTGCAACATAAATATTTCTTCCTGACATGAGCACAAAAAACAATGAAAAAACAAACAAACAGGTAGACACAGAAAGTACTGTTTTTGCAGAGGGTGTTCAAAGAATGGATTTGGAACTAACCTATTGAGGAACTAACCTGTTTAACTCTTTTATGTGACTGCCTTTATCAACATCTCTGTGGAGTTGAGCTGGAGACGTCTCGCTCCAACGTGTTAGGTATTTCAGTGATAAAAAATATCTCTCATACAGTAAATGCTTTTCCATCATTTTCCCATTATCTGATGGAAAATATGTCAAGGACTTTTTATGTGTTGTCTCTTTCTCTGTTTGTCTTATCTTTGTCTCGTTTTAGTCTTGAGACATCATTCTGTGAAATGTATTGTGCTTTTTGTAAATGTAATTTAATTTTAGTCAAAAAAAACTTTTCAGTTTTAGTTTAGTTTTAGTCGACTAAAATTGCATGTCAATTTAGTCGCTAAAAGATTAATTTAGTCGACTTATATTTATAATATTCATTATAATCATATTTAATCTTGTTCCTCTATTTTTGCAGATATGTAAACAATATTTTTCTCGAAATCTTCTAAAGCCTTTAAAACATTTCACATACTTATAATTTCACGCCATAAACGTTTCCTATGCGCGTTTGTAAAGAAGAGAAGCTCCCTCTAGTGGCTGAAATGGCTTATTGCAACAAATTGCTTCTCATTTTTCTCCAGTTATTTGACTGGGGTTTCTAAACTGAGCTGAGGGTCCAGGATTCTTTCAACCTGCAGGTGTTGTCTTAGTAAATTATACAAAAAAATGAACTAAAATAAGTCAAGTTAAACCGTAAAATAAGTTTTGGGAACCCGGACATACAAATGATAAGTGCCACTGTCATTGAAACAAACCCACACAGCCTCATTTAAGACTTTATTATTTTAAGGTCAACATAAAACTAATGTGAATGAATATATTAACAGCTTTTCTCATTCACTTGAGATGTTCTTGAGCTTCTACAGCAGTATATATACACTTCATTACAGAAAACCCAAAGACCACTCAGGTCCAGTTAGTCCTTCATCGACGGCGTTAAGTTCCAGTTTCTTTTTTTTAAAGAGTAAGTATTACATGTTTTATTATATGACAGCAGTGACTGGCAGCTGACCCTCTGTGGAGCTTCATTGTTGCAGTTAAACTACGCAAAACTACTGAATCACAAATAAAACTATCACATGTGTTTGAACTGGTTTGAGGGAATTATGTGAAAACAAATCCTAAAGCATTTGAAACAGTGAGATTATATGAATTATGTTTCATTCAGTGTAGAAAATAAAAGACTTCTCCTGATATTAGTTTTACTTTTAGCCCAAAAAGTTGAAACCATGATCCCAACGACTGAGCAAACAGGTCACTGATGTATCCGGCATGTTTGTACTTTGATAAATGTATGAAGTACTAATATTCCCTGAGAAAAGCAGTCCCATGGAATAGTTATACTTTTTTTTTTAACAAAACAACCCGACCAGAGACGGGTTTTACTCACACTTGAGCCACTTTTTCAGGTAATTGTACTTCTTAGCTACAACTGCTGTTTTTTCCACTACTACTGAACAATCTGCTGTGAGAAAATATCCATATGGGCCCGATTTACACTTGACTTTATTTATGTTTGATAAATAAGTTCATATTCCACCAGAAAATGGCTAAAAAGAGTGCAAAAATCGAAGCCACGCCCCCTTCTATGACGAGATGCCCTCTGACCCTTTAACTGCTGACATCAGCTGGAGGCAGGAAGTGATTAAGAGAAATAAGATTAAACTAAAACTAGTGATTATACATGCAACAATATGCGACAATAAAATATTACGCTAATAAAAATATGTTTATTTTATCTACATGATCTGGCGACCCCCCAAATTTGTCTCGTGACCCCCTTGGGGGCCCCGAGCCCCAAGTTGAGAACCACTCGTCATTGAAGGGGGCGGGGCTTTGCCGAGGGGGAAAATAGAATCTTTAGAGAAACACAATTTTTCACTCTTTTAGCCATTTTCTGGTGGAATATGAACTTATTTATCACATAAATAAAGTCAAGTGTAAGTTGGGCCCACATGGATATTTTGTCGCAACAGATTGTTCAGTAGAAGTGAAAAAACGTCAGTTGTAGCAAGCGCTAGCTAACCGTTAGCATTAGCCCGATGCTAACATGTAGCATCAAGTTAGTATTCTCCATTATTTATGTATTTATGGGCTGTTGAACCTCTTTGCTCCTCTCCATGTCTTTGTATCTTTATTTAGTAGAAAACTATATTCATAATTCAGCATATTTGAATATTTAGAGAAAGTTTAGATTTTTCTCCAAATTGCTTTCCCCCTAACTGTTGAGCTGTTGTCATAACGATAAACAAATGATTAACTGTTGTTGGAAACATCAGATAAACCTTGTTTTATCGTCTCAAATGTCATTCCTCTTGTTCTTGCGCCTTAAGCCACAACAGAACCACATTTATTTGTTGTAGTTTTACACTTATAATCGCTAGTTTTAGTTTAATTTGATTTCTCTCGATCACCTTCTGCCTCCAGATGATGTCACTGATGATGTCAGCAGTTAAAGGCATTGACTGTAGAAAATAATGGACGTCTTATGCTCACTCCTCCCCGTTTACCAGAATGACCACGGCCGTGGGGCAATTCATGGCGGATTTACAGGCTCCCCCTCCCCAGCTCTGACGAAGCATGTTCCTAAAAAGGACATACGGGCGGGATCTTCACCGTAGACTCGGCCCTTGCGTGACGTGTAGCTCGCGCTGCTCCAATGCTAACAGTCCGAGCCTCATTAAATACGAGATTTCAAAAAATCATATTACGAAAACCAGCCTGGTTTCATATATTGTTATTAACCCAGCGTTATCTCAGGAGGAATATCTAGCCTAGTCTAGCGTTGAAACAATTGAAACCAGGCTTTAAAGTAGTTTTTAACGTGTCTAAAGTCCAATGCTTTTCAATGGGGGCCTAGTGGCGATATGGAGGTACTACAGCAACGGCGGAGCAATGGCAGCCCCCACGTTTGTGGTCAAAAAGCAGGGCAGCCAGCGGCCATTGGTTAAAGGTCTATAAAACACAAACTGTAAAAGAACTTTTTCACAGTGATGTCCAAAGTACCCGTGTATATTATGATTTATACAGGGCCTTGGAGCGCGAATGACAGAGCTTGTTTTACAGTGGAGTGAAAGAAAGCAGAGGGTCAACTGCCGTCTTTACTCATCAAACACATGAGGATCATTGCACTAGTTTGGTATTAAAGGGATAAATCAAATTAAATTAAACTCGACTCCTAATTGTGATTTGTATAATTTAAACACGTTGTTAATCCTTCAGGTGTCCTCAATAACGTGGATGGACTTCCTGTTACAGCACAAATACAAACTTTTCTACACACAACAGACCGGCTCAGGTTTCATCAGCTGAAGTCACACAAGCCGTGATTCATTCATTTTTTCAGGTTGCCACACTTAAATCTGGTAAATTTGTCGTATGGATGTTTATTTGTTTAAACTAAATCCACGTTATGAATCATTCTTATCTTGTGAGAAGGGTCAGGCCACCGTTTTTGCACACTGAGATATTTGCCTGGCCTGTTTCAAAGACTGGGAGCGAGCATGATCTCAACGATTTCCCAATGGGCGTGACTGACAGATGGCATCAACCAATCAGAGCAACGCTAGACACGTCGCAGCAACAAGTGGCAGGAAGCCTTTCCAAAAACGTCCTTATTTAGAGGAACGCTTCCAACGCTGTTACTTGCTACAGTTTAAGGGATATTTTTTTAATAAAATGATTTAAAACAGACGAAAGAGCCTTTTGGAGTCCCGCCTCTCGATGCGTGATAGGCTGCAAGGAGCCTAGATGAGTTGATGCGTACACCTGTCTGGTGCTCAGTCACACAAAAACACCGAACATGTTGCTAGCATTCAGCTCAGGGGTAGGCAACGTCAGGCCTTGGGGGCCAAATTCGGCCCTCCAGCATAAAACCTTTGGCCCCCAAGAGAATTTTGAAGAAACATTTCATAAGTCAGAGACCAAAAACGTGAAAAAAGGACTCTAAAATGTGGAAAATACTGGCAATATTTTCACATTTCCCAGCAAAACACCCCATTAGGTCGTATATTATATGTAAAACTTTTGGCCCTTTGTGTTTTGGTGTTGAAGAAAATCGGCCCTCCATGACACAAACTTGCCTCCCCCTGATGTAGCTTCTCCTCCTCTCGTCTATGGGGCAAAACGGGGGTGAAGTTAGAAACGACCAAGCTCTTCCATGTTTTCCCTTTTTAAATACGGTTACGTGAGTAGTTACCCCCCATTTGGTGTAAAGACTTGACAGACACGCACCAACTCGTCGAAGCTTAGGACATATCTCAGTATGCAAAATCTGTGGCCTGTTCCTTTAAGTTTTGGACTGAGGCCATATGGAAACGTTATGGAGATAGTGCCAGATAAACATTTCAGTCAAAAGACGAGCACATCCAAGACGCAGATAGTGCTGGATCCAAGGTAGACAAATGAAAATGAATAAAAGAGCTGTGAGGATCTTTCATCCATTTTCATTTAGAAGAACATTTCCCATTCATATAAAGACGTTTCAAAAATAAGAGTTCACAGTAGATTTGTTTTCCACGTGGCACAGATAGAAAGACCTTTCACTCCAAACATCTCAATCCGGGTTTTCTAAAAGCTAAAAAGATGCAGTCACGGCTTTATAACCATCCATCAAACTTTGAACTCTTAAAATTACTTTAGTCGTCAGTTGGAAGAATAAATGGGAACTTTACATTTGGAACTTGACCTCTTAAAGGGACAGGCCGCTGTTTTTCCATACTGAGATATGTTCTTACCTGAGCTTAGACGAGTTGATGCGTACCTGTCTGGTCTTTGTGCGTGCCCTCAGTAACGCCAAACGACCAAAGATGTTGTTAGCATTTGGCCTCTCCCAGCATATTCCTATGGCTCCAAACGGGGGTGAAGTTGGAAGCTACCACGCTCTTCCACGGGCACAAAGACCAGACAGGTTTGAACTCATCTATGCTCAGGACATATCTCAGTATGGAAAAACGGTGGCCTGTTCCTTTAACTTCCGCCTTACCAAAGTTTATTTTCTCAGCTTTACCCAATTCTAAAAGCTTCTCGACTGGAGTTTACGGCCGGTTTAACGCCTCAAACTGATCTAATCTAATCTTTTTCCATGCCGTGTTGTTGCTACTTTTTTGATTAATTTTTTTTTTATTCAGCGCATTTTTCCACCTTTTCATCGCTTCTTATGACACTTTTTCCTTGGATTTTTGTCACTTTTTGTGGCTCTTTTATGTCGTATTTGTTTCCATTTAATCACATTTTCATCTCCTTTTATGCCACTTTTTTGTTGCATTTTGGTCACATTTGTCTTCCCATTTTTTATCACTCAATTTTCTTTAAAACGCTTTTCTTTGCTTTTTCCACTGTTAATTTTGACAACATATTATAATTTAGTTTTAGTCTTAGTCTTTTGACGAAAATGTAATTCGATTTTAGTCTAGTTTTAGTCAAAAATATCTTCAATTTTAGTCTAGTTTTAGTCGACTATAATTGCAAGTAAATTTAGTCGACTAAATTTAAGACTAATTTAGTCGACTTTGCATTTATAATATTCATTATAATCATATTTAATCTCTTTCCTCGGCTTCATGGAGCTGCTCCACATGAATAAAGCTCAGAGCTGCTCCTTTGGCAGTGACTTGAAATGATCTGAGGCTCTTTCAGACGGTCAATAGAAGTTTGGATGATTTTAGTCTCTCCCTTACATTTTTATGTAGTCTTATTTTAGTCGACTAAAATATATAGTCATAGTTGTAGTCTCATTTAGTTTTAGTCCAATTTTAGTCGTCAAAAATATCACTTTGACTAAAATTAAGACTAAATATTTATGTCGACGAAATTAACACTTTTCATCCTCATTTTAGATTTGGGTAAAGCCGAACTGGAGAAAATGTGCTCGGGGGTTAAAGCAGTTCTAAGTAACTCTTGCCCCTATAGGCCATAAACAGAAAAGACAAAGGCAGAGAGGAATATTATTCATCCAATTACACAATGGAGATATTTTTTTTTTAACTGGTGCTAGCCCACAGTTAGCTTTTCCCGTTAGCCTGTTAGCTTCTTCTTCGTGATTCTATCAGTGTGTATTGGTGACTCCGGTCCGGTGGCGGTCAAGTTGCAATTTCGGTTTTCTGGCCAGAGACACCAGGGGGAGATGAAAGACCCTCCAATCATCCCATAAACACTTGTATTACCCTCACAGGGACAACGAAAAGGATTTATTACGGTTAACAAATTACTTAGTACTGCTTTAAGAGGTTGAAATCACAATCATATCTGGCTCACACTTTATAATCCAATTGCCTAAACTTGTATTCTGTTTTCCTCATCTTCTTCCCAAGCTTCCCCCATTACATTGTGTCAGTGCCACCTGTATTTTGCACTAAAGATTCAGAGCTGCTATAGTGCTCTTGTTTATCCAGCGTAAAAGATAGCATCTAATATTCATCACTAAGTCCGACTCTCCAGTTAAAAAGCCGAGCATTATTGTCCAAACACAGTAGATATATTATAGGACCATGTACTTTAAGGTAGTTTAACGTTTAGTGCAGTTGTTTTTAGGCGATTGCTACATCTCGACATGTTCTTTGGTTACTGACTTCGATCGATTAAGTTAGCTCTGAGCAAAGAATAACGGGAGAAGAAATGTTGGTGATTTTTTTTTGGTTAGCTTGTAGGAAAAGTAACCAAAGCCCTGCAGGGTGGTAAAACTAACTTGTATTAGTGTAACAGTTAATTTAAATGAGGAAAAAAAGTATCCAAAATGACTTGAAGTTACACTATTTATTTGAAGGAAATTAACCATATCATGTCACAAATTTCTGATTTAAACAGTGAGTCAAAAGAAACAAACAACTTTTCATTGGCGACCCCTGCTCTAAAGCCAGGAGGGGGAAACAAACAAACGGTCTATTGTTCACCTCAAGCAATAAATTTTTATGAGCCTTCTGTTTGCAAACCTATAAAGTGCCTTGTTATTTATCTCCTGCCTCTTCTCCCGTATCTGTCATCCAGCAAACTTTACCTCAAACCGACCCTTTAACAATAGCCTATTATCCTGTTGAGATAATAATACAAATCTATTTCGTAAGTATACAGAAAAGTAATTTAGCTTTTTGTTAAATAGTTGCCCGTATGCTATGCCGTTATTCACTTAAAGGGATATTTCAGGATTTTTGAAATAGGGCCTCATTTCCTAGTTATCCAGAGTGTTGTTGATTTCTGGATTTTTTTAAATGTATTTTTATTCATGCAGTCCTTATATTTGAAGAGTTTAGTGTTGCTAGGCTAGTGCTAGGCTAGCGCATGTCTATGGTAACTAGTAGCCTGCATTAAAAACCTCTGGTCGTCCTCCAAACGTTGCCATATCTGATTTGTAGAAGCTCCTTTGTGAATTCCACGTGTAATAATAATAATAATACATTTTATTTGTCGGCGCCTTTCAAAACACCCAAGGTCACCTTACATGAGCTACAATGATAAAAGCATGAAAAATAAAACACATCAAAGTAAGTAGCTAACTTTAAATAGGTGGGTTTTGAGACGCGATTTAAAAAGGGGCAGTGAGGTCATTTGTCGGAGTTCAGCGGGGAGTGAGTTCCAGAGGTTTGGGGCTGAGCGGCTAAAAGCTCGAGCACCCATGGTGGCTAAGTGGGCAGTAGGTACAGACAGCTGAGGGGCAGAGGAGGACCGGAGGGTGCGGGAGGGAGGAGGCACATGAAGGAGCTCAGAGAGATAAGGAGGGGCCAGGTTATTGAGAGATTTGAAGGTGAGGAGAAGGATCTTGTATTGAATGCGATGTTTGATGGGGAGCCAGTGGAGCTGCTGAAGAACTGGGGTGATGTGATGAGTGGACGGAGTTCTGGTGATTATTCGGGCGGCGGAGTTTTGGACGAGCTGGAGTCTGTGGAGTGATTTTTGGGGGAGACCAAAGAGGAGTGAGTTACAGTAATCTAACCGGGATGTGACAAGACTGTGGACCAGAATGGCAGCTGTATTGGGGGTGAGGGAGGGGCGGAGGCGGGTGATGTTCCGGAGATGGAAATATGCAGAACGGGTGATATTGCTGATATGCTGATATTGCTAGTAATGTAGTAACAAACTACGGTAGATCCGGTAAGCTAGCAGATCACTCCGCCGCTGCGTAGCTACAACCATGAAGCTGATGCTGCTCAAATATAGTCTCGCCAACCAGACTCCGCTTCTTTACTGAAGAGGGTCTGGCAACACTCCATTGTGCGCTTTCAAAGGAAGTGACGCAGCGATATGGAGCCTACCGACCAATCAGAGCAGCTCCCTGAACGGGCGTCACGTTGTTGCGCCTTTGTTTTGTATTTTTTTAACACAAGCAACCACTTCACGTAATGCTCCGGTTTGCTTGTATTCTTAAGTTTTTCTGACATAAACGACAGAAGTCATTTACTGAACTCCGTGTGGCAGGAGCGCCATTGTTAATGTCCGAATGATACAACTTTCTTGTCGCTGTTTCTGTCGTCACATCTGCTATGTTCTCATTGGCTGCTCTAAGCTTCGGTTTTCCCACATTAGTCCTGCCTCAAGCAGTAGCTTTTCTACGACAGGGTCGCCAGACTAGTCTCCTGTTTATTAATTAATAAACATCGGAGATTAGTCTGGATGCCAGGCTAGCTCAAATATAAGTTATTTTAATGTAAAATGGTTATATTTCAAAGATTATTCAGTCAACACAGACATTTATATGGATAGTCTGGTGTTATAAGTGATTTGCCTCAGGTGCTCTGTGCTTGGGTCAGGCTGCTTTTAATGCAGGCTACTAGTTACCATAGACATGCACTAGCCTAGCACCACAAAACTCTTCAAATATAAGGACTGCATGAATAAAAATACATTAAAAAAAAATCCAGAACACTCTGGATAACCAGGAAATGAGGCCCTATGTCAAAAATCTAATATCGATCCCTTTAACTGCGATCGCGATGTAGAGGAGCCTTACAAAATAAAAGGAAAAGCCTTTGTACTGTAGGCATTTCATAAGAGGGGGCATCTAAAGTTTCTAAAAACATACTTGCAAAAGCTCATGATTATTACTGCAATATTTAGCATACATACATGCTAAATATTCAGCATATTTAAATGAAACTATTTGATCATACCATCAATTTTACATGGTCTGTCATTCCTCCCCATCTTTTACATTCACAGTTAGCAGGTCCCACAGAAATGAAGCGATAGCTCAAGATTTGAAGGGGACAGCGAGTAAAAGTTAGGATGTGACTGGATCAGGTTAAACACACTGAGGCCACAAAAAAGAATCAGCCTGTAGTTTATATTTTAGTTGTTTACATGTTATGTTGTAATTAATTACCACTGACCTTTAGCTCGCAAGATTAAAGCTTCTACCTTACGACCACTGGGGTTTCCTTTGGGGCAGGATTCACAGCGAACATGATCAGTAACTTGTTGTCCTTTACCAAATCCTGAGCTCTCTCTTGATTTGTTTGGGACCCTGCAAACTGTGAATGTAAAAGATACTGGACAGGAAGTACAGCTCTGATCTCACTGACCATATCGCTCATTATCTCTAAAAAAAAAGCTTCTTTCACCTCTGCTTTATGTCCATTTGGTCTTACATACAAAACCTGCTCGACACACATGTTCCTAAATGCCTGTTATACTTGTATTATTTCAGGAAATTTCAGTCTTAAAGGGGCTAGATGCAAGTTAGCCATTTTATACTCACTACTGCCACCTCAGGTCATACGTGTAACTGCACCTTCTATATTAAGCTCGTGCATGACGGCAATTCAGAACGTTTTGAGTGACAGTGCAGGATTTTAGGCAGTTGTGGTGAACAGGTCTGGGCTCATTCTACACATTAGGACATGGCTGGAACATGTAGGGGGAGGAAAATACATAATTTTAACATTTTTAAACTCTGTGTAGTCCCTTTAAATATGAACGTCCCAGGATGTGTTTAAAGTACACAGGCATCAATCGCAAATCTAATCAGAATTGGGCTACTTTTCCAGAATCGTGCAGCCCTAACTTCAACTCGTATTGATTGGTAACATTAATCTAAAAGGTTTGCCCGATTGGAGACTATTAAATCTGTGTTCGTGATATAACGAAGTATAATAAGTATAAGTAATAGCACCTTCTTCATCCTTCATGATGTTTGCTCAGAGCTACAAAGCCGCCAGTGTTTGAACTATATGAAGCAGGTTTTTTCCTTTAGGCAGTGAATTTCCAGAAGCTGACCATGCACATATGCAAATTTAGTCCTACTTCGAGAGGTGGATTTACAGCTATGACTAAACATTACAGCATCAGAGGTATTGCAGTGGTCGTTTTTTTGTTTTGTTTCTTCACTCCCGGAAAGCGACTTGATAAATGTGATGAATTTAGACTGAGAGTTTGCAGCCCTCAGATCCAGCGCGGCTCTGTGGCCCGATGACCCTGTGTCCGTGTTTAGTCCACGTGATGTCCCCGGTGTTAGACGTCGGTGAAGGAGGGGTCAAGCCTTCCCCGCCTTCATGTACGTGGGGATGGTGCCTCGCTGTGTTAGCCCCTCGAAGCGCTTGTATGTGTAGTTGAGGAACACCCAGTCCTTGGATTTGAAGTCCGGCTCCGTTGAATTGGCTGTTTAAAAAAAAAAAGGGGGGGGGGAAGGGAGAATAGTTACATCTCTATTTGTCATTTAACTTTTCACACTGTGGTGCATTTTGTTACTGGTGGTACTTGGGGTCATAATTATGCACTTTAAGACTTTGTTTTCTTTCTTCCTTTTTTTTTTTTTTTTGACTGATGTCATTATTTAACCCGAGCTCTCCAGTTTTGCTTTACCCAAATCGAAAAGCTTCTTGGAAAAAAAAGGACAAAAATGAGACAAAAACGAGGATGAAAGAGCGGCAAACATGGCGAAAAAGTGACAAAAAGCGATGGAAATACGTGACGAAAAACGACAAAAATAGTGACAAAAAGCGATGGAAATACGTGACAAAAAACGACAAAAAAAGTGACAAAGGTTGACGAAAATGCACACAAAAAAAGTGTCAAAAAGCAATAAAAATACGTGACAAAAACATAACAAAAATGTGACAAAAAGTGATGGAAATTTGGCAAAAAATGTGACGAAAACCCGACAAAGAAGCGATGGAGAAAAATGTCAAAAAAAGTGACAAAAAGCGTAGAAAATGCCTGACAAAAACACTAAAAAAGCGATAAATATGTGTGCTGAAAACACAACAAAAAAGTGACAAAAAGCGATATAAATGCGTGACAAAAAGCGACAAAAAAAGTGACAAAAAGTGATGGAAATTTGGCAAAAAATGTGACGAAAACCCGACAAAAAAGCGATAGAGAAAAATGTTTAAAAAAAGTGACGGCAACGATGCAAGGAAAAAGCTAAATTTTTTAGTTTTGTTGATCTTAGCTTTCAAATGAGGCATATACCTAATCAAACTAATTAAACTAACCATATAAATGTCTGTGTCGATGGAATATTTTTTGGAATATAACTGACCTCACATCACATGAATGATCGCATTTTGAGGGACTATTTTCTAGCAGATCACTCCGCCGCCGCGAAGCTTATACAACCACGAAGCTGATGCTGCTCAAATATAAGGTCTTTTAAATGCAAAATAGTTAAAATTACTCTATCGACACAGACATTTATATGGTTAGTCTGGCGTTATAAGTGATTTGCCTCAGGTGCTCTGTGGAGCGGGTCAGACTGTTTTTAATGCAGGCTAGCTGATACCATAGAAATGCACTAGCCTTGCATTAGCCTAGCGCCACAAATCTCTTCAAATATAAGAACTGCATGAATTACAAAAAAAATATCTCCAGAAATCAGCAACACTCTGGATAACTAGGAAATGAGGCCCTATGTCAAAAATCCTGAAGTATCCCTTTAACTAGCACAGTAAATAGATGTTTTTTAATACATTTAAGAAAATAGAGAGAAAAAAATCCGCACACTTACTTGTCATACCTGGCTGCAGAATGTCCGACTCAGGGAAGTCGTCAAAGTTCGAAGTATCATCGATGCTCTTGATTTCAATTGAGATGGCTGCTGGTCGCTCCCTACACACAGGACCACATACTGTCCTTCAAGATACTGAGCAGTAACAACACATTATGACCACCTGCTTTGCGCCCGATCAGAGGCAGCAAAGGAGTTATTTGAGCACTAGTTATACCACACATACCTGCTACAGTTCACGTGCCAATTCTCTGGACCAGATTAATTGTTTCTATTTCTGTACATTAAAGGTGCATTATGCAACTTTTTATGTGGGGAAAAAAAGTTGATACTTGTGTGTATTTTACCTTGTCGTGACACCTTTACTTTCCATCACAGTGGTCTCTACAACGCTCCAGGATCAATTGTTTTGTAGGTTTTCTGGCAACAGGGTGAGTCAGTGGTGAAAACCTTCCAAACAATTGATCCTGGAGCTTCCTAGAGATGGTGATGGAAGGTAAAGGCTAGGGCGATATTATTGCGATATTTTGCTAAACCTTTTCAAGATGATATGTTCCACACAAATCACAAGTAACTACGTTTTAGCAAATTGTGTCAAAACACTACATCGCGACCAAAACAAGGCCAAAATTGAACTAAAGTAGTAAATATTTAAAGCAGTACTAAGTAACTCATGCCCCTAGAGGCCGTAAGCGCCACTGCAGGTGTCGTAACATGTTGCGTTTTTTTACACATTAATTGTCCGTGAGAGTAAATACTACGCTGACAGAAAAGTCAAAGGGAGAGAGGGATATTGTACATCCAATTACACAATGGAGATATTTTTTTTCACTCAAACTTGGCTGTTTATACTATAGAAGTGGTGCTAACCCACAGTTAGCTTTTCCCGTTAGCCTGTTAGCTTGTTCTTCGTGATTCCATTAGTGTGTATTGGTGACTCCGACCCAGTGCAGGGAAGTTGCAAGCATGGTTTTCTGGCCAGAGACACCAGGAGGAGATGAAAGACCCTCCAATAATCCTATTAACACTTGTATTACCCCCAGAGGGACAACGGAAAGGATTTATTAAGGTAAAAAAGTTACGTCGTACTGCTTTCACTAAAACTGAACTTTAACACATTTCTAAGTTCAATGCATTGTTGGTTTTTGGGTTTGCACAAAAAATGTCTATGTGATGTTGCGATATATTGTGGCATCTTGCGATACGGACATAGCATCACCTAATATCACGATACGATATTTTTTGCGATATATTGTGCAGCCCGAGTAAAGGCACCTCTCCTGCAGCCACAGGGTCACTATAAGGTCAAATACTAACAAATATCTACTTTTTTTCCCACATACCTTTAAACAGATGGTCATAATGGTTCATCCGTGTGATATTTTTGAGTTACCTAATGTGTTCCCAGTCGACCGGTTCAAAAAACGTTTGGGTTTTTATCTCATCGACGCTGACGGCTCCGATCCTGTTCTCAGCATCTGTGCAGTACCTGAAACAAAAAGAGACATGTTTCAGCTTTAAGTCAGTAAAGCTAAAACAATGTCATAATGAGCATTTCAAAGCCCCCGTTATAAAACAAATGACTCTTTTAAAATTCAATGAATGAACCTCAGCACTGTTAAATATAAGCTGCAATTTGTCATTTACAATTTAATATTAATCATTTACGTCAGGTCATGTGTCTGTTGTCATGGTAGCAGTACAAACTTTAATATTAGGTCCTTGGCCCGTTCTGAGATGGGGACTTCAGGAGGAAAGACCAGCGTCTCTTTCCAGTTCATAACTTTTCTGTAAGTTTCCTGCGGCGTCTCTGAGCAGAACGGAGGGTAACCTGCAGGGTAGACAGTGACAAGCAACAGTGAGAAAATATTCAAGAGAAATACTTGTTTGTTTTCATACTACTGAGGAAACAGGCTCGCCATTTTCTGTTCTTTTTTGTGCAAACTAAATCCTGTGTAATTTAACCTCTTAAGCCCCGCTGAGTGCAGAGAGCATTTTCTCCAGTTCAGCTTTACCCAAATCCATAAGGTCCATAATGCCTCATTTGAAAGTTAAGACTCATCTAAATGGATCATTTTCATCGCTTGACAAAAAGCAATGAAAATGATCCATTTAGATTAGTCTTTTTCGGTGCATTTTCGTCACACATTTTTGTCACTTTATCGCTTTTTCGTCACGTATTATTCGCGTTTTTGTCACACTATTGTGTCACTTTTTTGTCACATTTTATTGTCACACATTTTCGTCACACATTTTTATCAATTTTTCATCAAGTATTTGTCAGCCTTTTGTTGTTTTTGTCACATTTTTGTCACATTTTTGTCACATTTTCTTGCGCTTCGTCACACATTTTTGACACTTTTTTGAAGAAGCTTTTAGATTTGGGTAAATCAATCAATCAAACTTTAATTATAAAGCACTTTTCATACCGAATGGTATCAGAATCAGAATCAGAATAGTTTTTATTGCCATTGCTTGTAAACAGGATCACAAACTAGGAATTTTGCCTGGTGAGACGTGCAACATTAAATATAAAAAACATATAAAAAAATATAAAAAATATAAAAATAAGCTATAAACTTCAAACTATAAGGCTTTATAGTGTAAAGTGCTTTACAGATTACAACATTTAAAACAACATGTCTGGCACAACCTCCCATATATTTTATATATTAGGACTAAATAAATAGATTAGTCAGTTAAAGGCTAAGCTAAAAAGGTGGGTCTTGAGCTGCTCTTAAAAACATGAACGTTCTCTGAGGTCCTGAGCTCCTCCTCAGGTCGTTCCAGAGGCGAGGGCCGTAACATTGGAAAGACGCCTCACCGTGAGTCTTTTTGTTGACTTTAGGAATAACTAGGAGACCCCTGAGGAGGAGCGAAGGGGCCGTGAAGGTTCGTAAGGTAAAAGCAGTAAAGCTAAACTGGAGAAAAATGGTTAAAGGGATATTTCAGGATTTTTGACATAGGGCCTCATTTGATAGTTATCCAGAGTGTTGCTGATTTCTGGAGATATTTTTTGTGTGCAATTCATGCAGTTCTTATACTTGAAGGTATCAGCTAGCCTGCATTAAAAACAGACACACTCCACAGAGCACCTGAGTTAAATCACTTATAACACCAGACTAACGATATAAATGTCTGTGTCGATAGAGTATTTTGAACCATTTTGCATTTAAAATAACTTATATTTGAGCAGCATCAGCTTCGTGGTTGTATAAGCTACGCAGCGGCAGAGTGATCTGCTAGAAAATAGTCCCTCAAAATGCGATCATTCATGTGATGCAAGGTCAGTTATATTCCAAACATTATTCTATCGACACAGACATTTATGGTTAGTCTGGTGTTATAAGTGATTTGCCTCAGGTGCTCTGTGGAGCGGGCCAGACTGTTTTTAATGCAGGCTAGCTGATGCCATAGAAATGCGCTAGCCTTACACTAGTCTAGCACCACGAAACTCTTTAAATATAAAAACTGCATGAATTACCCAAAAAAATATCTCCAGAAATCAGCAACACTCTGGATAACTAAGAAATGAGGCCCTATGTCAAAAATCCTGAAAAATCCCTTTAAGAAGATAATCATCCCAGCCTAGTCGACGACATTTACATTTCTACTCCTGCAATACTCGGGTAACTGTGAGAGTAAGTTGTGTTTTCACTCACCGATGAGCATTTCGTACATAATAACTCCCAGACTCCACCAGTCGCACAGCTTGTTGTATCCCGTTTGCATGAAGACCTCGGGGGCGATATAGTCCGGGGTCCCCACCGTGGAGTAGGCCTAAAACAGAAGACAGACTTTTAGCATTAGCAGCTTTCGTTGTTTGTGTTTGCTTGTTATGTCATTACCAGTTGCCGTCTGTTCTTCTTCCATGTCTCTGCTTTCCTTTTGGAGTTCATGTTCTGAAACGCTACGAAAAGGCAGTGGAGCTTGAGAATTATTCATTGCCCCGTCATATTAAAAAATACATAAATACATTGTTTTGTTGGATATTGAACTCACAGAAGTCGCTGGGCGGGTTGTGGGTCAAATTTCTGTAAAACTCTGTTCGATGAGCCTTTTTCAGTCCTGTACACAAACCAAAATCTGACAGCTTCACGTGGCCCTGTAAGAAACACACAGTCAAATAAAACGATGGCACAATCCACATGTCGTCCATTTTAGCTCATTCACTGCAACTAACTAACAATGCCACATCTTCAGTCCTAATGTTTCCAGTTTTCTTTAACCTCTTAACCCCCACCTGAACCACACTGTCTCCAGTTTGGTGTTACCCAAATCTAAAGGCTTAAAAAAAGCTTGAAAATAGCTGGAAAAAAGGGGCAAAACCATGAAGAAAACACGACAATAAAGCAACAAAAAGTGACTAAAACGAGACAAAAACACAACTAAAAAGCGATGAAAACGCAACAAAAACCAGACAAAAAAAGTGACAAAAAAGCGATGAAAAAAGCAACAAAAACAAAACAAAAACGAGACAAAAACATGCCGAAAACACAACAAAAAAGTGATTATAAAGAGCAACAAAAAGTGACAAAAACGCAACAAAAGAGCGACAAAAACATGCCAGAAAAGATACAAAAATACGACAAAGATATGATCAAAAAGTGCCAAAACCACACCAAAAACGAGACAAAAATGAGACAAAAACGAAACAAAAACGAGACAAAAACATGCCAAAAACACAACAAAAAAGCGATGAAAAAAAGCAACAACAATGCAACAAAAATGCAACAAAAACGAAACAAAAACGAGACAAAAACATGCCAAAAACACAACAAAAAAGCGATGATGAAGAGCAACAAAAAGTGACAAAAACGTAACAAAAGAGCGACAAAAACGTGCCAGAAAAGATACAAAAATACGACAAAGATATGATCAAAAAGTGCCAAAAACACACCAAAAATGAGACATAAACATGACAAAAACACGACAAAAAGCGATGAAAAATGCAACAAAAATGCAACAAAAACGAGTCAAAAACATCCCGAAAACACAACAAAAAAGCGATGATAAAGAGCAACTAAAAGTGCCAAAAAAGATACAAAAATACAACAAAGATATGATCAAAAAGTGCCACAAACACAACAAAAACAAGACAAAAACAAAACAAAAAAGCAATGAAAACGTGACAGATTTTAGATTTGGGTAAAGCTGAACTGGAGAAAATGCCCTCAGGTTCTTTAATCCAATTAACTCCACTTTCTCTGTCAAATGGGCTGATGAAAGACAGTAAGTTCAATCCATCCATCACACACGGTTCACTAATTCTTTTCTTTTTTACTGAACACATGTCTGATTTCATACCCTGGAGTCGAGCAGCAGGTTGTCCGGTTTGATATCCCGGTGGATGAAGCCGAGTTGATGAATGGAGTCTATGGCCAGCACAGTCTCTGCGATGTAAAACTGAGTGGCCTCTTCAGACAGCGTGTCCTTCTTCATCAGCAGTGTCATCATGTCTCCTGCAGGGGGTGCACAAGAGTCACGAAACAAAAACAGTCAAAATGTTCACTATCCTCTTATTTTACTCATGAAGGTGGACAAAAGTGAAGACAACATCAACAACAATATTCTCTGGTTATAAATCAACCTCTTTCAGTGTAATGTCTGGTCAGGCCGTGATGCTGCTCGGACTTTACCTCCAGGTAGAAACTCCATGATGAGGTAGAGGTTCCTTTTGTCTTGAAAACTGTAGAACATTTTAACGACCCACGCGCCGTCTGCTTCCACCAGAATGTCCCTCTCCGCTCGGATGTGGGCCACCTACGAGCAGAAAATACCTTCAATGCCTGCGCTCCCACAGTGTTGAATGACAAATGTACAGAATCCCTTACCTGTTCCTTCTCCAGCATGTCGGCCTTTCTCAAGATCTTCATGGCATAGATGTGCCCTGTGTCTTTCTTCTGAACCAAGCGGACCTGAGGAGGAGCACAGGGAGTATTTAGCCTTCAGTCTATTGATTCTTAAAGGAATAGGCCACCGTTTTTACATACTGAGATATATTCTTCCCATAGCTTTGACGAGTTCTAATAGGCGTAAAAGGCGTAATAATACCAGGAGTAGTTCGAAATCCGCGCAGTAATCTTCACTTTACTGCGCGGATTACAAACTACTCCTGGTATTATTACGCCTTACAATATAGTTCCCCCTTTTATCCGCTTAGAAAATCCACATTGTTTAATTTTGTGTAATTATACTTTGTAGTGGAACACTTCACGTAACCATATTTAAATAGGGAAAACGTGGAAGAGCTTGGTAGCTTCTATCTTGACCTGTTTTGGAGCTATAGAGGAGAGCATTAGAGGCTAAATGCTAACGCCATCTGCGCTGTGTTTACGTGACTGAAGGCACGGGTGAAGATCAGACAGGTCCTAGAGAACTCGTTAAAGCTAAGGTAAGAACATATCTCAGACTAGTATATAAAAACGGTGGCCTATTCCTTTAATGTTAAATATGATATATAGAGCAACAAAGAATCAGCTGACAACCTGAACATACATGACCATCAATGGATTTCTTCTTCCCTAACGGCATGGGCATATTCCAAAGATGACAATACCAGGAGTGGTTCAGATTAATTTAGTCAACTCTGCATTTATGATATTCATTATAATCATATTTAAAGGGACTAGATGCAAGTTGGCCATTTTATGCTCACTACTGCCACCTCAGGTCATACATGTAACTGCAGCTTCTATATTAAGCTCGTGCATGACGGCAATTCAGACCCGAAGTAACAACTTTTTGAGTGACAGTGCAGGATTTTAGAGGCAGTTGTGGTGAACAGGTCTGGGCTCATTCTACACATTAGGGCATGGCCGGAACATGTACTCCACTAACTAGACTAACTGTAATCACTCCACCGGTTACAGTTACTCTCTAACTCTCCGATCAGATGGTTCTGGACGTGCCCAGGTTCCGGTACAAACAGTGGGGCGATCGTTCCTTTGTTGTTGCCGCGCCTAAACTGTGGAACAGCTGCCCCTCAGTCTGCGTGTTCTCACGGACCCTTTTTAAATCAAGATTAAAGACTCATCTCTTCAAACTTGCTTTTAATACTTAGAGCACTGAATTGTGTCTAGGTTGTAATTATTTTGTGTTTTTAAATGTGTTTTATCTTTCTGTGAAGCACTTTGGTCCTCCTGGTGTTGCTGTAAAGTGCTATATAAATAAACTTTGATTGATTGATTGATGTAGGTGGAGGAAAATAGTTAAGTTTTAACATTTTTAAACTCTGTATAGTCCCTTTAATCAAGGTTCTCTGCTTCATGTTTGTTCTCTCACATGGACAAAGCTCAGACCTGTTCCTTTGGCAGACAATTTTTTCTCCAGTTTGGATAAAAGCTTCTCGACTGGAGAGCAGCAGTGTAAGGCTTCATTTGAAAGCTAAGGCAGGCCAAACTAATTGTAACATTTTTCTTGCATTGTCGCTGTGTTTTTATCACATTTTTTAAGCGTTTTTGTCCTGTTTTGTAGTTTTCTTTGGCGTGTTTTGTTGCTTTTTCATCATTTTTTCCCATTGCTTCTTAGTCACTTTTTTGTTGTATTATTGGTGCTTTTCTGGTATGTTTTTGTCGCTCTTTTGATGCTTCTAAGTCATATTTTCCCCCCTTTTATCGTTTCTTTTTTGTTGCGTTTTCATCCTTGTTTTCTCGCAATTTTGACTCTTTTTTCAAGAAGCTTTTAGATTTCAGTAAAGTCAAGACTGTTCAGGTGTAGGTTTAAAGGTTAAATGATATGAGGCTTTTTCAAACTGTCATTGGATAGTTTTGATGATTTTAGTCTCTTTTTTTTCATTTTTACTCTCGTCACATTTCAGTATCTGCTCATTTTAGTCATAGTTTTAGTCTCATAAACAACTTTTAACTTTAGTCTAATCACTGTTATTATACTTTTTGCATTTTTGTTGGACAGTGAGGCACTAGTGGAGCCAGTCTGTGGTTGTAAAGAAACCTTGTAAAAGAAAAAGCTCGTAAATAGACTTGTACTAGACTCTGCTTCTTCCGAACTGTGCGAGGAGTTGCCAAACACTGAACACATCTTAAGCCTCCATAATGAAAACAGCTAAATAATTGTGACTTTTATAGTTGGCCAGATTAATATTAAATAACGCACTTCTCCAAAAGCTCCTCGGCCGATCACTTTCAGAGACTCAAAGTCGTCCAGTCCCAGTCGAGTCCGTTTCAACCGCAAGAACTCGGTCTCTTTACGGGCGTGTTGTGAGCGACGCATCACTTTCTGCAACAAATAAGACAAAAACGAGTCGTTATAAACCACAGAAGCCTTATATAAAGAGACAAAGGCACTTATTTACCTCTTCATCGGGCAAACCCTCCTCATCCATGGCCTTTTCAAGCTTCTTCTGCCTGGAGAAAAAAAAAAGGTATGTTTAAAATGGTATTGTTATAGTAAATTAACTTCTGATTCTGAACTTCCATCATGAAAAATATTAAAATTGTGTTTGAACAACAACAGTGAGTCAACCCACAGCATGAATAAACTCATCACACCTGAATATTTCTTTAAAGTGATAGTCTGGAAGTCTACAAAGTCTACAAAGTCTACAAAGTCTACAAAACAAGCCTTAAAAATAGTGCTCAAGACAGAGCGAAATAGTGCTCAAGACAGAGCGAGTCAAAACAAGCCTTAAAAATAGTGCTCAAGACAGAGCGAATCTTAACAAGACTTAAAAATAGTGCTCAAGACAGAGCGAATCTAAACAAGACTTAAAAATAGTGCTCAAGACAGAGCGAATCTAAACAAGACTTAAAAATGCATATAACTGAAAGTATTTTATCTACACTCTTGCCTCTTACTGTAATTGATTAATTCTATGTTGATGTTTTATTTGATTGTATTTGTTTTCTTATATTTATGTAACTGTGAAGCACTTTGAATTGCCTTGTGTATGAATTGTGCTCTACAAATAAACTTGCCTTGCCTTACATGTATTACAAATTTTACAAAATGTTCAAAATCTACCACCTAGTCTTGCATTTTGATATAAAGTAAGCAGTAATATATACATTATTTATTGTAAAGTCCCTCCTTCCCGGATCTCTGAAACTAATCAGAGTCTAGCATCCTCCCGTGTTGACCAATGAGACGAACTTTTCCTGTGAACCGGCCTGTCAGGTCCAGTCAGGAGGGAGGGGGAGGGGCTTGATCGTTTACTTTTGACAATTCTGTTCCTGCTCTTCTCATTTTGCAAACTTAAGAAGGGCTTTCTGGTTAAAGAGGGGAGGGGTTTGATTGTTTACTTTCAAATTTCACTCCAATCTCTCCTCACTTTAAGTAAAAAGTTAGGTTTGAGTTGTAAAGTGCTGTATCGCCAATGGAGTGGAGGACTTTGATGCGTGAGAAAGACACACCACCCACGAAAACAGTACATTTGAAGTCCAGCTCATATTTAAAGAGGGGGTATTATGCTTTTTTCAATCACATAGCACCAGTCTTTATCACACTACAATGATGACCAAACCTTCTGTTTGTCTGTAAATGCAGTAAATTAGAATAACTGCCTTGTATAAAATTGCTCTCTCAAAATGGCTGTAGTGAATGTCTTGAAATAGGCCTCTGTCCCTTTAAGAACCTCTGAGCCTTTCCGACACGCCCCCTCCACACGCTGTCTGTGGCATCAGTGGGGTGTTGGTTGGTTACTCGGCTGGTGACGAAAGCTCGGAGGCGTCTCCGGGAGGTGGGGGCGTTCCTAGGAGGACTCAGGCAAACCTATCCCTAAAATGGCCGCCATCAGAGTTTATACAGATTACTCAAAAATACGTGAATGTGCCAAGGCAACACTTCAGGCATGTTTTTAATGAGGGAATGACATAATAACATGATGTAAAGCTTGAAAAAGTCGATTTTGCATAATACCCCCCTTTAACAATCCCAGCCCACGCCAGCGCCCCAACTCCACCATGTGAGCTTCATGCCTAACACCCATCCAGCCACAGACCCCTCCTCGTCAATCCACAGATACATCTATTCAGTCCATAAAGCATTTTGTTTAATCAATCTTGGCATTCGGCATCTTTGGCCCAGTCTCTGCATTTAAGTGTAGAGATATTGTTTAGTGTGGGCAGGTTTCAGCCTTTCATCAGCCTGGTCAGCCTGCGTTCTGTTCAAAAACAGGTCTTTGTAAAGAATAGGAACAGCATGTAGTCTGGCTGGCCTGGGTGCTTTTATTTTGAGTAGGATAGTTGGTACATCAATCAATCACAAGTCATGAAACATTATATATATATATAAATCAACCAATCAGCTTAACCCCTGCCCGAGCCACTATCCTTAAAGGGATACTTCAGGATTTTGGACTTTTCCGAGATATTCAGAGTGTTGCTGATTTCTGGAAATATTTTTTTTTGTAATTCATGCAGTTCTTATATTTGATTCGTGGCGCTAGGCTAGTGCAAGGCTAGTGCATTTCTATGGTATCAGCTAGCCTGCATTGAAAACAGTCTGACTCCACAAAGCACCTGAGGCAAATCACTTATAACACCAGACTAACCATATAAATGTCTGTCGAATTTTTGGAATATAACTGACCTTACATCACATGAATGATCGCATTTTGAGGGACTATTTTCTAGCAGATCACTCCACCGCCGCGTAGCTTATACAACCACGAAGCTGATGCTGCTCAAATGCAAAATGGTTAAAATTATTCTATGGACACAGACATTTATATGGTTAGTCTGGCGTTACAAGTGATTTGCCTCAGGTGCACTGTGGAGCGGGTCAGACTGTTTTTAATGCAGGCTAGCTGATACCATAGACATGCACTAGCCTAGCACTAGCCTAGCACCACGTAACTCTTCAAATATAAGAACTGTATGAATTACAAAAAAAAATATCTCCAGAAATCAGCAACACTCTGGATAACTAGGAAATGAGGCCCTATGTCAAAAATCCTGAAATATCCCTTTAAGGATAGTGGGCGGGTGCCTTATCTTAATACATCTGTGATTGGTTGATGAAATTTCACGGCCTGGCTAGTCTTCCATATCTGTTCTATGATTAGAATTGAACCCCCTGTACTTTTAATAGTATTGCATCCTTCTGTTCTGGAAGCCCTTTGCATGTTTTCAGAGACTGTTCTGTTTCTTGCCCACTTTTCTGACAATAAAGCTGCATATAGACTGTGGACCTGTTTTCCACACACAGTTCATCATTTTAAGTGCGAAAATAGAGATAACATCGGTGCACAAGTGTAATGGGAAGTATTAGGTATCCCAACTCAGCCAGGACACGTAAACAAAGCCAGTGTTAATTGGTGAAACCGTAATCGCTGGACAACAGGGAACATGGATCAGGTCCCTGAAACCCGAGATCAGGCTTTTATCCACTGGGCTGCGTTTAGTGAGAAAACACAGAGGAGAGACACCTGACGCTTCAAACAGGAGCCGAGTTCATGGCTGAACAATCGTGAGGCTAAACTGTTCCCACGAGTCAATCGACAAAGCTTCAGGGCAAACTCGTCAGCTTCAGTGCCCGGGGACGCTGTGGGTCATTGAGGAAAACCAGAGAAAGTGAAGGGATCCATGACACAGAGGACGGAGCAGTGATCCTTTCATCACTACATATGTCCTTGTCACGTTCTTGTCATGTTCTGGGCTCCGGCCCCTGGGCTCCGGCCCCTGGGCTCCAGCCCCTGCTAGCCCGTTGGATAAGGTGGCTCTGTCAAAACTGTTGAAAGAGGAGGGAAATGGACAGACAAGGGTTTTCCACCTTTCACCACAAAGGAGTTTTTGTGAAAGGCAAACTGCCCACTACTTTAAGAAAAAAGTTGATTTGTGAGGTATATTTGATTTATTATTGTTTGGAAAAGGGACAAATATGTTACATAAGCAACTTCCAAGGATTCCTAAGGTCATTAGTAGGTACAAAGGGCTGGAAAGAAATACGAGAAAATGTAATTTTCATTAATTTTATTTGTTTACAGAGACAGTACACATTAATGAACATAAATGTGTCAGTATTAGCTAGTTTTCAAATGTTGTCCCTGGGCAAGGTGTATAATGGCAACAATAATATAATTATTAATGCCAATGATGGTGTTGGAGATGAATTACGTCATACTAGAGTGTACAAAAAATTAGATATTGGTTTTCAGAGAGAAATTTCTGCCTAACTATTATTGCAATTATCCATCTATGTCAGGGGTGGCCAACCAGTCGGAGACCAAGAGCCGAAATTTTCAACCTTGATCCTGTGAAGAGCCACAAAGGCACCGACCATTAGCGAGATCACGGGGCGGTACTTTATTGTGATTAAATAGAATGTGACCGTTTTATTTAATCACAATAAACTATAACTTTATGCCTTTTTCTTTTTTTATTAAATAATTGTGTTAGATTTAATGGTTTTACTCCTCAACAAGATTGAAATACATGTATATTAAATGACATTTTGTGTTTCCTGTTCTGACTGAGACAGAATTAGATTATTATTATTATTTTTATTTTTTTTAATGCTGGGGTGTGTTTGTATGTGGGGCCCTGCCCACTGAGCCCCCTTCTCTGATTCGCCCCTGGCCTGTGCGCTCAGTGCCTGCAGCTTTGCCCTGACTGGACTGTGCAGAGAACGCACTCTAGGCTGCATAAAGTTCATGAACTTTAACCAGGAGCCTCTGGAGGATCTGAGAGTCTGTTTTAAGTTGCATCTGTTACAGTTATAGCACGTGTGAAAGAAAAGTCATGACTTTGCGTATTTCCGCGTTACGATGTCGCGCTTCGCATCATATGCTTCATTAGAGCTCCGCTTTTTTCCATTTCCTAATTTTGATCTTTTTCTGTGAATATGAGGCCAAATTACATCAAATAAAGAGTAGCTGATCAGAAACCTGAAAAGCACAGAAGCTGATCCTAGTGCCACGATCTGCCTGTTGTTTAACCTACATCCCGCTGTGAGTGAGGCTGCACAGGCTCCTTTTACACACCGCCTCGAAAAGGAGAGAGATACAGACTCTCATTCATGTAGAGATGGAAACAGGGTCTGTAGGACGATGGTTGGATTTTTGGTCAAAGACTGTTACAGTTTATGGGAAATATTTACCAATTATTTTGCAAAGAGCCGCATTGTATTAAACATCTCCAATCATGCAAAGAGCCGCACTCTGATTGGCCAAGAGCCGCATGCGGCTCGAGAGCCGCGGGTTGGCCACCCCTGCTTTACACAATAGTCAAAACTCATAACACAGTGCAGCATAATTATTTATTATTATTTATTATAATCATTTTAATCCCCATAGGGAAATTGGTTCTCTGCATTTATTTATTGTTGTATTTATTTTATGGTTTATTTGGTAGGGACAGTGCAAGTTAATGAACAAGCCACACGGGATTGTAGACTTAGGCTAATTTCCATCCGTCGTCACCCATGCACACTCTCAAACACACTCTCATACATCCTGGCCTATTGTACATGTTTTTAGTGGTAGGGGAAACCGGAGTACCCGGAGGAAACCTACGCAGACACGGGGAGAACATGCAAACTCCACACAGAAAGGCCCCGTCCTTGGTGGGAATCGAACCCGGACCTTCTAGCTGTGAAGCACAAGCTCTAACCGCTGGGCCACCGTGCCGCCCCATTGCCAATGCTGCCAATGCTGCTGGGGCATCTGTAGGAGCAGGGAGCAGCCAGCGTAGGCCGGTGCTCGGACCCATCTCCAGATGTGGAAACAACAGAGAAACAACACACAACAACAACACAACCGGTCAAAACATTTAAAGGAATAGGCCACCGTTTATACATACTGAGATATGCTCTTACCTCACTTTAGCCGAGTTAATATATCCCCGTCTGGTCTTTGTCCGTGCGCTCTGCCAGGCAAACGGAGCACATACGCAGCCTCTCTCACATGTCATATAGCTGATACGAGGAGCAAAACGTCCGCGCAGAAACTCCTAAAGACTTCCCCCGCTCACTTCCGTCAATAACCTTTAGGAGTTACTGCGCGGACGTTTTGCTCCTCGTATCATTACGCCTCACAATATAGTCCCCCTTTTTATTTGCTTATAAAATCGACATGCTACATTTCTGTGTAAATATACTTCACATGAAAACACTTCCCGTAACTTTATTTAAATAGGGAACACGTAGAAGAGCTTGGTAGCTTCTATCGTGAGCTTATTTTGGAGCTAGGTGACATGTGGGAGAGGCTGCGTATGTGCTCCGTTTGCCTGGCAGAGCGCACGGACAAAGACCAGACGGGGATATATTAACTCAGCTAAAGTGAGGTAAGAACATATCTCAGTATGTAAAAACGGTGGCCTATTCCTTTAAGTTCTGACATGTTGATTTAATGCTTCTTTAAAAGTCTCAGCTACAACACAACACAAGACAACACAACACAACACAACAAGAACACAAGAACCCAAGAACACAACTTGTCACAACATTTAAGTTCTGACAGGTTGATCTAATGCTTCTTTAAAAGTCACAGCTGCAACACAAGACAAGACAAGAACACAAGACAAGACAAGAACACAAGACAAGACAAGAACACAAGACAAGACAAGAACACAACCTGTCACAACATTTAAGTTCTGACATGTTGATCTAATGCTTCTTTAAAAGCCTCAGCTACTTCCACAACAACCAAACTCCTCCCTTTGCCTTTCCAAAGTCCAGATTAGAAGTACTCATCTGAACTGAACGAGTCCGTCCTCTTCACTTTAACAGGCGATGAGCTTTTGTCTGTGTTTTCCATCTCTTCTTTGTTTCCAAGCTCTCCCTCCACTGTTTGAGCTCCTGCCTCTTTCACCTCTGTGGTCATGTCTTTAGCTTTCCTCAAAGCAGCCTGTTTTAAACCGTCAGGCATTTCCAAAGTGACCACAGTTGTCTGAGTCCCAACCTCAGGTCTTAGTCCTCTCTGAATCTCGCTCAGCTCATGAAGACGCAGATCTGAGGTGAGGCCCAGCTCCAAGATGCTTTTTTTCTGCAGCGAGCCGTACATATTTACCAGCTGCTGCCTTAGCGCGGTGTTTGAATCCTTAATCAGGTCCGCGCATCCTCTGGCCTGGAGGATCTTGAATTCGATGTGCTGTTGGTTCTTCTTTTTCTTAATTATGTTTTCAATTTCTTTCTCCAGTGCCTTGTTGCATTCTAGATATGCTTTCTCTTCATTTTTTATCATTTTCAGGTCAATGTCACCACTCTCGTCATAGACATTTTTCTGGTTTTGATTTAATCTCCCAATTTCATTGATGAGATCCACGTGGTCCTCCTTCAGCTTGATGAGATGGCTGGAGACCTCGTTCCTTGCTTGTTCGTTTTCGGTATCTCTTCGGATCTCCTTGATCCTTTCTAAAAGACTCTCATTCTGTTCAATTATAACATTAGCCTCTCTTTCCCTCATTTGATACTTGAAGCTTTTTAATTTGACATCGGCATACTTTTTGAGGGCTTTTTCCTTTTCCTTCTTGAGGGCCTTGTTCTTTTTATTTAACTCTTTCATTGAGTCGGCCAATTGAGACTGCAGTTCCCGATAGTTCTTCTCTTCACGGACTCCCTTTTTCACGTTTCTAACGCAGTCTTCAAGCTCGTTGTTATTCTCAGTAACATCGAGGAACTCTTGTTGCAACGCTTTGAAGGCTTCCAAAGTATCCAGCAACTTTATGTGACCTGGGTGTTTCAATTTGTATTCCTTCTGGAGCTGAGCCTTGATGAGCTCTTGCTTTTTTAGTTCCGCACGCAGAGTCTGAAGGGTATCGAAACTGGTGAGGAGATTCACATTTTGCTCGTCACGGCCCGAGACTGAGTTCTGGGCAATTTGTTTGAGCAGCTGGAAGAACTCGCAGTCCACACTTCCATCAAACTTAATCACGATTGGGTCTTTCATTTTTCCAACGATGGATGACGCCTGATTACAAGGAAATTCTCTGTGTAAGTGCCACACCGCCTTTGCGATGCCCAATCCCGTCAGACCTTGGAAGCTAAGCAGGGAAGGGCCTGGTCGGTACTTGGATGGGAGACCGTTTGGTAACACCAGGAAGCCTAGCGAATGTAGTGTGTGAGTGAGTGGTTGGTGGTGGTCGGAGGGGCCGATGGCGCAGACTGGTTGCCTCGCTTCCGTCAATCTACCCCAGGGCAGCTGTGGCTACAATAGTAGCTCCTTCACGGCAAGCTTATCGCTTGCCTCAGAAATCCAGTGAGCAAAACCACAACAAATTACAAAACCACGTCAACACAGGACAGACTTCTGCCCTCCGATGGGCTCGGTGAATGTGTCTGTGTGAAGTGAAGTGTCCAAAGCTGAGTGTGGGGGAGGGGCCTGTTAGCATGACATCACCAAATAAGGACGAAAAAATATTGTTGTCACGGCAACTGTTCTATTCTTGAATTCCATAGACCCTTTAACTGCTGACATCATCAGTGACATCATCTGGAGGCAGGAAGTGATAGATACACACGGCATCTCTGGAATCGCCCATATATGGTCATGTTTGAAAACAGTTAAAGGGGAAAACAATTTGGAGAAAAATCGAAACTTTCTCTAATTATTCAAAAACTACTTATAACAAACACTGAATTATGAATATAGTTTGCTACTAAATAAAGATGCAAAGACATGGAGAGGAGCAAAGTGGTTCAACAGCCCATAAATAGATAAATAACGGAGAATGCTAACTTGATGCTACATGTTAGCATCGGGCTAATGCTAACGGTTAGCTGGCGCTAGCTACAACTGCAGTTTTTTTCACTTCTACTGAACAATCTGCGGTGAGAAAATATCCATATGGACCTGATTTAGCCTTGACTTTAATCATGTGTGATAAATAAGTTCATATTTCACCAGAAAATGGCTAAAAAGAGGGAAAAATTGTGTTTCTCTAAAGATTCTATTTTCCCCCTCGGCGAAGCCACGCCCCCTTCTAAGACGAAATGCCGTCTGTATCTATCAAGAGAAGTAAGATTAAACTAAAACTAGCGATTGTAAGCGTAAAACTATAACTAAAACATGTGGTCCTGTTGTGGCTTAAGGCGCCAGAACAAGAGGAATGACATTTGAGACGATAAAATAAGGTTTATTAACCACCTGTGCTTGAACATCAGTAAGACGAAGGAGATGGTGATCGACTTCACGAGGAAGCCACTACCGCACACACCGCTGAACATCCAGGGGGAGGACATTGAGGAGGTGGACAGTTTCAAGTACCTGGGTGTTCACCTCAACAATAAACTGGACTGGTCCCACAACACCAACTCCCTGTACAAGAAGGGCCAAAGTCGCCTCCACCTTCTGAGGAGACTGAGGTCCTTCGGAGTGAGCAGGCCTCTGCTCAGGACTTTTTATGACTCTGTGGTGGCCTCTGCTCTCCACTACGCTGCCGTGTGCTGGGCCCCGGGCAGCACAGAGCGGGACAAGAACAGACTGAACAAGCTGGTCAGGAGGGCCAGGTCCGTCCTGGGCTGCCCCCTGGACTCTGTGGAGGAGGTGAGGGACAGGAGGGTGTTAGCCAAGCTCACCTCCATCATGGACAACACCTCCCACCCACTGCACAGGACTGTAGAAGAGCTGAGCAGCTCTCTCAGTGGCAGACTGAGACACCCTCAGTGCAGGACGGAGCGCTACCGCAAAGCCTTCATCCCCACTGCTGTCAGACTGTACAATAAGACTGTGAAGTAACATGTGCAATAATCTCTGTATCAGCTGCACTTTATTAACTCTGAGTGATCTTCTTGAACGCCGACTATAACAAGTGAATTTCTCCTTTGTGAGATCAATAAAGGTTTATCTTATCTTATCTTTAATTGATATTTCCATTTGTTTATCGTTACCATGACAACAGCTCCAATGGAAATAGATAGGACAAGTCAATCAGAACCATTTTATGAATTTTATTGTTTTCATGCTAACTTATACTCACAGAGGTGGAGAATTTTTTTTTATTGTTTTTTGTAGGCCCCTGGGCTCCAGCCTATGCAAGCCCAGTGGTTAAGGCGGCCCTGACTGCAGTTCTCAGTTTGGCTGCAGCATCTGTTTACATGCTCGTCCAGGAACAAAAAAACAAAAAAATCCAATCAAAAATCAAGATCGATCAACATGGGGATAATAATCGCCCAGCCGTACATGAGACCCATGTATGTTCATGAACATGCACTGTCCCACTGTTGGACTTCGTTTCTGTTATTACCAGAACATGCAAACTATGGATGCAAGATTAAATGCAGTCAAATCAAAAATCACAATTTGCAAATTTAAAGGGGGGGGGGGTATTATGCAAAATCGACTTTTTCAAGCTTTACATCATGTTATTATGTCATTCCCTCATTAAAAACATGCCCGAAGTGTTGCCTTGGCACATTCACGTGTTTGTGAGTAATCTGTAAAAACTCTGATGGCGGCCATTTTAGGGATAGGTTTGCCTGAGTCCTCCTAGGAACGCCCCCACCTCCTGGAGACGCCTCCAAGCTTTCGTCACCAGCCGAGTAACCAACCACTGCTCCTCAGCAGAACCCCCTCCCCACTGATGCCACAGACAGCGTGTGGAGGGGGCGTGTCGGAAAGGGTCAGAGGTTCTTAAAGAGACAGAGGCCTATTTCAAGACATTCACTACAGCCATTTTGAGAGAGCAATTTCATACAAGGCAGATATTTTAATTTACTGCATTTACAGACCAACAGAAGGTTTGGTCATCATTGTAGTGTGATATACACTGGTGCTATGTGATTGAAAAAAGCATAATACCCCCTCCTTAAAAGTAATTGTATATAAAAGCTGTCATTTCGCTGTAATTTAAAAGGAGCAGGCCACTGTTTTTACTGAGATATGTTCTTACCTGAGCTTAGACGAGTTGATGCGTACCTGTCTGCTAGGTTGCTTCTAACTTCACCCCGTTTGGAGCTATAGGAATACATTGGGAGAGGCCAAATGCAAACAACATCTTTGGTCGTTCTGTGTGTGACTGAGCGCACGCACAACGACCAGACGGGCACACATCAACTCTAAGCTCAGGTAAGAACATATCTCAGTAAAAACGGTGGCCTGTTCCTTTAAGCATCTACAAGCAGTACCTCATCTCCCGCTCCTCGTGCTGAGTGAGCAAGGTGCTGTAGAAGTTCTCCAGTGTCAGTTTGGCCACGGTCACTCGCTCTCTCGTATGGTTGCTCATGGGAAGGGCCGCCGCCGTCCCTCCCGTCATGGCCACACTTTCCTGAACAAAAGCACAAGAATCGAACATCCATAGTAAACAACACACCTCATTTTAAAATAAGAGAAGCAGGAAATGATTGAACATGATACATAATGTCATTGCGCCTTCTACATCGCATGTGTTTATTATTTTTTTATGTCACGTTGCTCATAGCCAACCAGTTTAATGACGACCTGACTGAAGGCATGTGCAGAATTATGAGAAGAATGTTGAGGGTTGTTGTGCGCTGTCCTTTCGTTAGCTCAGAGATAAAGCGCTGGACTCTGATTGGACCCTGTTTGGTCTAGACTTGGGACAGTTTCCCGGCCTCGGCGCTCCGACAATCTGCAACAATCATCCAAAAACAACAAACTTCCTCACGACTTCTGAGAAAATCATTAAAGAGCCTCAGAAAACAGGCTCTGTTGGAGGCGGTGGGAAACGCGGCGGTGACACAGAGAGACAGCTGGGCAAGTCTGACTAAAGATTAGGTAATGTTAGGTATGTTGTGTGTCTGTGTGTGAGCATTGCTTCATCACCAGCTGGAAATAGAGTGATCACAACAGATTAGATAAAGGGATCACATTGAAAAGGTTTTAAAAAAGACTTGCCCCAAATCGTGAGAGAAACCGACAGTCCATGACTACACTGAAAAAAAAAAGCAAAATGTTTCCCTTTTTTGTTCAGGGGGGACCAAGCCGGATGCCCTTTCTGCTAGCTCTGTTATTCAAGGACACAATGAAAGTGGGCCGAAAGTAAAATCTTAATGGACAGTGCTGCAGTCATTGTGGAAGAGTTGGTATCGATTGACGGAAAACAAGTTTCGACCGACACCTCATTGGGATCGCTCAGACATCTTGATCAGTAGGGCTGGGACAAAATATCGTATCGCAACACTTTTTACTGCCATTCCAAGCATCGATACTTTAAAGAAACAGGCCACCGTTTTTCAATACTGAGATATAGTATTAGCGTAGACGAGTTGATGTGTGTCTGGTCTTGGTGCGATACTATGTTGTAAGGCATAGGAGCACTTAGACTTTACTGTGCGGACGTGTTATTACGCCAAACAATATAGTACCCATTTTTATCCGTTTAGAAAATCAATATGTTTCATTTTGTGCAACTATGCTTGGATCATGAAACTACTCACGTAACCGTGTTTAAACAGGGAAATCGTGGAAGAGCTTCTAACATCACCCCTGTTTGGGTCCATAGAGGAGAGGAGGAGAGGCTAAATCTTATCTTATCTTATCTTATCTTATCTTATCTTATCTTATCTTATCTTATCTTATCTTATCTTAAGACCAGACAGGTATCAGTAGAGTAGAGCTCAGGTAAGAACAAATCTCAGTATTGAAAAAACGGTGGCCTATTCCTTTAAGTATCACAATACTTTCAATACTTGTGTTTGGAGGCATTTTTATCATCACTCCTTTGTTTTCCAGTGACAGATACACAGCACTTTGTTACATTTTGTGTTAATGCACTTCTTAACACTTCAATAAATGTCAAATCACATTTGGTTTAAACAAACTTTGGACTAGGGCTGAACGATATGGACAAAATTTCATATCTCAATATCGATACAATGTGATATACCTATGGGTTCGGTGAAAACTAAGCATTTTTCAAAAAAATTAAATCATAATACAAAAGAAAATCTATATTGTTTAGATCTTGCTTCTTCGATTTTAATATTTTGAATGTTCATATCTCGTTACAAATACGATAATATATCTTTCAGCCCTACTTTGGACACATGACTCTTGTCTTTTTACACATTGTAACTTCCTGTATCGCAATACGATCTCCCCCCCGAGTATCGTGATACATATCGGATCAGGAAAAAAGTGTAACATCCCAGCAATACTGATCAACACGGCAGCGTGTTATGGCCTAAAATCTCTATCACGATATAAAAAAGAAATATCACGATGCATTTGACGATTTAATTGATTGAATTCAATGGACAAATTACTTCAAGATCCCAGCCTTACGCCTATTGGGAAGATTAATTCAGTTATTTTTTTCATCTTTCCTCGCAAATATGATCTACTCAAGCAGTTTACATCCTTCATTTCATTTTACTTTTTTGTCCCTGTGCTCTACAGTCAGTGTTTGCAGTAGATGCAAAACAACTTTCTCCAACTAAACTCTGAGATAATTGTTTTTGGCCCACAGACACAAAGACAAAGTGTTATCAGTCACCTTGAGTCTCTCTCTCTAAAACCAAAAAATCAGGTTAGAAATCTAGGAGTGATCATGGACTCAGACCTGAACTTAAACAGCCACATCAAAGCAATAACAACAGCAGCTTTTTACCATCTGAAAAACATTGCTAAGATCAGAGGAATAGTGTCAAAACCAGACTTAGAGAGACTTATCCATGCATTTGTCTCCAGCAGGTTAGACTACTGTAGCGGCTGCTCACTGGCCTTTCTAAACGAGCTATCAGAGCTACAGTACATCCAGAACACTGCTGCTCGAGTCCTGACAAGAACCAGGAAATACGACCATATTAGTCCAGTGCTCCGGTCTCTGCACTGGCTTCCTGTCACTCAGAGAATAGACTTTAAAACAGCTCTGCTTGTTACAAGTCTTTTCATGGTTTAGCACCAAAGTACATCTCTGACATGTTACAGCCGTATGAACCATCTCGGGCCCTGAGAACTTCAGGGAGGGGCCTCCTGGTGGTTCCCAGAGTCAATAATAAACACGGTGAAGCTGCGTTTCAGTTTCATGCAGCTAAAATCTGGAACAGTCTTCACGAGGATGTGAGACAGGCCTCAACTCTGACAATGTTCAAATCCAGGCTGAAAACAGTTCTTTTTGCCCATGAAAATGACTGAAAGTATTTTATCTGCACTCTCGCCTTTTACTGTAATTGATTAATTTTATGTTGATGTTTTTATTGATTCTATTTCCTTTCTTGTATTTATGCAACTGTGAAGCACTTTGAATTGCCTTGTGTATGAATTGTGCTCTACAAATAAACTTGCCTTGTTTATGCTGCTCTGATGGAGCTGAGCATAACATGAATGACATCGTGTCCACAACGATATAAAAAATTACAATAATATCAAATAATTACATCACGATAACGATATGCGATATGATATGACCCAGCCCTACTGACCAATGCAAGAATATGTCACAAAATATACTGTACTTATTCCTCAAACAGGCCTCCACATAAACAGTGCTGCTTCAGGCTGTGCTTGACTGGTCCAACTTCAGCACATTTACTTTTAGACTGAGTTGACTCTAAACTCGGCCCTGAGGCCAAATGAAGAGACCATACATTCACTACTGGCACCAGCGCAAACTTCAATATTAGACGCATAACGACAGAGATCACTTTTATAGCACACTTTATGTCGCCTTAACCAGCTACTGCTTCTTATAGTGCAACTCATAAATCAACCACTAGAGGCTGAATGCCAGAGGTAACGCGCATATTCTTTAGCTGGAAATATTTTTTTATTTTTGTTCATCACAGTGCTGGCTAGTTGCAGGAATAGCAGTGTGCCAGAAATACTTTTGTCTTTGACTCAACAAACCAAGAATACATGTGTTGTTTTCTAAAGATGATCTGTCTTGTAGTAAGGCACAAATACTAACTTCAACTGCATGACATTTCCAGACTCAAAAGTTTAAATATCTCCTGTGCTGTGAGACATATTCACCATCAGAATCAAGCCTCGAGTTTTGTGTGTTTGTCTCACTCCAAAGTCCGTCTCTCTTCCTCTCTCCCTGCTCCATGTTTGGTTTAAGAAATGTCGAATTTGCATTGAATAAACAAATGTATCAACCACGTCTGTCTGTTCTTTGACAGACACCGACCAAACCAGTGCAGAGTTAAATGTGCTTCAAACAGGGATGAATGTATTGTATTATTTCACCAAATAAATGGGACAACAATAGGGCTGAAACAACTAATGGATTGTTGAAATAGTCGACAACTATTAATCGTTTTCTAGTAAACACAGACTCAAATAGAGCATAAATGACTTGCCAATTATGTATTGTTGATGAAAGCCTACTTTGGTTTTAAGGTTAGGGTCTGTAGTGTTTTGTACATTGTAAGTTTCATAAATATCTGTCTTTGTCTCATCCAATCAGAAGCAGAATTATCAGAGTGTCCTACAAATGTTTACTTTAAAGGGGCTAGATGCAAGTTCGCCATTTTATACTCACTACTGCCACCTCAGGCCATATGTGTAACTGCACCTTCTATATTAAGCTCGTGCATGACGGCAATTCGGGCCGAAGTGACACATTTTTGAGTGACAGTGCAGGATTTTAGAGGCAGTTGTGGTGAACAGGTCTGACCTCAGTCTACACTTTAGGACATGGCTGGAACATGTAGGGGGAGGAAAATACTTAATTTTAACATTTTTAAACTCCTTATAGTCCCTTTAAGTTTACTCCATCAACATGTCGGCACCACTTTCTATTCACAGCCAAGCGATTCATCGATTCGTTGTAAAAACAATGGGTAGATTATTTGATTACCAAAATAATCGTTAGTTGCAGCACTAGACAACAATGCAACATAATGCGATGCGGGAGCAGGGGCGGATCTAGAGGGGTGGCACCTTTACTCACCCCTAGTAAAGGTCTTGCCACCCCAGCTGCCACCACATTCATGTCATGTAATGTCTCACATCTGCTCCAGAAGCTACTTGGGTGCTTACAGAGGCTCACTCTCAGTACTTTTTTGGCAGGACAAAGAAATAGGCCTACAACTTAATAGCTAAATAAGGAGCCTGTTTTGTGTAAATTGTACTTGTATAAAAGGACAATGCTACTATTTGTATGTAATTTTGGGTGGCTCAAGCAAAACTTGCATACCCCCACTATGAACATTCAGTATAAACAACATTGTAAAACATTGGAAATTATCCCTGACCCTGTTTGCTCCCCCATGATTTTTTTTTCTAGATCCGCCCCTGTGCAGGAGACGGTGCGCCTTCTTTCCTTATTGGAAAGTCCAGTGAGCTAATGCTCCAGTGGAAACAAGGCTTTAGGGACAATTTCCCTTAAAGGAACAGGCCACCATTTATCCATCCACTTAACTTCACCCCGTTTGGAGCTATAGGAATACACTGGGAGAGGCCAAATGCCAACAACATCTTTGGTCGTTTTGCGTGACTGAGTGAGGGCACACACAGTCCTGACCCGAACCCTAAATATATTAATATTTATCAAATCTGTACATTTGCCCAGATGATAAGACAAGGAAAATCTCCCTCTTACTTCAGCAATTACTTTGTTGAGAAACGTCCAGTTCATTGTTTTAAAACCAGACAGGCTCTGACATCTTCCACTGTGCAAAAAGAAACAAATGCAATTTTCTTTTCAATATCGTGGAGCAAAACTATGGACTGAGTATGGAGAGTTTACAGTAAAAAGAGCCTAATAAATCTAATGCTCACTAAGCCTTGATACTCAATAATAACAATAATAATAATCATTATTATTATAATTTAAAAAAACAGTATAATACATATTTTTACTTTAAGCATGTGATTAAAATATTCTACTTTGTGATGATCTACTGATGAATCATGTTGAAATGACTCGCTGATATTGATTTTTCATTTGTTATGTATTTGACCAGACGGAAATGTTTATGTTCTCTCTCTCTCAACGTGAGATCTGTAATTTGTTTCGGGGCTTCTCTCGCACTCCATCACGTTTTACTCTTTGTTTTTTAATGTAATAAACATTTCTGTAGGCAGTAATGAGTATAAAATGGCGAACTTGCATCCAGCCCCTTTAACCTCTTAACTCCCGCCTGAACCGAGAGCATTTTGTCCAGTTCAGCTTTACCCAAATCCTGTAGGCCAGTGTAACACCTCATTTGAAAGCTAAGACCTACAAAACTAAATTGATCTTTTTTGTCACATCATCAGATTTTTTTTCAGCACTTTTTAGATTTTTTTTGTCCTTTTTTTGGTCACTTTTTTGTCACTTTTTCGTCAAATTATTCGCATTTTTTTGTCAAATTCATATCACTTTTTCGTCAATTTTTTGTCAATTTTTCAGCAATTTTTTCTCATTTTTTTGTCAAATATTTGTCCATTTTTGTAAATTTTTTCTCACTTTTTTCACGTTTTCATCCTTGTTTTCATCTCAGTTTTGTTGCTATCTTCACACCTTTTTTCCAGAAGCTTTTGAACTGGGTTAAAGCTGGAGAAAATGTGCTCGGTTCAGGTGGGAGTTAAGGGTTTAACTAAATATGCTTATTTTGGTGTGCCGTCATCATAAATATTATAATATATTGTAATAGTAGGAAAATACTACAATAACTAGGGTTATGTCAGACCTGCATCAATTCTGTTGGAGTAAAGTTAAACCAATGAAGAATTAAACGTGTAAATTACTCGATGCAGTCTGTTACATGCATTTGCCTTTAGCGACTGCAGTTAGTTATTCCCAGCTCTGTTTTGTTTACTTAACATTGTTCAGGTTAAAGAGACTCTTCGGACATTGTTGCCTTTTACCAATAAACATTCATAAAACTCGATCCTGAGCTCTTCTTAAATATAATTTAGATCAGGGGTAGTCAGGGCAACGTCAGGCCCGAGGGCCAAATCCGGCCCTCCAGCACAGAACCTCTGGCCCTCAAGATAATTTTGAGAAACATTATTACACAAATCAGAAAGTACTTTTAACATTATTAGAGTTAAATGGGAGAAAAAAAAGGTAGAAATACTGTCAATACACCCAATGAGGCCATATATTATGTACAACACTGGCATTTGAAGGAAGTGCACCGGAAAAAGAATAATCGTTTTAAGGAAGAAATGACATAAATCTACTTAAATTAAGAGATTAAATCCAAGGCTTGAGTAGATTTGGTCTGGTCTTAGATGAGAGTAGTAGTAGTTATTCTCTTGATTCAGATAATTTTGTGTCATTTCAAGTGAAAAAAAAACAATTATTTGCCTGATTTCAAGTGTGTTTTATTCTTGTTCCATTGGCGCTGTCGCATTTGTATCTTGGATTAGTTCAAACCGACTCAACTTCAACATAGAATTTGATGAATTCAAGCCATTTTGAGTCATTTATCTCATTTAAGATGGTCATTTTTCCAGTGTTGTGCTTCACTTTGGGCTAATAATCATAATAATCAACGCCTTCGGTCTATTTACAATAAGGAAAATCGTCCCTCCACTAAGAAAACTTGCCTACCCCTGATTTAGATTCTTAAATACCCTGCAGTTGCCACCAGTGCAGTGATTTAGACTCTGAATGAATTGCCCCTTTTAGTTGGTCGGGCTCTCAGTTTGGTGTTAAATTCTTGAGTTTGTGAGTGAATGCCAGACTCACTCCACCCTCGATACAGTAAGGAGTGAGCGAACAGGAAGCTCTTTCCGTTTCAATGAAAGAGCCCAGTCACACCGACCTTAGGCAGAGTTTCCATGGGCTGACTTAGAGGAGCATTACGTTAACAAACACAGACATGTAAATAAAAGTCTAAACAAGGACGGGAATAAGAATGTGACACGATAAACTGCAATTACAAATGTTTTAGTAAAATCAACTATTAACAAAATAAGAGAAATCACTGTAGTAACCTCCAATCACAAAGAAAAAAGGTCTGATCCCATTGAAATGTTTAGCATTTCAATATCTGTCTCTCCCAAATCACAGCAGTATACATTCTTATCTGCCAAATAAGGAATCTTTCATCACAACATTGGTGCAAAGAAACTGGATTGTGCTTTTTTTTAGTCTAAGTAGTGCCAGCGTCTAGCCTGGCTAACACCAGACTAAAATCACAAGTGATATTTAGTCTGGGGACCACCAATTCATTTTCTCGTAGGAGAGGTGTGGTTTACGATCGTCCATAGTCGTTTATTGGGCGATACGAAAAAAAAAAAAAAAAAGTCTCATGCGTCTGCACGTAGCCCCAGCCAATCATATCATCGTATGAGATGACGTATGACGTACCCGCTGTAAACTTTTGAGCTAAATTATTTAGAACAAGGTCTAAAGCTTGATCAAAAAATACCATCGTGTCTGCTGCTGTCATGTTGGATCCGTAAATAAACTTTTTTATTATTATCCGTAAATAAACTACAAGCTTCCATATATCGAATAGTGCGTCATCGTCTTGCCGTCCCTCCTCGCTCTGTGATTGGTTCCCAAATCCACCGGAGATTTGGCCATGGTCCCCAGGCTGTTGTGCAGTTCGAAATAATTCGAGCGCACACAGCAGCCTGGTGTTAGCCAGGTTAGCCAGCGTCTGGAGAAAAAGATGATTCACAGGCTGCACATTACAAACATTGGGTGACCACAAAGTTCCTGCTTTTTTACTCACGCCTGCTGCGTTGGCTTTTAACCTGTCAACCCCCGCCTTGACCAGTTTTCTCCAGTTCAGCTTTACCCAAATATAAAAGGTCTGTGGAACGCCTCATTTGAAAGCTAAGACCATTTTTCTGTTACTCTTGTGTGGCTTTCTTTCTTCTTTCATTTTTGTCACGTCTTTGTCGCTCTTGTCATTTTCTTCATTGATTGAAAAACAATTAAGACGATTAAAGGGTGAAAGTCAACACTCTGCTGCCAGACTTTGGACTGGATGGAAGTAAATTTTGTATAATTTATATTAGAGGAACCCAGCCGTCAATGCCTTTGTGAACAATGTTTATTTAACTTTAGCCACTTAACTCCCACCTGAAGAGAGCACATTTTCTCCAGTTTGGCTTCACCCAAATGTAAAAGTTCTTGAAAAACAAGCATCTGAAGAGTGACAAAAATGCAACAAAAAAGTGACACAAAAAATGTCAAAAATGCAGAAAAAAAACTGACAAAAATGCAACAAAAAATGCACAAAATGTAACAAAAAGGGGACAAAAGTGTGGCAAAAAAGTGACAAAAATGCAGCAAAAAAATTGACAAAAAAGTGGCAAAAAAGTGACAAAAAAGTGACAAAAATGCGGCAAAAATTGACAAAAATTTGACGAAAAATGTACAAAAAAAGTGACAAAAATGTGGCAAAAAAGTGACAAAAAAGTGACAAAAATTGACAAAAATTTGACGAAAAATTTGACGAAAAATTTACAAAAATATTTACAAAAATGTGGAAAAAAAGTGACAAAAATGCAGCAAAAAATTTATAAAAATGTGACAAAAAATGACAATAATGTGGCAAAAAGAGGACAATAATATTGCGAAAAAGTGACAAAAATGCCGCAAAAAATGAGCAAAAATTGACAAAAATTGACAAAAATATGGCGGAAAATTTACAAAAATTTGACGGAAAATTTACAAAGAAAATTACAAAAATGTGGGGAAAAAAGTGACAAAAATGCAGCAAAAACTTTATAAAAATGTGACAAAAAATGACAAAAATATGGCGAAAAAGTGACAAAAATTTGACGAAAAATGTACAAAAATTTTTACAAAAATGTGACAAAAAAGTGACAAAAATGCAGCAAAAAAGTGACAAAAATCTTACAAAATATTTACAAAAATGTGACAAAAAAATTACGAAATGTAACAAAAAGAGGACACAAAATTGATGAAAAAGGGACAAAAATGATAATGTTTTTGCATTTTTTTTTTTTTTTTAAAAAGCAATGGCAACAACGAGGAAAAAAATCCATTTAGATCAGATTTGTTGGTCTTAGCTTTCAAATAAGGCATTACACTGCCCTATAGTCTCCAGTCGAGAAGCTTTTAGTTTTGGGTAAAGCTGAACTGGAGACAATGTGCTCGGTTAAGAGGTTAAAGATGTAATAAAAACAATATAGTAAATATGTGAACCTACAACACCAGTGATGCTGCAAACGTGCGCAGTTGATGGTTCAAAGCCACGCAGAGCTCATAATCTGTCATTTCTACATAACCTCGGTTTTATCACATAGGACGTCACATTAAATTCCCTTGTAATAATAACAACACATGATCATCCTCGTGCATGAATGAGTTAACGGTAAGTTTACTTTACATTTAGCTAACATCGCGATCTCTGACTCGGGGCGAATACAACAACAGCGCAGAAATCACGCTTACCTCCGCGTCCTGCTCCAGAGTCACTTATTGGCTCGTGGCCAGCGCACAAAACAGGTGAAATCGGAGGAACAATCTGATCTTTTGTCTCAATTTTTTTCTGCCCAATAGTTCAGGCAGTGCAATCTTTTCAGATGCTCCTACGGCCGCACAGAAAACATCATCGCCGCTGGTGTCGATGCAAAACCCATACGTTGGCACTGGCTTCGAGACCAGCGCTGACTTGAAATGAAATCCTTGATATTTTGTCGTTAAAAAATGAAGAATAAAAAAATCCTCGATCCTCGAAGCCCAGCGTTTGTCCCGTCTTTGGCTAAATGATGTTGCTGCTTCCTGAGACCCGTCGGTTTCATCTGACGCTCTGGCGACGCAGCGGTGAAAGGATTTGAGTGACAGCTGCGTGGGCCAATCAGAAGGACGCAAACGCTCCTTAACCAATCAGATCGCTCCAAACACCGCGTTCCTGAAAAGGGCTTCTGGGCATGTATAAAAGAGACAGTTATTTTTGTCGATGTATAAAAGAGACAGTTATTTTTGTCGATATGATTATGGCTATTTTATCATTTACTTTCTGTTCCCCGGATGAACTCCGTATTTGATGTTATGAGTTTGTGATTTATTACAAAAAATAAAATGTCCACCCTCGTCCCTAACCCGTCCTTCACTACATAGACCCACATTATAGAGCAGGCCAGTGGTTCCCAACTTTCTCCTTGAAGCCCCCCCTACACAAGGCCGGGTTTGTGCAGGGACTTACAGGGGCTCAGCTCGGGGGCCCAGCAGGCTGAGGGGGGCCATAGGAAAGAGAAAAGGAGAGAGTTCCCTCTGTCTTTGCCAGGACTAAACCAAGACTAAACCAGGACTAAACCAGGACTGAACCAGGGCTAAACCAAGACTAAACCAGGTCTAAACCAAGACTAAACCAGGTCTAAACCAGGACTAAACCAGGACTAAACCAGGACTAAACCAGGACTAAACCAGGACTAAACCAGGACTAAACCAAGACTAAACCAGGACTAAACCAGGACTAAACCAAGACTAAACCAGGTCTAAACCAGGACTAAACCAAGACTAAACCAAGTCTAAACCAGGTCTAAACCAAGACTAAACCAGGTCTAAACCAGGACTAAACCAGGACTAAACCAGGACTAAACCAGGACTAAACCAAGACTAAACCAGGTCTAAACCAGGACTAAACCAGGACTAAACCAGGACTAAACCAGGACTAAACCAAGACTAAACCAGGTCTAAACCAGGACTAAACCAGGACTAAACCAGGACTAAACCAGGACTAAACCAAGACTAAACCAGGACTAAACCAGGACTAAACCAAGACTAAACCAGGACTAAACCAGGAATAAACCAAGACTAAACCAGGTCTAAACCAGGGCTAAACCAGGACTAAACCAGGACTAAACCAGGACTAAACCAAGACTAAACCAGGTCTAAACCAGGACTAAACCAAGACTAAACCAGGTCTAAACCAGGACTAAACCAGGACTAAACCAAGACTAAACCAGGACTAAACCAGGAATAAACCAAGACTAAACCAGGTCTAAACCAGGGCTAAACCAGGACTAAACCAGGACTAAACCAGGACTAAACCAAGACTAAACCAGGACTAAACCAGGAATAAACCAAGACTAAACCAGGTCTAAACCAGGGCTAAACCAGGACTAAACCAGGACTAAACCAGGACTAAACCAGGACTAAACCAGGACTAAACCAGGACTAAACCAGGTCTAAACCAGGACTAAACCAGGACTAAACCAGGACTAAACCAGGACTAAACCAAGACTAAACCAGGTCTAAACCAGGACTAAACCAGGACTAAACCAGGACTAAACCAGGACTAAACCAAGACTAAACCAGGACTAAACCAGGAATAAACCAAGACTAAACCAGGTCTAAACCAGGGCTAAACCAGGACTAAACCAGGACTAAACCAGGACTAAACCAGGTCTAAAACAGGACTAAACCAAGACTAAACCAGGACTAAACCAGGACTAAACCAAGACTAAAGCAGGACTAAACCAGGACTAAACCAGGACTAAACCAAGACTAAACCAAGACTAAACCAGGACTAAACCAGGACTAAACCAAGACTAAACCAGGACTAAACCAAGACTAAACCAGGACTAAAACAGGACTAAACCAAGACTAAACCAGGACTAAACCAAGACTAAACCAGGACTAAACCAAGACTAAACCAGGACTAAACCAGGACTAAACCAAGACTAAACCAAGACTAAACCAGGACTAAACCAGGACTAAACCAAGACTAAACCAGGACTAAACCAAGACTAAACCAGGACTAAACCAAGACTAAACCAGGACTAAACCAGGACTAAACCAGGACTAAACCAAGACTAAACCAGGACTAAACCAGGACTAAACCAGTTTTAGTCACACGGAGGACACAGCTCCAAGTGGAAGAAGGAGCTTTGGTCAGATGAGACAAAAATTGAACATTTTGGCGTTTGACGTTATGTATGGAGCAAACCTGACACTGCTCATCGTCCTGAGTGCACCATCCCCAGTGTCAAATATACGGGGGGGAGCATCATGCTGTGGGGCTGCTTTTCCTCAGCGGGGACTGGGAATACTGTAAGAATAGTTGGGAACATGGATGGAGCCTAATACAGAGACATTTTGGAGGAAAACCTGCTGGAGTCAACAAGAGAACTGAGGCTGGGGCGGAGATTCGCCTTCCAGCAGGACAATGACCCTAAACACAAAGATAAATCTACAATGGAATGGTTCAATAAAAACATATTAATGTGTTAGAATGGCCCAGTCAAAGTCCAGACCTAAATCCTATAGAAAATCTGTGGAAAGGTCTGAAAACTGCTGTTCACAAACGCTCTCCTTCTAATGTGACAGAGCTTGAGTTGTTTTGTAAAGAGGAATGGGCTAAAATGTCAGTCTCTGCATGTGCAAATCTTGTAGAGTCAAACCCCAAAAGACTTTCTGCTATTACTTCAGTAAAAAGGGGGTTCCACAAAGTATTCATTCATGCTGTATGAATACTTATGCACGCCGCACTTTCACTTTTTTATTTTTTGAAAAATAACAGAATCATGTATCATTTCACTTTCACTTCACAGTTGTCTGTTACTTGTGTGTGAACATTCAGTAAAAAAAATAAAAAATAAAATCTTTATGTTTAGGGTTGTAAACATGACAAAATGTGCAAAAGTTCAAGGTGTATGAATACTTACGAGAGGCACTGTAAGTAAGTGAGATTTCTTACCGATTCAAGGTCATGTTTTCCCCTGTTCACTTTGAAAAGGAAAGTAGATATATTCAAAAAACCAGTAACCATAAAAGTTTATAGCGTTGCTTTTATCTAGACACCGGCAGTAGATAAAGCACAACAATAAAATGATTATCACTGTGCCCTATGTGTGTTTATATATAAAAGCAACTTCCTTCAAGCTATCAGACGTATAAGTTGTCCTAATATAAGTTTATGATGGGTATTGTCCTAAGGTCTGTGGTATTGATTTATAGAATAATAAGATAAATACTTGGTACAATGATTTGTTTTTGTGTTTGGAGACGTGTGTATAGCAAGTTTACAAAGTACAACTGGTAGTAGTAATTAATCCCTATTTTATGAGTACCACTGATATAATGCCATAAACAGGTTTTGCTACTACTACTACTAGCAATAACAATGCAATGTACTATATAATGTACTATATTCTACTACAGACAGTTTTACTCAGTTTGGTAGAAATTTTAGGCCGTTTTCTCTCAGTCATCCCTTGTCTTCTTTAGTACATCTTTAGATATTGTACCAGTTAAGAATCTTCCACTATATGACCAGGGGCTAAGCTACTACAAATTCTACTACAAAGTGCAGACGTCAGTAGTAATTTTCCTAATTTGGAGAGCTCCCGTGTTCCTGAGCCGTGATGACATCAGCTCACCCTCTGGATGGGTGTGCCCTGCCTCGTTCGCCTGTGACTCTGGGTGTGGTGCACTGTTATAGATCCATGGCTGCACTGAAGACAGGGCTGCTTTTATATTCACTGCCAGGGCCGTGCAGAGAGCTGCAGAGGGGCAGGGGCTCATGAAACAAAAGGGGCACTACACGAAATATAATGTAGAGAAATAAAAGGCATGGGCTCCACACACTCCACTGCCCTTTATATAGAGTATGTTATGTGGGAGAGTATTTTTCCTGAAGTCCATGATCATATCTTTTGTGCTGCAGTGGTGTCCTTCTGACACAGTGATGAGGTTGATTCGTATTGTCTTTTTGTTTAAGTAAACATGGCCCAATTGTTGAGGACTTTGTCAAATGGTGGAGTCGTTGAGACCATTTACTAAAAGCAGCCGCCTCCTGAGAATTCACAGGTCAATCCCACGCAGGGGCGGATCTAGGAAAAAACATCACGGGGTGCCAAGCAGGGTCAGGGATAACTTACAATGTTGAATGTTTACAGGGGGGTACGAAAGTTTTGCTTGATCGCAAGGCAGTTTTTCCGTTTAGATACAGCTGAGACTCCCAAAATTAAACACAAATAGCAACATTGTCCATAGCAATGGTTCTCAACCTTTTGGAGCCCCCCATTATAACAGTTCATTAGGATCGTGACCCCCGCCCGGGTCAGACAATGGGAAAAACAGGGACATTAACCTATATAATCCTTAAAAAACAATGGCTAAATACCATACCAATACCATAATAATAATATATATTTTTATCTATATGCTCTGGTGACCCCCCAAATCTGTCTCGCGACCCCCAGGTTGAGAACCCCTGGTCCATAGTATAAGAACAGGGGGTCTAACTCAATCAATCAATCAATCAAAGTTTATTTATATAGCACTTTACAGCAACACCAGGAGGACCAAAGTGCTTCACAGAAAGATAAAACACATTTTAAAACACCAAATAATTACAACATAGACACAATTCAGTGCTCAAAGTATTAAAAGCAAGTTTGAAGAGATGAGTCTTGATTTAAAAAGGGACAGGTCCATGAGAACACGCAGACTGAGGGGGAGCTGGTCCACAGTTTAGGCGCGGCAACAACAAAAGAACGATCGCCCCACTGTTTGTACCGGGACCTGGGCACGTCCAGAACCATTTGATCGGCAGACCGGAGACTCTGCTGGGGCGATGTACGGTCAACAACTCAGTTAGATATAACGAAGCGAGTCCATGGAGGGCTTTTAAAACAAGCATCAACATTTTAAAATCAATCCGAAAACGGTCCGGGAGCCAGTGCAAGGAGGAGAGGACGGGAGTGATGTGGCCCAGGTAAAATTAAATTATTTGTAATAAAAATAAAATTTAAAAATGATCATCTTTGGAGCCACAGGAGTTGCACCTGGCTCCTTATTTACCTCTAAAGTTGTGATAATACTTTGTCCTGTCAAAAAAAGAAGTAACTGAGAGTGAGCCTCTGAAGCACCCGAGTAGCTTCTAGAGCAGATGTGAGACATCGCGTGACAATGTGGGGGCAGCTGGGGTGGCAAGACCTTTACTAGGGGTGGCAGCTGCCCCGTGCCACTCCTCTAGATCCGCCCCTGCTCTCACTTCTGCTGGTGTGATGTTCACTCCTTGATGTGGATGAACCCATGTTTCTTGTAAACCAGGGGTCTCCAGCCTTTTGTACACGGCGAGCTACTTTTACACAACAAGAACATCGGAGAGCTACTTATGCTTCAAAAACATTTGCGTAAAATGCGACTTCACCCTGGAGAATTAGTAGCCACACAGTATTTAAAAGAAAATGACTTGAATTTAGTCCTTACACTCTACAATACTGAGCCAAGTGTTTGCAGATTGTGTTCAGCATATTCAGAACAAACAAAAAATGCAAGTAAAATGTGAGTAGTCATGCGTATAGAGATGTAGAAAGTCTTCGGTGAGCTACTGCTTTGAGATCCCTGCTGTAAACAAACAAAACATAAACACACCTCTTTTCATCTTTAACATTGTACAATTAGTCATAAATTAGATGAAAATTTGCAAGTCATTTCCTAAGTCATTCCTCAGATATTTCAGTTTCATCTTTCCAATGTGAGGAGCAGGCCATTGTTCTTGGCCACGGTGAGTGATATCCATGGATATAGTTTCAGTATGAAGCATCAGTGACACAGCACATTTTATATTTAGATTTGGACCAAGTACTTTCTGGACTCCAGCCCAACAAATCCAGTGACATCAGTTCACATTATAGAATTTGGTGATTTTATATTTTCACATGGATGGAATCATTATAACTTCACTATTACTAAAGAAAATCAGCAGACGGAAAATCCTAACTCTGTGATAGATTTGAATCACAAACCGTGTCGAATAATGCTTTACATATCATAGGATTAGTGATGTCATAAGCTTCACTCTGGTCTTATGAAGCAGAAGGTATTTGAGATCATGTGACCACTGCAAACCAGGCCTCAGATCTGTTGTTCCCATGTTTTCCAGCCAGACACTATCGCTCTGAGGTTTTGATTCTTCATGAGAATAAATCGACGCTCTCAACATGAATCTGTGCGCTTTTAAGAATGTTATGTTACATGAACACAACCAAAAGAGAATACGGCAGGTTCTCTCTTCTTTAAGAATGAGTTAATAAGTTTGATGAATAATTAAATGTTGTAATAGCATCATGTAAAGTGGTTGATGTTATTTTACAGTATTAGACTATAGAGTGCACCAGTGACATAGGAAGTAAGGCTGAAAAATATGTCATCAAAGTATTGTTGTTGTTTGGCATCCGCACAGTAAATTATTGATTACTGCGCAGTAGAGGGAAGATTACTGCGCGGATTTCGAATCACTCCTGGTATTATTACGCCTTACAATATAGTTCCCCCTTTTATCCGCTTTGAAAATCCACAGTGTTTAATTTTGTGTAATCATACTTTGTAGTGGAACACTTCACGTAACCATATTTAAATAGGGAAAACGTGGAAGAGCTTGGTAGCTTCTATCTTGACCTGTTTTGGAGCTATAGAGGAGAGAGGGAGAGGCTAAATGCTAACGACGTATGTGCTGTGTTTACGTAACTGAAGGCACGGGTGAAGATCAGACAGGTCCTAAAGAACTCGTCAAAGCTACGGTAAGAACATATCTCAGTTTGTAAAAACGGTGGCCTATTCCTTTAAAGAGGTAACCGCAGTGCTGTGTCGGGATTTGGGAAACGACCTCACAAGAAGCTGAAGGATTTTTATACTTTCTGTCAGTGACCCAAGCCCTGATAATTGGAAATACGTGTGTTGTAATAAGAGTCTCTTTTTTCAGATTGTTCTCAAATTGTCTGAACTCATATACGCCACTTGATCTAACACCAGAGGCGATTGAGCAGCACAAAACGAAAAACATCTTATGACCCTTACTTTACTATTTACAGACCATAATTTTATTCTTTGTATAAACTTTGGGGAAAAGCTTGTTGTTTAACTTGTCATGGGAGTTAACTTTCTTACTTCTAATGTGAAAAAGAAAAGTCGGTAGAAAGAGGAAGTGAGGTTGACGTGACGATGAGGTAATGGCAAGTTATATCTGGAAACAAAACAAGACTTAAGTGGGAAAATTACACACATCTCCCTCCTCTCAGAATGTGGTTTGTGTATTCACCTCTTAACTCCCACCTGAATGGATCCCACTCTCTGCAGTTTGGCTTTACCCTAATCAAAAAGCTTCTTGGGAAAAAAGCACCAAAATAGCCACAATAAATGAGAAGAAAACAAGGATGTAAACGCAACAAAAAAATGTGACAAAAATGTGACAAAAATTCAACAAAAATGTGACACAAATTCAGCAAAAATGTGACAAAAAATCAACAAAAAATGACAAAAATTTAACAAAAATTCAACAAAAATGTGACAAAAATTCAACAAAACTGTGACAAAATGTGACAAAAATTTAACAAAAATTCAACAAAAATGTGACAAAAATTCAACAAAAAATGACAAAAATTCAACAAAAAATGACAAAAATTCAACAAAAAATGTGACAAAAAAATCAACAAAACTGTGACAAAAATGTGACAAAAATTCAACAAAAATATGACAAAAAATTCAACAAAAATATGACAAAAAAATCAACAAAAATGTGACAAAAATTCAACAAAAAATGACAAAAATTCAACAAAAAATGACAAAAATTCAACAAAAAATGTGACAAAAAATCAACAAAACTGTGACAAAAATGTGACAAAAATTCAACAAAAATATGACAAAAAATTCAACAAAAATATGACAAAAAAAATCAACAAAAATGTGACAAAAATTCAACAAAAAATGACAAAAAAATCAACAAAACTGTGACAAAAATGTGACAAAAATTCAACAAAAATATGACAAAAAATTCAACAAAAATGTGACAAAAATTCAACAAAACTGTGACAAAAATGTGACAAAAATTCAACAAAAAATGACAAAAATTCAACAAAAATTCAACAAAAATTCAACAAAAATTCAACAAAACTGTGACAAAAATGTGGCACAAACTCAACAAAAAAATGACAAAAATTCAACAAAAAATGACAAAAATTAAATAAAAATGTGACAAAAATTAAACAAAAATGTGACAAAAATTCAACAAAACTGTGACAAAAATTCAAAAATGTGACACAAACTCAACAAAAAATGACAAAAATTCAACAAAAAATGCCAAAAATTCAACAAAAAATGACAAAAATTCAACAAAAAATGACAAAAATTCAACAAAAAATGTGACAAAAAAATCAACAAAACTGTGACAAAAATGTGACAAAAATTCAACAAAAATATGACAAAAAATTCAACAAAAATATGACAAAAAAATCAACAAAAATGTGACAAAAATTCAACAAAAAATGACAAAAATTCAACAAAAAATGACAAAAATTCAACAAAAAATGTGACAAAAAATCAACAAAACTGTGACAAAAATGTGACAAAAATTCAACAAAAATATGACAAAAAATTCAACAAAAATATGACAAAAAAAATCAACAAAAATGTGACAAAAATTCAACAAAAAATGACAAAAAAATCAACAAAACTGTGACAAAAATGTGACAAAAATTCAACAAAAATATGACAAAAAATTCAACAAAAATGTGACAAAAATTCAACAAAACTGTGACAAAAATGTGACAAAAATTCAACAAAAAATGACAAAAATTCAACAAAAATTCAACAAAAATTCAACAAAAATTCAACAAAACTGTGACAAAAATGTGGCACAAACTCAACAAAAAAATGACAAAAATTCAACAAAAAATGACAAAAATTAAATAAAAATGTGACAAAAATTAAACAAAAATGTGACAAAAATTCAACAAAACTGTGACAAAAATTCAAAAATGTGACACAAACTCAACAAAAAATGACAAAAATTCAACAAAAAATGCCAAAAATTCAACAAAAAATGACAAAAATTCAACAAAAAATGACAAAAATTCAACAAAAAATGTGACAAAAAAATCAACAAAACTGTGACAAAAATGTGACAAAAATTCAACAAAAATATGACAAAAAATTCAACAAAAATATGACAAAAAAATCAACAAAAATGTGACAAAAATTCAACAAAAAATGACAAAAATTCAACAAAAAATGACAAAAATTCAACAAAAAATGTGACAAAAAATCAACAAAACTGTGACAAAAATGTGACAAAAATTCAACAAAAATATGACAAAAAATTCAACAAAAATATGACAAAAAAAATCAACAAAAATGTGACAAAAATTCAACAAAAAATGACAAAAAAATCAACAAAACTGTGACAAAAATGTGACAAAAATTCAACAAAAATATGACAAAAAATTCAACAAAAATGTGACAAAAATTCAACAAAACTGTGACAAAAATGTGACAAAAATTCAACAAAAAATGACAAAAATTCAACAAAAATTCAACAAAAATGTGACAAAAATTCAACAAAACTGTGACAAAAATGTGGCACAAACTCAACAAAAAAATGACAAAAATTCAACAAAAAATGACAAAAATTAAATAAAAATGTGACAAAAATTAAACAAAAATGTGACAAAAATTAAAGGAATAGGCCACCGTTTTTACATACTAAAATATGTTCTTACCTCACTTTAGTCGAGTTAATATATCCCCGTCTGGTCTTTGTCCGTGCGCTCTGTCACGCAAACGGAGCACATACGCAGCCTCTCCCACATGTCACATAGCTCCAAAAAAGCTCACGATAGAAGCTACCAAGCTCTTCCACGTGTTCCCTATTTAAATAAAGTTACGTGAAGTGTTTTCATGCGAAGTTTTTTTAACACAGAAATGTAACATGTCGATTTTATAAGCAAATAAAGAGGGGGACTATATTGTGAGGCGTAATGATACGAGGAGCAAAACGTCCGCGCAGTAACTCCTAAAGGTTATTGACGGAAGTGAGCGGGGGAAGTCTTTAGGAGTTACTGCGCGGACGCTGTGCTCCTCGTATCATTACGCCTCACAATATAGTCCCCCTCTTTATTTGCTTATAAAATCGACATGTTACATTTCTGTGGAAATATACTTCGCATGAAAACACTTCACGTAACTTTATTTAAATAGGGAACACGTGGAAGAGCTTGGTAGCTTCTATCGTGAGCTTTTTCGGAGCTATGTGACATGTGGGAGAGGCTGCGTATGTGCTCCGTTTGCGTGACAGAGCGCACGGACAAAGACCAGACGGGGATATATTAACTCGACTAAAGTGAGGTAAGAACATATTTTAGTATGTAAAAACGGTGGCCTATTCCTTTAAACAAAAATGTGACCAAAAAAAAAAAAAAGAAAACATACAAAAGGTGACAACACAGCAACAACGCGAGGAAAAAGCTCAGTTTCCTGGGTCTTAGCTTTCAAATGAGGTGTTACACAGCCAAAAGAGGACAGAATGCATTTGGTTTAGGCGGGTGGTAAGAGGTTAATGTATTCATAATGTACTCATGTTGATTTGATCCACTGTTATTTCATTAATGCTTTAATGTATTCAAGTTGGTGTAAGTCTGTTTTGGTTTTGAGAACCCCTGCTCTACTGTAGGTCTCCTGTCCTATCATCAGCAGACACCCATGTACTCACGATCCCTCCCCTGTATGTCCAGAGCAGCTCGATTTAGACTCCATAGCACCGAGCATGAGTCACAACCTATTCTCTTCCCTAGTCCTTTAATTCATTTTCATGTTGAACACAGAGTATTAATACATTTTAGGATTGGAAAAGCGGAACAGGCATTGACTTGGGGAGTTTATTTGACAAAAAGGCTGAAAACAATAAATGAAAAAACATGCAATGAGGAGACACTGTCAAAATATACCCATGTAACGAAAAAATGTCTGTGAATATTAGCTTTACTGATGCACCTGTACAGCATAAACATGTTCTTTTAAAATAAGAAACGCAAGATACAGCTGAGGACGTTTTTTGCTGGGTTTGAGCTTTCTAGAAAACGAACACAGATTGGATTGTACAGGTCCTTGCAAATGAAAGAGGTGAGAGTTCAAATTTCAAAACCATAATCACAGTAGTCCATTGGTAGTCCATGTTTTGTGTGCCAGTGCCATACGTGCACTCCATGGAAAAGGATACATGATTAAACAAGTATTTCCTCAACTTCACTGTAAAGTAGTCCTCAAAGTCTCAAAAGTGGCTTATATCTTGGTAATGACAGCAAACAAAACATCGTGTCCATGATGCACAAAAACCCAGACTTCTAGGAGCATGTTCTGAAAATCTTGTGCAATTCTTGTAAAAAATGTACATGCAAGAATCGTTTTTTTCTGATCTGTTGTTAACCTTAAAGGGATATTTCAGGATTTTTGACATAGGGCCTCATTTCCTAGTTATCCAGAGTGTTGCTGATTTCTGGAGATATTTCTTTATGTAATTCATGCAGTTCTTATATTTGAAGAGTTTAGTGGTGCTGGGCTAATGCTAGGCTAGCGCATTTCTATGGTATCAGCTAGCCTGCATTAAAAACAGTCTGACTCCACAGAGCACCTGAGGCAAATCACTTATAACGCCCGACTTTAAAGGAATAGGCCACCGTTTTTACATACTGAGATATGTTCTTACCTAACCTTAGACGAGTTAATATATACCCGTCTGGTCTTTGTCCGTGCGCTCTGTCACGCAAACGGAGCACATACGCAGCCTCTCCCACATGTCATATAGCTCCAAAAAAGCTCACGATAGAAGCTACCAAGCTCTTCCACGTGTTCCCTATTTAAATAAAGCTACGCGAAGTGTTTTCATGCGAAGTATATTTACACAGAAATGCAACATGTCGATTTTATAAGCAGATAAAAAGGGGGACTATATTGTGAGGCGTAATGATACGAGGAGCAAAACGTCCGCGCAGTAACTCCTAAAGACTTCCCCCCGCTCACTTCCGTCAATAACCTTTAGCCAATTAACCTTTAATAAAACCAATAACCTTTAATTAACCTTTAATTAAACCAATCAACCTTTAACAACCTTTTTATCTGCCTTTAAAATCGACATGTTACATTTCTGTGTAAATATACTTTGCATGAAAACACTTTTAATAGGGAACACGTAGAAGAGCTTGGTAGCTTCTATCGTGAGCTTTTTTGGAGCTATGTGACATGTGGGAGAGGCTGCGTATGTGCTCCGTTTGCGTGACAGAGCGCACGGACAAAGACCAGACGGGGATATATTAACTCGGCTAAGGTTAGGTAAGAACATATCTCAGTATGTAAAAACGGTGGCCTATTCCTTTAATGCAGGCTAGCTGATGCCATAGAAATGCGCTAGCCTTGCACTAGCCTAGTACCACGTAACTCTCCAAACAGAAGAACTGTATAAATTACAAAAAAAATATCTCCAGAAATCAGCAACACTCTGGATAACTAGGACATGAGGCCCTATGTCAAAAATCCTGAAATATCCCTTTAATGTAGCATTGAACCTGTAGCGTTAACGTCCACATTGTCCATTTCAGCCGCCCGTTACGGTCAGGAGGCCTCGCTGGGTGAGGCCTGTGTTGGGGCAGCGTTTCTGGTGCGGAGCTGTGACTGTGCGATGTCGGCCAAAGCGCTCTGGATCTTCTCTAGCAGGACGTCCCCTCTGTAAACCACCTCCTCCAGACGCGCCGCCGCATCGTGGTTCTCCTCCTCCAGCTGACGCAAACTCGCTGCCTGAACACAGACAGATGCAGGGGACATGTTGGTTTTAGGTGATGGCAAAGTGATAAACTCTTATGTGCAGCAAGTGCCCTCTGGTCTGGATACTCACGCTCTTTTTCTTTTATTGGCAAACATTTAATATAAGATAATTGATCTCACAATGGAGAAATTTACTTGTTACATTCAGCTCTTAGAACACTCAGGGTGTACAAATAGTACGAGTGTGATAATCTATCAATATTTTTGATGACTTCATGCATAATAATGAGGCAGCCGTGCTCCACTGATTTCACAGTCAACAGAGGCCAATAATGATCTGGAATTCAGTCAGGACAGCAGGGAGCAGCACTACAGTTTTAAGCACTTGGACCAAACACTGTCGCACAAATAAATTACTTTCAATAATAGTTTTCATAATTATAAAGAAGATCAATTTGGGATTGATTTATTACTTTTTAAATAGGACTGTGGTTTCTTGTTTATTTAAATGTAAATGAAGTCACCGACAGATCTATGGACACATTTTCAGTGTGTAAATCAGGGATAATTTATAGAAGTGGCACAAATTACATGAAAAGAAAAGTAAATTATGAATAATATGTAGTATGTTAAAATAAAGGTTAAAAGTAGCATGTTTTTTTTAAATCGTGATGTATCGTAGGTTATTTTTGTGCAAAATATCGATATTCGCAGTATCGTCGTATCGTGAGATAATCATTATCGTAAACCATGTATCGCATATCGTGTCAAATTGTGAGGTACCCGTGCAGGTTTACATCAGTGACGCAGGTAAGTGATGTAAATACAGGGATTATTGTGTTTGCTAGTGCTAGTTGTTTTCTAAGATAAAATAAGATAATCCTTTATTGATCTCACAACGGAGAAATTCACTTGTTACATTCGGCACTCAATAAGATCACTCAGGGTGTGCAAAACAGATGTGCAAACAGTTAGATAGTAATAAAAAAGAGGAATCCTATGTACAATAAGTAAAAGCAAAAATCTCAAGGGGCGGAATGATAACAATGAGGAAATAAGAATAAACAAAAACAGAATAAAAATCTAAACAGACTATAGAAAGTAGAATATTGAGGTGCAAAGTTTACAGTTCTAGTGCACGTTGTCAATAGCTGACGCTGGTACAGGGAATAAAGTGGCGATGATCCAGAGATTATTGCACACGTTACTTTACAGTCTTGTTATACAGTCTAACAGCAGTGAGGACGAAGGACCCCAGCTAAGATAAACCTTTTAAAATAATCAGCTTGAGCCTTTAATGCAGTTGTTGGTCTGTACACAGGGTTTTTGAATGTCATAATGGCTCCCTTTAGCGACCATACAAGGAAGTTATAATCCATCTGTGAGATACAATGTTGTTCCTGTTTATGCTTCGTATCCACTGACCTGTAAAGCTGCCGTCGACTCCTCACTGGGCAAAGAGTCGATTAGTACATCCACGTCTTTGGCTGTTCTGGCGATAAGGGCAGCAAAAAGCTGGGCGTATTCTGAACAATGACGAACAAAACATATGTAATAAAGTGGGGACATTTCTGATTATTCCAGTGTATGGTTCAGTGCACTATACCTGAATAAAACATAGATAGGGAGATAGGTCAGAGTAATGAATAGCAAGCAGCTAGTAGAATTAAATACTCGTAGTCCAACTAACACAACACTAACACAGCTATCACTACTTTATTGCCACTATTCCTCAACAGAAAAATCCACAAAACAACAAAATCCAGTATGTGAGAATAAGCAAAAATGTATCTACCTTCAGTGGGGTTGGCAGGCTGGTCCTTGTTGATGGCAGTCTGGATGTTATTGAAGGAGGCTGGAGGAGCACACTGTTGCAGGACTCCGATGGCGTTACAAAACTGATCAGCCAGCTGGAAACACCAACAAATAAACCACATCGTAATTAAGTGTAATGAGGGAGGGACAATTTATACATTAATGATACAATGAATGATGAACGCTCGGCCCGTGTTATCGACAAAATGAGCAACACCTTCCTTTGAAATTAATGAAATAAATGTTAAAAGTATTAACAACTTAGTCTTCCAGCATGTGAAACGAACTAACATGTAAAATAGCCCAGAAAATGACAAATATATACCGAATTGACCGCGTCCTGAAGCTGCGTTAGCCTGTCCGCCATGTTTTCTGTATTTGGTAATCTCGCGAGGTTTCCATAGTATCTCGAGATTAGACGACAGAGCTTTGCAAATTTAGCATCTCAGCACTTTTTGCTTTGGGTATTACTAGATATTGACGAATTACAATCGCATTTCAACATATTTGGCCGTTGTAGTGAATTGTTTGATAGTTGTTGATTTTTAGATAGGATCGTACGAACAAAAACGCCGTCCATTCTTGTTTTACCCATGTTTTTACCAAGTAGGTTAGCCTGATGCTAATGTTAACTGTCAAACATCAACAGGAAGTCACGGATAAGCTATTATTATATACTATTTCCAAATGTCTTGCGCTGTGGGATCACCAGGTAAGGTCATCTTTAATGATATCCTAAAATCTTATGTCTGAGTACATTATAATAGTGCAGTGTCAACATTGTGGTGGCTAACTTTCAATTTAGCATAACAACTGGCTTGTCACTAGCATAACATCTAAGGAATACTGAGTTAGGTAATTACAGTATATATTACCGTATACATTTATATGTAAGATGTATTTTATTTGATCAGAACATTGAAATAAAAATAATTTAAAGCTTGGGAACGATTTCACTATTGGTCCAGGACAGTGGCGTTTTTGTTTTTTCTGAGGCGCTTTAACTGAGATGCGGTCACTTCTGCTCTTCTTCTCAAATAGTTTATTTATTCAAAATATAATAATAATAATAATAATAATGCATCGGTTTTATATAGCGCTTTTCTGGACACTCAAAGACGCTTTACATTGCACTATTCATTCACTCCATACTCGGTGGTGGTAAGCTACTATAATAGCCACAGCTGCCCTGGGGTAGACTGACGGAAGCGAGGCAACCAGTCTGCGCCATCGGCCCCTCCGACCACCAACCACTCACTCACACACTACATTCGCTAGGCTTCCTGGTGTTACCAAACGGTCTCCCATCCAAGTACCGACCAGGCCCTTCCCTGCTTAGCTTCCAAGGTCTGACGGGATTGGGCAGAGCAAAGGCGGTATGTGAAAGTGAACAGTCCTTCACATTTGACATCAGTGTGTATATGACATAATTCACATAACACAGTTTAAAGTAGACTGAGGCTACTTTTTTCTCATTGTCTCTAACAAGCATAAGAAGCTAAACAAAAAAAACATCATATTGTGTTTGAGAGTTATGACTCTTAAACACAGTCCAGAGTGAAGGGAAGAACATGCAAACGACACACAGAAAGGTCTTGTCCAGGTGGGAATCGAACCTAGGACCTTCTAGCTGTGAGGCACGAGCGCTAACCGCTGTCATGTATTTACACATGATCTAAATATGTAATATGATACGTTTATTTTCTTATTGTACGTGTGAAATTGTGAAATTAAACCAAACTGAACATCTGTTGGAAATGCTGCTAGTAACATATTCTTTTGCATTACAGTCATGAACTGCTCTCTCGAGAAGGTTTTGGCCGATGCCAAGTGTCTGGTGGAGAGACTCCGTAACCATGACAACGCCGCAGAGATGCTCATCGAACAAACAACGTCTTTGAACAAAAGAGTAGAGGCCATGAAACAGGTAGATGTGAAACATTAAAGCATGAATTAATTCAGATCTACCACATACATATATACCAAAGATAAAACCCAGACTGGTTATAGTTCTTTTCACACATCTTCAAGGGCATATCTTTTGATGAACGTCAGGAGATACTCTTAATTAGTAAACCACCCAAAACTAAGCCTGATGAACTGCATAATTTTTAAGCATGTCCCTTAGAGACCATGGAGTTGTTTAAAATGGATTGATTTTAATAACACCTGTCAAAACCAGCCTTTATGGCAATACATCAAGTGACAGTAAGAAAGTCATCTATATAAACTGACTAATGCCTAATTATGATTGTTTTGACAGTACCAAGAAGAGATTGATTCACTGAACCAAGTCGCAAGACACAGACCTCGGTCCAGTTTGGTTTTGGGAATTCAACAAGAAAACCGTCAAATCCGAGAGCTGCAGCAGGAAAACAAAGGTGTGTGCAGGGTTTACATTTCTGTGTTAATCTTGTGTGGAATGAAATTGTATCTGCTGATTTCCATCGATGTTATGATTCAGTATGTTATGTTTACCTCTTTGTAGTCATCTTATTGAGTTGGCTCGTTGAAGGTTTATTATTCTTTGTTGAAATAATATTTTTGTGACCATAATAGTAACGACTACTTTCCCTCAGACTTAAACTTTCCCTGTGCACCACATTGTGTTGCTTCTTCTCTTTTCAAAACAGTTACCTCTGCAATTATTTCCAACTGATTATTTTTGCTTGATTTGTTTTAAGCATATTTTTATTTTCATCACAGAGTTGCGGACTTCATTGGAGGAGCATCAGTCGGCCCTGGAGCTGATCATGACCAAATACAGAGAGCAGGTGTTCCGGCTACTCATGGCCAGTAAAAGAGACGACCCTGCCATAGTCACACAGCTCCAAGAACAACACACTACAGTGAGTTTACTCCTTACATTATAGCCTACTTATTATCATTACTTGTTATTATGTTATCAAGACATACTATTTTTTTTATTTTATTTTATTATTTATATATATATATATAAATCTTAGTGGTTACAAGACAAAAAGTCTGATAAAACTACAAACACATTTTGCAGTTTGACATATCAAAAATCAAAATACTGTATTTCCTTCATGAGTTCTGTTTTTTGAAGCATTGGACCGTGAAGGCAAAGTGCCCAAAAATGATCAAGGTAATTTATTTACAGTCTTTTTTTGGAAAGTCATGACCCACTGAAAACGGTCCCACGACTCACTTTTGGGTCCCAAACCACCAGTTGAGAACCACTGCCTTCTAGAGCTGAGGCTTAGATTCTCTATTAAATAGAGAAATAGGGTTACATTGTAATGTAAAGTAAAATGCTGGTTATTGTTCACATGTTGCCATCATATGGAATACTTCTACGTATTATTTAGGGTTTAAGTATGACAGATTCATGTTTTTTTCCATGTTTTGACTCGTATTTGCTCAGTAAGCATTCTCCCTTATCCAGTTAATGCTTAGCTGCGTATAGTTTTACCTTAGTTATACCTTTATCAAAACTGTCCCAGGAGAACCATTTCAGACCCCACCCCAGGTTGGACAGTGACTTGGACTTTTTCTCAAACTGCATCAGATGATTTACCATCATTGATACTAATGTCAATGTCAACTTTATTTGTAAAGCACATTTCCAACAACACTGGGTGCTATAAACAATATAAAAATAGAGTAAAAAAAACACAAGAAAAACACACACAATAGAGTCAAAATGTGTTTTAGACTAGAAATCTAAAGCACATTATAATTAATCATGATATGACGGTTGAGGAATTACTACTGTAGTATTCTGTAGAAATGTTGAACAAATACTGAAATATCTCACCGCAAACCTAGTCAGTGAATGATTAGATAAGATGAACCAAAGCACACGCAAATAACTCCAGAAAAGGCAACGAGTTGTGGATCGTTACCTTAAACGTAACGCAACGTAAAGAATACTACAATTTTGACAAATAAGTGACAAATACAAGTCATTTTTGGGTAATTCTTTCTAACCAGACTTTGGTTTGATTCAGTGTTTCACTGTGAGAAGACAAGGTTTCAACAAGTTTAGTTTGTTTATATCTTGTTTATGTGTTTGTAGGAAATGCAGGCTCATATAGACAAGATAAACGAGATGGCGTCAGTGATGAGGAAGGCCATCGAGATGGATGAAGGACGGATCTGTGAAGACGAGGAGCGAATCAAACAGCTCGAGGTAAGAGAGTGTTTACACAGCCAGAATACAGTATTAGTAGTAGTATATATATGTGTGTCATTCAACGCTGTAGACTAGACTTCTGCGCTCACGGCGGGTTCTCTTTAGCTTCAAACCTGACACGTAAGGCTGGACAGACCCAAGCTTTTTCCTCCTACACACCGTACCAGACTTGAATATTATCCACGGACTGTGGGTGGCCACGAGCACAGACAAGATATCGGTTGCAAGATATCAGCCTTGTCTTTAGCAATGCTGGTGTTGCGCCAGGTGGAAGATCGGGCCCATAGACTCTTCACTCATTTGTCATTGGTCATTATTGATACTCTGTGCTTGTGTTTGTAGCTTTGTTGCAACTTTCTATCTGCTCAATCACTGTAGATTAACAGCACACGAGCGCACACAAACTACATTTAAAGCTGTGACCTGATTCTCCAACCTTTTTGTCTTGTGGACCGATTTATCCCCCTGAGCTGTTACTGCAACTCAAAAATCCGCCCTTGTCATCTAAACTAATTTATATTCTCATTGACGTCATTGGAGGGCAAAGCTCACGTAAATCAGTGCTTTGTCTGCAGCACTGTTTACCCAGATTAGACCCAAGATTTGTCTTGACAAAAACTTAGCATAGTAAACTGACTTCAAGATACAACAGTGGTCCCGCTTTTTTTATTCTATATTGAACTTTTCATACCTATTACCACCTCAGAATATAGTGTCACTTCCAAATCCCACAAGGCCTAAAATAAACTTGAATTAGACTAAAAATGTCTTGGTGTAAACCATGTCTAACTTAAAGCATAAATTAAAAGTTCTCTAATTAAAGGCCATATACCCACATATCCTTCCTCACCTGCACCGGCCACACCTGAAATAATTCAATAAACAGTTTGCACCTTGTAGCATCCCAGTCGTAATGAAGCATACAAGTGGATCTTGTGTCTGTTTCCTTCTTTATTTCTATCATTAGAACAGTGAGAGCTAAAAGCAAAAACTATTTACAATATAGCATCCATAGATAGGATTAGTAGTAGAAATATTCCATAAAGTAAATACAATTACCCTTTTTCCCCATTCCAACTGGGAGCTAAACACACAACCATAAGGTGCCCTGTATCCTGCCCACCATGATGTAATACCCCACACAGGATATTACATCATCGGACATAAAGTACTTCAAATAACTGAAGTATTATGAAGTCCATTACACACCTTTATTGTTTTTGTTTCCTGTCTGTATGTTTTTGTTCTATGCTGCAATGAAATACAATGCACCATACATTGTACTGCCTCCCTGGGATGTCACCGAAAACTATTAATACAGCTGTGAATACAATACTATAAAAATACTATTTAAAAAGGCATAAAATCCAATCAGAAACAGACCATTATCACATGAGAACTATGTGTCAAATGCCCAAAATGTGTCAAAAGTGGCAACGAGTTCCAGTGTTTTGGAGCTGCCACAGCGAAAGCACCATCACTGTTTGTAACGTGACCTGGGCACCTCGAGCAGGTGGTGTTGGGGCAGAACGTTGGGCTCTGCAGGGCTGGTGAGGGGACAGAGTCTCACATAAATGTGCAGATGGAACCGAAAACGAACAGCAAAAGTTTGTACTGGATTCAGAAAAGGACCAGGAGCCAATAGATACAGACGACATCGCGTTATAGAAGGGGGCAGGACTTCGCCAAGGGGGAAATTAGAATCTTTTGGGAAACACAATAGAGCTCCACAGTCCCACCCACTCCCGGTCACGTGTCGGGGTCCAACATAAAAAAAAAACATGTATTATTAGCTTTGACTTTTCGAAAAGGTCAGTTATTAAGAGTTTAACATCACGGTGCCGGCTAATCAGCTATATGCTAACATGAAACATACAAGGTAAAATTGAAGATTTGTCTAAAATGTTATAAACTGCAAAATTTATAGAAGTAATTTTGTCGTATTTTTAAGTATTGTTTGTTTGTTTCTTGTAAAATACCTGCGCAAGTGTCAGCACAGTTAGTTAGCACGTAGCTGATTAGCCTGTATTGTGCCATTAAACTCTTAATAACTGACTTTTTTGAAAAGTCAATGTTGAGCTCTATTATCCACTCTTTTAAGCCATTTTCTGGTGGAATATGAACTTATTTATCACACATAAATAAAGTCAAGGGTAAATCGGGCCCATGTGGATATTTTCTCACAGCAGATTGTTCAGTGGAAGTCATAATTCAGCATTTGTTAAAGTAGTTTTTGAATAATTAGAGAAAGTTTATATTTTTCTCCAAATTGTTTTCCCCTTTTAAAGAGAAGATATTATGCTTTTTTTCAATCACATAGCACCAGTCTATAGCACACTACAATGATGACCAAACCTTCTGTTGGTCTGTAAATGCAGTAAATTAGAATAACTGCCTTGTATAAAATTGCTCTCTCAAAATGGCTGTAGTGAATGTCTTGAAATAGGCCTCTGTCTCTTTAAGAACCCCTGACCCTTTCGGACACGCCCCCTCCACACGCTGTCTGTGGCATCAGTGGGGAGGGGGTTCTGCTGAGGAGCAGTGGTTGGTTACTCGGCTGGTGACGAAAGCTCGGAGGCGTCTCCAGGAGGTGGAGGCGTTCCTAGGAGGACTCAGGCAAACCTATCCCTAAAATGGCCGCCATCAGAGTTTTTACAGATTACTCAAAAATACGTGAATGTGCCAAGGCAACATTTCAGGCATGTTTTTAATGAGGGAATGACATAATAACATGATGTAAAGCTTGAAAAAGTCGATTTTGCATAATACCCCCCCTTTAACAATTGACTTTTTTGAAAAGTCAATGTTGAGCTCTATTTTCCACTCTTTTTAGCCATTTTCTGGTGGAATATGAACTTATTTATCACACATAAATAAAGTTAAGTGTAAATCGGGTCCATGTGGATATTTTCTCACAGCAGATTGTTCTGTGGAAGTGAAAAAAACTGCAGTTGTAGGAAGCACTAGCTAGCCGTTAGCATTAGCCTGATGCTAACATGAAGCATCCTGTTAGCATTCTCTGTTATTTATGTATTTATGGGTTGTTGATCCACTTTGCTCCTCTCCATGTCTTTGTGTAGAAAACTTTATTCATAATTCAGCATTTGTTAAAGTAGTTTCTGAATAATTAGAGAAAGTTTAGATTTTTCTCCAAATTGTTTTCCCCTTTAACTGTTTTCAAACATGACCATATATGGGCGATTCCAGAGACGCCGTCTGTGTCTGTGTGATACGGTCATGTCTGCGAGACCTGATTTCTGTTTGTTTTCATCTCTTTCAGCTGGAGAACAAAGGCCTGCGGGAGCTGCTGGGCATCAGCCGTGAAGCGTTTTTGGTTTTGAAGGGAGAGGACGCCTCCGACAACACCTCCCTCTCTCCCCTGCTGACCAGCGCCGACATCAGTCTACGGAAGAGTTAACTCCACGGCGCCCCCCAGCTGCTGACCCTGCTTTAGGTTGTGTTCACGCTTACAGATTATGTAAAAAATCTCAGACGGAGGGCAGTGAGTGACCGATGTTACTCTATGGGCCAGACTAAAACAAAAACAAACTTACTTTTTAAAAACCTTGTGGCTCATGGTGCTCCTTGTTATGAACGTAATGAAGCATGTATGTAATTATGCCTCCGCCTTTTTTTTTATAATTACTTCTGCTACAAAAAAAGAGATCGACCTTGGATTTGCCCAGTAATTAAAGACATATATAAATTTACCACAAAGCTCAATACTGCCCCCATCAGTTTAAAACTATTGGCTCTTTAAAATATGTGAACACAACCTATTACTCCTGCCTTTGACCTACAGACTCTAGATCGAAAACCCATATTTTCTGATTTCATTCCAGCATGAGAATTCAGTGCTGCGTCATTTTTTTCTTTTTTAATCGATCAAAAACTGCTACAGCTCACACACTTTTGTTTCACGGTGATTTTTTTGTTGACTGCATGTGGGAATCTGTGGCGTGTGTTTATCTTTTGTATGTGTGACTGAGAGAATGTAAAAAAAACAATGCTTGAGATAAAATAAATTGAAAAGGTGTTCAATAGGGGATGTGCAGCTCGATTATGGGCTACATTTTTTTTTTTTTTTAATTCGTTTAGTCCACTAGATCTCGCCAGAATTCACATGATGATGATGATAAGAGGATTTGGAAACAGCTTTTTCTAGAGTACCAGCTTTGGATAAGTTTTCCGATTATGATCTCCAGTGTGAGTTCTTTTTGAAGGATGCAATTTAATCCTGGTTAAGTGCAAATTTAACCCTTGAATATCGGCCCTGGTTAAATTTCTGATAAAGTATATCTTTTGGTGTTTTAACCTCAACTCACTAATAAGGTTATATTGTTGAGGATCTTTTTTCTCTTCCAAATTTGGGCCCAGTTTTAAGAATGAACAAATAACGCATTGATAGATACAGACGGCATCTCGTCATAGCCGGGGGGGAAATAGAATTTTTAGAGAAACACAATTTTTCACTCTTTTTTGGCATTTTCTGGTGGAATATGAACTTATTTATCACACAAATAAAGTCAGGTGTAAATCGGGTCCATATGGATATTTTCTCACAGCAGATTGTTCAGTAGAAGTGAAAAAAACGGCAGTTGTAGCGAGCGCTAGCTAACCGTTAGCATTAGCCCGATGCTAACATGTAGCATCAAGTTAGCATTCTCCGTTATTCATGTATTTATGGGCTGTTGAACCACTTTGCTCCTCCCCATGTCTTTGTATCATTATTTAGTAGAAACTATGTTCATATTTCAGCATTTGTTACAGTAGTTTTTGAATAATTAGAGAAAATATACATTTTTTCAAAATTGTTTTCCCCTTAAAGGGTATCTAACCCCCCCCTTCCAGAGGCTCAGCCTGAGAGTGTCAGATTTGAAAAAGGCCACCGTTTTTACATACTGAGATATGTTCTTACCTTAGCTTTGACGAGTTCTTTAGGACCTGTCTGATCTTCACCCGTGCCTTCAATCACGTAAACACAGCGCAGACGGCGTTAGCATTTAGCCTATGCGAAATATCTGGACATTTTAGTCATAGTTTTAGTCTCACGGACTTTTGAATTAGTTTTAGTCCAATTTTAGTCGTCAAAAATATTACTTTGACTAAAATTAAGACAGATTTTAGTCGACAAAATTAAGACACTGTAATATAGAAGGTGCAGTTACATGTATGACCTGAGGTGGCAGTAGTGAGTATAAAATGGCCAACTTGCATGTAGCTCCTTTAACTTTAAAATGCTTTAAAATGTCTCTTCTCATCTTGCGACAGCCAGTGCTTGTTAACCGCTTAACCGAGTGCATTTTCTCCGGTTCAGCATGTAGGCCCGGGTAATGGCTCATTTGAAAGCTAAGACCTACAAAACTTTTCATCATGTTTTTGTTGCTTTTTTTTTTAGATGTTTTGGTCACATATTTGTGGCTTGATCACAGTTACATTACATTTGAAAAAAGAAATGCGGAAAAAATGTGACAAAAAAGCAACGAAAATGTGACAAAAAATCCTGAAAACGTCATAAAAGAAACGCAACAAAAACGACTTGAACATAATACCACGAACAAGGAAAAAAACTTTTGATTACTTTTGTAGACCTTAGCTTTCAACTGAGGGGTGACACTGTCCCACAGGCCAGGGGTAGGCAACGTCAGGCCCGGGCGCCAAATTCGGCCCTCCAGCATAAAACCTTTGGACCCCAAGAGAATTTTGAAGAAACATGTATTCATAAATTAGAGACCAACTATGTGAAAAGGACCCTAAAATGTGAAAAACATGTCAATATTTTCACATTTCCCAGCAAAAGAGCCCATTAGGTCATGTAATGTGCAAAACTTATATTTGTAGAAAAAAGGTGCTTTACTTTGGGCTAAAATTGTGTGTTTCGACCCTTGGTGCTTTGGCAATGAAGAAAATCGGCCCTCCATGACATAAACTTGCCTCCCCGTGCTAGGCTCTAAGCTCTCCAGTCCAGAAGATTTGGGTAAAAGTGGAGAAAATGTGCTCAGTTAAGGTGGGAGTTAAGAATAACATTCCTGTCCCACAGAAGGAAAATTGCTGTGAAAGCAACTGAAGTAGGATGTAGCATTTTCATGATATAATAGCCTATATAAATGTTAGTGTATTCATTATAGATCCATGAGTATATCTCACGAGGTTAAGCTATCGCGAGAGTTGGCGTGACGCCTCTCGTGCTCTGTCACTGCTGCGTTTGTGGTCTATGGTTTGTCCGCGCGGCAACAGCGGCTGCAGAAGGAGACGGAGCGACACGCGCACCGCCAAAAATCTCCTTTCGAAACCATCATGCTCAGGCGCTCCCCTGTCTCAATACGGAATACTGCATGCCAAATATGAACAATAATGAAATACTAACAAAATCAGTGTAGACTTGTACCGCTACGAGACTGCGCGGCGGAGGAGGAGGATGTCCCGCTGGAGGTGGAGAAGTTTCCCACTTCTGCTGCTTCTCTTCGCTTGTGAAGTTCATACGCAAGTGGAAAGTAAGTAATTACGCATTTCTGTAATCAAACTCTGAACTCAATACGCGCAGCCTTTAAACTCATTTCTCCATTCACTTAATTGACAGATCAGCCAATTCAACCAATTCAACGTTATTACTATTGCCCTACGTTTCGAGGTTTATTTGTCAATATTGCAAGTTGAGTAAGAACGATTTGCCAAGACGTGACCGATTACAACAGCGCATGAGTCGTTCTGCTCAGAGGTTTGTTGTGTTTGTGGTTTGAGGCCACATAAGAAGGACTGTGTAGTAACAAATGACATTCATATGATAAAAAAAAATATATATATACATGCTCACTCACTTGACTTACCTCTTGTTTTTTAGTTTTGTTGTTATTACAATGTATTTACAGTTTGCAGCAAAGGGCAGCATCCATCCCATAGCCCTGTGGTTCCCAAACTGTTTTGACTGGGACCCCAAATATTGACACTTAAACCCCTGGGGGTACTCGAGGACCTAGCAGGGGGTACTTGGAACTATTTCAAATTGGAAAAAAGGGGAAAATGTAACATCATTTTATAGGAAAAGCTATATTTTTCTGTAAAATGTGTTGCTTTGGGAGAATTTTAGGTTTATTCTAAATAAACTGTAACACCCTTGAGGTAGGGGGTACACGGTTGACCACTGGAAGGCCAAAGGGGTACGAAAGACAAAAAACGTTGGGAGCCACTGACTTAAACAACCCCATTGATAAAGGGCAGAAAAACATTTTTAAAATCATCTTAATGTGTATTTAAGCTCTGAACCCTCCCTCTCTCCCCCCTCTGGGGCCAGGACTCCCCTGAAAAAGAGATTCTTAATCTCAGTGGGACTATCCTGGTTAAACAAAGGTCAATAAAAAATAAAAAAAACACCTGAACTGAGCACATTTTCTGCAGTTTGGCTTTACCCAAATCTAGAAGCCTCTTGAAAAAAGTGTCAAAATAGCCACGAAAATGAGACAAAAACGAGGATGAAAATGCAACAAGAGAGTGACAAAAAAGTGACGGAAAAGCGACAAAAATGTGTGACGAAAATGCAACAGAAAAGTGACAAAAAGTGACGGGAAAAACCTCAGAAGAGCAATAAATATGAGACAAAAACAAGAATGGAAATGCAACAAAAGAGCGACAAAAAGCCGATGAAAAATTGCCAAACGTGTGACAAAAAAAAACGTAACAAAAAGTGATAATGAGGTGATTAAAAAGTGAGTAAAATACAACAAAAGAGCCACAATGACGCCTCTAGGCCTCACGATCACCCGAGGGGTCCCGAATCCCACTTTGGGAACCACTGCTATAGCTAACCTTTGTACTTTACAAGTTCCACATTTTTTTCCACACACTTGACTTCACACAGTTTGATTCCTCAGACTGTGGCCAGATTTCTGCGATAATTCTGCCCGTGTCCCATTTTTCTCCTGCATCTCATTCCTCCATCTGCATCGACCTGTTTGTCCGTCTGAAAAGAAGAATCTAAAAAAAAAAACCCACAATATAGTATTTAACAAAGGGCCTAGAATCCACTGATGCTGGATCACCTGGATTACTATGTCTTTTGTTGTTGTTGGTGGAGGTGTTTTTCTAAGTTCTCACTTGTTTTTAAATACTTACTCAGTAAAAAATCTGGGTAAATTGCCCTAACGAAAATATGCGTCATAATTCGTCATGCTGCACGGTCATACCAGTGTAGACAGTCATCATCTTGATTCCAAAATGAATGAATTTATAAGCTAATCGCTACACGCTTGCTAATGCTAACACGGCTAGTGCTAATGTCAACAACAGCTTATACTCACTGAGGAGGGTCTGCGCCTGATAAAAATAATTCCAAGTTTGCACTGTTCCATGTAGCCTTTAGAGCAGAGTCAACTCTGGTAGAATCGAGTCCAACAGCTTGTTTTTTCACATGTTAAGTAGCCATGTGCTCCGGGTGCGTCTCAGCCTTTCAAAGTAATCCACTAGAACTGGAAAGGCCTTTATGCGCCAATAGGACTTCATTCATTTTTTCATTTATTCATTTATTTCAGGCAATGGCTCAGAAAGTACAGCAAACAGTATGTAAACATGACGTTTCTGTGGTGTTTAAAAAGCTGTAAAATACTTCATGTTTAAGTCCCAAGTAACTGTCCTTCTCTCTTGTTTGCACGTTCGCAACTTGACTCAACATTGGAAGGGCGTAGGTTTGGTGTCTAATGTTGGTGGAGACTCTTAAAGGGGCTAGATGCAAGTTAGCCATTTTACACTCACTACTGCCACCTCAGGTCATACATGTAACTGCAGCTTCTATATTAAGCTCATGCATGACGGCACTTCGGACCCGAAGTAATACTGTTTTGAGTGACAGTGCAGGATTTTAGCAGCAGTTGTGGTGAACAGGTCTGGGCTCATTCTACACATTAGGACATGGCTGGGACATGTAGGGGGAGGGAAATACATAATTTCAACATTTTTAAACTCTGTGTAGTCCCTTTAAGGAAGTTACGCCCATGCAGCATTGGCCAAGCAAGTACTTCAAAAGTGAGGAATTCTCAAGAAATTCTGTGCCATCCATTTGTTTCTCAGTTTAACAGAGGGTTGAGATATGACATGATTGGCTTTAAAGGGGCAAGATGCAAGTTCACCATTTTATACTCACTACTGCCACCTCAGGTCTTACGTGTAACTGCAGGTTCTATATTAACCTCGTGCATGACGGCACTTTGTACCCGAAGCAACAACTTTTTGGGTGACAGTGCAGGATTTTAGCAGCAGTTGTGGTGAGCAGGTCTGGGCTCATTCTACACCTTAGGACACGGCTGGAACATGTAGAGAGAGTTAAATACATAATTTTAACATTTTTAAACTCCGTATAGTCCCTTTAATGGCACGTTGTCATGTACATCATCAGCAAAACAGTGAAATGCAATGCTTGTACTTTCTCAAAATGGATCCCAAAGGTGAAAAAAAGGCAAAGACAACTGGGCCCAAAATGCAACCCTGTGGTACGCCAGCTTTTACTTATTGTGCATAAGATAGTAAAGATACCTGTTTTTTTTTTTTTTACTATTTAACTGTTTGCACATTTACTGTCTATTTTGCACACCCTGAGTGATCTTATTGAATGCTGTGAGATCAATTAAGGATTATCTTATTTTATCTTATCTTAGAACTAATAGGGGCAGATTGAGATTGGTGACAGATACGATCAGAACCAACCTAGACTTTAACACCAACAGGCCATTCCAGACGAGATAATAAAAAACACATTGTTTAAATTGTGTAATTATACTTTGTAGTGTAACACTTCCCGTAACCATATTTAAATAGGAAAAACGTGGAAGAGCTTGGTAGCTTCTATCTTGACCTGTTTTGGAGCTATAGTGGAGAGAGGGAGAGGCTAAATGCTAACGCCGTCTGCGCTGTGTTTACGTGACTGAAGGCACGGGGGAAGATCAGGCAGGTCCTAAAGAACTCGTCAAAGCTAAGGTAAGAACATATCTCAGTATGTAAAAACGGTGGCCTATTCCTTTAAGACAGGATGGAAGCTTAGAAATCAGTGTATCAATCTCCTTTTTGAGTCACTGCACAATAACCTAAAAACAAATGACACACAACCAGTGAGTCAGTCGCATAACTCGGCTCAAATACCTCCTTGAGTAGTTTTGGCGGAGGGCAGTCTGTTGGACAGGTCTTTGGTGACTGGTTTATTGATGAGTGACCAACTGCCTGTTACTTCTTTAAGTGTAAAGATACTGCATGATACTTTTTTTGAAATTCAAAGGTTAATGCTCCTGGCTGAACGCTGCAAATCAGTAACTCATTATTTTATAAAGTTAAAGATTGTCTCGTGCTGTAATCATCCATCCTCAAATATAGGTTAACCTGGATTATCAGCGAGTTGTAGCAGTAAAACCAGATTAGCACAATTACACATGAAGAATTATCCTTCAGAACTATTTTCTATGCTCTTTGTGCTCCTGTTGACTGGCTTTGTTTACCGTTTATTTGCATCAGACCTTGTGCTTGTTGAGGTCAGGTTGACTTTGCACAAGACGGAAAAGCTTCATTCATCCAATCAATTTCCAATCCATGAAAACACATGATGAAGTAAATCATCATGTGTAAATCTGATCAGTGTAGTTCTCTGATAGAAAGATAAAACATAACAAGACAAAACAATACACGGGATGGAGGCAAAAATGGTCAGTGCTTTCGTCTCAGCAACAAGGTCCTGGCTGGGTCCTTCAGAGTCTGCATGTTGTCCGTGACTTTGTTTGGTTTTTTCTTCTGTTTCCCTATAAAAACAAAGCAGCAACCTGTAAAGTACTGTTACAGAACAAAAATGGTATAGACCTACTTGTGTGTTAACTCTGGAGTTAGTTGTTAAGGTGATATTTCTACTCTATTGAATAAAGTGACTTGCTTTTCCTCGTTATACTTAAAGCAGTACTAAGTAATTTGTTTACCTTAATAAATCCTTATCCTAGTCCCTGAGGGGGTAATACAAGTGTTTATGGGATGATTGGAGGGTCTTTCATCTCCCCCCGGTGTCTCTGGCCAGAAAACCACAATTGCAACTTGACTGCCACCAAGACACACTAATGGAATCACAAAGAAGAAGCTAACATGCTAGCGGGCAAAGCTAACTGTGGGCTAGCGCCACTTTAAACAGCATTTACAGCCAAGTTTGAGTGAAAAAAAATATTTCCATTGTGTAATTGGATGCACAATGTCCCTCTCTCCCTTCGCCTTTTCTGTCAGCGTAGTATTTACTCTCCAAGATAATTAATAAGTAAAAAAATCGCAACTTGCTACGACATCTGAGGTTGCGCTTGTGGCCTCTAGGGGCAAGAGTTACTTAGTACTGCTTTAAATTAGGGCTGCAACTAACGATTATTTTGTAATCGATTAATCGATCGATTATTTTTTCGATGAATCGAGTAATCGCTTGGCTGTGAATGGTGTAGGAAAATTTGAATTTTTCTATTTTTTTTAATCACATATAGCTTAAGTGGCGCTGCTTGAAGATGTGTTGATGGAGCAAACTAAAGGGAAATGTTTGTTGGAGGCTTTATTCATGAAATTTACAATGAACAAAATGTACACAGACCCAAACTATATAAACAAAGTTGGATTTCATCAAAAATACTGCATTTTTATGTCATTTTTGCTCCATTTAAGCCTGTGTGAACCAAAAAACGATTAATCGATTACTAAAATACTTGTCGACTATTTCAATAATCGATTAGTCGTCGATTAATCGATCAGTCGTTTCAGCCCTACTTTAAATGTTCAGAACAAAAATAACTCTTGAAATGTGACTCATCAAGCAAATGAAGATAGGATTATGGAAGGGTTTGCAAACTACTGCTCGGCGATCTTTGACCTTAAGTATTCCTAACTCAGGCACTTCGCTGCAAGTGGCAGTTTTTATTGAGATGTTGAATAACGACCATAATGAAATAAATCCCCAATGAGACATGGCAGATTCTACCATGCTGTTCTTCAGTGCCCTACATTAACCCATGGGCTCATTAGAAAAGAATGCTTTGATGTCACATGATTCGGGTCACTATTGATTCAGTTCATTGACATAAACGGCCGTCTTGCTTTTACATAAGCGCTTACTCTGACCTGGATTGACGTTACCTGGGCTTCGAGCCAAAACTGAGTGGACTAAATGAGTAGTGAGTCACCGCTGCTCGCGTGTAGAGGCTTCTCAGTCACAGGGAAGGCCCTCATCATCACAAACTGGATTCTGTGGAACTATTTTTTTTTCCAAATGTCTTGCCTATAATCCTGCTTCTAAACTGTAAAATGTGTTGGTGTTGAACTGTGACAGCGTTTTGTTAGGGCATAGGGCTGATATATTTATGTTTAGTAGATGCTTTAGAGCAGATTCTAAAACAAAAAAACAGTCTCTTCTCTTATGGTTCTGGAATTATACGCAAAAGTCTGCAACATAAAAATATATAAAATACGAGCTGAGGTCAACAAACCCATGACCGATTTTCACCGCGATGTTTCTCAGCTCCCCTGAGGCTGAGGAGTTGTGATTTGTCTTTCCAATGCAAAAACATGGAGTCGAGTCTCTACCACTTCCAGAGCTATCGGCCTTTTATCGCCCAATAGCATCGGCTGATATTGTAAAATACCCACATATCGGCCTGATATAGTGATGACTCTGAACAAGGCAATTTCATTTTTGCATGGACGTTTTATTGTACAGCATTTTACCCTTAAGTTTTCTTGTGGCATTTGATTGTTTTTATGTCATGCAATGTCCTTTTAATTGTTGACAGCGCGAGAGCCGTATAGAACTCCTTTTTCCCAATGTGTTTTGATTCTACAAATGGCTTAGACGGCTTAGAAATAGAAACAAATGATTTTTTTTCTGGTCCAAAGCTTGTGGAATTGATTCAGACCTTCCCTTAAAGGTACTTTATGGAACCTTTGACCTTTGTATTTGACCTTTCAGTGACCCGGTGGCTCTATGTGTGGTTAGCATGGTGCCTTTACTTTCCATCATTGGCCTCTATGATGCTTCAGGATCAATTGTTTTTAGAGTTTCTTTTCTCACCAGAAAACCGACAAAGCAATTGATCCTGGAGCATCGTAGAGGCCAATGATGGAAAGTAAAAGCACCATGCAAACCACCCACTGGTCATAAAAAGGTCAATTACAGTATGCTCAAATATCTTTTTGTTTTCACATAAAAAAGCACCTTTACGCAAACGTCACTATGGCCGTCATCGAAACGCAGCATTAAAGCTAAAATGTCTCAACCAAATCAAATTAAACCAACAAAAAACAAAAGCACGTCTACTCTCCAGGAATGTAAAACATAAAGAAAACATATGGTGAAGCGCGCACTGCCCTGTTTCTGACAAAACACTGACACGAGGAGAGGCTTGTAACGATCATGTTGTTTATGAGACATGTGATGTTAGTATCACAGTCAGGCTTGGCGTATTTAGATTATGAGAATTAGTTATTTGGGTTAGTTAACCCAAATGTAACCATTTCAGCAAAGTTTTAGGCATCTAATACGAGCGATCGCTGTTATTCTTTACTTCCACAATTTTCGCCGGATGTTTTGGTGAATGGTCGGCAACAGCTGATGCATCCAGGCCTCTAACACGGTTTTATAAAATGATCGATCTGTTACAGCGCAAGAGAAGCAATGCCCTGTATATGAACATTGTTTTTTGCCGATCATAGGATTCTTATCATTTGTTTAAAACGTAAAATGCCAACCATGGACCCCGGACGTGACGACATTGTGATCGCTCGTTGTGTTATAGGGCTCTGGGGGACCAGCAGCAATATAAGTCTTGGGACTGCGCCAGGTTTTGCGCCCACTTCGTATTCGCTGTCCATTAAGTCCATGTTCACGAACCATTCGTCGGTACAAAGCCGTGCACAAATGAGAGCCTTTTTGTTCAAAGGATGGTCACCACGGACAAACTCTACATTTATGTTGGTTTGTGCCATTTGTCTGAAACTTGAAAATGCCGCTCTGAAGGTTTTCTTCATTATGGTTATAACGTCTATCTTTGTATTGTTGCTGTCACGAGGGTTTTTCATGACTACCATGATCAGTTCTATTTCTTTTTATATATATATCGTTGTTATTCTCTTCTCCTTTCTTTCTCCACTATCTTATGATTGTGTATCATATGCATCCACGCACACATTCACTCCACACACCCCAATATTTCACACACAAAACACTCAACTGTTTGTACATCCTATTCCATCTACCTCTTGTTATTTGTGACCTCATGTGTTCCTCCTCTGCCTATGTGTTGTATGAATATTTTTGTCCTGTATGTCAAATAAAGAAAAAAAAGAACATGGGTCTTCCCCTTGACATCCAAAGAACCATATTCCCGTGTCCCTGTGATGACCACAGTGTTGCACTTCGAGAAACCTGTCAAGCTTTTCTCATCTCTCTTCCCCCTCTCACCGTCTCGTTACTGTTTCTCTCTCCCGTTTCAGATCGAGTGGTGTTTCTTCCCGGGGCGTTTCAGAACTTGTCCCTGTCCCAGAATGAGACCGTGCTGGTGGAAGTGTCCCGAATCCAGATCGACACCGCCTTCATCACGCTGCAGTTCCACACGCAGCACCAGAACGCCACCCTGGCAAACACCAGGGTGAGAAGAAAACACTCCTGAATACTGTATACCATAGTACAGGGGCAGGGGTGACAGGTGACAGGTGGAGGGACGATTTATTTCAATATTGCCAAAATGCCAAGGGCCAAACCTCCCAATTATGGCCCCCGTACAGGGTGCGTGTGTTTTACTAAAGGTTTAAGACAACCAGGAGTGACAACAAGTGCTTCAATTCACCTCCTGAACATAGCGCGGGGAAAAGCGAAGAGATGAGGCAGTGGTTATCAGGTTATAGAGACGAAGTTTCCCCTCGTCTTTCAGGGTTTGCGCACGTATGAGCAGCGGGCCATCACGGACTTTTAAACATCTCCACAGAAACGCGAGGAGGGTTTCTCTGCTCAGTGCGGGTCTGAGTAGGCCTGGTTTAATCGCATGTAGCGGGGTAATAGCGACTTCTTACCGCTCTCTCCGCGTCCTGTTTTCACGTCCGTTCTCACTCCTTTCTCCTCTTAGCCTACAGTAAACTACACAGGTTATCGGAGATGTTGTTATTGTTCTCCTGCGCTGGCACTTGTGTGGATTTGTGGGATTTCTCAGACGAAGGGGGGACACGGACTGAGCGATGGTGCGAGTGGTTTGACGCAGCAGGTGGAGTGAGTGACAGAGGCGCCGGGCCAGGGGGAGGGGACAGAAAGTGGTTCGCGGTAGCTCGAAATCTGATCAAAAGCAAGGAGAACGGACACGCAGAAATATCCGAGTCCTGATCGGGAGGTGTTGCCCGATTCCGATCGAGTCCGTAGCCACGTGATCGGATCGGGACATCCCTAGCTTTAATAGCTTTAACACTTCTCAAAATGATCTTTTTCAAAAAAAAAATTTTGTTCAATTTTTATTTTATTTTATTTTTAACATTTTTTTCCCTAATTTTTAATTTTTGGATTATTGTCACTTTTTTGATGGATTTTTGTCATTTTTCTGCTGGATTTTTGCCGTTTTTTTTAATGGATTTTTGTATTTTTTTGCCGGATTTTTGTCTTTTTTTTAATTGATTTTTGTCATTTTTTTGCTGGATTTTTGTATTTTTTTGCTGGATTTTTGTCATTTGTTTGATGGATGTTTGTCACTTTTTTGATTGATTTTTGTCACTTTTTTGATTGATTTATGTCATTTTTTTGCTGGATTTTTGTCACTTTTTTGATGGATTTTTGTCATTTTTTTGCTGGATTTTTGTCATTTTTTTGCTGGATTTTTGTCATTTGTTTGATGGATGTTTGTCACTTTTTTGATTGATTTTTGTCACTTTTTTGATTGATTTATGTCATTTTTTTGCTGGATTTTTGTCACTTTTTTGATGGATTTTCGTCATTTTTTTGCTGGATTTTTGTCATTTTTTTGCTGGATTTTTGTATTTTTTTGCTGGATTTTTGTCATTTTTTTGCTGGATTTTTGACACTTTTTTGATTGATTTTTGTCATTTTTTTGATGGATTTTTGTATTTTTTTGATTGATTTTTGTCACTTTTTTGATTGATTTTTGTCACTTTTTTGATGGATTTTTGTCACTTTTTTAATAATCGTTTGAATAATCGTGATTTCAATTATGACAAAAATAATCGTGATTATTATTTTTTCAATAATCGAGCAGCCCTACCAGAGGGCCAGAGGCTCTGTGCTGGAGGGCCTGATTTGGCGCACGGGCCTGACGTTCCCTATCCCTGCCATCATGTAAAGAGTGAGAACAGTTTACTTTTCACCAAACAAAACAAAAACTCAGCTCAAAGTTCATTTTATTTTGCACATGTGAAACCCGTGTAAGTCAGGAGCATTAGCATGTGAGAGAAGACTGAATTTATGCATTTCTCAACCCAAATCTAGCTTTATTCACATTGCTCAAACGCTGCTGGACTATTTCATCACATGCATTTTTTTTTTTTACCAACGGTCCTTTTAAATCACAGATATCGCCACATTTTTTCATGAAGCAGCAGAAAGTTGTGTGAAATCCGAGACATGCCGATGGCGTATGACTGAGCAGATCCCTCTCTGATCTGTAAAAGAGCTCTTTGTTCCTGTGACCCGCTTGGCAGAGGCGGTCAGCTGATTCACATACAGTTCAGACAGAACGGGGTGAAGGGAAAACCCGGCTGAAGACTCTCCCGGAGGTTACGACAACCGTGGGGGCACTTGGGCAGAAAAGGGCAGTTTATTTTTGGGGGGGTGGGAGCAGTGTTGAAGGTAAATATTGGTGAAGATGAATGTTTCTGGATCTGCGTCGAGGTCTAAAGGGGAGACTGGTTGACGTCATTGTAGGCTAAAGGTTGCGACAGACGAGACCACGTGCAGATGGAAAGTGATAGTGTAGAGGAGTGTTTCCCAACCGGGGGTACTTGCAACTATTACAGATTGAAAAGGAAGGTGAAATCGAATGTTATTTTGAAAGGCAGAGCTATATTTTGCTGTAATATAGTAATAGCATGTAGATTTGAAAGAGTTTTAAGTTTATTTTGAACACAATATTGTATTTATACTGACAAAGTACTAAGTAACTTGTTTACTTGGGACTACGCAAAGGATATTAAATCCTTTCCTTAGTCCCTCTGGGGGATACAAGTTTTAATGGGATGATTGGAAGGTCTTTCATCTCCCCCTGGTGTCTCTAGCCAGAAAACCACAATTGCAACTTGACTGCAACCGGACCAGAGCCACCAATAAACACTAATGGAATCATGAACAAGAAGCTAACAGGCTAGCGGACAAAGCTAACTGTGGGCTAGCGCCACTTAAACAGTATTTACAGCCAAGTTTGAGTGAAAAAAATTGTAATTGGATGTACAATATCCCTCACTCCCTTCGCCTTTTCTGTCAGCGTAGTAGCCTATTTACTCTCACGGACAATTAATAAGTTAAAAAATCGCAACTTGCAACGACACCTGCAGTTGCGCTTATGGCCTCTAGGGGCATGAGTTACTTAGTACTGCTTTAAAGGAACAGGCCACCATTTTTCCATAGATACAGACGGCATCTCGTCATTAGGGGGCGTGGCTTCGCTGAGGGGGGAAATAGAATCTTTAGAGAAACACAATTTTCCACTCTTTTTAACCATTTTCTGGTGGAATATGAACTTATTTATCACACATAAATAAAGTCAAGTGTAAATCGGGCCCATATTGATTTTTTCTCACAGCAGATTGTTCAGTAGAAGTGAAAAAACGGCAGTTATAGCTCGCGCTAGCTAACCGTTAGCATTAGCCCGATGCTAACATGTAGCATCGAGTTAGCATCCTCCAGTTTTTTATGTATTTATCGGCTGTTTAACCACTTTGCTCCTCCCCATGTCTTTGTTTCTTTCCTTAGTAGAAACTATATTCATAATTCAGCGTTTGTTAAAGTAGTTTTTGAATAATTGGAGAAACTGTTTCTTAACTGTTTTCAAACATGACCATATATGGGCGATCCCAGAGATGCCGTCTGTATCTATACTGAGACGTTCTTACCTGAGTTGATGCGTAGCTGTCTGGTCTCTCGCGCTCAGTCACACAAAAAGCCCAAAGATGTTGTTAGCGTGTCGCGTCTCCTCCTCCTCCTAAGGTGTTATTACGCCTTACAATATAGTTCCCCTTTTTATCCGCTTTGAAAATCGATTTGTTTCATTTTGTGTGACTACTCATTTCACTACTCTTTAAATAGGGAAAACGTGGAAGAGCTTGGTCGCTTCTAACTTTAGGAGGAGAGGCTAAATACTAACAACATCTTTGGGCTTTTTGCGTGACTGAGCACACACGTAAAGACCAAACAGCTACGTATCAACTGGTCTAAGCTCAGGTAAGAACATATCTCAGTATGGAAAAACGGTGTCCGGTTCCTTTAAACACGGACGACCGCTGAAGGGTCCAAGGGGTTTTCTTTAAATATGCTGTTTTGGAAAGGCTGCAGGATAATCAAAGTAAAATCAAAAGTGTAATTTGAGTGGGCGCATACAGCCAGCTGCAGCGTCTGCAATCGTTAAGGTCATATATAATGTTCTCTGCAGGCTAAAGAGTAGGTCCTGTCTCCATTGGCCTGGGCTCTGGGTAAAACCCTGTAGTTTAAACCTCTTGAAACATGTTCTGAAATGCATTTGATCTGTACTGTTTAAAATTACAATCCATTTTTAAAACAAAAATATCAGATTTTGTTAGATAAATTGAATTCTTAAAGGGGGGGTGTTATGCAAAATCGACTTTTTCAAGCTTTACATCATGTTATTATGTCATTCCCTCATTAAAAAACATGCCTGAAGTGTTGCCTTGGCACATTCACGTATGTTTGAGTAATCTGTAAAAACTCTGATGGCGGCCATTTTAGGGATAGGTTTGCCTGAGTCCTCCTAGGAACGCCCCCACCTCCTGGAGACGCCTCCGAGCTTTCGTCACCAGCCGAGTGACCAACCACTGCTCCTCAGCAGAACCCCCTCCTCACTGATGCCACAGACAGCGTGTGGAGGGGGCGTGTCTGAAAGGGTCAGAGGTTCTTAAAGAGACAGAGGCCTATTTCAAGACATTCACTACAGCCATTTTGAGAGAGCAATTTTATACAAGGCAGTTATTCTAATTTACTGCATTTACAGACCAACAGAAGGTTTCGTCATCATTGTAGTGAGCTATGGATTGGTGCTATGTGATTGAAAAAAGCACCCCCTCTTTAAAATCTTTCATGCTTATATGCAGTTATTTTAGGTGTGGATTATAGCAAGTTGTATGTTTATCAGTGCATCCTGTTACTGTCTCAGTTTTTTTCCGTTATCGTCTTATCTCTTTTCAGTTTCCTCTTTCAGTAACACAGTCTTTAAAGCTCTCACTCAAACCAAACAGCATGCCCAAATGTATTTAATTTTAATGATTAAAACTATTAGAGGATAATATTAACATGTTCTATTGGAGTATTTTGCTATTGTCTGTTATGTTTGTGCACCTGCTCTGCCTTGTTCATGATAAATAACTATCACCCACTCCTTGTTCATCCGTTTAACAATCTGTTTTCCCTCCTCTGCCAGCTCCCAGGTTCTGGCGGGTCTTTCTCGGGAGTTGACCCAGGGCTGCTCTCTCGTCTGGACCCAGGGCAGACGGCAATGGCTCTGTTCCTGTCGACCTCTGAGCCAGTGTCGGGCACCGGCGTCATCCTGCCCTACTCCAGCTCTGGTATTTATATAACGCAGCAGTCACAATCTGCAGAGCCGTGCAACAACAAAGGGCACAGTTTGGTCGAGGTGGGACTGGAGGAGATGCAAATCACTGTCATTCGTTGAGTGCAGTGTCTCTTTCCCAGGGGTTTAAGCAAGTTCTAAACCCAAAAAAGGAAAATAGGGCAATATATATTCAAAATAGTCGACTGAATATTGTGAATTCAGTTAAATGGAGACTTTGCATTGCAGGATTCTCCACATGTTGTTTTTGTAAGACTGAAAGTTCTTCTGCTTATTCAGTGCCCTTTTGCAGATATCACACAGGAAGTTGCAAATGTTTTGTGATGTCAGATGCAGAAAGTTTTGATCGTGAACCACGTTTAAACTTCTTGCAAAAACACCCACAGCTTTGCCAAGTATCACCTGCAGATGCGATTGTTGTGATAATTGTTCAAAGCTGCGTTTCTCGAAAAGTCTTGGTGAAAAAAACTATAGTATACTGAAATAGTTTTAGTAAAAAAAAGAAAATTAGCGATCAGTACATCAAGTTGCTATTATTGTTAATTTATCCAGTGGTTGAAGAAGTACTAAAAAAAAAAGGTGCAGATACTGGACCAAAAATGTACTTAAAGCAGTACTAAGTAACGTGTTTACCTTAATAAATCCTTATCCTAGTCCCTCTGGGGGTAATACAAGTGTTTATGAGATGATTGGAGGGTCTTTCATCTCTCCTTTGTGTTTCTGGCCAGAAAACCATGTTTGCAACTCGACTGCCACCGGACCGGAGCCACCAATACACACTAATTGAATCACGAAGAAGAAGCTAACAGGCTAACGGGCAAAGCTAGCGTCACTTTAAACAGTATTTACAGCCAAGTTTGAGTGAAAAAAAATATTTCCATTGTATAACTGGATGTACAATCTCCCTCTCTCCCTTCGCCTTTTCTGTCAGCGTAGTATTTATTCTCCAAGACAATTAATAAATTAAAAAATCATAACTTGCTACGACACCTGCAGTTGCGCTTATGGCCTCTAGGGGCAAGAGGTGCTTAGTACTGCTTCAAGTAAATGTAAAAGTTTCTGATAACAATATTTTTTACTGAAGTTAAAGTATAAACGTATGCATTATAGAATGTACTTCATAAGTAAGTTTAAAGGAATAAGCCACCGTTTTTACATACTGAGATATGTTCTTACCTGAGCTTAGATTAGTTCATTTGTGCCTGTCTGATCTTCACCCGTGCCTTCAGTCACGTAAACACAGCGCAGACGGCGTTAGCATTTAGCCTCTCCCTCTCTCCTCTATAGCTCCAAACGAGGTGAAGATAGAAGCTACCAAGCTCTTCCACATTTTCCCTATTTAAATATGGTTATGTGAAGTGTTACACTACAAAGTATAATTACACAAAATTAAACAATGTGGATTTTCTAAGCGGATAAAAGGGGGAACTATATTGTGAGGCGTAATAATTCCAGGAGTAGTTCGAAATCCACGCAGTAATATCTTCACTTTCGGACGCCGAACTACTCCCGGTATTATCTTTTGTTATCGATGATGGCTTAAAGAAAAACATTAAACGAGAATTACAGGACTTTTTACTCTAAATATATGAGGTTACATTAACATGAACAACTTACATAAACTGATCTGTTCATTACAACTGAAATGTGTTCGCTCAGTGGCTGATTATCTTTTATTAGGCTACTATAGGTTTTTTTTTATCATAGTTTCTGACCCAGCTCTGATTAGTTGACGTTAGCATTAGCATTCTGCCACCTTTATTTAGTAGAAAACTATATTCATAATTGAGCATTTGTCAAAGTAGTTTTTAAAGAATTAGAGAAAGTTTAGATTTTTTCAAAATTGTTTTCCCCCTTAACTGTTTTCAAACATGACCATATATGGGCGATTCCAGAGATGCCGTCTGTATCTATAGGGATGTCAAGATAATTACTATATTGACTTATCGTTCAATAAATAACAGATAAACGATATTATTAATATTTATCGTGTATACAGAGTATAGTTGAGAGTATCTTGTATCGTTAGAGTCAATAATGTCGTTTATCGCGATACTTTCCTGCCTCAATATATCGAACTTCAAATCTGTTATCGTGACAGGCCTACTTCAGTATCAGATATGTGTAGCCGATACTCGATATTGTATTTTTTGGGTTATCGGCTCCGATATCTGACACCAGTATCGTATCAGTGCATCCCTAGTATTGTGGCTTGCGATATTACATACATTTGTAATCTGGAGATCAATATGTTTTGCTTCAAGTTTCTATGACATGAAATAGTCTTCAGAAAAACTATTATTAATTTTAGGTATAAGGATGTTTTTCTTTCTTGTCTCTGGTTTATTGCATTAACACAGTTAATTACATTGCTACACGACTATTGCATTAGATTTGCTTGTTTCCCTTTTGAGTCTTTGGGTCAAACCGGGACAAAGAGAAACCGGAGTCACATTTTGAAAAGCTGAAGGGAATTTGAATTAGGGCCATCGATCTGAACGGAGCCATGAGATCTGATCAAATAAATCATAATAAATGTTTCTGTGTGTTTCAGACCCTGTGCCCGGAGCCTGCAGCATGAATTTTGACCTGGACATCGACCCCAACATCTACATTCACTACAACCTCTACGAGACAACCATACGCTTTGCCCCGGCCAACTTAGGATACGAGCGGTGAGGACAGACACGTTTAAAGTCTTATTGTCTGATTAGATTCTTACAGTAAAGTGCATCAGACGAGACAGCGGTTATCGAATTACCAATTTCAGGAATTTGTTTTGTTCACTTCCAAGTCCTGACCAAAAGGATAATCTCTGAGCTCTTACCCAGGACTTTCAAGGACATCGTCAAAGTCTAAACCACGACTTAAGCAGGACCGAGCCAGAACTACACTCTTTATACATTTGGACAGGATTTAAAACTGGACAAAGCAAAGTCAAAACCTGGAGTAGTGAAGTAGAAATAGAAATTAGACCAGCAGTACCTGGAATAAATCAACTTGGTTTATGGTAATAGACCCTAATTGATTTTTTGATTTGACCCTAATTGATTTGATTGATTTATTATATACAGACAAAATGTTACTATTACACACTTTGGCATGTTTTCTAATAACTTATTATACGGCTCTTCACAACGCAAGTCGAACACTCCCATGACTTGAATGGGATTTTCCAACGTTCTACCGGTCATTATTTTCTGCTAGAGGAAATAAATTCTGACCGCTGCCAATGGCAACGGGTTTGTGCTTCTAATACAGGTCGTTCATATCACTCGTACATACGCACGTAGTAAAAGAGGACACTGTCTCTGTCCCGTCACTGTGAGAGAAGTTGGGGGAATTTCTTGTGAAACTAAGAACTACTAGCCTTGCTGTTACTAACCTAGCAACGCACAAAATTTTGGGAACTGTTTACCGCGGAAGTCCTTAAATAAACCTTTCAGCCTTCATAAAAGTGTATGAAGTTTATGTTGTGTGTGTTCAGTTGGCAAATGGCCGTGTAATAATGGGGATAATGTATAGAACGCTGGTCATTATCGGGAAAATAAGCACCGACAGGGCGAAACCTGAAGGTTTATTATCCCTTATTATACGGCTCTTCACAACGTAAGTAGAAGCTCCATTGACTTGAATGGGATTTTCCAACGTTCTACCGGTCATTATTTTCTGATAAAGGACCACTGAAAAAAACAATGGCAACGGAATTCGTGCTTGTAATACAGGTCTTTCATATCACTCCGCACGAGTGTTAATTTCGTCGACTAAAATATTTAGTCTTAATTTTAGTCAAAGTGTTATTTTTGACGACTAAAATTGGACTAAAACTAAATTAAAGTTTTTCATGAGACTAAAACTATGACTAAAATGTCTAGATATTTTAGTCGACTAAAATAAGACTAAATAAAAATGAAAGGGAGAGACTAAAATCATCCAAACTTCTATTGACCGTCTGAAAAAGCCTCAGATCATGTAAATTCACTGCCAAAGGATCAGCTCTGAGCTTTATTCATGTGGAGCAGCTCCATGAAGTCGAGGAGCACGATTAAATATCATTATAATGAATATCATCAATGCAAAGTCGACTAAATTCGTCTTAAATTTCATCAACTAAATTTACTTGCAATTTTAGTCGACTAAAACTAGATTAAAATTGAAGATATTTTTTTGACTAAAACTAGACTAAAATCGAATTACATTTTCGTCAAAAGACTAACTTTGGTTTGCCCTGTCGGTACTTATTTTCCCGATAATAACCAGCGTTCTATACGTTATCCCTTACTTACCTGTTGGTCTTCCAAAAAAAAGTGGTCTTGTAGTTGAACCGCAAGATTTAAAGATGTTTTTTTTTGCATTTTATTGTTTCCCAATAGCAATTTTCAGCAAAAGAAATAAAATAAAAAAGTGGGGTTATTTATTACTTTCAAAATATAAAGGGTGGCTCAACTTACCCCATTCTCCACTATGTAGTATAGCTGAACACAGTCTTTCCCTGAAGGATAATTAATCAATTATGTGCTTATTATGTATTATACAAGTAAAACATGTTTGGTGCTTCATGCAAAATATACTTGTGTTCAGCCCGTGTCCCCTTTTTCGGTGTTTTCTGTGGCCCTTCTTGACAAAAATTGGCCCCTCTTGACTAGAACTGTACCAGAACTAGACCGGGAGTAAACAAGGACTAAATAAAATCTCACTGAATCTCCCTCTCTCTCTTAGGGGTGAGCTCCCTCCGGCCTGTGGCGCCTCTTCTGCTCAAGAGTCTCATTGGAGACTTGAGTACGACGTGTTTCAGTTTTTCCTCCCAGAAAACGACCTCTCGGAGCGCAGTCTGTTCAGGGCTCTGCAGGCTGTGGCCGGCACTGAGGGCATGGTCTCCAACGGCAACAAGGTGAGCCAAACCTGCCAAATGTCTTTTTTAATCTAGCTTTAAGTGTGTCGGGCTGAGAAGGTGAAACAGGTCCGTCATTACGCATAAAAAGTAATGTGATAATGCTGAAAAACAATGACAATATTCTTCATGGTCCATGCATTTTCGATCTGTTTTTTGCATCTGTTAACATGTTTCCCTCTCTCTCAGCTGCTGACCCTGTCCTCTGCAGACCAGACCTTGGCCGTGTTCAGCTCTATCCCAGGACAGGGCGTCATTTACTCTGTGATTGTGAGGGACCCTCTGTTAAACACCTCTGCCTCATACGTCCCAGTGCACACCTACGCCTGCAGCTTCTCCTCCAGCCTCGACGGCTGCTACACACTCGGTCAGACTCTGGGTTCTGTTTGTGTTTAGGAAATCATTGCAGTTTGATCTGTGAATGCAGCAACAGTGCTTTATGTATGAACTGTTGTGTTACTCTTTGTATTGATGAATATTGATCATACACAAAATATCTTAATATTGTGCTCACAAGAATATTTCTGTGAGCACCAAGCCTTTATATTATAATATGAAAATGATGCAGTTATACTAATGATTATTTGATTTTGATGAATAGCTCTGGAGCTCAATTGTGAAGGTCCAGACCCTTGTACAAAACGCAATGAGTACGAGGGTCTGGTAAAATCAGGCTAGTAAGTTGGATTCTGGTCTGAAATTGTTAAAATCCTTACAGTCCAAATTGCTCTTCTTCAACAGGGGCCTCACCACCGCCCCTTTAAAGGCAGCAGGGAAGATCCTCGTCTGCAGAGAGCAATTCATCATGTTTAGAAGCTCGTCTCTAAAAGATCCATAAAATGATTTAAAAAACGGGGTTGGGACCGGGTCTAAAAGACATGTGGTGGACCTCACTGAGGAGAAAACTTCATCAAGCAGCTCTGCATTAACCAGGACAAAACTGTCCAGTGTTTCCTCTGGAAAAAAATAGACAATCAGATGTATTTAAAACCATCTGATAGTGTCGATCTTTCCCCTGAAGTGGTCTGCAAACGCCTCACAAAGGGAGTCACTTGGGGTAAAATTGGTCTTGTTAAAATCAGGATTGATTAAATGTTCTATAGTATTACGTTATTAGCCTGTTTTTACGTTAACGACTTATTGCATTTTATTACGGTATCGTCCGTTATTACGTTATCAGTTTCTACAATCCCACACATCAGCCTGAGAGAAGCTGTGAGACGCCTCCTGAGGCGTTTAGTAATTTATGTCTTTTTTTTTGTTCTTCTGCAGGTAAAATTTCCACCAAAGTCTTCTTCACCATCAGTGGTTTGGCCGGTCTGTTTATCTGCTTCCTGGGTCACAGGTTCTTTAAATGTGGTGAGTATATATACTGTACTGCATGTGTGTGTGAACACTTCCTGACTCCCAAAATGTTTGTGATGCTCAAAGAGTTTCAGGTTTGTCATTCAATAAAATGTCACAAAGTAAATAAGTGAAGTATACTTTCAATATAACTTCACTCGAGTCTCAGAATAAATGAACTTTCCCACTCGCTGACGGGCTGGTCTCATCTGTTTTGCATGTGATATCAAATGTGTTTGTTCCAGGGTGAACTCGTGACTGCGCCGTGGTTGAATGAGAAAGTGTCCAAAAAGATAATCGTCGACACTGCAGTGGATTTATTGTGATTGTATAATAACATTAATTCGTCTATTTTGCTGCTCAAATGTATTTGATTATTGACTGTTCAATCGATTCCCTGTGCACTGATGGGGAGCCGTTTTATCAATCACGTGATAATGAACATTATCAGACACTGTGTTTAAAGCAGCGTTTCGTTCGTCTGATGTTTATCAACCCTTGTTTTCCAGAGCTGTTTTGTATGGGGTTCAGTTTTTCTGCATTTTTCTTCTTTGTGCTGATCTCGAGGACGACTGACCTCGACTACGACCGTGAGTAGTTGTTTTTTTACAGGAATGGTTTCCACAGGGAATTAAAAAGCATTAAAATAAGTTATATTATATATATAAACCCTGACCGGAGTCTCACACTCCGACAGGGTTTCCCAGACAATTCGGGCCCAAAATCACCAGACCAACTCCGGGGGGCCCCCACTGTAAAATACAATTAGTATTTATAATACATTCAGGTAAACAACATTTAAAATCTGCTTCATCGATGTTTGTTTTGATATTTGGCTTGATTTCACTAAAATATCAATCAAAAATTCATCAAATTTATTGTTTTTTTTAATATTGTTTTGAAAACATCTCGCAACCTCCACTTTGGGAACCCTGGTCTCAGGCAGTGTTTCCCAAGCAGGGGTACGGGGACCCCAGGGGGTACAAGAGCACATAGCAACAGTTACCTGGTACTATCACGGTGCTGCAACAGTTAGCGCTCGTGCTAGAAGGTCCCGGGTTCGAGTCCCACTTGGGACGGGGCCTTTCTGTGGAGTTTGCATGTTCTCCCCGTGTCTGTGTAGGTTTCCTCCAGGTACTCCGGTTTCCTCGACCACTAAAAAAACATGTGCAATAGGTGCATCCTCCAGCCGCTGCCCACTGCTCCCCACGGGCCGTCCAGAGGCGTCGATGGGTCAAATGTACACATTTCGTTGTACAGTTGTTGTATAACGACAAATAAAGCACCTTTACTGTTATCTAAAAAGAGGCGAAACTAACAGCATTTCAATATTATTGTAAAAGATTTATTTTTTTAATGATAATTTCAGTAAAAGGTTTGAATTTCACAGTGTTTTAATACAAAACTAAAAACAAATAAATCTGAGCTCAGTAGACCATTTTCTAAATACTAGTTGGCTTCATCTTACAGTTTAGTTGGTGTTTTGAGTAGAAATGAAGGACTCACGGGTACGTTGAGAATCACTGCTGTAGCAGGATCTCCTGCAGCCAGACCTGCCATGGGACAGAGTGACCGAGACATTTACACAGTTTTGTGAGATGTCTTGTCTAAGGATGCAACTGATTATTTGTTTTTTTTACATCGTCATGTGCACAATGTTGCTATTGCTGTTGGCCAATCGAGGAAATGTATAAAGGTGGCGTTTATGTGGACTCACAGCACCTTCAGCTGGATTGGAACGTGTGCTACTGAAAACTATAAAGATCTGTTATTTTCCTCAGCTCAAGAGTTACAATTGTCAAATTGCTTTGACGCCGTCAGGCAGGGGGAGAGTCCCTTTGGTTACCGTATTTTGACAAACATCCTGCCTTGTAACCACATCGCCCTCTCTGTGCCTGCGCTCTCTCTCCTCAGTGCGGTTGGCCCTCTGTGCCCTGATCGGCGTGATGGGGGGCGTCGCCCTGGTCATGAGCTGGTGGAGGTTCGGTTCCGTTATGGCCTGTGTCGTCGTGGTCGGATTGATGATGGGTTTCCTCATCGCGTCCACTGTCCTCTTCACTCCTCTGGGTAATAAAGTAACTCCCAGTAGTGACTTTGCATTGTTGCTAGTGTCAACGTAGTAGAATCTATGCAGTCACATCAGATGTTACTTAAGAGTGTAGCAGTTTTGATTTGTTAATTTGCTCATACAGGTAAACAATTCCTCGTATTTTTTTTACCCTTTATCCTTTTGCAGAAGTTGTTTCCTGGTTATGATGTGAATCCTTAAACGTTTGGTCTATCCATAAAGAACGACAACAACTTTCTCACAATAACAAATGGTGACGTTATTTAAATGTAGTGTCTCAGGATGTGCTCCTAGTGGTTCAAAAAGGCACTACAACTGTACAAGAGTTTCTTTATTAAAGGGATATTTCAGGATTTTTTACATAGATTCAGATTCAGATTCATTTATTGGCCATTTGCAGTTTGAAAAACCACATTGGAAAAAAATGTGCAAAGAGCTCAAAGTGCGATATGTAAAACAAGTAAAAAGACACAATATAAAAAACAGAACAAACAAAAGTGCCTTGTTTAAAGTGATCACAGCTTGAGGAAAGAAACTGTTCATATGTCGATCAGTAGAACATATGATGGAGCGATACCTTCTCCCTGAAGGAAGCATCTCAAAAAAGGCTTTAGCAGTGTGGCATGAGGCGTCATTTGCTAGTTTTAAAGCTCGATTCAGTAGTCCTCATTTCCTAGTTATCAGGAGTGTTGTTCATTTCTGGAAATACATTTTTTGTAATTCATGCAGTTCTTATGTTTGAAGAGTTTCATGGTGCTAGGCTAATGCAAGGCTAGTGCATGTCTATGGTATCAGCTAGCCTGCATTAAAAACAGTCTGACCCGCTCCACAGTGCACCTGAGGCAAATCACTGATAACACCAGACTAACCATATAAATGTCTGTGTTGATCATAATTAATCAATAATTTTTGGAATATAACTGACCTTGCATCACATGAATGATCGCATTTTGAGAGACTATTTTCTAGCAGATCACTCCGCCGCTGCGTAGCTTACACAACCGCGAAGCTGATCAAATATAAGGTCTTTTAAATCCAAAATGGTTAAAATTACTCTATCGACACAGACATTTATATGGTTAGTCTGGTGCAGGCTAACTGATACCATAGAAATGCGCTAGCCTTGCACTAGCCTAGCGCCACAAAACTCTTCAAATATAAGAACTGCATGAATTACAAAAAAAAATATCTCCAGAAATCAGCAACACTCTGGAAAACTAGGAAATGAGGCCCTATGTCAAAAATCCTGAAATATCCCTTTAAGCTGGAAAGCGCAGTCACATGTGAACAAGTCATTCTCTTTCTGAAAGCTAAGCCCCCCAGAGTTCAGCCGCTGAGCTTTAACCACTCAAATTAGCCACTTAATAACTTTAATAATATATAATATACCCTCACATACTTGAGTTAGAATGAAAAGTGTCATTGTGTTCTGCAGGAGACTTGGACATCTTCAGACGCTCAGACGCCGTTTTCTGGGTGACTTTCTGCTCCATCATGATCATTGTGCCACTTGTCTTCATACGGTGGCCAAGAGAGGTCAGACCCCGCCCCTTTTTCAAACCTATTGCCAATCTTTTTATTGTAACGCCAACAGTTTGGGGTTTTCTTTTGTTTGCTCAGGGAAACATCACGACCTGTGGAGTGGTGGGGGCCTATGCCGTGGTGTTAGGAGTGAACGCCTATATCTACACCAGTCTGTCCTACATCACGCTCAACATCCTCAAACGGTTTCTCAACTCCAACTTCAGCTCTGCTTTCACCGACGTGCCTTTCCAAGGGATAGGTGGGATCAGTCATTATGTTTTGTACACTCTGACATGTACTATATCTAAACTCATCCTCCCCAACTTCTGACTGACTTCATTCATGTCGTCTTTCATCCATAAATCTCTTTCTCAAGGCCTTTCATTAGCTCTAACCTCAGCATCCTTCAACAAAACATGCACTTCCCTCCTCTGTACATGTTCAAACCATCTAGATTTGGACACTTTTACAAAACAGTTGATTTCATGCCTATTTCCAAACCATGTCATGAACAAAAGTATTAGTAAAGCTCCCTTAACTCATTGACTACCAATGACTTCTATAGACGTCAATTAGGTTTTTCAATGGGAACAGCTGAAGCAAAGCCTTAAAGGGGGGGTATTATGCAAAATCGACTTTTTCAAGCTTTACATCATGTTATTATGTCATTCCCTCATTAAAAACATGAGGGAATGTTGAAGTGTTGCCTTGGCACATTCACGTATTTTTGAGTAATCTGTAAAAACTCTGATGGCGGCCATTTTAGGGATAGGTTTGCCTGAGTCCTCCTAGGAACGCCCCCACCTCCTGGAGACGCCTCCGAGCTTTCGTCACCAGCCGAGTAACCAACCACTGCTCCTCAGCAGAACCCCCTCCCCACTGATGCCACAGACAGCGTGTGGAGGGGGCGTGTCGGAAAGGCTCAGAGGTTCTTAAAGAGACAGAGGCCTATTTCAAGACATTCACTACAGCCATTTTGAGAGAGACATTTTATACAAGGCAGTTATTCTAATTTACTGCATTTACAGACCAACAGAAGGTTTGGTCATCATTGTAGTCTGATATAGACTGGTGCTATGTGATTGAAAAAAGCGTAAAACCCCCTCTGTAAGCATGTCTGGTGTTAAAATCTTAGTTGTGCTGCCTAATGCTGCCACTAGATGCAATGTGGGAATGCAACAATTCCAGGCCGGCTAAATGGAGTAGCTGAGGTCAGCTTTAAAGTGGACATATTATGCATAATTCAGGCTAAAAAAGCATTATTTTTGGTGCCCCAGCATTTTTTTTTTCACATTCTATTTGCCTGGAGCTCCCTCTGCAGGCAGTAGAGGGAACAACACGGTGATAGGGCACTGAAAACAAACTAAATTCATGGCGTCGTGACTCTCTGCTGAGCTGATACAGGAGATAAATGTATTGTTTTTATGTGTGTCTTTTCTTTTAATATGGACCATCATTTTAGTGTCCGGGATAAAGTCAATAATAATAATACTGGGGTCATACAGGTGCTAAATAGTGTGGGCAAGCTGGAAATAACCTACAGCTTTTTGTTGTCGTGTTGCACCTATTTTACCATTTGGAATTGCCTGTATTACAGTTCTAGGGCCCCAAATCTGATATGTAAATGAGATACTATTGAGCACGCCTGGATGACTGAACCACTATTGCAGATCTTACCTCCACCTAATCCCAACCTTCTCTCCTCAGACTACATCTTGCTGACCGTGTGGGTGGTGCTCGGCGTCTCGGGGATCGTCCTGCAGTTGTTGAGGGAGAGAGCGCGGCCGTTTTTCCCTCCGAGCCCATATTTAATGTGGCTTCAGGAAAGAGAGCGGCGAAAAACCAACGTTCTGGACCCCAGCCACCACTTCCCCCCTCTGCCCAACCGCTTCCTGTCCCGACTCAGGCAGCTGACCCGAAGGAGTGAGCCGGCCGGTGAGCACACCCCCCTGCTGCTGTAGAGTCGAGAGGGACCACCTCGGAAAGAAGTAAACGTGGGACATGTTGTGGGACTAAAAATTATAAAAGATGTAAAATACTGCCTTAGCACCTTTTCAGTGGACCTTTTCATCCTCTGAAATTCCCCCTGTGACTAAAATGTCAAGTCAGGCCAGGCCAATCTTGTAAGAAATGAAAATAACGTTGTAGTCCAAGTGTTGGACGTCTCGCCTCTCGTCCAACAAGCTTCGTCAGTGACACTAACGACCTCTGGCCACAGTCGGACTTTTAACACACAAATGTTTCCCTATTTTATCAGCTGCACTTCATGATACATAGACGAGTTGAGTTATCTGTCTGGTCTTTGTGCGTGGGCTCAGTCACGCAAAAACGCCAAAGATGGCGTTAGCATTTAGCCTCTCCTCTGTACAGGGGCGTGGCTTCGCCGAGGGGGAAAATATAATTTTTAGAGAAACACAATTTTTCCTTTTTTCCTTTTTAGCCATTTTTCTGGTGGAATATGAACTTATTTATCACATATAAATAAAGTCAAGTCTAAATCGGGCCCATATGGATATTTTCTCACAGCAGATTGTTCAGTAGAAGTGAAAGAACGGCAGTCATAGCTTGCGCTAGCTAACCGTTAGCATTAGCCCGATGCTAACATGTAGCATCAAGTTATCATTCTCCGTTATTTATGTATTTATGGGCTGTTGAACCTCTTTGTTCCTCTCCATGTCTTTGTATCTTTATTTTGTAGAAAACTATATATGGTAATTTTTGAAAACAGTTAAGGGGGGAAATAAGTTGGAGAAAAATTTAAACTTTCTGTATTTATTCAAAAACTACTTTAACAGATGCTGAATTATGAATAAAGTTTTCTACTAAATAAAGATACAAAGACATGGAGAGGAGCAAAGTGGTTGAACATTTCATAAATACATAAATATCGGAGAATGCTAACATGGTGTTTCATGCATCGTGCTAATGCTAACGCTAGCGCTAGCTACGACTGCCCTTTTTTCGCTTCTACTGAACAATCTGCTGTGAATAAACATCCATATATATCCATACATAAAAATGTATTATCGCTGCTGTTGTGTTGAAAGGTCAAAGGTTATCTCATCTCAGGAACTCGGGCATCAAAATGATCTCCCAGTGGAAAATACCACTTGAGGAGGTTTTTATCCGCTTAGAAAATGGACATGTTTAATTTTGTGTGACTATACTTGGATCATGTAACTGCTCACGTAACCGTATTTAAATAGGGAAGCCCCACAGAGGAGAGGAGGAGAGACTAAGCTAACAACATCTTAAGTCTTTTTGCGTGACTGAGCACACGCGTAAAGACCTGACAGTTACGCATCAACTCGTCTAAGCTCAGGTGAGAACATATCTCAGTTTGAAAAAACAGTGGACTGTTCCTTTAAACGTTAACCAGACCTGAATCATGACTATAGTGGGACTTGACCAGGCCTAAGAGTAAGTACAGGCTATGTCTAAACTTGCCAGAAGACTCGGGAGTAATCCTGATTCTGTAATCGTCAGTAATACTGTACCTGTACCACAGTTTGAGAACACAGAGCCTTTGCCGTAAGTGCCTTCACTGTATTTTGCACTTTTGACGCCGTTACGGTGCTTATGCCTCACCCCCCCCCCCCCCCCGCTTTCTACACTGCTCTTCTCATGCTGATTTTAGAAACGCCCTGGATATTTGTTTGCAATGTCTTTGTCTTATGGGTCAAGATGGAAATTCAGCTCATGTAAAAATGAACGATTGTTTTTCGTTTTTAATTAAAAACTGTAAAAAATAATAATTGAGAATCACAGTGTGTTACTGAACACAGTGTCTGCGTACATTGGTGTATGAGAGTATGATTGGGTGAGTGGATCCTTGCTGTAAAGCGCTTTGAGTGCCTAATGTAGGTGGAAAAGCGCTATATAAGTTGAGACTATTTACCATTTACCAAGAATTTAAAAAAGGTTTCAATTCAATAATGACAAACCTGTTTTTAGGTAACTAGTAGGGCTGGGACGATCCACTTTTGTCACGATCCGATAGTATCACGATACTCAGGAGCCGATCCGATACGTAGTGCGATACAGTAAGTAATTATAAGTAACATGTCTACTTTAAAATGTGTAAAAAGTGATGTGTCCAAAGTTTAAAAAAACAAATGCTATTTAACAAGTGTTAAGATTGAAAAGTGCATTAACACAAAAAGTAACAAAGTGCTGTGTAATTGTTACTGGAAAACAGGAGTGTTTGATAAAAATGCCTCCAAACACAAGTCTTGAAAGTATTGCGATACTTCATAAAGTATCGATACTTGGTATTGCAGCACAAAGTATTGCAATCAAAGTCCAATCCGATGTTTTGTGCCAGCCCTACTATCTAAGCTGGCCATGAACGTTGTCAATTTGATCTCGACCACTAGGGGGCAGTGTTTAACCAAGGTTTCAATAGAAGTGAGAAGATTGTTTTACCTTAGGCGTTTCATTGTTTCTTGTAGAAAAAAAAAACATACAAAAGTAGACAATTAAAATGATTAATTATTCTTAAAGGCACGATGCACAACATTTTGGATTAGGCTGTGGCCAGTGAAGCAAAACATGCTCCTAATGACCAGCCCGACTCAGAAAATGATATTTTTTACTGTGGTTTAGCAAAGAATGGATTTGGATGTGAACCTAACCTATTCAAGTCTAATATTTGGCTGCCTTCAGTCGACATTGAGACGAACTGGAGACGAACTGGAGACGAACTGGAGACGTCCCGCTCCCAGTAAAGTTAGTCAGGTCTGAGGAGAGATTTTTCAACTAAAAATATTTGTAATAAAATAAATGCTTGTGTAATATTCTGTTTATTGGGTGAAATATTACATTGTGGATTCAAGTAAAAGGCTGCATAGTAACTGTAACAATGATACAGTATTAAAATTTGATGTATGTGGAAATAAGCTCAATACAAGTTCATTTAAGTTTACCAGAATGCTGAAATGTAGGTGCTTACGGAGTCACCCCAGGTAAAGTCTGGAGTCTGGACAAACATTGCAAACCTGATATAACACCGGATGCAAAAAGAATCTAAACCAGGATTAGAATTAGAATTGAGGAAAACCAGCAGTACCGCCAGAAGAAGCTCAAAGCCTTTTCAACTAAACTTAGAAATGCGTTGGGAAAGTAAGGAATGAGTCTGGATCACAATCTAAAAGGTAAACACTCAAAAGGTTTCTTTGTATCAGTGTGATAGTCTTAGATTGCAAAATGAGGTGAGAATGAAATATTAAAGTCCACCTCCTCGTCTCCTGAATGGACCAGACACACCTAGTTTGCAAAATAGAAAGCGAGAACAAATTTCACAAGTAAACTATGAATCAGTTCACAGGAAAGATCGTCTCATTGGTCAAAGTGACGAGACCCGGGATTCTCATTAGTTGCTGAGCTCAGCAAAGGGAGGGCCTTTATTATTATACTGTATAACAGGGGTAGGCAACGTCAAATCCGGCCCTCCAGCGCAGAACCTCTGGCCCCCCAAGATGACTTTGAGAAATATTAATAGCAAATAAGATAATACCTGTTAAAGTACTCTTAAAATGTGAGAAATAGTGTCAGTCTTTGAAAATCCCGCTTGGTCATACAGTGGGGAAAAAAAGTATTTGGCCAAAATCCAATACAATGTCTATGTGAAAAAAAAAATTCCCCACTGTATATAATGATAAACAGTGATTCTCTACTGCTGGGTTGGGACCCAAAAGTGAGTCACGAGCCTATAGGGAACCTTTATTCAATATTTTCCATCTGAAACGGCATGGAAACACTAACTGTATCTGTTAAAATGAATGTTATTGGGTTGTTTTGATCATAATTTCAGTCACTTAAAGGGAAATCTACTGCTTGTTCAACAAAAACCTGCGTGGAAAATACAATATTTTATACGATATGACAAATTACAGTTTTATTTAGGTCCTCGGCTCGTCATCCGAGGGTAACGGTGGGTCCCAAAGCCCGGCCACCTGAGAACCAGTGTTAATTTCGTCAACTAAAATATTTAGTCTTAATTTTAGCCAAAGTGATATTTTTGACGACTAAAATTGGAGTAAAACTAAATCAAAAGTTTTTCATGGGACTAAAACTATGACTAAAATGTCCAGATATTTTAGTCGACCCTAACAAGACTAAATAAAAATGAAAAGGAGAGACTAAAACCATCCAAACTTCTATTGACCGTCTGAAAAAAGCCTCAGATCATGTAAATCCTCTGCCAAAGGAGCAGCTCTGAGCTTTGTTCATGTGGAGCAGCTCCATGAAGCAGAGGAACAAGATTAAATATGATTATAATACATATTATCAATGCAAAGTCGACTAAATTAGTCTTAAATTCAGTCGACTAAATTTACTTGCAATTTTAGTCGACTAAAACTAGACTAAAATTGAAGATTTTTTTTTACTAAAACTAGACTAAAATCGAATTGCATTTTCGTCAAAAGACTAAATTAAAATATGTTGTCAAATTAACACTGCTGAGAACTGATATAAACATTGGCATTTACAGAAAAGTTATTTACTTTAGGCTACAATGTTGCGGTTCGGCCCTTGGGTGTTTAGACAATGATGAAACTCGGCCTCCACGATGGAAACTTGCCTCCCCTGCTGTATAATATTACTTACATTACATCGAATTGCAGGTCCAGCTGCTCAATTTTATGCAATCTATAACATTTGTAAAACATTAAAAATGAAAGACTATCCCTTTCACACAAGACGAAAGAAAACCCCAAACCAGATTTGCTTTAAAAACACTTGTCCATTTATTAAACATTTAAAACTGGACAAAAAGACATGAAAAAAAAAAATCAACATTCAGCTGTGACGAACACCAGTTCCTATAAAGTGCCAAGAAAAAGCCTCACAATAATATATTTATTTGCTGCTTTACGTATATATATATTCACTCACGTACACCAACACTACGTACATAGAAAACTAGAGACTTTATCGACAAAAAACATAGAAAAGTCTGAAAAGTAGATTATGCAGTAACGTTATTGCAGCCACTAGAGGGCAGAGCGAGTTCTTGAGTTCAGTAGTTCCTTTCTATAGAGAGTGCCAGTTTACAGTGTGCAAAACCGATCCCGAAAAGCCATAAAATCCCCCCATCCATCCCATTGTAAGTCCTTTACATTCTCATAATCATGTTCTGTCAAAGGCACAACGGCAAAATGGTTTCTCATGGCACTGTCTGGTACCACTGAGGAAAACCCTTCCACCAAAAACTGTTTATAAATCAACCTGGCCAGCATTTTAGGTTAGTAGATTAAAGGGATATTTCAGGATTTTTGACATAGGGCCTCATTTCTTTGTTATCCAGAGTGTTGCTGATTTCTGCACATTTTTTTTTGTAATTCATGCAGTTCTTATATTTGAAGGGTTTCGTGGCGCTAGGCTAGTGCAAGGCTAGCGCATTTCTATGGTATCAGCTAGCCTGCATTAAAAACAGTCTGACTCCACAGTGCACCTGAGGCAAATCACTTATAACACCAGACTAACCATATAAATGTCTGTGTCCATGAATAATGATGAATGATCGCATTTTGAGGGACTATTTTCTAGCAGATCACTCCGCAGCTGCGTAGCTTATACAACCACAAAGCTGATGCTGCTCACATATAAAGGTCTTTTAAATGCAAAATGGTTGAAATTATTCTATGGACGCAGACATACATATGGTTAGTCTGGTGTTATAAGTGATTTGCCTCAGGTGCTCTGTGGAGTCGGACTGTTTTTAATGCAGGCTAGCTGATACCATAGAAATGCACTAGCCTTGCACCACGAAACTATTCAAATACAAGAACTGCTTGAAGTACAAAAAAAATATCTGGATAACTAGGAAATGAGGCCCTATGTCAAAAATGCTGAAATATCCCTTTAAATTGGCAGCATGAAGCTAATGAGAAGAAACTACTATGGTTGCAAAATAAAAATGAGGTCAATGAGAGGCAAGGCTCTGCACTAAGCCTGCATCTGAATGTGTTAAAAACTACTATGATATAAAGACTAAAACTATCAATTAATACCTCGAATGTTCATCTTTACGTTAATCTTTAAATTCATATCAAGAAAGTACAATATTTGAAGATTAAAATTGTATCATAGGGAGCTACTATCAACCAATGGGGGTTCATCTCGTAACACAAGGCACTGCATAAAGCCCCTGATCAGATAAATCATTACGATTGGTTGGAGTCATTTTTACTACTACTACATGAATGAGTTTTGCTGACCAGGTTAATTGATAAACACAAATACAAACACGTGACCATTAAAACGATCTCTCCAAACTTCATTGACTTTGGTTTTCCTTTAGATATGTTAAATCGTGGCAATGTTATTAAAGGGCATTTTCACACAGTGACTTTAATCAAATGTCATTTTTTTCTTCTTTTGATGGAAAAAAACAACAAGAACAAAATCTAAATCATTGGAAGCTTATAGTTTGATTTAAACTTGCTACAATTCATTTTAACATGGTCAAGTGTGAAAGTCACGTGTGAAAATGCCCTCAGTCATCGAGGTTAGTGTCTTAAAATGCAGTTAATGGCTGTAACAAAAGTTGTAACAAAAAATGTAAACAAAGGAGATTAGTGTTAACCTTGTACTTGGATATGAGCTCTGGAAAAAATACCACACGCCACAAAATATGACATGACCAACCACTTCCTATTAAAAAACTACAAACCACAATTAAATAACATACAAAAATTCCAAAACAAACAGCGATTATTATTATTATTATCATTATTAATCTAGATCGGATTTGGGTTAGAGACAGTGTTAGATCGAGAAGTGCTGGGTTCAGAGGGATCGACCAGAGAAGAACCAGCCGGCTGGTTTTTTTAGGCTACGTTTTTTTGTTTTCTTTTCAAGTTCATTTCGAAATATGGCTCCTCGGTTTTAGCTTTACCCTGCGTGGGTTTTTTGCGGCCACTTGCGTCCATCTTGGTGGCTTTAGGAATGCCGGATTTTTGTGCGGTCGCTTGCTCTGACTTAGCGTTGTTATTATTGCTAGCGTTAGCGTTAGCTTGTGCTTTCGGTGTCGACTTGGACTCGGTAACGCTTTTCTGACTTGGTTTTGGATTCGTGCCGCCAGCCGTGGGGACCCGCCCGTGGACTGGCGTCGGGATGTGCGAAGTAGCAACGGGTTTAGCATGCGGAGCGCTAGCCGTTAGCTTACTCTGCGCGGGCGTTTTAGCTTTAGCCTGGATATCGCTCGCTTTGCTGGAGGTGCTTAACGCAGGGGACGCCGCTCTGGAGCTGGAGCTGGAGCTCGGTGTGTAATTCTGGGCGGCCCGGACTCTCCTCGCCGTTTCTAAACGAAGACGAGAGGCCGGCGATCCGGGGCGCCGCTGGGCTAAACGCGAACGTTGGTTAGCGCCCGTGGGAGGTTTAGCCGTGTCAGCATTAGCTCGGGCCGGGGCTGTGGCGGGGCGGGGTAAGGGGATGCCTGTGGGGGAGGTGAGAGGGCTGGACGGTTTGGGACATTTGGAAGACGGTTCGGGGCAGACCGGACTTCGCGGCTGCTCCTTGTTGCGTGGATTAGCTCGTAGCTTTAGCCTGGATGCGGGGTTCGAAAGCACTGGCGAGGGCGTCATGGCTCTACGCTGGGCCACACCCCTTTGACCACACGGGCTGGGGGTCTGCTTTGGAGTAGACGGCAAAGAGGATGACGCGTTTTTGGTGATCGAAAGCGGGAGCTGAGTTGGTTTTTTAGGGGGCATTTGGAGGATGTTTTTGGGCACGGGGGCTGCGTTTTTCCTGGGGAGAGTCGGCGTGCACACTGGGGAGTTGGCGTATGATCTGCATGTTTGCGGAGGCTTACAGGGGGCGGTGGAGGAGGAAGAGGAGGAGGAGGAGGAGGAGGATGACGTGGAGGACACGAGGTCGTCGACAGCCGCGAGAGGGTCCATTTCCGGCGGAGGGGGCGGGGGCGCTGGGGTCCCGCCGTGGTGGTTGTGGTGGTTATGTCCCAAACCGGGAGGGCCCTTCTGAAACGCCAGTATCTTCTGCTCGAGAGTAGTGAACTGGAGCACGCGTTGAGGGTCATACTTCATGAGGAACCCGCGCAGAGTGTCCCAGCCGCCGCCCACCCGCACCATCACGTGTTTGCCATGCAGCATCTGGAGAGAAAAGAAACATTGCGTTCACAGGAGTGCACTACAGGAGACGTTATGTAATTAATGCACGTTTGATTTAGAGATGCATAACATAAAGCTTAGAATCCATCCAATTTCCACACTGCAACTACGTATTTTTATTGGATGGATGGTGTTCCTTAATTAATACAATCATGCTATTTCTTTAACACTATGTAGAATGTACTGTTTAAGACATAAGAATGTTATTCTGTGTTCATCTGTGTTCCATCTTTTAAATCTTAAAAAGTCCTCAAAATGGCACCCGAAACCAGAAAAAGTCATGTGACTGATATTACATAGTTTGCAAAATAAGAGATTGTCAGTGACAGTCAATCCAAGAGAGTAATATAGTCTCCTGGACATTAAAAGAGAATGAAGAACATTCGTTTCTCTATAAAAAAAAAAAAAAACAGACAAAGAAACAAAACAAAACCACAAACAAGTATTGAACAGGTATCAAGAGAAATGTCTGGGTATTTTTGATTAAATTCAAAAACAAAATTGAGACAAAATACATAGGACTAAAGTGTATTGTAAGACAATAGATTATGCCTTGAATTATTTATTATGGATCCTTTAACATCACAGAACATGATATACTTCTGATGCACTTTAATCCTTCACCTTTAATAGTATTGTTTGTTACCAAATGAAAAGAAGCTCCGAACATCTTCTCGAGCAAACATCTTAAAATACCTTGCGTGGATCTATAAATGTGTGTTTGTCCGTAGGCTTGGCACGGACCACTTTATGATGTAACTAAAGCAGAGCCGTACGACACTAACAAGCTTCAGAGAAACACGCTAACGAGATTATGCCGACAGGACGTCGCTGCCAGCTTTTGCTCCGTCACCATCGCACTCAAACTTAACTCAGCTGCAAGGATTTGGTGCAAAGTGATGTCAGTTCATACTGTGATGCATAAGAAGTCATTTGAATTCCTAAAATACTGTGCGATAATAGGATTTTGAAGGCTGTATGAAGTCATGTGAACTTCTAAACCTCATGCAACTGAACTACAACTGCTACTTTAATACTTTTTAAGTAGACTGAATTAGATTACTGATCATTGTAAAAATGTAAAACAAGAAAAAGCTTCCTAAAGTCTGTCTGTTCAATAATGATGGACATACTGTGTTCAGGAAGCAAAGTGTTTGAATGGGGAGCTGCAAAGGATTAAATTCTGAATTTTGTTCAAAAGCAACATTTCATGCCATATCGGGAGAAATAGTTATTTTCTGTCCCTTTCCAAAATTGTATAAAATTCTCAGGTCTAGTTACAACGAGAAACCCTCTGTGTCTTGAAGTCTTGTGAGTGTGATCGGGTGGGAACTTCTGAGTACCTCACGGTTCGATACAATACATGGCTCACGATAAAGTATCGATATCTGAATCTGAAATCTGAAAAAGTATCGGTATCGTCCAGCAAAATATCGCAATATATCACAAAATCGATATATTGTCACACCCCTAGAACCCTAACCAAAAGGATACATTAACCAAAGAAAGGCTTGTTGTCATCATTTCTATGTTAAGTATTTGATTATTTGATAAAACGCCACTCACTCGGATGAAGATGGTCTTGTCTCCCAGTCTGTAGCGTCCCTCAGACAGATACTCGATAGACACTCTATTGGCGCAGTTACACGGAGGTTCATCCATACCACCAGCCTCCTACAGAAAAAACATTGAACATATCACATTAAAGAAAAAGGTACAGAAATGGTTTGAGGAGGAAAAATATCCTCAACAAATCCATGCTTCACATTTAACTGGGAACATTTATTTTAATATATTAATAGTATTTGATCTTTTCATTTGAGTTCCTTCCGACGTCCACATTGACCACACACTTCGACACTGCATCCATTTCCAAATAGTCCAAGCTCAACCTTGTCAGTCCATGTTGGCATCTTGTTAAAAGCCATCACTCAATCGCGCAGCCGTTAGATGGGCTGCAGTGCATCTCCAATAGTGACATAAGCCGCTTATTTAAATGAGTAAACTCTTGGGAACACACGTACGACTTGCTTTAACGAAACATTTTCTGCTTCAATGTGTCCAGAGTTATTTTTAGCCAGGCCCCTCTCCTCTGAGACCAAACCGCCAGCCCACAGTGGTGACGCCTGGGTTATCTAATCTGGGAATATGACTAAATTTAATCATTTAAACACTCATAAATTCATGTGACCTTAAATATTAATCGTGGAGCTTTTTAAAAGTGCATGGACTTTGTGATGTATACGATGTAATATGTGCATGGCCTTAGGTGCACGTGTCAGTACGAGTCTTGTAGCAGACAGCACATGGTCGGCTACGGTGTGTCACGGACCCCCGGGGCCCACAACGAAGCGCACGGTCGGCCATCTTGGCTCTGCCTGAACTGGGTCGCACATGCACCAGCGCCGTGATGCTAACGTGATCAGCTGTGTCTATATTCGAGGTGCAGGCGAGTGGAAGAGTGATGAAAACACATGATCAGAGTTTGTTTGGAGTGCAGCGAAGTTAAAGGAGAACAATGGGCAACTTTTCTCCATTCAGGAACAAAGCTTTTAGTACAGACTTTTACAAGGAGCCCTGAAGGAAAAATGCTCCCCAAAAACAGCACAGACACAATCACAGCAGAAGTTGATGTGACCCTAACCTCGGACTGGTACAGGCCTCCATGTTGGCAGCACACGCTGAAGGTTTTCACGGCGGGAGGCGGCTCTTCAGCCAAAAGTAACGTCTCCTCCAACTCGATCTCCTTCTCCAGCTTCACCAGCACAGGAGGCTCCACTCCATACCTGAGCGACACAAGAGTGAGGTTTTTTAGACATCGAAGGGTCTTAGATGTGAAGCTTTGCATATTTTAAAACCAACTGTGCAAAGAAGATCTTTATAAGCTCTACTTCAGATGCAAATCACTGTCTTATTCTGGGCTCAACAAATTAACAAATTACATAAGGCTATTTTCCTGCACTCACTTTAAAAGGATCCGTCCAATTTCGAGCAGGCAAAGGCAGACCTGTCGAGGTTCTTTGTGCAGCACTGAAAAGAAAAACAATTGCTATAGGTTAGAGAGATACATTATTAGGGATGCACCGATACCACATGCTTGTACTCATACTCGTACTCATTAATGAGGTCCCGATACCAGAAACCGACACCAGTTACCGTGTGGCCAGCGCACCTACAGGGCGCAGCTCTCCACTGAGGTGAGAAAATAGCAACAAACTGGAGAATTCTTTAGTGGAAATACAATATTCCACATAGAGCGGACTTTATTATAGACGACACTCCCTAAATCAGAGTCTGTACTGGATTTAACCAGAGCCAAGTGTTGTTAGAGCTGCAGCGTGAAGTCTGCACTGTTTACAAGATACAGGCTAATGTTGCTAACTCGCGGCTAACAGTTCTGGGGCTTATTCATCTGAAAAACTAACTCGGCGGCTAAAAAATCCTCAGAAAATCTAAATGAAAGAGATACAGCATGTCCATATTGAACGAAAATGAGCTGCAGAAAACAATCAAAATGCTAAGTTGCTATAAACCATGAGAAAATCTACACAGAGCTGAAGTAAAGGTGAAGAGAGACCATTTAGCTGCAGTAATAAGAAACCATCTCAATACTATTGTTAAATAAAAATAGATAAATGAATAAAGCACCAGCATTGAGGAGCTTTTGTACATGGGCTGTTGTGTCTATGATCGACAGTGCAATAAAAATTGAAAATAATAATGAATGAAAAACAAAATGGCATCTGTTCTATTCTGATATAACTTCTCTTAAAAGTGTCACCTACTTTACTCAAGGAAATGTAAATGAATAAATTAACTAATTACAAACCAATCTGCTGTGAAAAGGTCAGTCTATAAACCGTATATTCACTTCAAAAAGTATGTTGAAGTAAATGCCTCGTACTCGTATCGGTTTTAGAAAAAGTGGTACATAGAATATAAAAAAGATTCCTCATAAATCCACCCAAAACATGCTGTAATGAGGTTGAATTAAAATGTGTTTGAAATGTGACCTAATGCGCAGAGAAAGTTCATTATTCCCTCGGAGGATGTGAGGCTAATTTATGCAGGATGAAAAAAAAGAAATAAACAAACATTTGGGAGCGAGGCCTCATTAGTTTGCGCATGAAGCATTAATGACCTTTCAAAATAAAAGCTCTCACTGGCGTTTTGGGAGGCCTGTAGTTTTTAATGAAGTGATCCTGATACTGTGTACTCAGCCTGATTACCCCCACAGACACATCCCATTAAACCATTAGGGAGTTAGGGCCTAATACTTAGATATTAGAAGATTACGAAACAGATCGAGACTTGGGTAAAACACTTAAGCCCGAGTCAGACTCCTGAGACAATATATTAAATTAACTGTGCAGACATTTGTTACAGGTAAAGCTGAGGCGAAATACCCTGGTAAAGGTTTAAAAGGAATCATCTTGTATTAACTAGGAGGAGGTCTTTAAGAAACAGGATAAATAGTTCACTCAGAGTTTAAGGAGGAGCATTAGAAATGAGGGGGCCAGGAAAGACACTGAGCTCATCTTACCCAGTCCCTCCGACTCAAACAGGTAGGTCTCCTCCACTCCGATGGTCCGGCACCAGGACAGGAAGTTGGCCGTGTTGTCTCGAGCAAAGAATGAGCCGGGAGATGCGTTGGTTTTATACGCCACTTTCCTGGGAAAAAGCTGTATTAAAAAAAAAACATTTTAAAAGGTCAGATATTTTGCAGCGACAAACAGTTTGAACTTTGAACTTCAATTTAATGTACTCATGAAATCAGTACAAGTAAAAATACAGTGCGCTTTGTTTCATTTGGCTCATGAAGACAGGATATTTTGTTGTTTTCAGAGGACTAAATAACTTAAATCTTTTGCGAATTGAAGCTTAAATCGTCGACTGGACTGACGATTTAAACCCTAAAAATCTGAAAAATCTATTCATCTAATTATAATTAAATACAAGTTAACATCTCTGTGCCTCATAAATTCATCCCTCAGAAGAATTGGGATCCTGGAAATGTGTTAGCAAAGTTAGGAACTAGCAATTAAATGTTTGTGTTTTTCTTGTTTGTAATAAAAAACAAAATCAGGTACTGGCCTTTAAGCTTCACTGTGATGAAAATCACTTGGGCAACGGAATACTTTGACAAAACTAAAACGTAAAAGACTGATTGTTACTTTGTCAAGTTTTTGTGGCCCTTTTGTTGCATTTTCATCCTGGTTTGTCACTTTTTTCTTCACTTTTCATGTACATTTTTGTTGTTGCGTTTTCCTCTCATTTGTGTTACTATTCTGACACTGTTTTCAAGTCGCTTTAAGCTAAACTGGAGAAAATATGTTTGATTCAAGTGGAGGTTAAGAGGTTAGAACAATAAACAATATTTCCCTCCGCCAAATATTTTTTACATGGTGTCACAATTATGAACAAAACATGTCTGTTAAAGGCGCTTTATAAATAAAGTTCTTCTTCTACTAAATAAAAACACCATTTTGTCCATACATTGGATTGTATTTAGTTATTTTCCAATTTAATTTATCATTGCATGTTTTAGCTTTTTAGTTGGGACAAGGCCTCGTGGAAGGCCCAGGACACGCTGGTGGGACTATGTCTCCGAGCTGGCCTGGTGTCACCTCAGGGTCCCCCCAGAACAGCTGGAGGAGGTGTGTGGGGATCGGGAAGTCTGGGCTGAGGCTGCTGCCCCCACGACCCGGCCCGGATAGAGCGGAAGAAAATGGATGGATGTGAAGCACTGGCGCTCACAACTTCATTGAGCAATGAGCCATTCACAGTCAAATTCAAATTACAATTTTGATTCACTTTCACTTCATCTTTCCATGTAAACCATTTCAATCCATTTTTCAAGTGTTCATCCTGATAGTATTTTGAGCGCCGTGTTTTCCCTTCAGTGCTTTTAGACCTAAAGATATTTTGATATTTTTTCAGTTGTGCCTGACTCACCTTGTCGACCGCAGAGGGGCAGCTCTGGGCCACTTTGGTCTGCAGCACTCTGATCAGCTCACACAGCTTCACCCCGTTGTTCAGCTCCTCCATGAAGAACTCCGCTCTCACGTGTCCCCCTGAAGGCATCACAGAGACCAGCAGCAAAAGGTTAGTCCGAGCCAAGAAAACCTGATCATGCTTTTCACACAGAGCACCGGGATCTCAGTTTAGACCCGCCGTGTACCCTTCGTGGCTCTCAGTTATTAACAGAGCTGGGAACCGTTACGTTTTCTTCGATACCAGTACTTTAACAATACTTGGCTTTTGATACCAATACCTGAACAATACTTTTTCTGATACCTATACTTAAGCATTTGTCATATAGCACCATAAAAACATATTAATAATGTTATTTTATTTTGCATTTGTATCATTTATTTGAAATAAAACAGCCAAGAAAATTCCCTTTTCTCACTTTTCAAATTCATTCCCCCAAATTTTTTCAACTTTTTGCCCCAATCGTTCAAATTTTTCCAAAGTTTTTTCTAATTTTGTCGACCTTTTCCCCCAATTTTTCCCCCAAATGTTTCAACATTTTCCTCAATTTTCCCAATTTGTCAACTTTTCTTTCCTATTTTCTCCTCATTTTTCCCTCAATGTTTTATGACCAACAGCATCAAAACTTGAATCTAAATATTTTTTTCTATTTTTTTCAGTTCCTGCTTTCATTTTTTTCCCCGATACTAGTTTAACCTAAACCTTTTTTACGATACCAGACCAGACTGGTATCGTTTAACGGTGCCCAGCCCTAGTTATGAATGCATTTTTGTCCTTCTATAGGTTTCAACAATAGAGGAAAGACTGTATGTGGCTGAAACTTGTCCAGCCGTTCCCATTTTATCCTTGATTTTCTGACCCACATTTTTTCTGACTGTTGTTTATCTTTGAAGGACACATTTCTTCTAAGGCCGTTCTCCTTGTGCATACTTCTGAGACACACCGTTGTAACTCCAAGTTTCACTCTCTGCCATTAGGAACTTCAGCTTGTTTTTGTACATTTGAACGGTCCCTCTTTCACCGCCTCACAAAGGCCATATCCTGTCCCATGACCTTCCCATTGTAAACCGACAGGTCAGAGTCAAAAGACGAGAGAAGATTCATTCACCGTCACAAAAGCAATTCCACTAAGTGACAAAGATTGGCGAACAAAAGCATATTTTCAGCACAAAAGTTTGGCCCAGAGGCTCGAAACCCGACGCGCCGCACGCCACCTGTTTGTGGGGCACCCGGAGAGGGACCACAGGACACAGGTGAATTTACACAAAAGTATTCAAGCTTAGAGCTGAGACTAATTTAAATATTGTGTTTTTTGCTCCATGTAAGAAAAAAAGTACTTACAAATTTAATGTATGTTGTTGATTTAAAGAGACTAGATGCAAGTTGGCCATTTTATACTCACTACTGCCACCTCAGGTCATACGTGTAACTGCAGCTTCTATATTAAGCTCGTGCATGACGGCACTTCAGACCCGAAGTAACACGTTTTTGAGTGACAGTGCAGGATTTTAGAGGCAGTTGTGGTGAACAGGTCTGAGCTCATTCTACACATTAGGACACGGCTGGAACTTGTAGGGGGAGGAAAATACTTAATTTTAACATTTTTAAACTCTGCATAGTCCCTTTAAAACAATTTCAAGAAAGCAAACAATCAATTACCAAAATAGTCACATTAATGTCCATGTGAAGTGTAGTCGCTTAAAAATCAAGAAATAAAACTATTCGAAAGAGTGTAAGATAGTGATAAAGATGTGTAATTAGAGATGCACCGATTCAGCTATTTTGCTACCAATACCGATACTGGGGTTTGAGTATCTGCCGATATCCGATATTTACCGATACCAAGAGACTTTCTTAAAAGTGGCTTTCTATGAGTGAAAATTTTTAATGACTCTTCTCCATTGTAAGATCAATAAAGTCTTATTTTATTGTCATGTTACAGATCAATTATCAATTATATCGATTGATAAACTCTTTCATAAACATTTAACAAGGATGACTTTTCTACACTAAATATCCTTGGTTAAGGGGACTACACAGAGTTTAAAAATGTAAAAACTACTACTGTAAAAATAACTTCGGGTCCGAAGTGCCGTCATGCACAAGCTTAATATAGAAGCTGCAGCTACGCATAAGACCTGAGGTGGCAGTAGTGAGTATAAAATGACTAACTTACATCTAGCCCCTTTAAATGGCTTTAGGTTACATTAAAATAAAAAAACTCATATTAAGTGATCTGATCATTACAAATATGTGAGATCAGTTATTTCTTGAACTAAAATACAAACACTTGGCCATGTACATGCCCATATTCCCTTAGATTTAGGTGGTAAAAGTTGTGTTTTTAAGGCGTTGAGCGCCAAAACTGGTATCGGTTCAGTATCGGATATTTGTAGCTGATATCCGATATTGTATTTTTTCCAGCATCGGATTGGTGCATCCTGATTTGTACTAGTTCCTTACTATGTTTTGAACTGCTTTAGGACGCCTTAGCCTTGATGTTTTTGCAGTGAAACAGTTGCCGCTGTGGGTCAGTGGTCGTGGCATCAATAACTCACGCTGAAACCTAGTACTTGCAAACATTCTCACCGGAAAAGAGCAAACTTAGCCCCCGCCTCAAAAAGCAGCAGTTTCAGAGACCACAATAGAGACAGTTTTGGTTTCCTCACTGCTCCATTGTGTCTGAGCGGACAATAGGCGTAATGACTGAGGGAAGGTGGAAAGAGAGATTTGGTGCCGCTGTTGGAAAAAACAGCTACTCAATACAATCACATAGAGCCCTGTGTCAATTGTGCGCTGGTATGTTCCTCGCCTCGGGGACCAGACTGACTACTGTGTGGCAGATGAAAAGTTGATTATACACACACGCACATGTCGCACACTGGGTTTCAGGCTTGTAGTAAGACTAAAATGTAAACAAAATAAAACTACCAACAGTATTGTCAAGACCAGACATGCTCCTGTTTCTACACCGGGAGTTTTTATATTATTCATATGTTAAATCAGGGGTGCCCAAAGTGGGGCCCGTGGGCCAAATTTGGCCCTCCGGAGCAATTCTGTTGGCCCGCCAGAGAGTGACCTTCTTTTGCGCTGCAGGTGGTTAATACAACTCTCTCCCATTCATTCTCAATGGTAAATATGGATGCAGTACACTTTTTGGCCACCAGCGTCAAATTGGAGGCGCTGTTTCACTCCTTTCGCAAAGTTAAGGAAACACTGTTGTGGTGTCTTGGTGTTTATCAATCACAGAGCGTTGCAGCACATAAACTTTCCCATTTTTCCAACTTTTGTTGCAAAGTTGGCATCAACAAAGGTACATGTTAAAAACTGACTTATAAAATAATGTATGCCCAACTGAAATTTTCAAAATTATCTAATGTGGCCTTTCCTTTGAGTTAAAAAATTAATGAGGTTTAGTCACTGTAGATCATTGACGGTATATTTTGAAATGAACTGTCAATGCTGGAGATAGAGGCATTGTTTACATTTTGCACTATATTGCTATAATAGATTTTGTTCTACTAAAACTTGGCTTTTGCCATAGTTAACGTTTGTTTTAATGTAGCATGTTATTTGCATAGATAGAATCAAATGCAAATGTATAGGCTACCAAAAAAGAAAATAAAGTCACTCACTATTATTATATGCAGTTATGTGTGTTTCACACTTGACATCGCCGCGTTTAACCCGCGACTCACAGGCACTTTTTCATTTTGGCCCGTGGAGACTAAAAGTTTGGGCACCCCTGTGTTAAATCAACCATTTATTGGCTGCCGATATTGGTGTTTTGATCACATTGAATCATCATTAACATCTTTATCATCTTTGTTAAATAAGTTAAGTCTCATAAAACACAGAAGACTAAACAGACACAGAACAGAATTCAGTCTGAACAAACCTAGAGCTACCGATCATCTTCTTTACTTTTGGTAATATGCGATAAGAAAGCACTCGAGTTCTTGGATGTTTTTTTTCATTCGACAGAACCCTGCACTAATCGCATTGCAACATTTCAACATCCCAAAAAAAATGGGGGCTTATTTATTGTCGTCTTCATCGCCAGTATAGCCCATAGTGTGTCAGTCACTCAGACTCCTTACCCAGGATCCCTGTGAGCCAGATGGCCAGGTCCTCCTGCATGGGGAACAACGTGGCCTCGTGTCGGACCGCGAGCCACTGGTCGTACTGGAACACATCGGCCAGACCGGGACCATGTCGCTGGGACAGAGGGCCGCGTGGGCTCTTTGGACTCAGCAACGGGGCCACGAACTTCTCACACACCTGGAGGAAAGACAGACGGTTCAGTCTAGCAACAATCAACATTCCACACTTTTTACTAATGATATAATGAGTGGGTTTAACACCACTACAGGTCGACCGATATGGGTTTTTCTAAGGCCGATGCCGATATCCAGGGCCGATATTTAAAAAAAGAAATTGTCCTTTACAATCCTGTGTATGATGCTTGAAAACTGTGACATCAGGGGGCGCTTTTTTAGGGGCATAGGGCTGATTTACTCAGGACATTCATGTTTAGTAGATATTTCATAGGGAGCTTGTTTGAAAGACAAAAACCAGCAGACTCAAAAAAAACGGTAAGTCTATCTCTCAGAGTTCCGAAGTTATGAGCAAGTCTACAACATAATAGGGCAGCATTTATATATTAAGAGATAATAAAATAAAGTGCTCAGTTTAAGAACAAGATGCTTGAGATTACGCGTTTCTTTTTGTTAACTTAATAGCTTATCTGAATTTGAAATACTCCATATGATCTAATTCCATATCTCATTAAAAAATATATTGATATATCTTAAAAATCGATATAATCGCCCAGCCCTACTACAACATAAAACATATAAAACACAAGCCAAGATGTATAAACTTGTGACTGATTCTCATTTCAATATTTCTCCTTTCCCCTGAGGCCTTAGAAGTTGTGGAAGGACTCATTTCAATGATCTAACAGAGCTCTTTCCGATACAAAACTTTCTCTTTCGGTTTTAGAGATACTGGCCGATAGCCGATAATGTAAAATACCCAAATATCGGAATCTTCATAGCAAGCAGTAACTAAACATGTTATGGACTTTCAGGGAGACATTTGAATGACAAATTTTGCATTTGCGAATTACTCGAAGCCTGTGTTTACTTCGTCGGAGCCACTACACTCGATACAACACCGTGGTCATAGGAAGGACGCTCTCTGCTGAGTAGTAACATTTATATTAGTAACATTAATCTCACAGCAGCAAATACAGCATTATCATACCCTAGTAACCCTACTTAGTCCTCCACGCTTGCCAGATACAAAGAGCATTATATAGAGGGAGCCAGTCATGCAGAGATTCAGATGATGTCATTGCACACTTTGGTTTGATGTTCGCTTCACTGGAGAGATTTCTGTGTGGCCCGACTCGCTGCGTTTTTCTACCGCACGGCCTGGATTGGCAATGCCACGAAATTGAGCCTTTACTTCGGCTTTTGTGTCCTGTGATGGATGTTTTATTATTAGGTTACAGCGAGTCCTGCGAGGTCAAACTATTCCAGGTAGTTACTTCAAAAAGCTACTCAAGTACTGGCTGCCTCTGCTCTCCTCCTCTCAAAGGCATCACATTTAGGGCTTTTCCACCAAGGTGCTGGTTCTGGGCTGGTTCAGAGCTGATTCGGAGCTGGTTCTGGTGCCGGATTGGTTCCATACTGACTTGGTGTGGCCAGGTGGTAGGTATTACCCAGTTGATGTGTTCTTTACAAACTAAAATCTTTTTTGTTGGGTGTAAAATGTTTAAACTAAATAGAGTGTGTGTGATGCTTAAATGAAAAGGTCAACCAAACAACTAAACAAAACAAACCCGGGATAGTTTAGTTTACTGTTTAGTTGGATATTGCAAAAAAAAGGACAAATGTGAAACAATGAATACCTGAACATAACTAACGTGACAAAATAAACTAAGGGAACAAAGCAACCTCCTACTTAGGCACAGCTCTCATTTTGGTGGAAAACCAAGTGTGACAATTGTCATAGCAACACTTTGGGAAGTCAACATCAAAAATGGATAGCAACATCTTACTACAGCCACTTCTGGTGATAAAATACAGAAAAATAAGTTTATGTTTCAGTCACAGCAGCCGTTAACATTTTGATTTTTTCTTTCTAACTCTTGTTTTAGCACAGTTTCCTCCACAGAGACTGTTTTTGGCTTCTCCAGGAAGTTCTAAGCACAAACTAACTAATATTGATTGTTTGTTGGAGGAGAGAGCCACGCCCCCAGCCGCTGACATCACTGGTGCTCGTTTCTTGGTCCAGCTTTTTAATTGGTTCCCAACCGGCACCAGATTTTGGAACCAAGAGCCAGCGTTTTTTTCAGTGGAAAACGAAAGAACCGGTTCTGAAACTGGAGCTGGCCCAGAACCAGCACCGGCACCAGCTTGGTGGAAAAGGGCTGATTGTGTCATATATCACTGCTGTTTGTCCATCCCTGTTGTTTACAGATGTCGTCTCATAGGAAACCCAAAGCAGATGTGTTGCGTTCGGTTCCAGACATTACATAAGTCCGCTGTGTGTTTCGCCTTCATGATCGTCAACATCTGTTTGAGCTACAGCCCTATAATCTTCACGTCGTGCGCTGTCAATGAGCAAAAAGGCCCCATTCAATCGATTAGTAAAGGGGTTATTGTGCTGGGACGAGGCTGAGACAGTGAGAGGGAGAGAGAGTGGAGTCGACAAACAGAAAGGGAGCATTGTGGTGTCAAAAACTCCAATATGGTTTACTCCAGCTGGGGTCGAGAAGTTGGGGAGAGAGAGAAAAGAGGAATGTAGGATTACGCAATATCACAAAAACATGGAACTTTGCTTTATTATGGCACACGCGGCTTGTAACATGTACTCACTGCAGTTATAAATCATCGGTGCAGTTTTGAGCCGTGCCACAATGGAATTTAGAGTTCCAACCGCATGTGATACTTTAAGTTTAAGGCGATGGCTGGTTTGCTGTAGAAAAGGTGTGTTGTGGTTCACTTGTAGAGCACAAACTGTTCATTATTCTCAATTTTCCAGTCATTTCTCATCATCATGTTAGGGAAAAATTCTATATCTGGCAAGCTATTTTTGTTTCAAACCCCAGAAATCGAGCCATTTCATGAAAAGTGTGGAAAGTTGCCGTTACTGTGCTGGCAAAGTTGACTCAAAAACTCTTCACTACCACGTTATCGCTCTTCAAATTCAATGTACAGTTTATATAAGGGATAAGCATTTATATATCGGGGGGAAAAAACGAACTGCATTTTGCGATTAGGATTTCAAGACTTGCAATTAATACACACGTTTAACTCACAGTGCACATTCTAAATGGCTTCAGAAGCGTCCACACTTGAGAGAAAAACATTATTCTCTGTACTTCCATGCTACTGTTAGGGGCAACTAATCAAGTCTGGGTCAGAAACTATGATAACTATGATACAAATACCTAATATCGGCCAATGTGTATTTTAGTTATGAAATGCTGTTAAAGAATAACTGAAGCAAATTGTAATGCACAAGATGTAATTATCACTTTTACGGATGCACCGATCCAATACTGGCATCGGATATCGGAGACGATACTAGAAAAAAATACGATATTGGGTATCGGCTACAAATATCCGATACTGAACCAATAGCAGTTTTGCCTCTCAACGCCCTAAAACACAAGTTATTCCACCTAAAACTAAGTGAATCTGGGCATGCTGTATGTCATTGTAACTATTAGAAACAGGAGAATTCAAACATGAGTTAGTTTTAACCTTCGCTAATGTGTTTTTGATCGCCACGCACAATTCTGCGGTTAGCAACAGCATGCTAAAGCTATTAGAGTTTAGAAAAGTAACTGATCTAACATATTTGTAATGATCAGATCACTTCATGTGAGTTGTTTACATTAATGTAACCTAAAGCCTGTCATATACCCAAGGATATTGAGTGTGGTGAAGGCATCCTTGTTAAATGTTTATTCAAGAGTTTATTAATAGATATAGTCAATAACTGATCTGTAACATGCCAATAAAATAAAGACTGTATTTATCTTACAATGGAGAATAGTCAGTGTATGAATGAGAGAGTGAATGGGTGACTGGTTCCTTACTGTAATTGGCTTGTGTAGGCAAGTTTGCTTGGTGGAGGGACGATTTTCTTCATTGTAAAAAGACCAAGGGCCGGACCTGCCAATTTTAGCCCAATGTAAAGCACCATTTTCTACAAATGCCATGGTTGTATGTACACGATTAGGGCTACCATTAAACAGTAGTCTGGTATCGGGAAAAAGGTTTAGGTTCTACTGGTATCTCAATGTAGTTACCGGGGGGAACAAAATGCTGTTTTGATGTTGTTTGGTCAAGGGACAGCATTAAAGGTCGTTTTCCCCATTTTTTTTATTACAATATTTTCTATATTTCCCCAATGTATTCCCCATTTATTTTTGTCCCATATCTTCACACAATTTTTCCTTATTTTGAGCCACATTTTAGCCACATTTTCCCCAAAATTATTCCCCATTTTTCACACATTTCTTGCCATTGGAGATGAACCCGATAATGTAAATTTGCAAATCTTCCAAACATTATTGTTCCGTTTTCTGTTTCTAAACGACAGATATTTTTGTATAGGTATCGAAAAAAATCATTCAGGTTCTGTTTGAAGATTTTATAAAGAATTGACTGTATTTCACCCATTTTTAGAGAATTCACAGGCTGTCACAGATGTCTCATTTGAGTCATAATATCATAAAAAGGGCCGGATTTGGCCCCCGGGCCTGACGTTGTCTACCCCTGCTATAATGCGCTTGGGCCTGATAAAGGTAGAAAAGCACTATAAGTTGAGTCCATTCACCATTACATTTTTTCACTGAGGGAATGCCACTTTAAAGAAAACCTCTTGGTATCGGTAAATATCGGATATCGGCAGATACTCAAACCCCGGTATCGGTATCAAAAAGCTGGATCAGTGCATCTCTAATGACTTTATATGCACCGTTTATGCAGCCTGTCCCAAGGCTAGTGTTGAAAATCCAGTGATCCTTTCCATTAGTTCATAGATATAACTGATAATTGATCTGTTACATCATGACAAGAAAATATATTGACCTCACAATGGAGATAAGAGGACCACTTTTTCACTCTGGACACTGGTATCGGTTAATATTGGATATCGGCAGACAATCAAACCTCCAGTATCGGCACCAAAAAAGCTGGATCTTTAATCTCTAATTTTCCGTCTTTAGAACAACTTAAGTCACGGTTTAGTCCATTTAAAGACTTGTTTTAGATCGTACTGCACTAAAAAAAACATTATAGGTGGTAGTTGAAGTAAAAGTTTGAGAATCACTGCACTAGTCAAATAAAATTAAGCAAACTCTGCGGTGAATCTGCCTTCTCTCCCCCGGTGCCCCCCCAGACATGCTTGTTTTAATGGGAACATACAAACGCAGTGATGTGGATGTTGCACTTTGTCTCAAATCTCCGTGAAGCAGCAGTTTTCGGTGTTTCTCACATTCCTGGGGCTAAGAGGGCAGTTTGGGCTCTCTCTTTCTCACCCCCGGCTCAGTGACCTCTGAACTTTGAGGGGGGGGGCGGAGCTTTAGAACAAACACACGGCAGGAGAAAGCTGTCAACACCTCGCTTCAATGGGCCAACAGTGCGTTATGTAAGAGAAGGCCTTTGGGAAGGAGCGGGTTCAGTGACTGTCAATAATCACTATTAGTTTAGAAACAAGGGCCTTCAACCTTCTTTCTCTCCCAAAACCAAAAGAGCTGCTCGGGATAGAAATGCAACTTTTTAATTGTTTATATCTCACTTCTTCCTGTCTGCAGTCACATGAGGCGGAAGATCAACTTTTGAGCTTTGGCACATTCAGGACATTGGTCTATAAGCCATAGTCCATAATCATCTGGTGGTGATACAAAAAAAACTACAATATTACTGAATACTGAGAGTTGTTGGCAATTCTCCATTTCATTTAGAAGTTACTTGGAATGGGGCGGAGATTTAGTGGTAGTTCCAAAAGTTCAGGCTGGAGATCTCTGGTTTAGATAATGCAAATGATGTGCGCTGTAGAAATCAGTCTTCATCACACCAATGCAACAGTTCAAGTGACTATACAGAATTTAAAAATGTTAAAATTATGTATTTTACTCCCCCTACATGTTCCAGCCATGTCCTAATGTGTAGAATGAGCTCAGACCTGTTCACCACAACTGCCTCTAAAATCCTGCACTGTCGCTCAAAAAGTTGTTACTTCGGGGCTGAAGTGCCGTCATGCATGAGCTTAATATAGAAGGTGCAGTTATACGTATGACCTGAGGTGGCAGTAGTGAGTATAAAATGGCCAACTTGCATCTAGTCCCTTTAAACAGACAATAGGATCATAGTAATAGTTGTATTCACTACTGCCACCTCAGGTCATACATATAACTGCACCTTCTATATTAAGTTCGTACATGACGGCACTTCGGACACCTTTTAGAGTGACAGTGCAGGATTTTAGAGGCAGTTGTGGTGAACAGGTCTGGGGCTCATTCTATTAGGACATGGCTGGAACATGTAGGGGGAGGAAAATACATAATTTTAGCATTTTAAAACTCTGTATTCACCTTATTCCGGAGGTTCGCGTGGGCGCCGCCATGAATTGTGCCCGCCCCTTTTCTCCTATGTGTTAAAATGGGGCTGGAGAAGTCCACATAAAATCAGTCACTACACGAAAACAAAGCCGTTTTCAGGCCGCGCAGAGAAACGGTGCAGTGTCGACATGTTGGTGCAAATGAACATCGGACATTTTACACAAATCCATCGACTAAACATTAGATTTGAGCGGAGAATATTTTCCCTCGTTCTCCGTTAAAATGAACGGGCTTCGCGCTCGACCGGAAGTGTCAGGAAAACGAGGTGCCGAGACAACGCAAAAAGTGGCAAAAGTGGGCGGGGCGGAATAAGGTGAATAGTCTTTTTAAATGAATGCAACGTGAATATTTGAGGCACCAACCTTAACAATGGCATTGATATAACTTGATTGAAGTGTAAATGTTTGATCAAAAAAGCTGCTTGAAAATAAAATGCACAACTAGTACAGAAAATTGAAAATAGAAAATGAGCGCTGCTTTGGGTCCCATAGGTGTAACAAGTTGTAGTGAACTCACGGGCCCTCTTCCAAGGAGCCGACAGTGCATGGAAACAGCAGAAAGACTGGCTGTGAGTGTGAAAAGCAGTCAAAAAGGTATGGAGGCACTTCATAGTTGCGAAAATTAAAAGTCCTTTATTGTGGCATGGACAAAAAGATTAAAAACGTACAGAAAATTGTTGGAACCTGGAGTAAAAACTCACCAGGTCATCCAATCTGTAGCAGCTTCATCTGCTTGGCCACTGTGCAGCACAAGCCAATTTTTGAGTGAGCAATGAGCATGCAACCAGAAAGGCTGTGCCCACATCGAGTTACATAAGTGTTTACAGCCTTTGGGAATGAGCGGCTTCAGGTATCGTCAATATGCAGCTAATTGGAACACAGACCGCGACAGTGTTGACATTATGTAAAAAATGTTTTCCGTAATTACAGAGAGGCGATAATCCTGTGAGTAATGCATCACCTGATGGACTCAGGTGCCAAGCTCATTTATGTGGTAATCTAAAGCTGGTAAACAATGTGTACATACAGCAGGCTAAGTCTGCTTTTTCCGGCATGAAATACCCGCATTAAAACAGGAATGTGCCCACGTAATACTGGACACAGGGGCAAGTTGTGGCTATAATTCCTCTGAACAGTGGGAGCAATCAAATTCTATGTTTTCTTTTGTCTTTTCTTTTGTTTTTATAACATTGAATTCACCAAGTGCTTATCCAAAGGAGATATCAAAACTGACCGATTATTCTCAAATATTCGCCAATGTCACCCATCCAAAGAAAATGTTTGGTCTCTTCCCTTCCGGGACTCTCAAAGAGTTTTTCTATAGGGATTTTGCAGATTCTCTCTGCACCAAGGTGGTTCCCCAATAAACCTACAACATGCAAAACAGGCTGATTCTCCATCTATTGTGGACAATGTACTCCCAACGTCAGCCCAGGACAAATTAACTTAACCGCAACATTGTTTATGCTTTTATGTCAACACACCATATGGACTTCACCTCACTTTGAATCTAAAAATCACATCCAGCTGTCAGTGCTGCCACGCAATTAGCCAAACTGAAGGTACAAGAAGAGGAAGCCAGAAGTTACAGTATTTGAACTTAATAGCCTAATCTAAAGTAACAGCCAAAACTATAAAGCAAACGTACAGAGGGAATGATCACATCCGAGTTGGATCATCCTCTTGAATCCTGCTTCAATTGTGGTTCACTGACTTCACTCCTAAGCAAAGCTCGTACATAAATAATGAGTCATAAATAAGCCGGCAGCAGATCATGAGAGCATTTACAAACAAACACATGAAAGCGAATCACGATTTCCAGCATTACAGCAACAATACATTACTGTTTCTATAGACGTGCTTCACACAACACACTATAGCAAGACTTATGTCTGTAAAGTCCCACAGTTTTACTTTAAATATTACTTCCTGGCCTACTTTTGAATTATCAGTGTGACAACTCCATTGTCTAGATTGGACACATGACTTGAGACTTCAGACCATTTAATGTTCTCCGTCATCTAATTGAGTCATAAGTTTAATATGGAAAGTTCTTTGGACTGATCGATTATAGGAGGTAATTTAATAATTGAAATCACGTCTATTGAAAGGAACATTTGTCAATGTAAACAAGTCTTCTCTTTACAAAACACTGCAAAATAGAGTTTGCAGGGCGCGCATTAAGTTAGTTAGCTTAGTTACCAAGTTATTTATCTTTATTCTCAATAATGGTATTCTTGTAATCTGTGTGTGATCTGTTTGAAAAATCTCCAATAGATTCCTTGAAATGGACTCGATTGAGGACTTTTGTATTTCCCATTCATAAGATATGCATCCTGAACAGTTAAGGCAACCGTAATTCTTCTTCCCTTGAGATCGTTGAAGGACAGGCCCACCTCCATTTGAGATAATATAAACATGATGAATGTCACTCAACCTATTTGGCCTGTTTCTCATCTCTATTGTGAATTTCATACCTTCAGTAACTGTGTATTGCCTTCATATTCATGCAGCTGCTGATAACCCAAGCTCCCGTATGCTCCTCACAGCAGATACACGAGTGCATACAATTTTCAGGTTGAGTGAACAGTGCTGTGTGTTGTTGAGTGTTCATCGAATGTGACTGTGCTCCACATGAGCACTGAGGCTGGAGACAAGAGAGGGCTATGAGGAAGATCTATGAGATCTGCAGTGTTAACGTGTAGCTTCACTGGAAGTGGATCAATAGTGAGTCAGGGAGGGTCACATACCGTCGATGTACAAGATATGCTACATATCATATCATTGATATTCATTTCCTGCTTCACATAATATTTTATGTTTATGCCTCTCATCAGTTGTATGGTACAAGTGGTCTCTGTGATCTGAGATTGCTTTCATTCTTGTGTTGTTGTCTTTCACTAAAACATTTCTCTGGGTGTGGCCTTAGGATTAAGTTACAAATTACACTCCTCCTCTGTAATCCCCAACACACTGACCGCTCCCGTAAAAACTCTTGTCTCAAACAGGTTCGTTGTGGTGGCTTCGAACCGCAGCATCTCGACCGCAGCTCATCAACAACTGCAGCCTCTTCACGACTTCCTTTCAACACTTCGGCTTTAGAGAGCTCTGTTCCCACATGTTCAGCACACTGCGCATATTTCACATTTCCGCGCCGTAACAAGTGGCTTTCCAAATCAGGCCGATGCAGAAAAGCCCCCTGCAACTAAAGACATATGTCTGAAATACTCAAGAGGTGCCAGGAGTAGACAAAAGTTAAATAGGTAGTGGACTATCAGTCATTACCCAAGGGGAACACAAAACAAGGGTCACATTCCCCCCAAGTAGTACGTTCAATACTACAAGTGCATCCCATCACAGCCCAGCTCCAGTAACATGAGACTTTTGTTGTTTAAATGGTTTTGGATGTTGCTGGGAGGGGTTACACTGGAAAGTATTGCACATTCTTCTCCTTCCTCCGCAAAAATGTGCAAAGTAAATCCTAAGGGTCTGATTGAAGGAACGCCGCCAGATACGCTCCCAAAACAATGCGACACAGGTGCTAATGCAGTTGTTCAGCCAGCGTGCGTTATAAATATATAGATATAACATGATGACTATGGCATCCTACGAGACGGCCAAGAAAACGAGCCAACAAGATGTGTACAGCTATAACATGACCACTCCCTGATCTCAGTATTGCACAATGTCCGTGAATGAAGAGCGCAAAACGGATTGATTTACAAAGCACGATGAAAGATTGATACTGCTACTTTGAATTACTATGTTGGGTGTCAGTGTCAAGCCAATTGAGATCATATCAAATCACGATGTTTTTGTATAGCCCAATATCACATCAGGAGTTGCCTCAGTGAAACAAAAAACACAAACTCGACCGTGTCTTACAGTGAAGTAGGGCTGTGCAATTAATCGAAATTCGATTACGATTTCGATTACAACAGTAAACGATTACAAAATTAGCATAATCGCAAAAAATCGATTATAAAACATTTTTTCACAAAAAAAAAATTCTAATTTTTTTTGTTTGTTTTTTTCAAATTTTTAATTTTGGGATTTTTGTCACTTTTCTGATGGATTTTTGTCTTTTTTTTGATGGATTTTTGTCACTTTTTTGCTGAATTTTTGTCTTTTTTTTGCTGGATTTTTGTCACTTTTTTGCTGGATTTTTGTCACTTTTTTGCTGGATTTTTGTCACTTTTTTGCTGGATTTTTGTCACTTTTTTGCTGAATTTTTGTCATTTTTTTACTGGATTTTTGTCACTTTTTTGCTGGATTTTTGTCACTTTTTTGCTGATTTTTTTTGCTGGATTTTTGTCACTTTTTTGCTGAATTTTTGTCATTTATTTTACTGGATTTTTGTCACTTTTTTGCTGGATTTTTGTCACTTTTTTGCTGAATTTTTGTCACTTTTTTGATGGATTTTTTTACTGGATTTTTGTCACTTTTTTGATGGATTTTTGTCACTTTTTTGCTGAATTTTTGTCACTTTTTTGATGGATTTTTTTAAAGGCAACAAATAATCGTTTGAATAATCGTGATTTCAATTATGACAAAAATAATCGTGATTATTATTTTTTCAATAATAGAGCAGCCCTACAGTGAAGTACACATAGGTTAAAAAAGGTACATGATGCGGTTTATCCAGGGTAAAAAAACTTTGATCTTAGTGTGTACTTGACCTTTCAGTGACCCATTACATTGTGCCTTTACTTTCCTTAACAGTGGCCTCTATGACGCTCCAGGATAATTTTTTTTCAGGTTTCTGGTAGGTTTCACTGCTGAAAGAATCACTTCCACAATTACTCATACATTCCATCCAGGAAATCTACCAGAAACCCCTAAATACAATAGATACTGGGGCGTCATGGAGGCCTCTGTAATGGAAAGTAAAGGTGCTATGCAAACCACTCACTGAAAGGTCCGATACAATATCAACTTTTTTTCCACATGAAAAATACATAATGCACCATCAACCATTTTTTTTGGCAGCCATTTCAGGACATGCACTAATTTTCACTCACCGTAAATCGCTTTCAAGTGCATTATTTGTAGTTGAAATTACTGAAGAGGCCTCGGCTGTGAATTGAACTAAGAATCTTCTAGTTAATGCGAAATTTTTGGATCACACCAGTATCTGTATGTGAGGTGAACCCGGTCCCAGTGACTACTTTTTTTCCTTTACCTAAAATTCATTATGAGTTTAGAGGCAGCATGTGTTGACACTGGGGCGACTAAGCTCAGTATTTGACATAATGCAACTGTGGAACCAAAGGAAATTGCTTTTCTCCAACAGGAAATATCGTACAAACTCCCAATTGAGTTTCATAAAGTAAAGGCCGCTCTGAAACCCATGTCTTGCAGAACAAACAGAAGGAATCTTGAGCTGCGGTGTTCGTAATAGTAATGTGCGAGTTTGATGGATGATTTTGCATATGTCCACTTTAAAGAGTATTGCACACTCAATATCAAAGCCCATAATCCAACATTATATCGGTTCTGAGCCGTTCTGTGACATACACTTGGCCTTTTCCCATCCTCTCCACCGATTAGTGAACGGTCTCACCCACTTTGCTGGTTCTTTGCCGGGTGCCAGAGGTAAAATACCCATTAATATTTCGCATTTTCAAAAAAATACAAGCACGACACAGGCTAATCATGTGCTAACTACCAGCATTCACACCAGGCAAATTACCGAAAGTGGGCGGGACTGTCGGGCTCTATAAAAAGTTGTGAACGGTGATGTGGTTGGTTGCCATGTCAGCACCAATCCCTACTTTGGCGTGACGAGTTCGAGAAGAGTTTGCATGTGAATCGTCTCACCTGGATGCCAGCCTGGACGGCCATCACTGCAATCACTAGAGTCTCACTTCTTCATTCTGCGAAAAGAAAAGACAGGAGCTTTTTTTAAGACCCAAGTACAAAAACACACTTCGACCTGGTCCAATCTTTGCTTGTTTTTTGGACCCCAGTGCCATTTGGAACAATTGAATTTGATTAGCCTGAATTCAATTAGTTTTGGAGACAGCAAGGACTCCACAAATAGACAACTGGATAATGCAGCTGGACAACCAATTACAGTGTTTTAATTTTGAGATAAACACGAAGCGGTAAACGAAAATGGCAAAACCAATTGATCTTTCATTTTCTTCCTTTCTGCCACAGCAAAACAACTTCCTTCTAGGACTGGGACGGGCACAGAGACTCCACTGTGCAACTCTTCGTGGTTATAGTTTTTATGACCAAAGTAATAATCCAATTGACCTCGCCTAATACTCTGCAATTTTAATCTTTTTTTTTACCATCTTTACAAACTGTTTGATAAACCACAAAAATAATCCCTAATCTTTATGGTTTTGACCTCTGTTCCGATAGCCCGCTCCACGTCCGCCCCGTCCTGGTGCGTTCTCACATTAGTATAATTGGCTGCTGTGTTATTGTGTGAACCAGACTCCATAAATCACATCTTGTTTCAAACAGAACTCTTTTAAAAGAAAAACCTGACCTCGGTCTAACAGGGTCCACACTGTCTCCATTCACTTAAGTTCATTCAGGACTTTGAACTAATGACAAACATGTCCGGCTCCAAGTAGAAAACACAGCTTGAATTATCACTGAAACAAGGTGTGCAATTTTCTTGTCAGGCTCAAGTGAAAGCATTCTCATGTTTGTACCCCTTTAATGAAAGTTTCAAGTCTAAATTTATTACATCTTTGTAGTAATACATTTACCGCTTTGGGTATGAATAAATTCTACTCTGGTCATATAATTGGCATCACAGATTTTCTTGGTTGTCACAGTTCTGTGAAATACAATAAGTTCTGCCTCTGTACAACCGCAGTAAGATCAATCTCCAAACCACGAGAATGAATCATTTACTTCAGTCTTGCAAAATGACCATGGCTTGTGCAAATATTAATCGAATTTCGTAAAACTAGATTAAATCTAAAGAATGATGCCAAAAATCTCTATTATGAGCATCACATGTTTTAATCAGCAGATCTACAACTATAGGGCTGGTTACTGTTAACTATACCAGTGTGGCATCAGAAAGAACAGTTTAGGTACTACTGGTATTGACAGAAAAAATGGTATCAAAAACAAGTCTGGAAAAAAATACAACATTATTCTTTAGATACCCAGTTTTGATGTCTGTTGGGACATCACTAAAGAAAGATACTTGGTTTGTCAAATGATAGAGATTTAAATAGCATTTAATGGAATAAATAAACATTATTGTTCTGTTTTATGGTTCTAGATGACAAATATTTGAGTATTTGAGTTAATCGTAAACCAAGTATGATTAAAGTACTGGTATTGAAAAACAAATGCAGCCCCCGATCTACAGTCAATCTTGTGGCAGCTACAGTTCATTGTTTTAAACAGTTTGGACTTTAAGAGTTGCCTCGTGGGTAAGACCGGACACAAATGTCCCGGCTTCAGACCGACAATTTGCTGAGTGTCTCTCCCTGCTCTTCATCTCCTTTTAACCAATTCTGTCCAATAAAGCCTATGGGCCATAAACTAATAATACATGAAAAAAAGCATCCACGTGTCGAGTCATTTTTCTGAAAGGATCTCAAACCATATTAATCAAAGCCATATGTTTTGTTTTTAAAGGGATATTTCAGGATTTTTGACATAGGACCTCATTTCCTAGTTATCCAGAGTGTTGCTGATTTCTGGAGATATTTTTTTTGCAATTCATGCAGTTCTTGTGTTTGAAGAGTTTCGTGGCGCTAGGCTAGTGCAAGGCTAGTGCATTTCTATGGTATCAGCTAGCCTGCATTAAAAACAGTCTGACCCGCTCCACAGAGCACCTGAGGCAAATCACTTATAACACCAGACTAACCATATAAATGTCTGTGTTCATAGAATAATTTTTAACCATTTTGCATTTAAAATGACTTCTATTTGAGCATGGTTGTATAAGCTACGCGGCGGCGGAGTGATCTGCTAGAAAATAGTCCCTCAGAATGCGATCATTCATGTGATGCAAGGTCAGTTATATTCCAAACATTATTCTATCGACATAGACAATTATATGGTTAGTCTGGCATTATAAGTGATTTGCCTCAGGTGCTCTGTGGAGTCAGACTGTTTTTAATGCAGTAGCATTAAAGTAGCTGATACCATAGAAATGTGCTAGCCTTGCATTAGCGCCACAAAACTCTTCAAACATAAGAACTGCATGGATTACAAAAAAAAAATCTCCAGAAATCAGCAACACTCTGGATAACTAGGAAATGAGGCCCTATGTCAAAAATCCTGAAATATCCCTTTAACATAAACAACAAACAACAATAGTCAACAAAATCAATAGTGATCAATATGGAGGTAAAAGATTGTGATTTATTTTTCAATGTATCACTGATGGGACCCCCAAAAACCCAATGTCAATAAGACGATCCTCCCTCGCTCAACGTTTGTCCCAGTTAAACGTCACACACCACAGTGAGACTAGATCCTCTGACGGATGAGTGGATTTCACTGAATCTACTACAACAATATCTCGTTACGGAGCGGCTCCATTGAACACAGTGGAAAGTCTGCGATTTCTGCCCGGGGTGAGAGCCGCTGGCCGTTTGTGATCTGGGACTCTCTGAGGAGGAAGTGAGGGGTTAGGTCTGTGGCCTCTCTCACACAGGACGTGGAGGATTGGCCCCCGAATCTCCGCTGTTCCGAGACTGAGCGGGGTGTTTGACAGAGTACACTGTGGGGGGGGGGGGGGATCCCAATAACGCTGATAATTTACCAAACACAGCTGAGGCAATAGTCCCCGCTGCTGCTGCAACCACCAGCCCCCGCCCCCTCCCTCTCTCTATATCTACAGGGAGACAATCACCTCTCTGCACCTGATGTCCCGGGACACCAAGCACCAAAACCAATGCATCTTAATCAAGAGAGCTCATTACAGATGCATACATGAAGAAATTAGGCTTTTGTTTCATGCCCTGTAGTTGTCAGAGGTACAAAATAGAAACAAAACACCTAACCCACCCCTTCTTTTGCTCATCTGGGTTTTGAAATCAAAATAGAAAGACTCAAAACTATCCAGCAGAGGAGAAGTCTGGCGTCACGGCTACAATGTCAGCATCGCATATTCAACTCCACATAAAAACACAATCTTCGGCCCAAAACACATAACTCTGGAGCCTTTCGGAAAGTTTAATCGAAATGAGAATGCAGGCTGAACCATCACATCGCTCTTCATTAGAACAACAATCATCTAAAAGTGCAAGCAATAGTTTAAACCACAATGCTCTGACCAACTTTGTACAATTATAGAGTTAGGAGCAGTTCAAGTACAGCATTTTTAGCTTGGTCCAGGACATTGGAAACACCCTTAGCCTATAGATTTTCAGCCAGTAACACTAGACTGATCAAAATCAATATCTGGGGCTCCGGTAGAAGAAGCTGTGTCCTTGGACTGATAAGACTCGAGGCTTGTGTTATGCACAATTCAGAAGTAATATCATAGGTTGGATGTTTTGTACAAGCTCCTTACAGCGCATTCCAACTACTATGGTTCCCTTGCATCATCACCTGTTATTGCTATCATAACAAAGTAAGAAAAAAAAAGATAAAACATTCAATTTCACTGTTAAAATCACAACACTGCTTAACTGGAAGTGTCTTCACAGCCGCATTAGAGAAGATGCAAGTCAGCAGCAAGCAGAGTGTCCCGATACAACCTTCTCAACCAACCGACACTTCTTTCTTACCTAAAGAGCAAATCCACGCGCATGGCTTTTCTCAACTGCATCACAAAACTGGACGGGATCGTTTCGAAAGCTGCCGAGCCTCTCCGGTGTTGCTGGTGTACTTTGGCGGGACGTCCTCCTGCCTGTGCGCGTCTCTCCACGAGTGAGCCGTGACAGGGCAGGATGGATGTGCAAAGAGAGAGAGAGGGAGGGAGAGAGAGAGGGGGAGAAGGAGGAGGAGGTGCCTTGACTAATGAAGTGGCTACGCTATGCTAAGCTCCTATCAGGACCCCCCCCTGCCTCTATACCAGCCCCCTCAGTACAATCCGATCGCAGTGAGGGACCCGCTCACAAAGCCCCTTTTGTTTAGGAGTGAACCACACACACACATTGTGGGTGTAAGCGGCACTTCACAGGTCGGATGATAGGAAGAAAGAGGAACTCCCCAATCAGAGTGTAACGGCATGGAAGGGAGACGGGACAGCGGAGTGGGGGGGTCTCACAACAACCTGCGCTGGGATTAGGGCTGGACAATACGTGGCAAAACAAAAAGTATGATTTTGATAACGGTCTTCTTGAACAGTGCGATTAAGACATGGTGATATTTTACCGCGTTTCAACATGCTGTAGTACCAGGCAACATCAGGCCCGAGGGCCAAATCCGGCCCTTCAGCACAGAACCTCTGGCCCTCAAGATAATTTTGAGAAACATTATCACACATTTCAGAGAGTACTTTTAACACCATTAGAGTTAAATGGGAGAAATAAAGGTAGAAATACTGTCAATACACCCAATTAAGTCACGTATTATGTACATGTATGTAACACTGGCAATTGACAGAAATGCACTGGAAAAAGAATTATCGTTTTAAGGAAGAAATTACATAAATCTACTTGAATTAAGAGATTAAATCTAAGGTTTGAGTAGATTTGGTCTGGGCTTAGACGAGATAAAACCTCTATTAGTAGTTATTCTCTTATTTTGTGTCATTTCACGTGAAAATCAATTATTTGTCTGATTTCAAGTGGGTTTTATTGTTGTTCCGTTGGCGCTATAGCATTTGTATCCTGGATTAGTTCAAACCGACTCAAATTCAACACAGAAGAACTTTTATTCAAGCAATTTTAAGTCATTTATCTAATTTAAGATGGTCTTTTTTCCAGTGTTGTGCTTTGGGCTAATAATCAGCGGATTTGGCCCCCGGTCTATTTACAATAAAGAAAATCGGCCCTTCGCCAAGAACACTTGCCTACCCCTGCTGTAGTACTTTCAACTAAATTTAAACAAAACCTTTTCAGCAAAGTGTGTCTATACACGACTTACACATACAAAATCACAAACAAAAATAAGGAAAATCGTGGCTTTTACTCATCTTTTAGTTACTGTATGTTTTGTTTATTTGCTAGCACAGCCTTAAACAAAAAGGCAATGTGTAAATCTCAGGAGAATGCAAGATACTAGGGATGATTTGACATGTGATGCATTATTGTAGGAAACATAGAAAGCGTTGATTTCTGTGTAAAAAAATATCTTATTGATCTTTATTTAACCAGGATAGTCCCACTGAGATATAGAATCTCTTTTTCAGGGGAGTCCTGGCCCATGAAACTACACTGTCTGTACCTTAATATTATGCAGTCTCTTATACATTGCTTCCTGAAATGAATATTCCCAAAGGAATTATCCCAACATGGGACTGACAAAGTGAACCCTCACTTGTGACCCCTTGTGGCTGGACTGCATTAAAAGATACACGGATTATTAACTTCTCAACCTCCCCCTGAACCGAGCACATTTCCTCCAGTTTGGCATCACCCGAATCTAAAAGCTTCCTGAAAAACGAGACAAAAAAGCCACATAAAAAAAAAAAAAAAGGGCGGCAAAAAAGCAGCAAAAGAGTGACAAAAATGAGACAAAAACAAGGCTGAAAATGCAACAAATGAGTGAAAAAAAGCCAAAACTCAATGAAAAACTGGCAAAAATACAATGGAAAAAGTGACGTATCACGGCAACAAAGAGTTAGTCTTAGCTTTCAAATGAGCCGTTACTCTAGGCTGTAAACTCTCCAGTCGAGAAGCTTTTAGCACTCGGTTAAGGTGGGGGTTAAGAGGTTAAAGCAGTTGTTATTGTGTTTACGGATGAAGAGGAAGTTGGACAGTTGGCGTGGGAAGAAAGGGGAGACGGTGAGCCATCGGTGCCCTGGTCTGACGGGCCGGAGCAGGTTCTCCGATCAAACATGACGTAATGTTTCAGTCACAGATGTGCCAACAGCTGTTATGACTGGATCTGCTCCGATGACGGAAGAACCCCCAGTTTCTCCATGTAACGAGACAAACTCCACCTTTAACAAGTCAAACTAATAAATACTGCCTGAGGTTTTCGAGGTTTTGGAGACGAAAATGTAAAAAACCCAGGGAGCACACAAGTAAAAAAAAGAAAAAAAGACTAATAAAAAAAGGCCGCTTTGTCAAACTAAAAACATGACATGGAGGTGGCAATAACATCTAACAGAAAATGGTCGAACAAATTCACAAAGTTACATTTTATGTCCTTTGCAATCAGAAACATATTCCGGCTCCATGTCTTATCGCAGAAGAATTTCTATTAAGTACGTTTCTTGTGCTAGTTTAGCAGTTAATATTGCAGTCGTCTCAATGTTTTATCCTCCTGCCTCAAGGATAAAATGTGCACTAGGGCTGCACGATATATCGCAAAAAATCTCGTGTCGCAATATTGGATGATGCAACATCTGTATCGCAAGAAGCCACAACATATCGCAAGATTCGTGACTCAAAATCGACCAATAACAAAGAACAGTTTATAAATGCTTAGTTCTAGTTTAACATTTACTAACTTCATTGAATTTTAGTTAGGGCGATTTTGGAAAACGATTATTATTCCCATATCGATCGATCTCGATTTTTAATTACATTTTTTTGTTTAAAAAGAAAAAAAAACAATAAATGTGGTCTTTCCTGGACGAGCATGTAAACAGATGATGCGGCCAAACTGAAAATTGCAGCTAACTCAGCAGCAAAGACAAGCTCTGCAACATCCCCATGTCACCCCATCACCGGGCCAAGCAACACACAAACATCTGCAAAGGAGATGCAAAAAATTGGAATGTTTGAAGAATGTCAAAAACGACAACGAGCGCATGTTTATGTGCGGAGCCTCAAAAGGCCACGACGTCACGGATTGAAGTGCATAAAGAAGTAGTAAAGTGAGTAAACCGCGCATTTATAAGTAAAAAAGACTTACAAGTCACTGTTAGAAGTCCAGCTATGTCACCGCTGCAGCCTCAAAACAAATCCACATGGTCCAAATCAATAGTTTTCCTCTTCAAAGGTAAACTCTTCCTCCCGGTGCGCTTCCTGTTCCTCTGAGGCTCCCGCGTGTTTCCGTTTTGCCCTTTAAACGAGTTAGCGCAACTTTGTAGCCGATTTTACACCTAAAATCACCAGGTCCTCTCCTCTGGCTTCCGCATGTGCCGTCCTGTGCTTCCTGTTTGTTTGGGCCGAGTGTTTCCCTGGGATTGACCTGGCAGGCGCTGCAGCATTGCACCATCCATATTTTTTACAGAATGCAACATGCGATTATTGTGATCGACCATTATTAAAATCACGTTTAGATTAAAATTCGATTAATTGCCCAGCCATGATTTTAATCTTGTGTTGGTCCTGATGTAGTCTTTTATTAAGTCTTCTTTTGGCACAATTTGCTGAAAAAGTCATTACTTACAATTTGTGTTTAATCAGAATGGAACATATCGTGTTGAAATGGTTTTGTGAAATATCGCAATAATATCGTCATTGTAATATTGCACAACCATATCGCAAGTTACTTCAATATCATTCAGCTCTAATGTGCACCATGAACTAGGGCTGCTCGATTATTGAAAAAAATAATAATCACGATTATTTTTGTCATAATTGAAATCACGATTATTCAAACGATTATTTGTTGCCTTTAAAAAAAAGTCTATCTTTATTTTATTTATTTATTAATCAAAACACTATGATGATGTTTTTTGTTTTCTGAACAGTCATAAAAGTACAAATGATTTCAAGTACGCCTTGATTAAAGAGAGGTCCCTGTTTCACACCTGCCCCCTGCTGGCCAGCCATCACACCTGTGCAAGTAAACTGAGCAGTGCGGCCTGATGACATCATCACACAGCGCTGTTTGTTTTTATGTCAGACAAAAGCATGAGCCATGGCACGTGAAAAGCGAAGGGAAAATAATCCCAGCGGCCTGAAAAAACGCAAGTCTGCTTTGCAAAAAAAAAAGTGAAAAAAATTGAAGAAAAAAAAAAAGTGAAAAAAATAAATAAATAATAATAATCGATTTTTTGCGATTATGCTAATTTTGTGATAGTTTACTGTTGTAATCGAAATCGAATTTCAATTAATTGCACAGCCCTACTATGAACTTGAATTTAGAACGTAAATTTACAGTAATCACCACACTTGTACAGCCCTTTGCTCTTTGCAGGACAGGTCAGCCAACAACTTTGGGACTTCATTTCTATCAATCCTTAGACATGCCGTGCCAGTTGTGATCCATAGAAGAGTTTCTCACAGCATTTAGCTCCGACATGACATTTTACCCGGACTCGCTTCCTTCACCACCACAGCTGCAAAACAGAGAGTGGCACAAGAAGAAAGTCGACATTCGAGTTGGGAGAATAGAGCGGCTTCTTTTAAGCCCCCTGCGTGACGTTGACGGGACAAAGGCCAGATCTTTTGCAGCACGGACTCCAGTTGTGCTGCAGAGAACAGCCCCCCCTGAGGAGACCAAAGGCTCCCACACACATCCAAATGTCAAATGGAGAAGAGGCCCCTCAGAACGGGACGGGACAGAGGCACGGGACACAATACGCTTTCTATGGAGGAGTTGAACTTGGGACGGGCCATTCAAAGTTCAGCCGCACCACGCACATTCCCACACGGTCAACAGGAGGAAAATGGCTTCACAAAGCGAGCTTAGTTGAAAGTTATATTACAGATAGAGATGCAACGATCCAGCTTTTTTGCTTCCGATGCCAATACTGGGGGTTTGAGTATCTGTATATATCAAGAGACTTTCTTAAAAGAGACTATGCAGAGTTTAAATATGTTAAAAATACGTATTTTCCTCTCCCTACTTGCAATAAATATCCTAATGTGTAGAATGAGCCCAGACCTGTTCACCACAACTGCCTCCAACATCCTGCACTGTCACTCAGAAAGGGTGTTCATTCAGGTCCGAAGTGTCATCATGCACGAGTTTAATATAGAAACTGCAGTTACGTGCAAGACCTGAGGTGGCAGTAGTGAGTTTTAAAAAGTCATCTTCCATCTCGTCCCTTTAAAAGCAATACTGTGAGTGAAAAAGTTGGTCTTCTTTTCTCCAGAGCGAGATCAATATAGTCTAATTTTTTTCTTGCAAACAAGATGTTGTCAATTATAGGCTATCAACTAAAGCAGTACTAAGTAAATCTTGACCCTAGAGCCCATAGGCGCAACTGCAGGTGTCGTAGCAAGTTGCGATTTTTTTACTTATTAATTGTCCGTGAGAGTAAATACTATGCTGACAGAAAAAGCAAAGCGAGAGAGAGATATTGTACATCCAATTACAAAGTGGAAATGATTTTTTTCACTCAAACTTGGCTGTAAAGACTGTTTAATGTGGCGCTATCCCGCAGTTAGCTTTGCCCGTTAGCCTGTTAGCTTCTTCTTTGTGTTTCCATTAGTGTGTATTGGTGGCTCCGGTCCGGTGGCAGTCAAGTTGCAATTGTGGTTTTCTAACCAGAGACACCAGGGGGAGATGAAAGACCCTCTAATCATCCCATTAACACTTGTATTACCCCCAGAGGGACTGCGGAAAGGATTTATTAAGTTTAACAAGTTACTTAGTACTGCTTAAATTAAACAATGGAAAAACATTAAAGAATAATAACTGGACTTTTCTATATTAAAAGATATGCCCGTTTTTTTAGGTTGCATTAAAATAAATAATCAAGTAATTTTCTGTCCCAGCCTTGATTTGTTGCCGCTAGCATTAGCTTGCTGCCGCTTTGGCTAGCCACAGCATTTTGCGCCGCGATCGGAAATATGTTAATTAAAACTAACTCAGCGATTGAATTCTCCAGGTTCTTAGCTTCAAAATGACTCACATGCCCATATTCACTTATATTTAGTTGGTGAAAGTTGTGTTTTTAGGCAAATGCAGTGAAATTAAGCAAAACGCCAATGCTTTAAAGCAATTGTTTTGACTGTTTCTTGTGCTACCGATATTGAACAATATGCTAAATTATTACTCAATAGCAAGTGCATGTCTTTGGTCATTCATTGTCCTGTGTAGTTCGACACCACGTCCTCCTCAAAACGGGTCTTCGTTCCTCCTTTTGAGTCGGCTTACACGCTCCTTTTGTTATGCTCATATGCGCAGAGAAAGGGCCGCCGCACATTCGAGAACAAAGCTATTTTGGGAGATCCTGTCGTAAATCCTCATTCAAACAGAAGTGTGGGAAACGATTAGAACGGCCGAGTCTGATTCAAGTTAAAATGTTCGCTCCCGTCCGTGACAAAAGCATTTTCGACTGATCTGCTAAGCCGCATAAAAGAGAGGATTATTGACACACAAAAACCGGGAACGCAGCATTGAGACTAACAGGAAGTCTGGCCTTTGATGATTGTTTTGAATGAATTATTATATTGATTTTAAGAAGCCTAAAATGACCATGTTTGAAATTAGGTCAAGTGGGGAGGAATTGCATGAGAACAGGTTAGCTCTGGTAAACAAGCACGTTCGATAATAATTGACTAGGGCCTCACTGATATGGATTTTTGGGCCCCAATACCGATATGAAGGGGGTTAGCGTGGCCGAAAGCCGATTTATAGCCTGATAAATTAAGTAATCTAATTTGATGCAGTCTAATTTTCTTTTAATCCCTCAAATAGCCTATTGTTACACATTTATTATTATTGTAAGTGAAACTCTCCACTCCCCTGAATTAGAATATAGGTAATCTATATGTCACCTACTGTATATCAACATTGTATGGAAATAAATAGAGTTTGGGAATGTGATGTCATACCGCTGAGCATTATGGGATTAGCAGCAATAATAAACCAAGATTTTAAAAAGGTGTATTTACCAGCAGTAACTTGGCAGCTAACAGAGCCTTTTTTTCTTCACTTTTTAAACCGTTTTTAGCCAATGTTAGTCTATGGAAATGCATGCTAACAGCTGCAAACATGGCGGATCTCCATGGTAACAGTGGAATTTACCGAACTCTATACCATGTTTTTGTGAATGAACAGGCCACGTTGCACTAGACTAAAAGACAGAGGAGAACCTACTTGAACGAATCAATCTATTGACAAGCTCTCAGTGAAGTCTTGACATGATTTTTTTGTTTTCTGTGATAATAACTAGAGAAGAGGTGCAACTATAGGGCTGGGCAATCAATCGAAATTGCAATCTCTACTTTAGTCAATCCAAATAAGCGTCATGGGACTTTATGATTGTCAGATTTGCAGCCATTTCTTTGGTAGAAACAGCATCTAATTTTGGTGTTTGGCCGAGACAATGGGAGATTTTTGTGTGAAATGATAATGGAGGAAACTGCATTTGTTTTTGTTTGGGCTGAGGTTTGAATACAAGGTGTGTCTATTGGTACATGAATTCCATTGATTTGTGATAAATTTTTTTCCATATCGTCCATGTGTAACCTCAAAATAATGGCCCTAAAGTACATTTTATAATTTTGGATTTCTCTGCGTCTTAAAATATGTACATGGAAATCAACCATACCAGGACCTGGGCTTACATTTTCATAGAGAACGCTCAATGTACAGTATGCAATAGCAAGGAGTGAAATATCTTGGAATACAACTTTGAAACGATGTGGTAGGGCTGGGTGATGTGGCCAAAAAATTAAATTGACTTTTTTACTCAGTTTGGACGATTACAATTTTAATTGAAATAAACTTTAAAGAGGGGTTATTATGCTTTTTTCAATCACATAGCACCAGTCTATATCGCACTACAATGATGACGAAACCTTCTGTTGGTCTGTAAATGCAGTAAATTAGAATAACTGCCATGTATAAAATTGCTCTCTCAAAATGGCTGTAGTGAATGTCTTGAAATAGGCCTCTGTCTTTAAGAACCTCTGACCCTTTCCGACACGCCCCCTCCACACGCTGTCTGTGGCATCAGTGGGGAGGGGGTTCTGCTGAGGAGCAGTGGTTGGTTACTCGGCTGGTGACGAAAGCTCGGAGGCGTCTCCAGGAGGTGGGGGCGTTCCTAGGAGGACTCAAGGCCTATTCATACTCCACAAGACGCGAGAACTTTGTTCTCGCACCCAGAGCTGCGAGAACAAAATGACGTCATTTTCTTCTCGCAGCTCCTGTTCGGCAGCTCTGGCTGACACTTCGGCCCAGCAGAACTTTGTTCGGCAAGGCTGCGAGAACTCTGGCTGGATTTTTAGTGGGCGGGGTTATTTTGGCGGAAGCGGGAAGCGAGAATCCAATGTTTACGTCCTAACACCGGTGCGGAAAACGGAGACAACATGGCTAGTTTTGCGGCACCGCTCGCGGCAGTAAAATACTTCGCTGAAGGATTACAAGGACACGCACTTGGCAAAAAAGTCCTGGAGAGAAACACACAGACTTTTTGGGCGAGGACGAAGAGGAAACAGAAGAGCCTGGTGTTACCTGCGTGAAAGAGGCGAGTGATAAAGAAAAAAGTGGTTCAGGCTCGTGGACGGAGGGAAAACAGGCTTGTAGACCCTTTCATCAAACACCGGGAAACGTCACCAACATGTTCAGTGAAGGTTCTTGGATGGACAAAACCTGTACTGAGCTGCACAGACGTCAAACAACATGGTTTTACCGAGTGACACGGAGGTAAGCTTTTAACGTTAACGCTAACGTTTTCTAACATAATAAACCAGCGGGAGATGTGGCTAAACATGAAGTCAGTCTTCAACATGTTTGCAATATCGTGACTGATACATTTTATAATAGTTTAAACTCAAATGGCTCATTTTATTTCGGTCATTCCTTGTTTGTTTTGGATGCGGAAAAAGGGGGTGTGGCAGTTCGGCAGCAACACGTCTTGTGGAGTATGAAATGTCAGAGCTCAGACGAACTTTGTTCTTGTTCTTTTTGCCTCAAGAACAAGAACAAAGTTCTTGCGTCTTGTGGAGTATGAATAGGCCTTCAGGCAAACCTATCCCTAAAATGGCCGCCATCAGAGTTTTTACAGATTACTCAAAAATACGTGAATGTGCCAAGGCAACACTTCAGGCATGTTTTTAATGACGGAATTACATACTAACATGATGCAAAGCTTGAAAACTGCTCACTCCTGCTCATTAATACATTTCATATAATGTAGCTAAAATTAGGCCCATTCAGAAAATATAACCCTTTATTTAAAAAATATTTCTGTTTTCGTCTGTTCTTAAAAGTGAAACCTCTTAATGGAGTTAATGGAGTTTTCAAAAATGTTTTAGTTTTATCGTCTTCATGCCTCTGCTGTGATTGACAACCGTCTCCATGGAGACTCAAGGGAAAGGGGCGGAGTTAAATGGTCCACTCAAAGCAGAGTGAGAGAAAGGCACAGGAGCAGACTGGAGGAAAGTGGGAAACTCTGTTAAACTCTGCTAAATTGGCCACAAGCCGCATGTTGGGGGAACATGGAGCGGCCGACTCAATTTTACAATTTAGCCATTTTCAAAATTGTCTGTTTTTAAAAGCAATTAATTCTAACGCCCAGCCCTATGATGTGGAATTTTTAATTTGTTTTTTGAATTACCTCATTCAGCATGTTCTGAAATGTTATTCTTATTTTTTTTAAACAATTCACATTATCAATGTTCTCTCACGTGTTAATCCTCACTGTTTATATAAAACATTTAACAACATAATTGAATCGGGCAAAGCAAAAACATCTGACATAATGACATCTGTATCTGTTTTGCTGCTGTTGTGGGCGGGTCGTTCGTGTGCAGCGTTTGACCCCAGCGCTTCTCCCTTTGTATCTGCAGCTCTAATCGTATAAGAGGATCAGGTCTATTCCAGACGGAGCCACGTCCATCTCCACGTCTCCGTCATCACAAACACTACGGCGGCGGCGGCACGTGGGGGCGGCGTGCACCCATCCTCCGATCTGCCCCGGGAGACGGGACGGGCGGGCGCTCGTGCAGAAGGAGAGAGAAATGGGACAGAGACGTTATGTAATTGGAGTTAAAAGTAGAAAGTTGATGCCCTTTTGGAGTTAGTTGTTGTGCGGCGTGTCGGGGAAACAAACACGTACGCAGGCGCGAGGAGATTTAAGGACACGTTTCCTTTGTATTACCCTAATGTTTCTTGTCTTATTTGACATTAATTATTGCTAGAATATGATGATGTCATCGGACCCAGGGGGGGGCAGGAGCCAGTTTTTCCTATTAACAACATTACACTTTCACAAGTCGTAGCTAAAAAGAAAATATATGACTTGGGTCCGTGATCTCTCTGTACAAGACCAAAATTTCCTTAAAAAACAAATGATTTTTCCTCTATATATTAGTAAAGGCCTTAAGAATGCTGTGATGTCACCTGCAAGCCAGCAATAGCAACTGCGAAGACACCTAGCTTCTTCACCAAATCTTCATGGGCAACCAAAGAAAATCGTTTCTCAGTGTGCAGCGAATTGCAAAAAGCTTAAAAGTTTGCAATTCCAGATGGCATTGCCCCACCTTTATTGATTGCCTGAGCTTAGGATCGGCATAAGAGCCGGTCACCAAATACACTTCCTATCACAACCAGACCCACATTGCTGGGTTGCAGGTGACATCACAGCATTCTAAAAAGGCCTATACCAGGGGAAGGCAACGTCAGGCCCGAGGGCCAAATCCGGCCCTTCAGCACAGAACCTCTGGCCCTCAAGATGACTTTGAGAAACATTATCACACAAATTAGAGAGTACTTTTAACACTCTTGACTTAAAAAGAAGAGAAAAAAAAAGGTAGAATGGTTGTTATTCTCTTAATTTAGATAATTTTGTGTAATTTCAAGTGAAAACAATTGTCTGATTTGAAGTGGGTTTTATTCTTGTTCCATTGGCGCTATAGTATTTGTATCTTGGATTAGTTCAAATGGACTCAAATTCAGCATAGAAGAACTTTTATTCAAGCAATTTTCATTTTCATTTTCATTTATCTCATTTAAGATGGTCATTTTTCCAGTGTAGTGCTTTACTTTGGGCTAATAATCAGTGGCTTCGGCCCTCGGTCTATTTACAATAAAGAAAATCGGCCCCCCGCCAAGAACACTTGCCTAGCCCTGGCCTATACTATTATATAGTGGAAAGAATGTTTAGTCTTTGAGGACATTTTTGGTCTTGTACAGAGAGATCATGGACCCAGTGACTGATATTAATGATCTTTTTTCTAATCCATCCATTTTCTTTTTAGCTAAGACTTGTGAAAGTGTAAAGCTGTTAATAGGAATAATTTGCTCCTGCCCCCCGCTGGGTCCGGTGACATCATTTTCTAGAACCTGCAACCCAGCAATAGTTGTTCATCCACCAGACTGGTGTTTTTGATTTCTGCGTTTATTTCAAAGTACTAAATACTTATCTGCTCATGTACTGCAGATAAAAGGCACATTTTTAGATGAACATTGTCTTCATTGCTGTAGCTTTCAGTTTGAAGTGGACTCTGGCCAAAACCACCACGGCCCTTCCCCTTTGCGGCGGTCCAAACCTCTCAGCTCTGGACTCTCTGGAGAATACTAACTCTCTCTCGATTAAACCACTTCCTGCTGAGCCCTTTGTGTCTGCTCTTAATTACTTTCTATTGGAGGGGCATTTCATTTAGAGCCAGGCCTCATCGCTCTCTACAGATGGGGCCCGCCGCAGTGTTTCAGAGGCCAACGCATTCACCGGAGGAGAATGGAACAGTAAATATACATCAGAGAAAGTCTTTAATAAAAGTGTAGTTCAAAAGCAGTTCACCTCCCCCTGGGGCCTGGACAAGCTGACTCATCGTAGTACCAAAGGCAAACTCCGCAGACCTAATTCAGGTCGGATTAAAATATTTCCTGACCAACGCTGCTCCTGAAGCAAGAAAACAAGACATTAGTTTGCAGTTGTTTGCAGCGGTTAGTGCCCTCGCCCAGGGGTGTCACGATTTACATTTATTGAGTCACGATTATTATGAGAGAAGATATTGCGATTTAATGATTATTCACAATAATCGACCGAAGCTATATTTTTAGTTTTCGTATGTGAAATGCTTTTTAATACTTGAACTTGAAACATTCACGGTTTCTAAAACTTAAAAAAAGGCTATAAAGATTATTTTTGCATTAAAAGAAATACATTGAATAAACAAAACGATGTCAACTTCACTACTTTATACTAACCATAATTATCAGAATTATTTTATTATATATTATTCACAGTCTAGGCTAGGGTTTAAGTCAAAACCAAAGCCAATATATCGGTCGACCTCTATGCCTCTATGCAATTTTGTGGCTGCAATGTTTGTTTTAATGTGGCATGTTAGAATAAAATGCAAATGTATACAGATGAAGCAACCATTATTTTTTGCAGTTACATGTGTTTCACGGCCCACAGGAACATTTTTATTTTGGCCCTCGCAGACAAAAAGTTTGGGCACCCTAAACTAAAGACTAAAGACTAAAAGACGGAGGAGAACCTAGAATTAGAATAACCGTTCCAGTGAAAAGCTTTCAGCAAAATTAGCATAGTGCTAAATCTTGTGCAGCCATCTTTGTAATGTAACTGCACAATGTCCTTTCCATAAACTAAACTAAAAAAAACTAAATTTCTAAACAATCATCGGATATTTTGATTGGCTGATGCCGGTATGCACCACTGATATATACCAGATGTTGAACTGTCACAGCAGGGGGCGCTGTATAATTATGTTTAGTAGTTACTTCAGACCAGGGGTGCCCAAAGTGGAGCCCGCAGGCCAAATTTGGCCCGCCGAAACAATTCTGTTCCATTCATTCTCAAAAGGTAAATATGGATGCAGTACACTTTTTGACCATCAGCGTCAAATTGGGGGCGCTGTTTCACTCCTTTCACAAAGTTAAGGAAACACTGTTGTGGTGTCTTGGTATTTATCAATTACAGAGCGTTATAGCATCAACTTTCAGTTTTTCAATTTTTTATTGCAAAGGTTGTTGACATCAACAACAGTATATGTTAAAAACTGACTTAGAAAAGAATTGATGCTGAACTTACACTTTCAAAATAATCTAATGTGGCATTTTCTTTCAGTTAACAAATGAGGTAAAGTTACTGTGGGTGCTGTAGATACAGGTGTTGTTTTTTTGCACTAAATTGTTACAATGGTTGATTTTTTTTCTACTAAAACTAGGCTTTTGCCATAGTTACCATTTGTTTTAATATAGCATGTTATTTACATGGATAGAAACAAATGCAAAAGTAGGCTATCGAAAAAATAAAATAAAGTAACTATATAATTTGCAGTTATATGTGTTTTTCGTGCTTGACATCGCCGTGTTTGGCCCGTGACTCAGAGGCACTTTTTCATTTTGGCCCTCGGAGACAAAAAGTTTGGGCACCCTTGCTTCAGACGGAGCTTGTTTGAAAGACAATCAGTAGATTCCAAAACAAAAAACAGTAAGTCTCTATCTCTTATGGTTCCGAAAATATGTAAAATAGATGCACAATTTTCACCGCGATGTTTCCCCTGCTCCCCTGAGGCCTCTCTATCACTTTCGGTCCCGGAGATACCGGCCTTTTTAGCGGCTGATTTTGGCCGATATTGAAAATATCCTAATATCTGCCAATATATCGGTCGGGCCCTCATTGTAACTGATTTTCATCACGTTTCTCAGTTCCATTGAGGCCTAAGTTGTGGCCGGGCTCATATTAAAGCTCTGATTAAGCTCTTTCCAATGTAAAAAAAAAATCTCTCCATCATTTTCCGTTCCGGCAATATCGGCTTTTATCGGCAATAGATCACCCGATAGCCAATACTGAAATTACCCCAATATCAGCCCGATATATTGAAATACCTCTATGACAACAATACCAATTGAAATTCACGCCCAGAAAACTGTCCTAACCCATGGAATTATCAATTGTCATCTTCAAAACTTTCAGGCACAGTTAGTGACAAACAAACAGCTCATTAAAAATGTATCTTGATCCACTTAACGTATGGCACCTCCACACATCGTCAGGCTGTTGTTTTCAAAAGGGTTGCCATGGTGTTTGTTGTGGTTACCATGGAGAAGCTCCTCCTCAGTAACATCAACAACGACCCTAGATGAATGATTGGTTTCGTGCGTCGCTCCATATGACTTTCAGCAGCGCATAAGGGCAAACGAAAGATTAAATACTGGACAAACACAACAAGTCAGCTTCTCTCAATATTGTCAATATTATCTTTTAGTCACATTTGAAGTAAGAGGGCGATGGTCTTTAGCCTCGTGTCCTGGCTGTGATGGAGCTGTTGAGTCTGGACTAAAGCCCCTTTATGGCTCGTTTCCACCAGCCCTACCCTTCTCTACTCTACTTGGTTTGGTCCTACTCTACTTGGCCTGGTTGTGTTTCCACTATTCTGTAGAATCTGATACTGTATCCATGGTTACCAGGGTGTATCCATGGATATGGCTTTGCTTTTGACTGTGTCCATTGGAAACAGTACCTGCTTGGCCTGGTTAGTACCAGGGCCAAGCAGGTACTAAAAAAAGTACCAGTTAACTGTAAAGTGGGCTGGTGGAAACATTTCAAATGCAGGCAAAGTAGAGCAGGGTAGAGTAGAGTAGGGTAGGTGGAACCGAGCCATTAAAGGCTGAATGAAAAGGAGCCACCTGCCGTTCCCGTTTTGATTTGTTGACGTTAATTCAGGGCTCGCTCCACTCCATGCACCAAACCCCCCTCTCGGCTTAGCGCTTACTCAAGAGACCAGCCGCATTCAGGTGCATCATCGTGACCTTACAGTAACAACACGTAAACTGACATAATGGCGTTTCCCACAAACAGAAGAGACCTGATGGTGTATCAGCTCAAAACAAGGATCTGTTGACTCCACACTTGCAACTTTGTTTACGGCCATGAGAGTCAGCAGTTCTCACACTTTTCACACCAAGTACCACTCTCTTCCAAGAGCCACCTCAAAGTCATTAATTCAAAACTGAACTGGGTCTGAAAATTACATGATCTCCAATTGATATGAAGTGTGAAATTGTAAATGACACCAAGTACCACAGAACTATCACCTTCCTCACCTTCCTCAGTATAGTCATAAGTGCTCTGCTGAGTCAGTGCATTGTGTGCTCCTGTAACCTGCTGCAGTCGGGCCCCGTGCCAAAGGCAGCCGTTATACAGTACAGTAGGTCCACTCACTCTCTCCACTCTCAAAGACCCAACGAACTAATGACATCAGAGTTACCGCATTGGAGCAGCTTGAAACCCAACAACTCTCTCTGCTTCAACCTCACAAACCATCAACGGTTACATGTTTGCCTTTGCTTTCCTTTGTCAAGTGTCAGCATTTCCACGGACTAATTGGAGCCAAACGTGCGCGTCATCGACCCGGCAGACGGTGCGACATTTGTTGTGAATTTGCAAACGGAATATCAAAACACAACTGTAGGAATGCAATTTCCTTGATTCATATGTACACAAACCAAGCGCTCACCATACGTTTAAGTGGCTCTACTTCCGGGTCCACCGATGTGCGAGAAACTACAAAAAACCCTTTAATACCACGATAAATATTTCTGAAACTCAACAGAGAGTTACTGAACATACTTATTTATCAGGCCCATTAGCCAAAAATGCTGTACCTATTGCTATAAAAGTAATATTTACCAAAATCGCTACATCCGGGTTAGCGGAGATAAATGCTAACGGCGCAGAAGCTACGCTAACGATGGAAGTACCGACTTTAGTAAATATTACTTTTGTAGCTGTAGATGCGGCATTTTTGGCTAATGAGTCTGAGAAATAAGTAGGTTCAGTAACTCTCCGTTGAATTTCAGAAATATTGATTGTTGTTTATGTTTTTTTCTCTCATATTTGCCGGTCTGCTAGAACCGGAAGCAGAAGTCGTGACGTCACACTTAAACGTATTGTATGCTTAGATTGTATCCTACCTGACCATTATTTTGGCGTGCTGGATCGAAACAGGAAGTCACTTCTTGGACGCCGTTGCTATGATTTGAAGTTACGCACAGCCACACTGTAGGTGAATGGGGCAAAAATGTAGAGATTTCAATTTGAGATTTTAAATTTTTTCAATTGATTGCAAGTTTTCTGCCATTTTATGTTTTCATATAAGAGAACCACATTTAGATTATTAGTCGTCTTTCATGCTACACGTGGACACCAAACATGTCAATATTTGTGCGTGCGTAAAAAGACGAGGGACTGCCGCAATGTTGGAACTATTTGTGAGGAATCTCCGGCTTGCGAGCAGACTAAACTTCATGGCAACGGGTGAGTTTAGTCTTCTTTTTAAACATTAAAACAAGATTGTTAAGGGAGATGCAAAAAATCTTAACATTGACCACTGCGACAAAACAAAATCAATGTTTTCACCTTGCATCATCTTTATGGCTGAAACGACAAATCGATCAATCGACGACTAATCGATTATTGAAAGAGTCGACAACTATTTTAGTAATCGATTAATCGTTTTCTGGCTCACACAGACTAAAATGGAGCAAAAATGACCAAAAAAATGTAGTATTTTTGATGAAAACCTACTTTGATTTTATATTTAGGGTCTGTAGTGTTTTGTACAATGTAAATTTCATGAATAGAGCCTTCAAAAAAACATTTGCCTTTAGTTTACTCCATCAGCACTTCCTTAAACAGCGCCACTTAAGCTATAATAGGGCTGCTCGATTATTGAAAAAATAATAATCACGATTATTTTTGTCATAATTGAAATCACGATTATTCAAACGATTATTTGTTGCCTTTAAAAAAATCCATCAAAAAAGTGACAATAATCCAGCAAAAAAGTGACAAAAATCCATAAAAAAAGACAATAATCCAGCAAAAAAGTGACAAAAATCCATAAAAAAAGACAAAAATCCAGCAAAAAAGTGACAAAAATCCTGCAAAAAAGTGACAAAAATCCAGCAAAAAAGTGACAAAAATCCAGCAAAAAAGTGACAAAAATCCAGCAAAAAAGTGACAAAAATCCAAAAATTAAAAAAAAAAAATTTGAAAAAAATTGAAAAAAAAATTGAATTGAAAAAAAAAAATTACAAATTAAAATTAAAATTATAATCGATTTTTTGCGATTATGCTAATTTTGTAATCGTTTACTGTTGTAATCGAAATCTTAATCGAATTTCGATTAATTGCACAGCCCTAAGCTATAATGTGATAAAAAAATTGAAAAAATAAAATTTTACTACACCATTCACAGCCAAGCGATTAATTGATTAATCGTTAAAATAAAAAATCGATAGACTAATCGATTACAAAATAATCGTTAGTTGCAGCCCTAATCATCTTAAGCATTTAGAGTCATAACAGTATTAGCAGCTTCTTTGCCATTATTTTATGCTTAATTATAATAAAAATCTGGACCTCTCGAGTAGTTGTGTATTGTAGGATTTGTCACCACACTCACTCACCATCCACACACACACAAACAAAGAAACAAACACATTAACCACACACCTAAAGACTGATTTGTAGTGGAGACAAGCTGTCAGGACTTAACACTGAGCAGCAGCAAATCATTACATCAGCTGGTTGGTGCAGTTCTAAAGAAAGACCGAAAAACTCAAAGTCTGTTTAAGAAGAAGGCTTTATTATTATTTCTCGCACACACAGCATTTCTCAAGTTGTATAAAAAAAATCCATTTACCAAAAACCTCCACATCTTTCACCTGGCCCTCTCTCTCTCCAAAGGTCGCGTTGAGGAGATATAGAGGTCACGGGGGCGATACCGCTCAGCCCAATTATCCGGGATTGTAGTTTGTCTATAATACTCTTCCTGCTCATTGTGTGTGAATGCAGAGGAGCTTTAAACAAGGGAGGGGGGCACCTTTCACCTTAATCAGCCTTAAGCAGAGAAACACATGCTTTCTGAGGGTCCAAAGTGAAGTAAATACGCTTGCACAATAAATGGGCCAAAGTATCTCACTGAACTCCACATAATTGACCTTTATTCTGAAAGTCCGGCGCTTGAACTTGTCCAAAAAGGAGTTGGATAAGAGTAGTTCAGCGGGTTCGGGGGTCATGACGTGTTCCCATTATGAGCGTCTAGATATGGAAGAAACAAAAAGGTGAAAAGACTAAATATCTTCAAGTTCTTTTGATTAATACGAGAGCTGAGCAAAATCTGCACCCTTTTTGAAATGACATGATATGGCTAATCTTTTATACATTATGTTGTCAGTAGCCATTCTGGGCCCCACCACCTGTTGCCTTTTTCCAACTGTTTTCCACTAAAACACAAACAAGCACCATGGTGGTTTGCGCAGAAAACAAACAACATTCAGCATGAGTAAATAGGGGAGAAAGTCGAAATCAAAAAGAGCAATAAAGTTGCTCTTTGCACCCGTGGCTGCCCAGATTGTACACAACAACAACAACTTGAGCCAGACTGACGACTACTAGCACTAATAAACTAAAATAATAACAATAATTTGATTCCTGGACTTCACTCGGTGGGTTATCATCAAGGGTGCTCTGGTTTGAAAACATGCACAAAAGACCGGCCTCAAGATATAATTGACTAAAATATTTAGTCTTAATTTTAGTCAAAGTGATATTTTTGACGACTAAAATTGGACTAAAACTAAATTAAAAGTTTTTCATGAGACTAAAACTATGACTAAAATGTCCAGATATTTTAGTCGACTAAAATAAGACTAAATAAAAATGAAAAGGAGAGACTAAAATCATCCAAACTTCTATTGACTGTCTGAAAAAGCCTCATATCATTTAAATTCTCTGCCAAATGAACAGGTCTGAGCTTTATTCATGTGGAGCAGCTCCATGAAGTCGAGGACCTTGATTAAATATGATTATAATGAATATTATAAATATAAGTCGACTAAATTAGTCTTAATTTTAGTCGACTAAAACTAGACTAAAATTGAGAAGTTTGACTAAAATTAAAATACATTTTAGTCAAAAGACTAAAACTAAAATAAAATATGCTGTCAAAATTAACACTGCTACTAAAGTTAATGTACGTTATTTTTTTGTAGTATTAATAATTTAATGTTTAAAAATCGTTGTTACAAACTGCAGTGACTTTTCAGTTTTTTACAGTGATTGCCTTCACTAAATAAGTTGAGACCAGAAATAGCACTTTTCTATTTACCTTCATTAGGCCCAAAGCGCTTTACAGTAATGAACCACTCATCCATTCATTCTCTCATTCATACACTAATGAACACAGACACTGGAGGCAAGGTAGGCGAAGTGTCTTGCCCAAGGACACAACGACAGTGTGCACCTTCAGGTAGGCCTGTCACGATAACAAATTTGAAATTCGATATATTGAGGCAGGAAAGTATCGTGATAGACGATATTATTGACTCGAACGATACTAGATACTGTCAACACTCAGGCATAAAAATGACAGTAAACCTTTGTTCTAAAAGTGCATCATCATATCCTAAAATACCACAGAAGCTGCAGTAAACAATAGATATAATGTAGGGCTGGGCAATTAATCAAAATCACAATCCCTAAATCTCAATAATCGTCATAGGACTTAATAAATCGACAGGTTTACAGCCATTTCTGTGGCACAAACAATACCTAGTTTGGGACAGTGGAAGACTTTTGTGTGTTAAATGAAACTGGAGGAAAGCATTTGTATTTGGTAGAGCTGAGGTTTGAATAAAAGATGCATCTAATTTTATGAATCAGCAAGATGCATTTAATTTATTATTAAAAAATAAAATGGAATCGAAAATCGAGATCGATCAATACCGGGAAAATAATCGTGATCATTTTTTTCCCAAATCGCCCAGCCCTAATATAATGTAACTCAATTTGCTTCAGTTAGAAATCAAAGTTTTACAAAAAAAAATGCTAATAAATTTAGAGACGATAAATATCGAGCCCAAAAATGTATAGTTCATCTGCTATGTATTGAACGATAAGTTGATATAGTAATTATCGTGACAGCCCTACCTTCAGGAGCTGGGATTAGAACCCCCGACCATGACACGCTCTAAATAGATACAGACGGCATCTCGTCATAGAAGGGGGCGTGGCTTCGCCGAGGGGGAAAATAGAATCTTTAGAGAAGCACAATTTTCCACTCTTTTTAGCCATTTTCTGGTGGAATATCAACGTATTTATCACATACAAATAAAGTCAGGTGTAAATCGGGCCCATATGGATATTTTTTTCACAGCAGATTGTTCAGTAGAAGTGAAAAAACAACAGTTGTAGCAAGCGCTAGCTAACCGTTAGCATTAGCCTGATGCTAACATGTAGCATCAAGTTAGTATTCTCCGTTATTCATGTATTTATGGACTGTTGAACCATTTTGCTCCTCCCCATGTCTTTGTATCATTATTTAGTAGAAACTATGTTCATATTTCAGCATTTGTTACAGTAGTTTTTGAATAATGAGAACATTTTCATTTTTTCAAAATTGTCCCCCTTAACCGTTTAAAAAAATGACCATATATGGACGATTCCAGAGATGCCGTCTGTATCTATGCCCCACTGTCACTGTTGATGCACATTAACTAAATAAAATGAATATATAGCAGTTATTTTGTTTTAAATGGGGGGGAAAATTCGAATCATAAATCGATTTTTTAGGAGGAAAAATCGTCCATCTCTCAAAATTTGTCCTCTAGACTTGATCAGCTCAAGGGCCACAGAGAACCATGAACAATAATGCAGAGCAGATTTTAAAGATTGCAAAACGGGAGAATTGTTTTTTGGGTGGATGGGTGAAGGTAAACTATCCTACACGGGATAGAGGAGAGTGAGTGCTAGTAGTTACTCAGCCATTTAACTCATGAAGTCTCTTGTAATTCATGGAGGCAGTTGATCTCTCGCTCATGAATTTTCATTGTCAAAACACTAATGGATAAAAATTAACATAGTTTAATTTCTGACCAAAGGAAACCCTAATCCACCCGCATTAATAATTCATCCTGTGGTCCCCAGTCAGATAACCACCACCACACCCCCGACACACTTGAGCCCCTCCCCGGCCTGGCCTGTTGCGAGCTATATCCTAAATAAATGAGGGCTAATCCACGATTTCATTATCTCGTCCATTGTGTTGGGGCAGAGCGGTGGCCCATATGTGCCACGTGCATTCTACCTCATTAAGCCTCTTTGTCTCAGGAGCGTGTGCTGTATCTTAACTTTACAGGGCTTTGGCAGACCCCACGACACAGACCTGACGCCAGAGATCAGCAGATGGTCCATTATGAAGAAACTGGGATGAGGACTCATTTAGAAACCAACGAGTGGCAGCTTTGTGAGGAAAACAACAACTTGGGCATTATTTAATTCACAACGTTTTAAAAGAGAGGCTTTCAAATGATTAAACAGAGCTTTGCTTTCATATAAAGCTTAACCCCTTAGCTCCCACCTGAACCTGAAAGCTTCTGGAAAAAAGCTGTGAAAATAGCAACAAAACTGAGACAAAAACAATGATGGAAATGTGACAAAAAAGTGACGAAAAATGTCTCAAAAATGTCACAAGAAATTGACAAGAAATTGACGAAAAAAGTGACAAAAAATTACAAAAATATGACAAAAATTTGATCCAAAATTTGACAAAAAAATAATTTAAAAAAATTGAAGAAAAAAATGACTAAAATGTGACAAAAAAATGACAAACAAATTACATAAATGTGACAAAAAATGACAAAAAAATGACAAAAAAGTTACAAAAATGAGTTGAATACCCATCAAAAAAAAGATGGAAAAAAAATCTGTTGACGTGAGGAAAAAGATCCTTTCGGTTCAGGCGGGAGTTAAGAGGTTAAACAAAATAGTGTGGGAGACTGGGGTGGGTTGCGTCACAGAAGACATTTCTTAGCTTTACTGCCATGGTAAACCATTACTGTTGGACTGACCTAAACTAGGGCTAAACAAGCACAACACACACACACATTTCAGCTTACGAAACTAAGTCAAAATGAAGAACAGATGGGGCCACAATCAAAGCTTGAGAACCATCATAAACTTTTGAACTGTGACTAAGTGGGAGTGTCTAGTGTGTCTATAAACAGGGCAATTTCATTAAGACAACAGCACCATAAAGGGACTAAGTCGGAATCCTTATTCCCATCAGTGACTGTTCCTGTAGAGGTTACGACACAATCTGCCCCCCCTTTTTGACCTGTATTGACGTAAAGGTCAAATTTTTTATCAGGATCAAATAAATGATGAATAAAATGAATGTCACAATGAACAAAATCCACCAAGATATTTGACAGCAGGAAACTATTCAGAGAATTACCAAACATGTATGGAAAAGAGAAAAAGCAGATGCAAGTTGGACATTTTTATACTCACTACTGCCACCTCAGGTCTTACGCGTTACTGCAGGTTCTATATTAAGCTCACCTTTTTGAGTGACAGTGCAGGTTTTAGAGGCAGTTATAGTGAAAAGGCCTGAGCTCATTCTACACATTAGGACGTGGCTGGAACATGTAGGGGAAGGAAAATACATAATTTTAACATTTTTAAACTCACTATAGTCCCTTTAAATAATTTAACTGCTCTGATACTTTAAAATGCATATGACACATTTGACATTTTTTTCAACACAGTTATATTTAGGATTTTGCTGAAGATTGCACCCGGCTTTCTTTAGCTTGAGCATTTTTTGTGACGTTTCTAGTTTCACTTCCTTATTGGATGGACACTGAAATGAAGTGACAAAGAAGAAGGACAAACATTTTTGATTGTTGCCATGCCAACCATGTTAAGTCAATGGGAAATTAGTCAAACTGCTATGAACTTTACCTTCATCTATGTCACTTCCTATCAGGAGCTTAAAAATTCTAATAAAAATAACTTTTCTGCCCAACGTGTCTTCATTAAAATTGCTGCTTGACTCAAATAGAATAATTATGCAGCTCATGAACTTGAACTGATGTCATCCTTCTAAATAAGTCACATTTTCAAAAGCATTAAAACCTGTCACATGCACTTTAATACCTTTTGGAATGAAATCACTGCTTTTTCATTTTGTGACAATTCATTTAAGAACTTTTTCATGCCAATACTTTGAGATCTCCATTGGTTTATCAAGTATAGTCACACAATCCCAATCTCTCAATCTGTGGTCTACACTCGACAGATTCAGTCCTTCACAATACAACTTGTTCTGTTGTGGCTCCGGCTAGAACTATTAAAGCTGTGAAACTGAATTATCCACGGGTCGACTGTCAACATCCATTTTACAGCTGTCCACACTTAGGCCACGGCATCTACTGCATTTGCACATTTAAATGCTTTCAATATTGCACTGAATATGAACCGAATGTGCCAAGTCGATCACAAATAAAAATATCCAGAAAACGTCCTGGGCCAAAACATTCCATATTATCGCTTCAAGAACAACTTCAACGCAAGCAAGTTCCAAAAATAATGTGCACAGCAATTCTTCAGAGCTGTCCATGTCAGGAAGCACCTGCCTTTACCTCATCCAGCTTCCTTTAACAGGAAAACTGGAACTGGCACAATCGCAAGTTCGTAACACTTATTCTGTCATTTTAACACATGGATAAAACAGTAACATTAACTGTGTCCACACCCAACTTTACTTATCAGCTTGACTCATTTTATAAACCTGGGATCGTGACTCAACTTTCTGCACGGGTCGGGTCACATAAAGCATTTCTTAGCTTTACTACGATCCAGAATAATGAGTAGATACATCATGACTGAGGCTGTAATATTTAATAGGAACAGAACAACACCAATATTAATTATTGCAATGATTTTATCCAACCCTCCCAAGTAGATACCCCGATGTGTGACCGCACCCTTTCCCAGACAATTGATTTTATCGATCTCCTACAGTTGTCCATTTCCATCTCAAGCACCTCCTAAATAGTTATAATGAAAGAGATTGTAATTAGGGCTGTAAATGCAATCAAAACTGAAAAACAATCATGTCCTGCACAAACAATAAATATCATCATGAGTTCCTATTATGTATTACACACAATAGACCAGGGATAGGAAAGTTTGCGTTGTGGAGGGCCGACTTTAATCACTGCCAAAACACCAAGGGCCGAAACTCACCATTTTATCCGAAAGTAAAGAACTTTTTTCTGCAAATGCCAATGTTTTACATTATTATTGTTTACAAATAAAACTGTAAATTGTCATATATCGTCTAAAAAAACAGCCCAATAACATTAATGTTAACTGATTCCATGCCGTTTCCAATGGAACATTTTGAACATTTCCTATAGGCTCATGACCCACAGAAAATGGTTCTGCAATCCACTTTCTACAAGTTGAGAATCATGTTTTACATTATATATATATATATATATATATATATATATATATTATATTATATTATATATATGAGTAAGTGGGGTGCTCTGCCAGGAATATTTTTAAATACTGACACTATTACTCGCATTTTTAGAATTTGATCATATATTTGCATAGAAATATTTCTCAAAATCATCTTAGGGACCAGAGGTTCCGTGTGTAGGGCCAGATTTTGCCCCCGGGCCTGACGTTGCCTTGCCCTGCAATAGCCCATCGAAACTCCTCAACTCACATTAACATTAACACGAGAGATGACTGAAAAATAAACGGCTGAAATTGCACCAGGTAATAATTGAATTCTAGCTTTGACACTTGTTTCTCAGACTTAAAAACTGCAAATTAGAAATCACAGACACGTTTTCCTCAAAACTGATCAGCCCTAGACGACAGTGAACTGTATGTTTGGACACCAAGAATAATAGTACGCGGGCCTCATTAAACCCATAAGCATGAATATTTTTCACAGAAACGTTTATTAAATTGACACTATTATTAAACACTGAAGCCAATGCCAGCAGATCTATGTCCTGATACTTCTCTCCTTGTTGTTCCGATCATATTATTGAATAGTACATGGCTTACAGTGAAGGCTTACGCGTGCAGAGCTGTCAAATCCTATTACAAGCCATTACACGAGTGTGAAATACTAACAGGGAAGCATGTCGAAAGGCTAAATGCAGGCAAAAAAAATCTTAGGCAGGAATAGGTCAAAACTTGTTCTCTGTCATAATGGAGGCAGAAGTTACTGCTCATTGCCCACTCATTCTCCATTGGCAATGCTCATCCAGTGTTGCATGATAAATCTAACAGCAATAAAGTCTCATGAAGCCTCATAACTTACACTGAGGCATGAACTTTCTTATATGTTAGTTCTTAGTATTCTCTAACACCATCATTCAAAGTCATTAACATTTCTAGAATACCAAAGGAGCGAACAAGCTCTCCCAGAACAACCTGTTGCAACCTTTTGTCACTTTTTTTTGCTGGATTTTTGTCATTTTCTTTGCTGGATTTTTGTCTTTTTTCTGGATTTTTGTCTTTTTTTCTGCTGGATTTTTGTCCTTTTTTTGCTGGATTTTTGTCCTTTTTTTGCTGGATTTTTGTCCTTTTTTTGCTGGATTTTTGTCTTTTTTTCTGCTGTTTTTTGTCCTTTTTTTGCTGGATTTTTGTCATTTTTTGTCTGGATTTTTGTCTTTTTTTCTGCTGGATTTCTGTCTTTTTTTTTCTGGATTTTTGTCTTTTTTTTTGCTGGATTTTTATCACTTTTTTCTGGATTTTTGTCTTTTTTTGCTGGAATTTTGTCATTTTTTTCTGGATTTTTGTCATTTTTTTTTCTGGATTTTTTCTTTTTTTCTGCTGTTTTTTGTCCATTTTTTTTGCTGGATTTTTGTCAATTTTTGTCTGGATTTTTATCACTTTTTTTCTGGATTTTTGTCTTTTTTCTGCTGGACTTTTGGAAAGCCAGCACTTTTCTGCTGGCTTTCCTAAGTTCTTGCCTATTGGGATTGTGGTTTCACCTTTAGTCCCTCACAGACCACACAGCTCATCCAACAACACATTTGTCTCGTTTGACAATGAAACGCACCTTTATCGGGTCAAACATCCGTCTCAGTAATGTCCCTGGGCTGCTGGAGCTGCTGCTGCTGCTGCACGCGCATCCACGTTGCTGATGGATTCGGGAGGAAAAAAAACGCTCACTTAACAACTTTCACTTTCCCGATACGTCGTTTCAATCAAGTTTACAAACTCACCAGGCCAGTCGATCGTTAGGTGAACCAGTCTGTGAAGTTTATGCGTCTCGATCGCGTTTATCCTTCGAAAAGTTCTCTTAGTTTTGCCGTTGCTCAGTTGGGAATTTCAACTCATGTTTTCCGCTCGTGGTGTTTTGTGGGAAGCGCTGTTCGAACCCGCCAATCAGAGCGCGGTGTTTGGTGGAAAGGGGCGGGACCAAACGTCAGACGCTTATAACCTGTTAACCTCTTAACTCCCACCTGAACGTGTTTTCTCCAAATCCTCCAAATCTAAAAGCTTCTACAAAACATGGAATGAAAAACGAGAAGAAAGTGAGGATGTAAACACAACAAAAAAGCGACAAAAAATGACAAAAATCCAGCAAAAAAATGGACAAAATTCCAGCAAAAAAAAGACAAAAATCCAGAAAAAAGTGACAAAAATCCAGCCAAAAAATGACAAAAATCCAGCAAAAAAGTGACAAAAATCTAGCAGAAAAAATGACAAAATTCCAGCAAAAAAAAGACAAAAATCCAGAAAAAAGTGACAAAAATCCAGCCAAAAAATGACAAAAATCCAGCAAAAAAGTGACAAAAATCTAGCAGAAAAAAAAAGACAAAAATCCTGAAAAAGTGACAAAAATCCAGCAAAAAAATGACAAAAATCCAGACAAAAAATGACAAAAATCCAGCAAAAAAAATTGTCAAAAAACAGCAGAAAAAAAGACAAAAATTCAGAAAAAATTGAAAAAAAATCCAGACAAAAAATGACAAAAATCCAGCAAAAAAATTGACAAAAACAGCAGAAAAAAGACAAAAATCCAGCAAAAAATGACTAAATTCCATCAAAAAAAAATAATCCAGAAAAAAGTGACAAAAATCCAGCAAAAAAGTGACAAAAATCCACCTAAAAAATGACAAAAATCCAGCAGGAAAAAAAGACAAAAATCCAGCAGAAAAAAGACAAAAATCCATCAAAAAAAGACAAAAATCCAGCTAAAAGGTAATAAAAAAGTGACAAAAACACATAAGGGAAATAAAAAGTGACGACAATGGCAAAGAGGAGAGAATGCACTTGGTTTTGGCGGGTGGTAAGAGGTTAAACAGGGACATTGAAGAGAAACTGCTGCGGAAGAGCTTGTAGCAAGAGTTTGAAGTGCATGTGACATTTTAGACACACTTTTATTATTATATTTTTATTATTACCATAGTTATATAACCTAAATAAAAAATAAAAAATAATAGCAACATCTTCTCTTTTATCTTATCATATATTAATTAATCTGAGATAGAATTTCCATAATAGGGGTTATGCGCTAACGACTTCCGCTGTTATGGGCCATGAAGGAGTTCTAAGGAAATTTCCCTCTTCCTCTATGTTCTACAATTCTATTTCAGTCGGAGGGCAAGTGCCAGTACAACTCCATGGGTGAGAAACAATTTTTGAAAGAAATTTCCAAAAAACAGAATGTCGAAATGTTTTCCCTGATCATTATTTCATAGTGACTGGATTCACAAACCTGTCATATTATTCTTAGGCTGAAAGTCCTTTCTGACCAACAACATGAACATGATTTTGAATGTTGTCACCACTTTTGGACTCCTTAAATAATTAGACCATAGTTCATATGTGCTGGAAGAGATGACTTTGAACTTTGTGACTTTTTTCATGCTATTTGCCCCAGGAGTTACAGAGAAATTAGCAATAAACCAAGACTAGAAACCTGCATTTTGACAGAAACATAGTTACCGCCATAGAATTTTCAGCTGCTCCACCTCAATGTGAACGCAGCCCAGGGCACAAAGTTGCACATTTTAATCCAATGTGGTTTTGGTCCTGCAAATGGCTACAGAACTGAACTGAGTTGGGCCTTAGAGAGCTTGGCAACATCAGGCCTGCGGGCCAAAACCGGCCCAATCATAGAACCTCTGGGCCTCAAGATGATTTTGAGGAATATTATTATTATACAAATCAGAGATCAAATGCCTGTTAAAGTACTTTCTAAATGTGAAAAATACAGTTGATTCCTTTAAAATGTCTGAGCAGAACACCCGTTTAGGCGATATATGATGTACATTGAACAACACTGGCATTTGTTGACAGTGATTCTTTACTTTGGCCTAGAATTGGAGGGTTCGGTCCTTGGTCTGTTGATGATGAAGAAAATCAGCCTTACATCAAGCAAACTTGCCTTCCTCTGATGAAAAGGGTTTGATGCATTTGTGCACTAAATAGACTGACAATAGTTACTTGGGTCACCAAAACAGTGTACAATATTTAAACAGACTATGTTAATTAAACATCTGTTCACAATTGATCTTACAAACATTTGGCTCTTCGCCCAACTTTCCCAAAAACTTTTCTTTGAGCAAATGCCACTACACCTAAAACTGTGAACATTTCCTACAAGAATGATTTGTGAAAATTGGTGGTGTTACTCTCAATCCATCCATCCATCCATCTTCTTCCACTTTTCCGTTTCCGGGTCGTGGGGGCAGCTGTTGGAGCTGCCCAAATCACATTGCACCAGCCCCTTATGGCTCCTCTTGCAGGTGGTGGGTCCACAGAAGGACAGCCTCACGATGAAACAGGCCTGTTGGTCTCTCATAAGGGGCTTCTGAACCGCTCTTTGTCTGACCCGTCACCTAGGACCTGTTTGCCATGGGAGACCCTACCAGGGGCACGAAGCCCCGACAACAGAGCTCCTAGGATCATTCAAGTGCTCAAACCCCTCCACCACGTTAAGGTGGCGGTTCCAGGAGGGGTACTCTCAATCCCATTGGCGTAAACAGTAAATTAAGACTATAGATTACATTCAGCAATATCAAAATGCACACAAAGGATCAGTGTTCTCCGAGTTCATGTGCAGCCCCATGATATTGGGCTATACAATTGATTGATTGATTAATTCAGCTTCAGTTTTCTGACAGCCTCGTGGATGAAGCGGTCTTTCAGTCAGCTGGCCCTGCCCCGGAGACTCCACAGTGTCAGAGAGGCACAGTGTTCCGCTTATATAGACTTTTGTTCCTTCATGGGTGAGTGAAGTTAATCAATAACGCTGATAAGATGTCCAGACTGTCCTCACACCAGACATTTCCTTTAGTACATGTGTCGTCCGCACGTTAGGCTGCACATTTTCCATTCGCTTTGTGATCCTCTTGTTCTTTGTGACGCACTTTGTGATTTTATCTGTGAAAGGTGCTTTATAAATAATGCTTCTTCTTCTTCTTTCAACATTTCATTCATTTCATTCATCAATAGCATTATCTGTGACTTGAATAAAGCTGACCTGTGTATGAACTTTACAAATATGAATTTTCTACCATGTTACGAAATCCCTTCTGAAGTCTGAAGTCCTTTATGGGGGGAGAACATGTCATATTCACTTTCAGCCCCACCCTGAGTCTTTGTCCAGAGGCGCCAGCAGCGTCCACTTCAAACTTTTTGGTTGAGAAAGAGCCAGTGTCCAGCTGCCAGTGCCTCTGCACCAGCTGGTCCTCCTTGTAGCCTGAAAGTAGATACTGTTCTTCTGACAGAGCTACAGTGGGGCAAAAAAGTATTTAGTCAGCCACCAATTGTGCAAGTTCTCCCACTTAAAATAATGACAGAGATATGTAATTTACATCATAGGTGCACTTCAACTGTGAGAGACAGAATGTGAAAAAAAATCCAGGAATTCACATTGTAGGATTTTTAAAGAATTTATTTGTAAATTATGGTGGAAAATAAGTATATTTGGTCAATAACAAAAATTCAACTCAATACTTTGTAATATAACCTTTGTTGGCAATCACAGAGGTCAAACGATTACTATTGGTCTTTACCAGGTTTGCACACACAGTAGCTGGTATTTTGGCCCATTCCTCCATGCAGATCTTCTCGAGGGCAGTGATGTTTTGGGGCTGTCGCCGAGCAACACGGACTTTCAACTCCCTCCACAGACTTTCTATGGGGTTGAGGTCTGGAGACTGGCTAGGCAGCTCTTTGGTCTTGGCCATAGTGGAGTTTGGAGTCTGACCGTTTAGACAACGAGTTCAAACAGGTGCCATTCATACAGGTAGCGAGTGGAGGACAGAAGAGCGTCTTAAAGAAGAAGTTACAGGTCTGTGAGAGCCAGAGATCTTCCTTGTTTGAAGTGACCGAATACTTATTTTCCACCATAATTTACAAATAAATTCTTTAAAAATCCTACAATGTGAATTCCTGATATTTTTTTTTCACATTCTGTCTCTCACAGTTGGAGTGAACCTATGATGGAAATTACAGACCTCTGTCATTATTTTAAGTGGGAGAACTTGCACAATTGGTGGCTGACTAAATACTTTTTTGCCCCACGAACAAACTGATTAACAAATAAACCAAAACTACTATTGGAGTTTTATAGTTCGAGTTACTAGCACTGTATATATATTATGCCACAAAAACTATTGGATTTGATTTCTTGGATACGTGTCATTGTGAATTGTTTAGTGTGTACTCCAAGTTTATAGGTCCCTCTGCAAATAATTTAATTCAACTGACAAAATATAGTGTTATCTTTCAGAGATATACTGAAGTTGAGGTGTGATAAGACATAAGAGCATATAGGGCCATAGAACCTTCAAAAACCTTTAACTTTACTGACCTCTAGTGGCTGATAAAGTTTATTACAGAGAACACTTAACATGAAAATAGGTCAAAGTCAATGAACAATGCATTTGTCATTGCTCATTGATTGTTTTATTTATCTATATAGGCCGATTCGAAATATAAAGATTATTTTCAACAGACCTGCCTTAGCCTAACTCTCTGCCATCACATTTTAATTTCTATGATTAAGCCTCAATCTACAGCCAGTACATTTGCTTTAAACATAGATTATTAAAGTATAACACATGGGCAGCTAATATTCAGAGTCAACACTTTTCATCTTTGCAAAGGCTAGATTAGAAGTTTTTACAACAACACAGGGGCGGACTGGCCATGTGTCCGTTCTGGAAGAGCACAGAGGGGCCACTGGCTCGAGGGCCACCAGTCCCGCCTCAACCGAGCTTTACCCAAATCTAAAAGCTAAAAAGAAAAGCATCAAAATAGTGTGAAAAAGAGAAAAACACGGACAAAACAACAACAAAAAATGATGAAATAATGAAAAATTCAACAAAAATGTGACAAAAACTCAACAAAAATGTGACAAAAACTCAACAAAAAAGTGACAAAAACTCAACAAAAATGTGACAAAAACTCAACAAAAATGTGACAAAAACCTAACAAAAAAATTACAAAAACTCAACAAAAATATGACAAAAACTCAACAAAAATGTGACAAAAACTCAACAAAAATGTGACAAAAACTCAACAAAAATGTGACAAAAACTCAACAAAAATGTAACAAAAACTCAACAAAAATGTGACAAAAACTCAACAAAAATGTGACAAAAACTCAACAAAAATGTGACAAAAACTCAACAAAAAAGTGACAAAAACTCAACAAAAATGTGACAAAAACTCAACAAAAATGTGACAAAAACTCAACAAAAATGTGACAAAAACTCAACAAAAATGTGACAAAAACTCAACAAAAATGTAACAAAAACTCAACAAAAATGTAACAAAAACTCAACAAAAATGTGACAAAAACTCAACAAAAATGTGACAAAAACCTAACAAAAAAATTACAAAAACTCAACAAAAAAGTGACAAAAACTCAACAAAAATGTGACAAAAACTCAACAAAAATGTGACAAAAACCTAACAAAAAAATTACAAAAACTCAACAAAAATGTGACAAAAACTCAACAAAAATGTGACAAAAACTCAACAAAAATGTAACAAAAACTCAACAAAAATGTGACAAAAATTCAACAAAAATGTAACAAAAATTCAACAAAAATTCAACAAAAAGTGACAAAAAATCAACAAGAATGTGACAAAAATGAAAAAAAAAAAATACATACAAAAGGTGACACAGCACAGCAACAGCGCGAGGAAAAAGGTCAGTTTTGTGGGTCTTAGCTTTCAAAAGAGGTGTTACACAGCCAAAAGAGGACAGAATGCATTTGGTTTAGGCGGGTGGTAAGAGGTTAAAATATGTATTTGTGGAAGTGTCGCATTTACGCTAATTTGGGCCAGGCTGGTCAGAGTCCAGGGCTGGTTTTCAGTCCCAGTCCGCCCCTCCTGGCAATGATGTTGACTGATCCCGGTGAATGAACTGGAATGTCAGACTTCTTGAATGATTGAGTATCTTATTCCAAGATGTGTGTCTTTTTATATTCGTCTAATGGTGCACTTTTGTCACTGCACGGAAATCTGGACCAGTGCCACAAAACCATACTCGATACAGGGGCGGACTGGGACTGAAAAACAGCCCTGGACTCTGACCAGCCTGGCCCAAATTAGCGTAATTGTGACTTCCACAAATACATATTTTAACCTCTTACCACCCGCCTTAACAGTAACGAGTGCCTTTTCCCCAGTTCGGCTTTTTATTATTATTATTTTGACTGGAATCACAAGCAAAAAGAACGGGAAAGGTGGTCGTAGAGACAGAAGTAAAATCATTCATATGAATAATAAATAATAATGGTCCCAAAACTGAACCCTGTGGCACACCATACTCCACGGAATTCCTTTTAGATACATGTTTTTTTATACTGGGCTTTACCCAAATCTAAAAGCTTCTCGACTGGAGATCAACAATGTAACGCCTCATTTGAAAGCTAAGACCTACAAACGTGATGGAAACTTTTCGTCACGTCGCCACATTTTTTTTGTTTTTTAAATTGTTTTTTCTATCATTTTTTGTTGTGTTTTTCTCACGTTTTTGTAGGTTTTTTTTGTCCGTGTTTTTCTCATGTTTTTCTCTTTTTCTCGCTATTTCGATGCTTTTCTTTTGTAGCTTTTAGATTTGGGTAAAGCTCGGTTGAGGCGGGACCGGTGGCCCTAGAGCCAGTGGCCCTTCTGCGCTCTTCCAGAATGGACACATGGCCAGTCCGCCCCTGACTCGATATAATTACAGGCCTATATATATTAACTCATATCATACTCATACCATTATCCATGTGCTTAAATACACACTGTAATGTTTGAGATAAGGAGCACTGCCACACTGTCTAATCTTAATCTGTGCCACAGTTCATAGGCTACTTAAAGACATTTTGCCACACAACCAGCTAAGCCTATCAGGCAGCCACTGGATGTATAATGCACAAAACATTTGCGTCATTGCGCATGTCTACCTCTCTAAACCGGGAGTGTGCCGACAATAAAGGAAACCCTCCCCAAAACCACCGCGCTGCCTCTTTAAAACTCGCTACAGATCTTCACTAAGTACAATATGTTCCTAAAATAATGAGCTCATTCGTAACAGAATCGCGTTTGTCCAGCAGAGGGCGGTGCGTAACAACAAATCCCCTGTGCTTTTACATTGGGCTCTACATGCAGCGGCTTTGACAGCGGTGTAAGGACTGTTGGTGTCCCACTGGGGGCCTTTGTCTGGAGGAGCTTGGGTTCACTCTGGCCCCATTTGCGCCATATGCTGCAGGAGGACGGGCTGTCTGAACGGATGAAGACCTCCGAGTGATGGCTTCAGTGACTGGGCAGTGTTAGTAGAAAGAACACACCAAGATTAGTATGTTGGAGAACTTCAATCAATAGGCCGCAGTCAATTGTGAGACACTTAAACAGTTGTGTGATTAGTTTTAGTATGTTATTAATAAAGTTAGGGAAATAGGCTAGGAATACATAGCCTAATGAAAAAACCTAAACAACCAATGTCACTTAGGCAAGGCAAGTTTATTTGTAGAGCACAATTCATACACAAGGCAATTCAAAGTGCTTCACAGTTGCATAAATATAAGAAAACAAATACGATCAATAAAAACATCAACATAGAATTAATCAATTACAGTAAAAGGCAAGAGTGCAGATAAAATACTTTCAGTCATTTTCATGGGTAAAGAGAACTGTTTTCAGCCTGGATTTGAACATTGTCAGAGTTGAGGCCTGTCTCACGTCCTCGTGAAGACTGTTCCAGATTTTAGCTGCATGAAACTGAAACGCAGCCTCACCGTGTTTATTATTGACTCTGGGAACCACCAGGAGGCCCCTCCCTGAAGTTCTCAGGGCCCGAGATGGTTCATACGGCTGTAACATGTCAGAGATGTACTTTGGTGCTAAACCATGAAAAGACTTGTAACAAGCAGAGCTGTTTTAAAGTCTATTCACTGAGCGACAGGAAGCCAGTGCAGAGACCAGAGCACTGGACTAATATGGTCGTATTTCCTGGTTCTTGTCAGGACTCGAGCAGCAGCGTTCTGGATGTACTGCAGCTCTAGCAGTGAGCAGCCGTTACAGTCGTCTAACCTGCTGGAGACAAATGCATGGATAAGTCTCTCTAAGTCTGGTTTCCTCTGATCTTAGCAATGTTTTTCAGATGGTAAAAAGCTGCTGTTGTTATTGCTTTGATGTGGCTGTTAAAGTTCAGGTCTGAGTCCATGATCACTCCCAGATTTCTAACCTGATTTTTTGAGAGACTCAAGGTGCCTGATAACACTTTGTCTTTGTGCCTGTGGACCAAAAACAAAATACTTAATAATCTATTTAATATGTTGATAGCACAAATCCATCCAAAGCTTATAGAAGAAAGCGGGACACAACACTGAAACCATGCAACAGCAACAAAGATTTATTTCAACACTATGGGTTTAATTGGGTTTGTATTTAAAGTAAGACTAACAAGCAAGTAGGATTATTGCAATATCAGCCACGCTCTAAGACATACACAGGTAATGTAATGTGTAGTTAAAGGGAGACACGACAGGAAAAACTCAATTTCTTCAGAGCCAAATTGGTCTCTGAACATAAGCTCACCTGGAAACAATAATTATACCTAATCTTCACAGGAACGTGTTTAAATATTGCGCTGATTCAATGTTAGGTCATAGGTTTATATGGGAAATCATAACTTCAAGGGCCCTTTTCTCTCATTGTGGCGACATCATCTCCACGTCAGTAGCACCTGAAGACTTCAAATTTTCCGGCCTTGGACTCAACAATAGTTTGAAGATTTTTTCAGAGGGATTTTTCAATATCTAGTTCCGAGGCTGATTTATTGAGTTTTGAATGTCAAAAAATAGGGCCAAAATTCAATTTTTCACTGATTTTTCCACAGAAGATCCAAAATCCCCTCTGAAAAAGTCTTAGTAACTCTTTTACCTGTAGAGTTCGGGTTGTGTGATGTCATATCTTTAAGCATTATGGGATTAGCAGCAATTGTAAACTAATAGAGATTTTAAAAGCTAAAATACTGGAGTTATTGCTTACATTAAAACACTTGAACACCAGTGTGTTGTATTTACCAGCAGTAACTCAGCAGTTAAAAAAAGTTTTAAATTTTTTTTCTCCACTTTACTGTTTTTAGCTCATGTTATTCAGTTGAAATGTATGCTAACAGCTGCAAAGATGGCGGATCTCCATGGTAACTAAAACCATACATTTGAATGTAGCTCAATCCGTTATTCAGATTTCGTTGCAGAAAATACGGGAAATTTGGGACATTTTTAGGCATAAAACACCTTGTTTTTATGTGAAAACAAAAAATGACAGAAAACTTGCAATACATTTTTTTCTCACATTTATGCCAGTGATCTACAGCAAAAGTTTCACATTGATATCTGTAAATTAAAAAAATAAAATCCCTATTCACCGGCAGTGTCTCGCTTTCGATAATGGTGAAGTACCAGCACTGTACAAACACAACTAGTCTACAAGATGTAATAGTAAAATAACATAACTTTTACGTAACTTTTTACGTTTAACGTATTAATTATATGGCAAAGAAATCACACATGCGACCGTTTACATATAAGCATTAGCCACTTTGCAACATAAACATGTCACAGATGAAACATGCAGTGGCTAACGTTAGCGATAACGGCAAATAACTGCTTTCCGCTCGCGCCAGCTGAGTAACTATTCGCGGCACTGTCGGGATTAACGCTGATAATTGCTGACATATCAATGAAATAAAGTCTAAGGGGATTGTTTGCTATAAGAGGCTCTATGTCAATATATCCTGAAGTGACAGTTACCAATACAAACACTAGGGACGCTCAGCCGTGCTATGTCAGACTAGGGTACTGCTAGCAAGCCGGCGTCGTTAAGTCCATTTTCCAGCTGTTAAACAGATATCTCTAACTATAATGTAGCTGACGTCGTGCGATATCGTCCACATGTTACCACGCGCGTTTTCGAAATAAAATAAAAGTGCGAGTTAAACGACAAAAAGGCGGAAAATGCGTGATAAATTTTTAGCGGCGCTAACGAGTGAGCGACAGAGCGCGCGCCGAGTGAGCCCACAATTCAAGGAGTTCAAACCGGCGCGTGGTGGCGAGCCGGCGAGGTCCTCCGCCGCTTTGTTTGCGGAAAAAACGGAACAATTTCCCCACAAATCACGCGAATACACACATTTTTGCGCTGTCTTGTGTCAATTCCTCAAAATGGGGTCTGCTAACGTACGTCTCCGCCATTTTGTGACAGGTTTTTCATTGAGCAAAAGGGGTACGTGTAATGGTTGAATGTAACCCCATCAAGGCGAAGATACATCCGACCGCCCTGGCAGCTACAAAGAAAAAGGGATCAGGGGTAATTCTCACCATCCCGTGAGATAAAAGTCATTTTGAAGCATCCTTGCAAGGGACAGGCGCAACTTACCCTCCCCCCCCCCCTCCCCTGTTCACGCTTTCGGCAGCTATAACGCACAAGCGGGCTGGCGTGTTTGAGTGAAGAGGATGCAACAGGAGGAATACATGCTTTTAACACTAATACTGCAAGAATCATAGTGATAGTTAAAGCGATACTGTCAATCAACTTCCATACTTCTGAAATCAGCATGACACGGTTATTAGATTAAAATAAAATGACATCCTTATTATGGGAAAGCACGTTTTGACCTACATCCAGAATATATTTTTCACTCTATGATCATTCATAAACGTAATACATGTTATTACTGTATATTATGGTGCTTTGCGGAGTGCAGTACTCGCAGTCCTTGCAGTATATCATTGTGCATAAAGGTTTACATTTGAATGAGCGACTGGATATAAACTCGCTCTCAATTGACTATTCTTTCTCTCACTTGACCAGCCTCTTGTGGGTCAGTGGAGCACTTCCAGCTGACTCAAGTGACAGTGAATAGGGGCTGCTATATAAATATATATATTATCTGTAAAAAATGTGCTGTATATGATTTTAGGGTAGCATTTTAATTACATTTCCCACAATACATGCTACAAATGTGTCAACTGTATCACCATGTATTTCTGTTGAATGCCCCACTGTGCGTCAACTACTGTCAAAATGTGTTAATTTGTCAACAGAAAATACATTTACTTGCTGTTAAGTATTTTCCCTCATCAACCACACGTCTCCACTGCCATGTTGCACTGACCATCCATATACTCAGAATTAAATATTTCATGAAGTAACTGTGGCTTGCCCTCTATTACACGCCTGATTGAGACAACACGAGCCCCTATGGTAATTGGTGCTATCCCCTCCCCCCACGGGACGTTTCCCAGCCGCCTCTCTTGACCCGTTTCTGAACGCACAGGGTCGATTGTCAGACGGTCCCTTAAAAAAAGAAAACAGTCCATTGTTCAATTTTTCTTGCTCGGGACACACGCTGCAGTACCGGCCGTGTGCGCGGGGGGCGCTGCGCGCATGGCAGGCCGGGCTCCTCCGCGGCCTTCTGCTCTTTTTGTCTGAACACTGATCCCTCTCTACAGTGTGTGCGATAGCCTCCGAGCACACTGTCAAACCACTCCAAACCGATACACCCGCGAGCAAAAAAGCTTTAATCGTTCACATTTCGCCATGGTAGACCGCCCGTGTTTTTGTCCGTAAGTGTGAATTCGTCCAGGGGTCGGTTTGTGCCTCTCTCTGTGCATCAGTCTTTATTAGCGGAGCCTCAAGCCGCCGCTCTCAGCGCTACAGCGGCTATTTCTTTAACTTTTTAAACACTCGGCTTCGCGAATGACTGAGCGCCGGCGGAGTATGGGATCCTTGGTGTCTTAGGAAGCGACCGAAGTGGAGTTTGAGCGTCTTGGCGTGCGAGAACGATGGCAAATTCGACGGGGAAAAACCTACTAGATCAGCGGAGGAAAAAACAGGCTTTCCTGGACGAGCTGCGGCAATTTCACCAAGGCAGAGGGTGAGATTCGGACGGCTTTTTTAACTAAGACATTCAAGTTTAAATCAACATCCCCCCGCGTTATAAGTTACTTCGATGTGTCGCCTGGACGTGTGCGTGATTATTTCCTGTGTTATCGTTGCAGATCGGCGTTTAAGAAGATTCCTATCGTGGGTGGGAAAGAGCTGGACCTCGGCGCTCTCTATGTTAGAGTCGTATCTTTAGGTGGCTTCGCGAAGGTGAGTGAGAACTAAAAGTGGGTTTTCTCGACACTTTGCAGGGTTTGGACTCGTCTGCACCGTGCAACAACTCGGGGAGGACAACCCGGGACAAGTGTAAGCCTCTTGGAAAGCCTTAGTAGCAGGGGTGCATGGCCTTGTGCTAGGAGTTTGCAGTGTATCTCTATGCAATGTGGTGGCTTGTGTTGTTGTGTGCTTAATTGAGAGGGAGCCCTCCTCGGGAGTCGGTCAGAGCGTAGTTTGGAGCGACTCAAAATGAGCGGGCACATTTCACATCGATTACACCGACCGTGGAAACGCCGCTTAGGCTCCACGCGACTTGTTTTTTAACGGAAAAAACGGCTCGGGTGTTCGCTCTCGCTGTGGCCGTCTTCCCTCGGCTTCACGGCTCGCTTCGAAATGTAGGCCTCGCATACGGGGCCCGTACAGTGAACACACCGTAAATGTCACTTTAACCCGCTCCAAAACGCGGAGTCAGTCGCGGCCAAGCTGAAACATGTGTACTTTTGTTGACATAATTAGCTCCTTAGCCGCCCGCTTTGCAATTTGGAGCCCAACTGAAAAAGTTAGCTTGTTAGCCGCGTTGCTAACTAGCCTCAACAGTAATGATAGTATCCTAAAGGGAGTCAGCCGCTTGTGCAGTGTCAGATAGAAATGTGCCCCCAAAAATGTCAAACGTATTTGCAGTTTGTGGCGGACGGACGCAGGAAAGTTTATTTACGCGAATGGTGTAGCTGTGTAAAGTATTTAAAGGGTTAGCTTTGTTTTCCGAAATAGGCATATGAGCTACTTATTGTAGGCAGTAAGTGGAGAGTTGACAGTGTGTTCACAGGTTGCAGACTGGAGCATTTATAAACAAAACCACGCTCTCCTTTGAATGGGGCAAGTGGCACTGGGTTTTTAACGCTTGCTTTTAATCCTTTACTACACATGTTTTTTTTTTTTAAATCTTTTTATTTTTAATCAGTCCCTGTCAAATATTTATCAAGTGCTCCACTGAAACCATGTAACACAATTCCAGTTTAAAAACACAAATAACAATTTTAAAGTACATTCACGCTGTTGTTGTATCTCTTCATTATTCTAACAAGAGTCTTTTACTTTTGTTCTCTTTAAAGGAACAGGCCACCGTTTTTACATACTCTGAGATATGTTCTTACCTGAGCGTAGACGAGTTGATGTGTACTTGTCTGTGGAAGAGCTTGGTTGCTTCTAACTTCACCCCTGTTTGGAGCTATAGGAATATGCTGGGAGAGGCCAAATGCTAACAACATCTTGGTCTTTGTGCGTGAATGCGGGCACACAGTTCTTCCATACTGTGATATGTTCTTACCTGAGCTTAGACGAGTTGATACGTACCTGTCTGGTCTTTGTGCGTGTCCGTGGAAGAGCGGGGTCGCTTCCAACTTCACCCCCATTTGGAGCTATTGGAATACATTGGGAGAGGCCAAATGCTGACAACGTCTTATATTTTATATTTGTGCGTGACTGAGGGCACGCATAAATACCAGACAGGTACACATCAGCTCGTCTAAGCTCAGGTAAGATACATATCTCAGTGTGTAAAAACGGTGGCCTGTTCCTTTGAGAACTGCTTAATTTAGCCACAATGTAATATCTCAATAATAGATGTGTTGTTATACATTTGAAGTATGATAATCTACTGACGAGGAGAGTGCAATTGTACTTGTCTTATTTTAAAGTAGAATGTTCACGTTTATGATGGGAACAATTTGCCAAAACTGGAGTACTCTCACCCTATGTGTGTTTTTTTTTGCAATCCATATGTAATTTTGTTTCAAGATTTTAGATTATTGTACAATGTTTCAGTCAAAGTTGATGATTAATCTTCTAACCTGGATTGCATTGGTGTAAAAATCAACCACTGCTTTGCTTCCACATGTACACACTCCAAGCATATCACAAATTGTGTCAGGACATAGACACCTCGATGTATTCATCATAAACCACTAAACGGGCGGGCTGCACCAAATTCAAGGCATTGTTTTTTTTTTAGAGGTAGCCTGTTTAAAGCACTCCTTTTTGTAAAGTGGCAAGGCAACTATGCACAACGTTTTCTAACACGCTTTGTATGAAGCAGAAAAGATCAATGATACAAACTCCCTCTCGTATGGCTGTAAAATAAGGTCTGGGAAGAATATTTTCAGAAAGTATTATCAGCGCAAGAGATACAGTTTACTCCTCACTCAGAACAAACGCATCAATGTGTCCTTTGTCTACTTTTTAAAGCAAACTCCCTGCACACCAAATATCTTTAACAATTCATCTTTTCAGTCCTGTTGCACTTTTCACTTGTATTGCTACTTTAAAACATTGATTCAGCAAACACTTGATGAATTATCCTCATCCTTCTCCTAAACAGTTGAACTTCCTGACCTTTGGCTCTTTCCGTTTTGGATAACAAGCTCCATTTACATCTATAGCTGTCACGGTCACATGGCGCTCAGCAAGGCGAATATCGTGGGATACAAATATTGTTTTTTTCCCCCCTTTTTTGCATTTGGCATTACAGATTAAACACTTATGATTATCAAGTACTTACTGTGTCCAGATTTTAATTGTTTACTTGCACAGCTGCTCCCTTTTTGTTGTGTTGATTTTATATACAGTGTAGGATAAACCTGTGGATAATCACTCACAAGTATAGATAAAAACTGTAATTTCTGACATCCTTAGTTAGAGCAGTATAAAGTTTTTTTGTTTCTGCCTGCTGCTACTAACTCCAATTTCAGGAACGTTAACTTTTTAAGCGATGGACTGGACGGAAAATAAGAATCACATGCATTTCATTACACGTTTGTAGAGGTCTTAGCCACAGAATTTTTCTATATTTTCTTATCATTGGACTGTATTTTGCCTAAATAATTGCATCTCTATTCTTATTCGCTTCCCCAATTGCGCATTGTTTGTATCTTCTACAACCACATTTACCGAACGGAACACCAAACTATCCCTTTAACGGCGGTTGGAGGAAGTCATTGATAAGACGCTGTGTGCTGCTATTCGAGTCAGAGGCAGATAGCGGCAGTAGCAACAGCTTGATTGTGCTGCCCTGTTTTTTGCGATTTTGTCTGTAAAACATTAACATTTGTTTTTTTTTCTTCTGTCCTCCAGGTCTCTGAGAAGAATCAATGGGGTGAACTGGGCGAGGAGTTTAATTTTCCCCGGAGTTGTTCGAACGCAGCCTTTGCTTTAAAACAGTACTACCTTCGGTGAGTAGAAGTAACAGCTTCCTGGTCTCTCCTCCTGCAGGTGGAAGCATGTGGGCAGTGTTTACAAATGTGTAGCGGTGCTGTTGGCGCGAGCCTGCACTCTGCATCTGACCAGCGAGACGTGACTCAAGGAAGATTGTGGATTTATGTTGTCATTGTTTTATTTTTTTATCATTGCCAAGGAGACATTGTCCTAGGAATTGCATTGCACCGGCTAAGGCTGCACATTTTTGCAGGAGTTATCACATTTTTCCTTCCTTTTTTTTTATTGTGATTGCAACATTAAAGCTTCGTGTTTAAGATCTAATTGACCGCACACATTTGTACAAAGATCTCAGGAGCGTTTTGAGAAACATACATTTGCTTAACGAACACAAGATTCACATGCGTATCTTTGTTGCCATGTTAAACCACAGGGTTAGCAGATTTCTTTATGGACACTTGTTACTAGGGCTGCAACTAACGATTATTTTGTAATCGATTAAATCTATCGACTATTTTTGCAATTAATCGATAAATCGCTTGGCTCTGAATGGTGCAGTAACATTATATTTTTTCAAAAAAATTTTTATCACATAACACTAAAGTGGCGCCGCTTGAGGACATGTTGATGGAGTAAACTTAAAGTAAATGTTTGTTGGAGGCTCTTAGTTAGGGCTGAAACAACTAACCGATTAATCAACAACTAAACTAATTACTAAAATAGTTGTCAACTATTTCATTAATCGATTAATCATTTTCTAGTAAACAAAGACTAAAATAGAGCAAATAGACATGGCAATTATGTATTTTGGATGAAAACCTACTTTGTTTTTCATTTCATTTTTCATTTATTTATTCATTTGAGCAGAAAAAGTATGCCAACATTTACAGAAAGAAAAAATACAAAACAAGACTTTGTGCTCAAAAGGAGTAGGAAGAAGTTCAAAGAACTTATAGTAAACCTACCCCTTATCTCTCATTCAAGTAATCATCACATTAATTTTCCGCTATACTCATGCAGGAAACAGATGCATGAGTCTGGGCTTACATGTTGATATACATTGTTTATGATCGTACAAAATGTCAAAGAATTTCATCATTTACAGTCTACCAAAAAATAAAAAAAAAGGATTTATCATTTACAGTTAAATAAATAAATACACCATATTGTATATAAGAGTTATGCCAAGGCACATCTCTCTTTCGTTCTGATCACACAAAAATATATATAATATCGCTCAGCCCTGTTTTTAAAGTTAGGCTCTGCAGTGTTTTGTACATTGTGAATTTCATAAATATCTGTCTTTGCCTCGTCCAATCAGAAGCAGAATTAGCCCAAAGAGCCTCCTTTAAATGTTTACTTTAAGTTTACTCCATCAATATGTCCTCAAGCGGCGCCACTTTAGCTTTATGTGGTCAAAAAATTGAAAAATACCATTTCCATGCACCTTTCACAGCCAAGCGATTAATCGTAAAAATAATCGTGGATTAATCGATTATCAAAATAATCCTTTGTGCTAATTCTGCTTCTGATTGGATGAGACACAGACAGATATTCATGAAATGTACAATGTACAAAACACTACATACCCTAGCTATAAAAACAAAGTAGGTTTTCATAAAAAATGCTAAATTTTTATGTAATGTTTGCTCTATTTGAGTCTGTGGGAACGAGAAAACGATTAATCGATTACTATAATTGTCGACTATTTCAATAATGGATTAGTCGTTTCAGCCCTACTTGTCATCGGATCTATTGGAACTATTGACCCTCTATGCAATGGTTTGCTGCTAATTTCATGGGTAGCACATAAAAAAACTTGATATGTCAGTGGCTGTGAGTATAATGAGCCGCCTGTGTCTCCAGCTGTCCCATCACTGACACCTGCCTGCGAACAAAAGCACATCGTTTGCCGCAAACAAGCCATTAAATCTCATTACACTTTTCCTTTTTTTCCTTCTTATATTCTTGCAATTTGGTCACGCATTACAAATCACCGGACAAGTGTCTCTTTTCTAAGCTGAGTAAATCTCTCACTCTATCGCACAGGTGTTTGAGAACTCCCTAAAGCAACATGTTAAGCCAAGATCCCCCATATTCCAGCGCTGCTGCCGGTCAAGCTAATGTATTCTGTATTATTTAGTATTGCAGCAAAATGTCACTGCCATTTTGTTCTCAGGTTTATTTATATGTTCGCGAGACATGAAGCCTGTGGAGCCATCATGTCCTCCTAATAATAAGAAAACACCGCTTCTCTGTGCCTTTCTGAGACACTCTATTCAATCGCAATGAGGAGGAGACGGTTTCTCTTTGACCAAAAGCATTTTTTCCCTTTCATTCTCTCCAGTTGTCGGTTAATGGCATAGCTGTTTGTCTCTAGGTGAAAAGCGAATGCTCTTCAGTTGGTGTTTGTTTTGAAGTAGTAGTGACTCATAGCAGGAGTTAGAAATGTTGTCTTGCAGGTGAATGACCTTCTGATTTTTTATAAAGAGAGCTTGTGGGACTCTGAATGCAAGGTGTTAAGGCCACAGCTGGATTTTGAAAGTAATTTGGAGCGGTGTTATTTTCTTTGCGATTAATTTTAAAGCCTTTTGAGCCAACCGAAAAGGTGAAAAAAAAAGTTTTGGCTTGGTTTTAGTCCACAGAATCTCATGCAATTAATTCATACCACATTAAGTCAACCTCACAAAATTGCATGGTGTACGTCTTCAAGATTATACCTTCTCCCACATGTTCAGAGGTCAGACTTCAGCCTTGATGTCTGGCGATTGAAAAGACATAATTATCAAAGTGTTTCGTTTGTAGCTTGTTTTTTGTGTCATTGAAGCAGTACTAAGTAACTTGTTTACCTTTGATAAATCCTTTTCTTAATCCCTCTGGAGGTAATACAAGTTCATGGGATGAGTGGAGGGTCTTTCATCTCCCCCTGGTGTCTCTGGCCAGAAAAACACAATTGCAACTTTGCATGCACCGGGTACGAGCCACCAATACACACTAATGGAATCACGAAGAAGGAGCTAACAGGCTAATAGGCAAAGCTAACTGCGGGCTTGCAACACTTACAGTATTTACAGCCAAGTTTGAGTAAAAAAAATGATCTCCATTGTGTATTTGCCTGTACAATATCCCCCTCTCCCTTTGTCATTTCTGTCAGTGTAGTATTTACTGTCATGGACGATTAATAAGTAAAGAATCACAACATGCTATGACACCTGCAGTGCCGCTTTTGGCCTCTCGGGGCATGAGTTACTTAGTATTGCTTTGCGTTTTGAGTTTTTCCTGGCAAAAAGATATCACTTGTTTGGATGTCCATCGTTTCCCGATCATTTTAAGTCACTAGCGTTTGATATTCTCAGTGTTTAAGTGTCAATTTGCAATTCGGACAGTATTTTCAAACGCAATTGTACAGGCGACTTTCACTGGCAGGGTTTTAGCGCCAGAGGTCAGACCAGCACAAAAGGCTTCGACACACTTCTCTCAATAGAAACGAATGCTTTAGTCGTATGGAAGAAGAATTGAACTGGCAAAGTGGCCAGAGTGAAATAAAATGACCACTCGGCTGTGCATTTCCCTATGCAGCTGGACAGAAAGTTTCATCGCAAATCTAATCGAAATCACAATCTTAACAATGAACCTAAGAATATGTTCCCATGGAGTTGGAAGCGACCAAGCTGTTCCACGTTTTCCCTATTTAAATATGGTTACATGAGCCTGTACACAATCCAAGTATAGTCACACAAAATTACACATGTCGATTTTCTAATTGGATAAAAAGGGGAACGATACGACTATATTACAAGGCGTGTTATCGAATATCGCATCAACTCGTCTAAGGTGAGAAGATATTTCAGTATTTAAAAATGGCCGCCTATTCCTCTTAACACTGAACATAATAATCTTATGTTCCTATAGCATCTGCCGCTAGTTGCTTGTAGAGATGTGATTGTACATTAAAATCTACTAGTCTTCCCGATTTGTCACCAGTTTGTTGGTTTTATCGCAAAACACAGAATATGCCACTTATTTCCCAAGATCCATTTTCCATTATAACTCTTAATAGTTGTTTCTTTTAATGCGAACTTGACTATTTGTCCAACCAAAGCAAAGAAAGAATCCGTGTCTGTGTCAAGGCTCGTGTGATTTAAAGTCACCGACACACAAAGGGCGATGTGCCGTCGTGTGGGGATGATTTTCAGGTATAGAGCGACGAGTGGGAGGCAGACAAACGCTACAAACACATAAATCAAATCATAGACACGGCTTTTAACGGGTGGAGAAGTGCTGAATAAAGTATTCTTGTCAAGGATCTCAGAGTTTGCCTTTTAATATTGTTTTTTTACAATCTTAGTCACTTCACACCCTTCTTTATAGACTCTGCATAATGAACGGCAGGGCACGAGTGGGACATATGGACTAAAAGTCATGTCCCGATATATTTTGGTTGAATATCGACATACGATATATATCCCGATGTTTTTTCCGCAAAGTGAGAGCTATGAAGTGAAATGTTACGTCAAAGTCAAAGCCAAATACGAGTAGTTGTATTGAAAACTCACTATAAAATGTAAACATAAACACTGTATAACAAAGCTCTGTAAGGTAGCTCTGTAAACACTATAGCAAATGCATGTATGTGATTTTCATTCTGCTGCGTTTATCTGAGTGTCCTGGTTCTCTGGGTTGGAATGGATGGACCAAAAAACAAGTTTCCATCTTCATTATTGTATTTTTTAAGAATTTTTTTGTTCCCAAATTCATCCATTTTTATCTGGTCCTCTCGTGATGCTTTTCTTTCATTTTATTAGACATGACACAGTGTGATATAAAAGAACACGACTCAAATGTGTCATGTATTGTCATGTTTTGATGAAGTTCTTTTTATCGGGTGCATTATCTCGGGTAAAAATCATCCGCCGTTAGTGATGGTGTTTTGAATTTGAGCGATGGTGTTCTAGGGTTTAATAAAATTAGCCTAGAAAATGAAATGATAGATAAAAGATAACAATATAAAGTGCTCAGTTTAAAGCAGTACTAAGTAACTCTTCCCCCGAGAGGCCATAAGTACAACTGCAGGTGTCGTAGCAAGTTGCGTTTTTTTAACGTATTAATTGTCTTGGAGAGTAAATACTACGCGAAGGCAAAGGGAGAGAGGGATGTTGTACATCCAATTATACAATGGAAATAATTTTTTTCACTCAAACTTGGCTGTAAATACTGTTTAAAGTGACGCTAGCCCGCAGTTAGCTTTGCCCGTTAGCATGTAAACATGTTTTTTTGGCCAAAGACACCGGGGGGAGATGAAAGACCTTCCAATCATCCCATAAACACTTGTACTACGAAAAGGATTTATTAATAGTACTGCTTTATGAATAAGAAACTTTTTTTATTTTTTAAATAGGCTTGATAATGTTTCTTTTTGTTAACTTAATAGCTTATCTGAATTTGAAATATCCCGATATACACAATATGGTCTAATTCCATATCTCATTTAAAAATATATCGATATATCGCCCATCCCTAGCCACGAGCAGTAAACACCTGCTCTCGTCTATATTGTTGTATTTGTCTATTGAGCTACTATCTGTTGGCGATATTTGAATTATCATTGTCCTGCTGTGGCTGCAGGTGTCAAAACCAAGCTCTCATGTGACCTCTGCTGCCTTATAAGCAAATGAGCCATTACACGCACAGCCGAGCACTATAGGTTACTGTATTTCTCGTCTGCACTGCCTTCTGCTGTTTATAACCCCCATAAGACGATGATGCTGGAGTGTGGAGGTCTAAACTAGTGGTTATAGCTGTTGTTGTGGTAGGTTTCTTAAGGAATTGCAGCATTCACAGTTACTTAAGCACCGTCCAAATTGCGATTCCAAATAGATCTGGAATAAATCTCGCGGCTCTTGTTCTATCACCGTTTTTTAATCACGTCCACAAGTATGCAGCTCTCAGGGCGCAAATTGGGTTACTACACGCCTCTACAGTTTCTCGCTCGTGACTCCCATTTAAAGATTTAAAATTGGCCTGACCTCAAATATTGGCGCGCTCTGGAGAAGTCGACTTGTGAATTTGAGCATGACATACTGAGGGGAGGTCAAAAGTTTAGCAGCGCCGCTCCCACTCGGTTTGATATTGAGAGGTTTGTGTTTTTAGTTCACCGAGGGGATTGAACCAAAATAGAACAAAGGTGAGCGTTTAACTGCGAGAAATCATGGAAGTTTATAAATAAGTAATGAGCCAAGCAGTTCGCGCAGGCTTGTTGTATGAAAAGTAACATCTTTGTGAAGAGTTAATCCGGCTTTTTTTTGGACTTTCTCTTGACTTTTCCTCCTGACCACCGTTTTTCCATGCTGAGATGTGTTTTTACCTGAGCTTAGACAAGTTGATGCGTAACTGTCTGGTCTGTACGTGTGCACTCAGTCCGGCAAAAACACTGTGAACATAGCATTTAGCCTCTCATCTTCTCTATGGGGCCAAACGGGGGTGAAGTTAGAAGCGACATGTCGATTTTTTTAAAGTGGATAAAAAGGGGTACTATATTGTAAGGCGTAATAACACCTTAGGGGCCCTTCTTTCTGCGTGGTGTTATTACGTCTTACAATATAGCACCCCTTTTTATCTGCTTAAAAAAATCAACATGTTTAATTTTATAATAGTCAAGTAACCGTATTTAAATAGGGAAAGCGTGGAAGAGCTTGGTCGCTTCTAACTTCTTTCCTGTTTGGTCCCACAGAGGAGAGGAGGAGAGGCTAAATGCTAACAACATGTTCGGTGTTTCTGTGTGACTGAGCGCACGCGTAAAGACCAGATAGTTACGCATCAACTCGTCGAAGCTCAGGAAAAAACATATCTCAGTATGGAAAAGCAGTGGCCTGTGCCTTTAACCATCAAAACGTTTATTTAGTGGACGAACATTTGCCATATTTCAGACTAGGGCTGAAAGATGTATCGTTGTCGTATCGATATCGAGATGTGAACATTCAAGATATTAAATTTCGACCGTAGTGCAGCGGTTAGCGCTCTCACTTCACAGCTAGAAGGTCCGGGTTCGATTCCCACCAGGGACGGGGTCTTTCTGTGTGGAGTTTGCATGTTCTCCCCGTGTTTGCGTAGGTTTCCCCACCACTAAAAAACATGTACAATAGGCCAGGATGAATGAGAGTGTGTTTGAGAGTGCGCATGGGGGACGACGGATGGAAATTAGCCCAAGTCTACAATCCGGTGTGGCTTGTTTACATGCACGAAACCCATATATGTTCATTAACATGCACTGTCCCGACCAAATAAACCGATAAATAAAAAAAAGAAATAAACAATATAGATTTTCTTCAATAAAACTGCACTCTTTTGTATTATGATTTTACTTTTCTGAAAAATGCTTTGTTTTCACCTAACCCATAGTTATATTGTATCGATATCGAGATGTCTGGCATGAATTTTGTCTATCGTTCAGCCCTATTTCACAGTGACTCACACACATAGATCTTCCATTGGCTCGTCCCAACTCCAAACTCTAAAGTCACATGACGATGATTGTGAATGAACAAAGTAGGGATTGCGATTTCCAGCTCTAATCTTACACTCTGTTAGTTTGGAAATGCAATATCAATCTAAAAACGACTGAAACAAAACAACCAGTACTTTACCTTCCCAGTCCTCCCAGCAAAAATAAGACCCTTTTCTTGCTCCCCTTTGTTGCGCCGCTGTTTCAATAAAGGCTGTAGCAAGAGATCGAAATGTGAAGAAATTGTTTCCTGGATACATCGGACCTCTGGATAACAGCCAGTGAAGATCCAAAGATTACTCAGACGCACTTGCTCCAGGTCTGTTTTCGATCAAAGAACAACATTGTAACTTGGTAAAAAACTACTTGACTTTTTTTTATTTATTTTTTTCTCAAGTTCTACCTGTTTTAAAGTAGTGGGTGATTTCCTGACACACCACCTGCCAGGAGCGTTGTGCGACGTGCCGTGTGCTGGCCCGGTGCCAGGCACTCGGTTAGAGCTGCAGGATATGAATAAAAATAGCAAATTATATTCAATAACAGTTTTGACTTCTGCGATATGTTACGAAACCATTTCAGCGCCGTATTTTCCTTTTTAGAATTCAACAAATCGTGAGCGTCGTGTCAAAATGGGTTTTCAGCACTACACCAGAAAACAATTTAGGCCGAAATGGAAGTAAATTAGGAAAATGTGAACGCAGAACATTTGCAGTTGCCATGCGCGTTACGAAGTTGTTTAGGGGGAAAAAAATTATCTCTGTCTGCTGGAAGGGATTTTGTAATATAGTGGATGTTACCTCAGCAATAACAATAATTTGGAGATATTGTGCAGCAAGTATCTGTGCATTAGGTCACTGGGTCAAATGGGGGACATCCAGAGCAACCCGCCTCATGGAGAACATCGACTACAAAGGATTGACTCAGATTTACTCAGATGATCAGAGGTTTTCGGTTAAAACAGGCTTCACAGCTCCTTCTCCTGCTTCTATCGCCCCGGAGCGTGTTTTGCCCTGAGGTAGCGCTTGCTGCGAGCGGTGTCGGATGGTGAGAGGTTAATGCGATCCGAGCGTTCGCCCTCTGAAGCCTAAACGTCTTTTTGTTTCCCGCACCTTTTCTTGATTGTGTTAATTTAGTGTCACTTCTCGGCCAGCGTTTAGTCTTACACCTCGTCATCATTTTGCCACCGGAATTTGAGTCAATCTCGCACCTTCACATGGGAATTTCAAGCACCGTTTTGGGTCATCTGATACCCCGTTAACATCTGGGTGAAGTCTCTCTGTGCTCTGTTGTACATTAGTTGTGCTTCTTCTTGCTTCCCGCTTTTTAATGCACTCATGTGGTTCATTAATACACAAACAAAAAGGTTTCCAAAGTCTTCAGTTCGTATCTCACAACTTAAATATTCCACTGAAAGTTGTACATTTTGGTTTAGGAGCAATACTGCTTCTGGCTCCTCATCTAGTGCTGTTTTTAAAGATTCCTGTGCTTCTGTAGTTTATGGAAATGTAATCATGTTCAAGTAAAAAACACTTAAGTTATTATCTGGTACTTTGACATTTTTCTGTCCCACCATATACAGTATTTCAAATGCCCTGAAATCCTAAAAATATGTTTTATTTGGTTGCGACAGTGCATGTTAATGACGTGCACTCTCAAACACATCATCTTGGCCTATTGTACATGTTGTGGAAACCAAAGTAATTCGAGGAAACCTACGCAGACACGAGGAGAACAAGCAAACTCCACACAGCGAGGCCCTGTCCAGGTGGGAATTGAACCCAGGACCTTCTAGCTCTGTGTCAGTTAATAAAGTTTGGAAATGATGAGTTCTCCCTCGACAGTTGCAAAGACAAAAAAATATTGTTAATGTTTAGGGCTGTGACAAAGGATCCTATCGCAATACTTTGTGCTGCAATGCCAAGTAATGATACTTCATCAAGTATTGTTACATTTTGTGTTAATGCACTCTTCAATCATTAACACTAGAGGTCGACCAATATGGGTTTTTCTTAGGCCGATGCAGAGTTTTAGGGATTTTTATACGAGCAATCGCTGTTATTGTTTACTTCCGCAATTTTCGCCGGATGTTTTGGTGAATGGTAGGCAACAGCTGATGCATACAGGCCTCTAACTCGGTTTTATAAAATGATAGATCTGTTACAGCGCAAGAGAAGCAATGCCCTGTTTATGGACATTGTTTTTGCTGATTATAGGATTTTAATAAAATGTTTGTCAAATATGAAAATGTAAAATGCCTACCACGGCCAACGGATGTGACGACATCGCGATCGCTCGTATTGGCAGATGCCGATATGCTCGGCCGATTTTATTTTATTACTTATATACTTATTTGATCAGTTTCTGTCCCAGATTTGATTAGTCGCCGTTAGCATTTGTACTGTTGTTAGCCACAGCATATTGTGCGGCAATCAAAACTACAATCGCAGAGGTTAAAACTAATTCGGCATTGAATTCTCCAGGTTCTGTGCTTCAAACGGACACGCAGCATGTCCACATTCACTTTAGTGAAACTAAGTTTAGTCAAACTTGTAGCGAACCAATTTTCATGGCGATGTTTCTCTGTTCCCCTGAGGCTGAGGAAGACTTGATTTAAAGCCTTGACTTCATTCTTTCCAATGCAAAAAACATAAAGTCTGTATCATTGTCAGTGCCAGAGATATCGGTGCTAGATTGGCCGATGGTAGATGGGCCGATGGTAGATGGTGTAAAATCCCAAAATATTGGCCCGATATCATCAACCTCTACTTAACACTTCAGTAAATGTCAAATGGCATTTGGTTTATAAACTTTGGACATGTATCGGATCGGGCTCTGAGTATCGTGACACATATTTGGTCGTGATAAAACTGTATCAATCCTGCCCTAGTAATTTTGCTGTTGGCAAATAGTAAAGGTTAGTTTGCTAGAGCAATAATCTAGCCAACTTGAGTCCTTCACTAAGCCAGTTTGTTTGGGTAAACTAATGGTTAAACTATTATTCCTTTTGGCTGTTGTTTCAAGGTTGACCACAGCACATTCTCTGCTTCTGTTTTCCTCAGCATCATCTTAAACCTGTCAAAAGCCAGATTGATATTACAGTGCAAATAACATTAGCACAGTCATTAGTCAGGGAAGGATCAAGTCGAAGTCGTTTGAGAAGACAGATTTTTATTGGGATGTTTGCTGCTGATTGGATCAAACCGCCTGTGTCTTTAGCAAAACCGCAGCAAAGTTTCGAAACGCTACTAAACAGAAAAGCGGTGAAGAAGATGTACAGTATATGAATGTTATTTGTGTTTGCAAGTCAAGCCCTTGTGTTTATCTTGTTAATTGTTGCCCTTAAATATACAACCTGCCCACTTACAATGCTGGATTTGTAGCATCTACCCATCAAGCCCTTTCAAGATTTATTCATTCATTTATTTTAAGAGCGAGCGACTGATAACCGAGCACGAGGTTACATCATCTTCTTTCACAGTCACCAGCTAATTTCATATCGGCTTTCACACTACATCCATAAATCTCCTGGTTTGCGCGTCGAGGGAGCCCATGCGAGGCCGAAACACACCGTTAACCATTCTATTTGACTAAAAAGTAGAGTGCCCCGAAGTCTGTTTCACCCGTTCGAACCTGAAAGACTTTGCTCTTTCTCGTAACCATAAATCTCCTTCTTTTTTGCTCTTCCTCTTGGCCTCCAGCTGCAGCCTCCTCCTATCCACAATCCAGCACTGTCCCTCTGCACATTTATCAAACCATTTCAGTCGGACAGATTTTGCTTTATGCCTGAAACCGCTGAGGGTAAACGGCAAAGCAGTGCCTATGATCAGACATGAGGGACTTTGACATGAGACTCTTTATTACTCTTGAGCTAATGCTACCTTTTTGACACATTGCCTGAGCTTTTAACTGTATCCCCTTTAGTTTTTTGTAAATAATGCTTTACAAAAGTTGCATTTGAAGTGATTTTATGTGTGACTTAACCAGCCGAAGAGGAGCATTGGCCACCACTGATAGCTTAATCTCCCTCCCTCAGATCAGCCCCGGCCTTTTTGTGCAGCTTTTTAGCGTTTGACAGAAATGCTTAAAAGATGTTTTTCCATGAATGGGGAAGTGAATTGAAGACGCACTCGGGCCGCGGCAAATGTGGGTCGAAATGGTTTGGCTCATGGCTATAAGGGGAAGATGGACCAGAGAGTGTAGTGTAAGATAAGCTCGTGGAGTTGCCTTTTTTGTGGTTAAAGGGATATTTCTGGATTTTTGACATAGGGCCTCATTTCCTAGTTATCCAGAGAGTTGTTGATTTCTGGAGATATTTTTTTTCTAATTCTTGCAGTTTTTTTATTTGAAGAGTTTCGTGGCGCTAGGCTTGTGCTAGGCTAGCACATTTCTATGGTATCAGCTAGCCTGCATTAAAAACAGTCTGACTCCACAGTGCACCTGAGGCAAATCACTTACAACGATATAAATGTGTCGATAGAATAATTTTTGGAATATAACTGACCTTGCATCACATGAATGATCGCATTTTGAGGGACTATTTTTCTAGCAGATCACTCCGCCGCTGCGTAGCTTATACAACCACGAAGCTGATGCTGCTCAAATATAAGTTTTTTTAAATGCAAAATGGTTAAAATTATTCTATCGACACAGACATTTATATGGTTAGTCTCAGGGGCGGACTGGCCATATGTCCGTTCGGGAAGAGCACAGAAGGGCCACTGGCTCTAGGGCCACCGGTCTGGCCTCTCACTTTACCTTACCCTTATCCCGGGCATAACCGAGCTTTACCCAAATCTAAAAGCATAAAAGAAAAGCATCCAAAAACAAAAATGTGCTGGAAAAACAACAAAATGTGACAAAAAAATGACGACAAAGCAAGGAAAAAAACAAGGAAAAACAAGAGACGAAAACACAACGAAAAAGCCACAAAAAAGTAATGAAAAAGCCACTAAAACATGACACAAATGCAGCGACAACGTGACAGAAAGCTACCGTCACTTTTCTAGATTTTAGCTTTCAAATGAGGCGTTACAGTGTTGCTCTCCAGTCAAGAAGCCTTTAGATTTGGGTAAAGCCGATCTGGAGAAAATGCTCTCGGTGACGGTGGGGGGTAAGAGGTCAACATATGTTTTTGTGGAAGTGTCGCATTTACGCTAATTTGGACCAGGCTGGCCAGAGTCCAGGGCTGTTTTTCAGTCCCAGTCCGCCCCTGATTAGTCTGGTGTTATAAGTGATTTGCCTCAGGTGCTCTGTGGAGCGGGTCAGACTGTTTTTAATGCAGGCTAGCTGATACCATAGAAATGCACTAGCCTAGCACTAGCCTAGCGCCTCGAAACTCTTCAAATATAAGAACTGCTTGAATTACAAAAAAAACATCTCCAGAAATCAGCAACACTCTGGATAACTAGGAAATGAGGCCCTATGTCAAAAATCCTGAAACACATAATGATTAGGAGTGTGACAATATATCGATATTCCGATATTTTGCGAGACCATACCGATAATTTTTATTCCGATAATGATACTTTTGATGACGTTGTGCATATTAATGAGGCAGCAGTGCTCCATTGATTTCACAGTCAATAGAGGTCCAATAATGATCAAGAATTCAGTCAGGACAGCAGGGGGCAGCACTACAGTTTTAAGCACTTGGATCAAACACTGACGTAGGTTAAAATAAAGGTTAAAAGTAGCATTTTTTTTTCTTTATTGTGATGTATATCGTAGGTTATTTTTGTGCAATATATCGATTATCGCAGTATCGGCGTATCGTGAGATAATCGCTATCGTAAGCCATGCATCACGTATGGAATCGTGAGGTTCTCAGAGGTTCCCACCCCTAATAATGTTTTTCATTTCCACTAACTGTCTCGTGTTGACTACTATGCACAAACATGAGAAATGAATATCCACGCTAATAATTGCACTGTTTTATTGGAGTACATCAAACCTTTGCTACTTGATATCATTACCATTGCAAGTTCGAAAATCTGGCAACCCAAACCTGTTGCGTCTAAGTCAATCATTGCTTATTCACTTTTAGACAACGAAATCCCGCTTCAGCACTCGTAGGGGAGAATCGACCGTGGTATTATGAATTGTACATGGCATTCCTCTGACCTTTCCCTCTGTCTCTGTACGTCAAGTAATGAGTAAAAGTCCCTGGCATGGCTCCACTGTACTGAGTATCGGGTAATTATTATTCTCCATGTACTTTCAGCGGGTCACGTTAAGGTCACTGGACTCGTGTCTTTCTGCACAGTAACTTGCAGCTATCCTCTGATAAATGACACAGCCAAATCCCAAGTAACTCTATGCGTTGCTTGGGAGGCTTTCCGACCTCATGACCTTCTTCCTGTAGGTCTGTGGGCCACTGGATTTATCTTCCTCACAAAGGTGGCACTTTGTAGATTACTAAACGATTGTATGTTGAGAAATGTTTACCATCTGTTTTACTTGAACTTCCCAGATCCCCAAGCAGCTGGTCGGCTAACCTTTTGAATCCTACCTTTTTGTGTTGCAAGAATAAAAGGAGAAGCCGTGCTCAGATGTTGGCAGGGCTCATACTAGAGTAGGACACACTGCTACAATGAAACATGTTTTGAAAAAGGCAGAAAGTCTGGTTACATTTGGGCAGTAACCAAACGTTTTAGTACCAGTGGGTGCCAATAACTACCGCCATGTCAGTGGTGGCGGCTGCTCTGTTAAACCGCACTTAACCCCTGGCTTTGTAAGTGTGCAGCAGGAGGACTTCCATGTGCTTGTCCTCGTCCAGCAGGGGGCAACGATCACCCGCAGTCTGGATACAAGAGACAAATGAATAAGGCATGGCCCAGGACAGTTCTCCTAAAGCTATACTAAAAGGACTCATTTTGTATTGGGTGCATCGCAGTGTTAATTTTGACAACATATTTTAATTTAGTTTCAGTCTTAGTCTTTTGACTAAAATGCTAATTTATTTTAGTCGAGATTTAGTCAAAAAAATCGTTTCAATTTTAGTCTAGTTTTAGTCGACTAAAATTGCATGTAAATTTAGTCGACTTTGCATTGATAATATTCATTATAATCATATTTAATCTTGTTCCTCTGCTTCATGGAGCTGCTCCACATGAACCAAGCTCAGAGCTCCTTTAGCAGTGATTGTAAATGATCTGAGGCTCTTTCAGACGGTCAATAGAAGTTTGGATGATTTTAGTCTCATTCAGTCTTATTTTAGTCGACTAAAATATCTGGACATTTTAGTCATAGTTTTAGTCTCATTAACAACTTTTAATTTAGTTTTAGTCCAATTTTAGTCGTCAAAAATATCACTTTGACTAAAATTAAGACTAAATATTTTAGTCGACGAAATTAACACTGGTGCATCGCTACATAATTTCAGGTTGCCTTTGCTTTTTCCATTTCATCTTTATATCACCATACTTGTTGCATTGTAATATCAAATGACAATGAACGTAATAGGAAAATAATAGAGCTACATTTTGGGCTGTTGCTCTCCTGTAGGTTACAAAATTAATATCACACAACACTTTCCCTGGAGGTGCAGCAGCAGAGTCCGTTTTTAAAGCGAAAATGCACCTTGAGAGCCGAAGTTGGAATAGGATATGGATTTTTTAATTAAGGCTTGAACAGAAAAGTAAAAAAAAAAAAAAAAAGATAAGGCAACCAAGTATCACTCTGCACATGTCTACCCCCCCATCTCTCTCTTTCTGCAAACTCTAATTTCTTTCCTTGTGCTCCGAGTCTTGTGTGTGAGTCTTTTGTGTATCCGACCTCCACACACGTGTCACGAGTTTGGCCGTTTGCAGCTGTGTGTCTTGCCCATCCTCCCTCTGTCTCTCGCTCTCTCTCTCTCTGCCCCCCCCTCTCTTCTCGCTTCCTCTCCCCTTCCCTCCCTCTCTCTCTCTCTCCCTGTGCACTTGTTGTAACATATGGAGCAGAGGAAGCCTGTTGTGGTTCGCGTTGGCTTTTATTTGCGCGTGTGTCGTCGGCTGCCCCAGAACGGGAGGAGGAGGAAGGGGGGGCTGGTGGTGGTTTGTCGAGGCTATATGAAAATGAGGAAGTGCAGCTGTGGGGGTGGGGGGGGCTTACACCACCACACACCACCACACAGCACCACACAGCTGCACTCTTTGCCTGTAGTTGTGCAGTTTGTCTTCATTTGTCAAACTGTAAATTACAATGGACACATGACTTCATTCTTGTTTTTTGATTATGGAGTCGTCTTGGTTCTAACTTTAAAGTTGTCGTGCCGTTCTGATGATAATGCCTTTTTTAGTGTATTATGGCAGGGACATTTTCTTATCGCTAAAGTCTTTATCTGACTGAGAAACGTATTTTTTTTTAAACTCAGCCAAAATGAATAATGCAATGGATGAACTTATAAATGTGATGAATGTGTACAGTTCAGTTTTAGGTAAACATTTCCTAATTTAGTTCTAATTTAGTACGAAAACGAGACAATGAAACCAATGAAAACAAGACAAAAAACCCTACCAAAACAAGACAAAAAACCCTATCAAAACCAGACAAACAAGCTTACTAAAACAAGATTAATAAAAACCTACAAAACCTACAAAAACAGGACTACAAAACCCTACTAAAACGAGACAAAAAACCCTATCAAAACAAGACAAAGAAGCTTACTAAAACAAGACAAAAAAACCTTACCAAAACAAGACAAAAATGCCTACAAAACAGAACAAAACCTACAAAAACAGGACAACAAAACCCTACAAAGCAAGATAAAAAAAACTATCAAAACAAGACAAAAAAACTACCAAAACAAATTAAAAAAAAACTACCAAAACAAGACAAAAAAGCCTACAAAACAGAACAAAACCTACAAAAACAGGACAACAAAACCCTACAAAATAAGATAAAAAAACCCCACCAAAGCAAGACAAAAAAAACTACCAAAACAAGATTAATAAAAAAACTACCAAAACAAGACAAAAAAGCCTACAAAACACAACAAAACCTACAAAACAAGATAAAAAAAATACCAAAACAAGACAAAAAAATACCAAAACAAGATAAAAAAAAACTACCAAAACAAGACAAAAAAGCCTACAAAACAGAACAAAACCTACAAAAACAGGACAACAAAAGCCTACAAAACAAGATAAAAAAAACAAAACAAAGCGAGACAAAAACCCCCTACAAAACAAGACAGAAATAACCTACCAAAACAAGATAAAAAAAACTACCAGAACAAGACAAAAAAGCCTACAAAACAGAACAAATCCTACCAGAACAAGACAAAAAAAAAACTTACCAAAACGAGACAGAGAAAAAACAAAACAAAAATGTGACGACAGCGCAACAAAACAAGTTACTATGACTTTTGTAGGTCTTAGCTTTCAAACGAGACATCACACTGGCCTATAGGCTTTTAGATCAGGGTAAAGCTGAGCTGGAGAAAATGCACTGGGTTAAGTCAAGTCTTGTTTTAAGTCAATTTGTGTTACAATGAAACGTATCGTGTTGAAATGGTTTTGTAAAATATCGCCATTATATCGTTAATATCGGCCGTATCGCAAGTTATCTCAATATCCTTCAGCCCTGGTTTAAACTATGTGTCTATTTCTATCATGTAACCGCTGAAGTTGTTGCACTAAATGAATGTGTAACGCCCACAGTTTGTCTTGTAACCTTCCTACACAAACTCTTCTACACTGTGCGGAGTTTCACATCTGCTGATTCATTTCTATACATTTGCCGCGTTATGTTTTTTTTTTTTTTTTCATGGCGATAATGCAGTCTTGCTGACGCTGTGATTTCCGTCGGTTTCTGACATATCCTGCGACAGATCCCCGCGGCCGCCCCTCGTCTCTTCTTCTCTCGATACAGTGCGAAGCCGCGGGCGGAGTATTTTTAGCGCGGGCGGCTGATGACAGAGGTTGTCCCAGGCAGTAGCAGCAGAGCGGGGATTACCTCGTCGTCAGTGGATCCTCATTCAGAAGCAGCGTGCGAATGACTCACAGCTCAGGGCTCGCCCCGTCGGAGTGAGGGAGTGCGAGGAGGTTCAGTCCGACCTGCATTTGTTTTGTCTGGCACAGTTTTATCAGGCTGGGGAAAAAAAATACAACCACCTTCAAGTGAGAATAGCGCAGAATTATTACTATTAATTCTATGCTTGCTAAATGTGCTAGATAAAAAGTTAAAATCTGTGTTCTTGTTGTGGATACGGTTTAACTATGAGTGGTGTTTCAGTTGTTTACTGAAGGACATTATTGTACAACAGTGGACTTTCCAAAGCTTTTTTGTATAAACAAGCGCTGTAGAGTTTGTAGAACAGCACAAAGCTGATGTAGATTTTTACTTTGTGTATTTACATTTTACATATTATATTCTTGCACCTTAACAGATTATGCTAGTTGTTCAAAGGGGGCTAAAATTGATTTATCTTAAAGCAAAGCTAAGTAAAAGCGCCACTGCAGGTGTCGTAGCATGTTGAGTTTATTTTACTCATTAATTGTCCGTGAGAGTAAATACTACACTGACAGAAAAGACAAAGGGAGAGAGGGATATTGTGCATCCAATTACACAATGATGATTTTTTTCACTCAAACTTAAAGCTGTAAATACTGTTTAAGTGGTGCTAGCCTGCAGTTAGCTTTGCCCGTCAGCATGTTAGCTGCTTCTTCGTGATTCCATTAGAGTGTATGCGTTTGTTAAGTGTGGCGTCATGACTTCCGCTTCCGGGTCCTAGCATACTAGCTAATGTGCGAGGAAAAAAAAACATTAAAAACTCTTTAAAGCCACAATCAATATTTCTGAAACTCAACGGAGCGTTACTAAACCTACTTTTTTCTCAGACTCATTAGCCAAAAATGCCGCACCTACTACTACTACTACTACTACTACTACTACTACTACTATTTTTTACTTAAGTTACTACTTCCGGGCTTAGCGTAGCTGCTGTGCTGTTAGCATTTATCTCCGCTAACCCGGAAGTACCGATTTTGGTAAATATTACTTTTATAGCAGTAGGTTCAGCATTTTTTGGCTAATGGGCCTGATAAATAAGTATGTTCAGTAAATCTCTGTTGAGTTTCTGAAATATTGATTGTGGTATTAAAGAGTTTTTTTGTCGTTTCTCGCACATCTCGGGACCCGGAAGTAGAGCTGTGACGTCACCACTTAACAAACATAAAGAGTTTGTGAATGTGACGTCATATCGCTAAGCTTTATGGGATTAGCAGCAATTGTAAATGAATGGATATGGATATTTAAAAGTTAAAATACTGGAGTTATTCACATTAAAACACTTGGACACCACAGTGAGTTAGATGTATTTACCAGCAGTAACTCAGCAGCTAACGGAGTTGTTCCACGGCTTTTTTCTACACTTTCTACACGTTTTTTTTTAGCTAATGTTAGTCAATGGAAATGTATGCTAACGCCTGCAAAGATGGTGGATCTCCATGGTAACTGTGGTATTTCCCAAACTCTATTGCGCCTCCGACCCGAAGGCAGGAAAGTTGCAGTTGTGGTTTCTGGCAAGAGACACTAGGAGTCTAGAGGGATTACAACAATGATTTATTAAGGTAAACAAGTTACTTAGTCCTTCTTTAAGTGGACTAAAGTGTGCAGTCGGCGTCACTTGGGGTTAATCAGACTCTAGCGCTGCCGGTGTATCAGGACTGATGACTCATGCTTTTGTTTCGCTTGTGATAATAATAGTCAATAATAATATCTATATCTTCTATGCTGCTCTGAGATAATCATGATCCCACTGACTGACTGACCATTTGTGTGTCTGTTTTTTCTTGCAGATATTTGGAAAAATATGAGAAGGTCCATCATTTTGGCGAAGACGACGATGAATCGCAGCCGGGGAATCCCAAAAACTCCCTTCCACTCGGTGCAATCCCAAGCTCCTACAACTACCAGCAACACGTGGTTTCAGGTACACACTGCTGCACTGACTTTGTTTTGTTTAACTACTTGCCTCTGTTTTTCATCTGCTGTGTTCGGTCTATCCACCAGATGTTGCCAAAGCGAAACATAACACCTATATATTTTAGCGCAGTACGCAGTCACACCTAATGTTGTAACCGTTCGGCCCATTTTCAGTAAAAACATCATATTATAGTTGTTCTCACACAAGCCTTTATAAACCACTACCTTTTGCACCGGACTTTCTGTGACTCACTTCATTTCCTTTGTGCTGAGCGAAGATTTCTTTGATCCAAGGCTCCGAAGTGTGTGGAACCATTATTATGTTACCTTCCAAACCACAGAAAAGTGTAGAAACGGTTATTCAGTGGCAGCTTTTACTTTCTCAGTCAAGTTCAGTGAATGCTTTTGTTTGAGTTTGTGATCTTTTTATGAGCGTAGCGCCTTTACTTTGCATCACAGTGGTCTCGACAACGCTCCAGGATCAGTTGTTTGTTGGTTTTCTGGCGAGGGGGTCCGTCAGCAGCGAAAAACGTCCAAATAATTGATCCTGGAGACCACTGTGAGCGCCATGCTGACCACTCAAACAGCCGCTGGGTCACTACGAGGTCATATACACACAAATATCAACCTTTTTTTTGCATAAAACGTTGCATACACGTGAAACTCGGGAAAATAAGAATATCGTGGAAAAGTTCATTTATTTCTGAACTTAAAATGTGAAACTAATACATGATATAGACTCCTGATATGCAAAGGCACATATGTCAAGCATTTTAATTTAAATGATTGTCGCTTACAGTCCATTTTCAAAGTATTCTAGTTTTCTGATGTTTTATTTGTGTTTTTTACATGCTGTGAGCTAGCCTGGCTAACACCAGACTAAAATCACAAGTGATATTTAGTCTGGGGACCACCAATTCATTTTCTCGTAGGAGAGGTGTGGTTTACGAGCGTCCATAGTCGTTTATTGGGCGATACGAAAAAAAAAAAAAAAAGTCTCATGCGTCTGCACGTAGCCCCAGCCAATCGTATCATCGTATGAGATGACGTATGACGTACCCGCTGTAAACTTTTGAGCTAAATTATTTAGAACAAGGTCTAAAGCTTGATCAAAAAATACCATTGTGTCTGCTGCTGTCATGTTGGATCCGTAAATAAACTTTTTTTTTTATTATCCGTAAATAAACTACAAGCTTCCATATATCGAATAGCGCGTCATCGTCTTGCCGTCCCTCCTCGCTCTGTGATTGGTTCCCAAATCCACCGGAGATTTGGCCATGGTCCCCAGGCTGTTGTGCAGTTCGAAATAATTCGAGCGCACACAGCAGCCTGGTGTTAGCCAGGTTAGCTGTGAGCCACAATTATCAAAATTAAAGGAGCTATACCTGATAATACAAAGAAACAGGGTCACTCAAATTTCAAATTTACCATTTTTACCAAACTAATCTCAAACCTTCCTAATGCATTTACAACATCAACATTTGTCACAGGGACTGAGTTTAAACCAGGTTTCACAACTTTCAGAGGAAAACTATCACACTTCACTGTAAAAAATGCCTACTAGCCTGACATTTTATGACTGTTTAAAAGGCTTTAAAACCAGTGTTTTTTGGATAAATGTCTACTTTTACCATATACTAAAGGACAAAACAAATTTTATTCCAATAACAAACAAAAAAAAGTCAAGAAAATCAAGGACAGCTCCTTTAAGAAAGTCTTGATATATCTCACTCTTACAGCTTGTAAAAAACACAAATGCAAAATCTCAGAAAATTAGAATATTGTGAAACTATATTATATAGTATAGACTATATTGTCAGCTCAAAGTGTCACCTGTCATCAGCTAATTCATCCAAGACACCGGAGTCCCTGAGACTTTAAATGGTCTCTCAGTGGTTCAGTAGAATTCACCATCATGGGGAGGACTACTAACCCGACAGTCGTGCAGAAAACCATCATTGACACCCTCCATAAGGGCAAAAGAAGTTGGCTGTTCTCAAAGTGCTGTATCAAAGCACATTAATGTAAAGTTAAGTGGAAGGAAAAAGTGTGGAAGAAAAAAGTGCACAAGCCGCAGAGATGAGCGCAGTCTGGAGAGGATTGTCAGGAAAAGGCCATTCAAAAGTGTGGTGGACCTTCATGAGGAGTGGACTGAGGCTGGAGTCGGTGCATCAAGAGCCTCCACACACACACAGATCCTGGACATGGGCTTCAAATGTCAGATTCCTTTTCTTGAAACAACCTGGTCTTCCTTAACACCTCAGCAGCGCCACAGGCCGAGAGCAACCACATTAAGCAAGTAATTCAAGTAAAAGGATAGGAGTATAAGTACATATGCATGATTATAGTTTTCAGAGGGCCCACATTTCCCTGTTTAAAAGATTTTTTATTGATTGATTTCATGTAATATTTTAATCTTCTGAGATTTGTTTGTTTTTTTACAAGCTGGAAGCCAAAACCATCAAAATTAAAACAAAGGCTTGACATATATCACTATATATCAAGTCATGAGTCCATACCATAAAAGTTCCACATTTTAAATTGAATTACAGAAATAAATGAACTTTTTCATGAGTTTCCGAGTTTCACCTGTAATGCGAAATCAGTGCTTAAACTTCTAACCATCTTATATCGTCGTTCCCATCAAAAACATACCTAAAGTAGTATTTCACTTTATTCATGCAGGTCTGAGAAATCCTGTTCACTTTCACTGTTTCTTCTTGTCCTGTTTCTACTTGGATATTATAACACAAACTAATATTACTGCGCTGTCCAAACAATGTTGATGTGAAACTTTGAGGTTTCACATCTTATGGGCTGTTTAAGGAAACTATAATTGGACCGAATTTTGCACATAACACATTTTCTTGTGGTGAAAATTGCTTTGTACCTTTTTTCACATCACGAAAAACTTCCCGCAACAAACTTTTAACAAACCTGCTGTGATCAACATTTCTTTGCCTTAAAAAAAACCTGCCCCAGTTTCGTGTTGAAATGGATGGCATGGCATCAATATCTTACGAATAACGCAACACGAAGGCACATTTGAGCATTAGATTTTGTCCTGTGCAAAATATGGGTTGCAGGCTGCGGCAGGAGGACATGGTCTGTTGTTTTGGCAGTCACTGGGTTACTTCACAGTTGGTCTCTACAATCCTAAAACAATCCATTAGCGCTTCTCCCTTTGATGTATATATTTTTAATTTCATTTTCACCCCACAAATCTTCTCTGTCAACCCCACTAGGGCAACACTATTTTTGGAATCATTATTTTTTGCCTACCTCGCAACACACTGCCCTACTGTAGTTGTACGCGGCAAATGGTAGATTTGGACACCCTCCTGTGAGCCTCCATACCCTGCCAACTATAATCTGTATCGCCCCCACGTCAGTCAGACTGTTAAAGCCGCTGAGTAGTATCATTTAATGCCTGGTTATTTGTCCACTTTTGACTTTGGGATTAGCGGTGTTTTAATTATAAAACGCCGGTCACCATTGGGGCTGTCACAGTATGAAAATTTTACCTCACGGTTATTGTGACCAAAATTATCACGGTTTTCGGTATTATCAGTGCTTATTACATAAAAAAAATACAGACAAAGCCTTTTCACATCAAAGTAAAGGAACTATAGCGATGTGTTGTTGATCGTTTCGAGGGTATTACATGTACTATTTATAGCGTCAGAAACGAGCTTTCGCTTTGCAGATTTGGGAAAATGCCATCATTATTAAACTCATAATACTGCGGCGAGAGTGAATCTATTGCAATCTGCCACCGGGAGCCCCGTAACCATTGTGCCATTGTACGGAGGTATCCGGACACGGCTTATATGCTGGCGGTGGCGCTGCAGCCGCACTATGGGGCGACTCATTACCTTCTCCCGCAACCCAAAGTCCCACATCAGCATTTCAGCTAAAACGCTAACGTTAGCTTACTGCTATAGAGCTGTGGGAGACGGTCACGCAGGAGAGTCAGAGGTTCGAAGTATTGCTGCTTTAGAGACACTTTTTCCTGCACGTTCCGCAAACAGGAAAACTGTCTCTATCAACTGTCCTTCAGCTTTCTTAAAATACCCAAAATATGTCCAGACTTCAGACTCGGTCTCTGAGGCTGATAGATCCTGCGCGCTGTCGTGTCGGACATGATTCCAGCTTCGAGAAAGTTTTGTTTTGGTTGTAGCTACAGAGGCGCCTGCGGCAGCTTCAGCAAATGAGACGGTGGCTCATAAGGCTCTCTTTGCCTAAACCGTGGGCGCAGTAATCCACCGCGGTAAAATATTTTTTCAAAAACAAGACGGTAATTATTATTGTCAACATTTTTACCTGGGTTTACCGCTACACCGGTAACCGTGACAACCCTAGTCACCATTAAAAGTTATAGGGGACTGTGATGTTTCTCTCATTGAGACGAGACCATGCTTTGAAGGAACAGCTCGGTGTCCTTTATCTTTAAACTTGGATGAAGAGATTAAAATATGTAGACTGCAGTAGTAAAAGGTGTTGTGAACAGTTTGATGTATTCAGTTCCAGAGGGGAATAAGGATGCACAGATGCAAAGGGCCAAATGGGTCATGGGTAACATTCAGGTGTGGGAGGCTCATCTATTATGTTCGCAGCCAGTGTTCGCAATCTGTTATTTCCTCTGTTGTTTGTGATTCTGTATGTTAATGATCACCTGTGACTGTGTGTACAATGAGTGATTATTTTGGTGATTAAAGTTCTCTTCATTTGCCTCAAAGGCGGACTTATAACGCAGTGTTTGTTCCTTTCCGCTCCCAGACTATCTGCGCCAAAGCTACGGCCTCTCCACAGACTTCGCCCCGCCGTGCGACTACAACAAACTGGTGCTGTCTCTCCTGTCGGGGCTCCCAAATGAAGTGGACTTCGCGGTCAACGTTTGCACTCTGCTTTCCAACGAGAGCAAGCACGCCATGCAGCTGGACAAGGACCCCAAACTGGTCACGCTACTGCTCGCCCACACCGGGGTTTTCGATGACTGTAAGATCACCGTTCTTCTAATCAGATGAAATACTAGATTATGTACTGTAGCTGACCACATGTAGAAATTGTAGCACTTTTTCCTCACCAGGCCCAAAAAAACAAACCTGTTCCCACAATGTAGTGTGATTGGAGTGTAAGCGAGAGTGTATAATTAATGCTTAGGAATGAATGAAGTGTGTGACCTGTAGTCCTAGCCTGCCCTGGGACTACAGGTGGAAACTAGCAAAGTGCTACAACCTAGTACAATGCATCTCTCCTTTTCGAGTGTAATATATATTGTACATTGTCCGTGTTTAAACAAATGGATAAACTAAACCAGCTTATATGTATACGTAGTAATAATAATAATAATGGCTTATGCTTGTATAGTGATCTCGGGGTCTTGTTCACGAGCATGGGATTGATAGATGGATCGGTGCGGCGTCAGCAGTGATGTGGTCGCTGTATCGGTCTGTCGTGGTGAAGAGGGAGCTGAGTCGGGAGGCAAAGCTCTCGATTTACCGATCAATCTATGTTCCCACCCTCACCTATGGTCATGAGATTTGGGTCATGACCGAAAGGACAAGATCGTAAATACAAGCGGCCGAAATGAGCTTCCTTCGCAGGGTGGCTGGGCGCACCCTTCAAGATCGTGTGAGGAGCTCAGTTACCCGGGAGGAGCTCGGAGTAGAGTCGCTGCTCCTTCACATCGAAAGGAGCCAGCTGATGTGGCTCGGGGATCTGTTCCGGATGCCTCCTGGTCGCCTCCCACGGGAGGTGTTCCAGGCATGTCCTACTGGGACACGGCCTCGTAGAAGGCCCAGGGCACGCTGCTGGGACTACGAGCTGGCCTGGTGTCGCCTCGGGGTCCCCCCAGAACAGCTGGAGGAGGTGTGCGACTGTGTGTGGATTGGGAAGTCTGGACATCTCTGCTGAGACTGCTGCCCCCGCGACCCGGCCCTGGATAAAGCGGAAGAATATGGATGGATGGCTTGTTTAGAGCTTTACAAGCCTGTGTTACCAAATTTCTCAAAGCGCTGTACATTTGAAAAGGCAATAGGCAGGATTTAGTTATGGGGATTGTTAATTGTGTGGCCTTAATTTTCACGACTTTTAGGAAAATCAAAGCAACCATGATGTTCAAATGAATATGTGGAGAGTATTGGGAGTGTGTGTAAACTATGCTAATGTATGGTCTTATTGTGTGTTTTCAGCGCTCGGCAGCTTTTCCGGGGTTTTTGGGACCGACTGGAAGGAGAAAACCTCCCGGGACTTTGTCAGGGTAAATCTGCTTTTGCGTGACTTTTGTATTGTTTAAACTGGACTCATCAGCAAAAGGCTGTGTTTCCACTAAAGAAATATCTATGAAATGGTTAATGGTCACATTTATATAGCGCTTTTTTACCTCCGTTAGGCACTCAAAAAACGCTTTACATCAAGAAACCACTCACCCATTCACACTCACTGAGACGGAACAACTTTTTTTTTACAAAGAGCTAAACATCCAGCCTCCGTGTGGCCCTACTATGTACAGTATAAAATCATGTAGCTTAGACTAGGACAAATATGCTCTGAAATGCATAGAAGCTTTGTATCAGACTCGCAATTGGATTATTTCCATTTCAATGACAAACTGGTATATTAAAAAACAAATAATTCCTTTTTGTGCTGCAGTTCTGGAAGGAGGTGGTTGAAGACACTGAAGTCAGAGAGCTCCTTTGGGACAAGACCAGTCAAGCACAAGGTAAAACCACATTTCATAGACCATATTGATCCCCTGCCCCACAGATGGTCGCAGAGACAACACACATCATTCTCCTTTTTGATTAGTACAGTGTAATTTAACATATTTATCACGGCCTCCTCTTTTAAACCCCGCTATCTGCATAGTGTGTGTCAGCCGCTGTTATGATGCACTTTGAACAATCTGTCATTTAAGATTTGTCTGCAGTGAAGCTCTTGATGTGAAAGTTACTGACGGCTGCTGAAGGCTGTTTGCTTCAAAGGCCTCTGTTCAAAGCTGAGGCGCGCTGTGATATGTTTTTCATTGAAGACGGGCTTGGCTCAGGCTGTGTGGAGAGTGCAGTCGGCGTCTTCTCTCTGGTTAATTAGGATAAATGCGGTGTCTTATTGATCGATTATGGATTTGGGATGTATAGTTTTGAGTCACAAAGGAATTGTTCTCACTTGTTCACAGTGGAAACTACTGCTCTTTGACAAGTTCACACGGCACTAAGTAAATAAGCCATTTCTCGTTTTTTGTCGTGTCTTGGTCTGTGTGATCCGTAGTTTTTCCATAGTGAAGTTTTTCAAGAAGTGCTCTTCGGGACTAGATGCTTGAGTTGACCTTCCTCCTCCAATCCACATTTATTTAAGAGGCTCTACAATGTAAGGAAAGGACGTGATAAATAAATGCTTGTGAATTGGCTTTAGTTTCATCTGTTGAAAGTGCTCGACATAAGCTCTGAGGGAAGGAGCGCTTTGCCCGATTGCATATGAAGGTATTTCCATGTTGTTACAAAGTCATTCTGGATCACGGGCAATCTATATCATTAACAGGAAATTAGAAATTATTATCAGACAAAAAAAAAAAAATAAGCTCTTATATTTATGTGTATATATTAGATCTATACTCTGAACACTGGCGTCACTGTGAAATTATACAGAAGTATACATTTCTAAATTTCGTGAACTTTATTAATTTTAATTTTAACATTCTGACTCACTCCCACATTCAGAATTAGCCGTGCATATAAACTGTACCAACAGAGCTACAACAAGAAGTGTAACCAATGGTAATTGTATTGTTCCAATGTATGGATCGAGCTTTGGTCTGTCTGCCTTCTCAGTTGTTGGAGCCAGGCTCTGGAATTATTTACCAACAGACATAAAACTAAAAACAAACGATGCCACATTTAAGATGAAATTAAAACACTACTTAAAATCCACTCAACATGGTTCTCATAAATAACAAAAATGATTAACATGTATGATTTCTTCTGTTGTCATGACTTGCGTGTCATGCATGTCATGTTTTAATATTTAATGTTGTTGCTTTAAAGGACAGGTGCTGTAAATTAGCACTTGTGCTAACGCACTAAAAACATTCCATCTGGTTTGCCCAATGTACATGTGATAAACGGGAAGAAAAAAACAAACAAACAAAAAAACACTATTGCACCTCATGGACTGAATTTCAGTTTAAAATACTTTCTTGGGGTTAATGGTTCAGGTTCTTATGACTAGTCTATGTATAAAGATAATTGGTTTATCTGTAATTGGGTCCCTCGTCCACCTGATACCTAGGCTATAGTCAGAGCAATCATCCTGACTGTAAACGAGGATGGCTCATGCCGAAACGGATTAGCGTTTACTTCCCATGTGTCAAGGTCAAGGCCCGCGAGATGATTTAATGATTTAATGTGGGCCTTTTGAGGAGCATGAATTCCTGAGCATGTCAAAAAAAGAAGTAAGTCTCTGGCCCATTCCTGTGCGGGGTTATGGATTTTTGAAGAAATAACCAGTTTGCTCATTGCAGCCACTAGGGGGCAGGTTAGATTTAAAAAAGGAAAGAATTCCACACGCTGATATAAGAGATCAGGTTATAAACAGCATATTGTAGCCACGTGGTAAATGGTCAGTCTGTCCCACACTGCAAAAAGTAAATATCAAGCATTGTCTTAAATGACTTGAATTGAGGAAATATATCTTGCGGTTTTCCCTAATTTAGTCATTTTTCCTGATCGGACCAAGTTTACTTTGCTTGTTTGAGGACATTTCAGACCAGTTCTGAGGTAAATCTCGCTTGAAATAAGAAAGTAAAATTGCCAATGAGATAAGACCAAGAACATGACCTGAAATAAGGACGAAGTGTATTAAAACGTGTCAGAAACATCTCAGAACAAGTGAAATAATCTAGGACAAATGCCCAACAACAATTTACCTAGTCAAAACAACTACAATTTGGATTATTATGCTCAATTTGAGATGTTTATGTTAATCTAGTTAATTACTTTTTGCAGTGCAGGGTGGCTGTGGCTACAATAGTAATTTACTGCCATCGAATGTGGAGTGAATGAATAATGGCTTCATGTAGCACTTTTAGAAACATGTGACACAGTCTGATGAAGCGTAATAAGTTTAAGCCGTTGTTATTTATGAGGCCACAGTCCGTTAAAATATATGCGACCCGCCGTGGGGGCTGAATTTCGGCCCACGACCCAAACAACTTCGACACCCCTGCTTTACTTCATGCTGTAGCCAAATAAACAGCTTTGTTAGTATTTCTGTCTGGATAGTCATTTACTGTATGAAACACACTGATGTGCTACCCTCTACATTTGTATTTTATTTGTTATTTTAAAACCTGCTGCTTTGCACTTGTTCAGTGTTGTCAGCGAAGCAATGTTTTTGTTTCCATCTTTTCCGGATTTGCTCCACATTAGCGCCACATTTATCCCGTCTCTACAGTGTAACTCCTTGCACGCCTCTCTTTTCCTCCGCTCATCTTTTTGGAAAGTCGATTCCAGTGCTGGGAGCGCTTCTCGCTCAAGGTCTCGTTGCCTGATGTTTTATGTACAGTGGAGCAAAAGTATTTCCCCAGTTCTCCATTGACTTCTTGTTGGAATACTTTTTTCGCCCCACTGTATATATATGACATTATATAGTGTTCCTCACGAGCCGGATGTGGCCCAGGGTCCTCATCATCGGCGTCTGTGTTGCTACTATTGCCCTGTCCTGAGTCTCCAATGTTCTTTAGTCACTTAAGATCATCAGTATCACTTGAATGGCCACGCCGCTGTTGGACTCCACTGTGAATCAATAAATAAGCTCCATCTTAGGGTGTATTCAAACCAGAAAAGTCCTTTGCTTCGCTTGTTTGTTCCGGATCAGAAGTGAACCTTTTTTTTTCCCGTTTGGTGCAGTTCGTATTCAAACTGTGCTTTTTGCAAGAGAACTATATTTTGTAAACACACGTGTGTGACGATCGAGGCTCCCATTGGACACCAAGGACCACAACAAATGAAAGGAAAATGAAAATTTGACGCCTACTATGATAATTAAAGAAATCAGCTTCACCGGAGCAGCTGGTGGAAGAGGTGTTTTGTGCGGATGAAAGGTCGTCTGCTGAGATGTTTGTTTCTATTATGTCCACGGGACAAACTGTTGGTCTTGATCCTCCACTTTTCTTTAATGCGTCTCGTACTTTCATTTAAGTTTGGCGAAGTTTTTTCCACTTTGACACCGTGCTGCGACGACCGCGGCTGTTCAGGAGACGCTCGAAGCCCGTCTGCTTCATTTTCTCGCTAGACACGAACGCAGTTGAGTTAGTGCATCTGCCCAAATATCCAGGAGGCTCCAGGTCTGTCCACGGCTCATTGTTTGTAGCATCCATCCAGTATTAGTATTAGCAGCCGCGAAGGGATAACTTTTCTCACGGTGCCTTGCTACGGTGGCTTGTTAAGCCCAAAAAGGCGCATGTATCCCGCAGTTGTTTCGGATCAACAGTGGTTCATATTCACACCTGGAGCGAACTGGACCAGAGTCCGTTTGGAAGCGGACCGAGACCACCTGAAAAAGTGGGTCTCGGTCCGGTTCTTTGATCCGCAACAGGATTCGTTTGTTTTATTCACACCTGAATAAAAAATCCGGACCAGCGTTCAAAACGAACCCTGATCCGTTTAAAGTGGAGTAAACAGTGCAGGTCTGAATACACCCTTAGCTTCCATTTTGACTTAATTCTTGGTTCTACAGTAAAGCCAGGCTGCCCCACTTAAACAACCCTAAACTTTCTCCTATAACCTAACCCTACCCCTGTCTCCTTTTCAGAAGACACGGATCACTGGCAGTCTCTGTTCCACCCTCCGCGGAACCCGGGCATCAGCGACATGGAGTCCCAGAGAGTTCTGCAGGTGGCGGTCATCCTCAGAAACCTGTCCTTCGAAGAGAGCAACGTCAAACTCCTGGCTGCCAACCGGACGTGCCTGCGCTTCCTTTTGCTGTGCGCCCACTGCAGCCTCATCTCCCTCCGGCAGCTGGGGCTCGACACGCTCGGCAACGTGGCTGCAGAGGTGGGTGTTATTCCAAAGTGGATTAATGCCAATAAATGGTGCTGATCACAAGTCTTGACCTATAGAGGAAATGTGCATAAAGCTTTCATTACGAAGCAGGGACAGATGTTACTTAATGTGTCCTGAGACGAGGATGTGGTGATTTAAGACTCACTACCTGTATGCAAACAAGAGCGGTCAATTTTAGCATCCAAATGACTTACTATCATTGGGAGAGCTGGTTGGAACATTAATGTTGTATAAACCTGTGTAATCCTGGTTTTGGAGCGAAAGCTGTGCGCCTCTGAGCGTTGCAGAAACATTGACTAATAAAATGCGCTGTGCTGCCAGATGGTGTGATGTGTCACCTCCGCGCCGTCTGCTTTAGAGAATACATTAGACTTGTATTAAAACCAAGAGGAAAGAAACGAGCTGATATTCTGAATGAGCCTAAAATGCACGAGACAAATGTGCAATATATTTCGGAGATTGTCGGGGGAGAATTCACTCTTCCATAAATGAATGTGGGCTATATTTTTAGATAATGAATGCACAGTGCCCTTGATGCAGCAGTTCGAAGCTTTGATGTTATTAGGCAGTATGCCCTTGGTGCATATTGTTAATCTGACGTGTTGAGACTTTGATTTAAGTAGGTTACTGCTTTTGTGAATTATCTATGGTCTGAAACGGCCAGTTCTATCGTTTGTCTTCACTTGGACAATTGTAAGTTCACTGCAGATGCATCACAGTTCTACAAGTTTTAACATTGGATGCCCTTTAGAGCTTTGCAATTAATCACAAAGACTGCAATTACTTTTGAACTCTTTGCAAGCAACAAAATATTGTATTGGAGTTTCCTTGTTCATAACACCTGCTAATCCTGTGGTTGAGACTTCTTCAAGCATGTTCTGAAATGCCGGTGATTCTTGTATTTGTTCATATTTCATGTGCAACACAAATCTTTATTTTAAAGATTAAATCTCAAATTTTATAAGTTGCAAATGGGGATTTCCCAAAACCGTGCAGCACTCATGACTTTCAGCGACTGAAGTATGAAGAAGTATAAAATATGCCTGTCATGTTTTTTACATTCTAATCATTAGATTACCCTAAATAAGTTTGTGTGCTGCAGTGTAATTTTGACAACATTTTTTAGTTTAGTTTTAGTCTTTTGACGAAAATGTAATTCAATTTTAGTCGAGATTTAGTCAAAAAAATATCTTCAATTTCTAGTTTTAGTCGACTAAAATTGCATGTCAATTTATTCGACTAAATTTAAGACAAATTTAGTCGACTTTGCTTTTATAATCTTCTTTATAATCTTAAATCAGGTCCTCTGCTTCATGGAGCTGCTCCCACATGAACAAAGCGAGAGCTGTTCCTTTGGTTCTTTCAGATGCTCAATAGAAGTTTGGATGATTTTAGTCTCTCCTTTTCATTTTTATTTAGTCTTATTTCAGTCGACTAAAATATCTGGACATTTTAGTCAGTGTTGTTTTTGGCAGCCCTTTTAGTTTTAGTCTTTGTCTTTTGGACGAAAATGCTTTTAGGTTTAGTCACATTTTAGTCATTTCAAAATGTGATGTTTAGTCAGACGAAAATTAAAAAGGTTTTTGTCACGTTTTCGTCTGTTTCATTATAAGAAGTTATAATTAATTTCGATAAGTCTTGGAAATTGGGATCAATAATAGCTTCTATAAGCTTTCTATAGCTTTTGACAAACAGATTACACCACGATAGGCACTGGCAGAAGTGGTCGGCCGACTGTGAACAGGACTTTTCCCAAAAGCGCCCGCTCTCCTCGTCCTCTGATCATCGCTTCGAGATTTTTTTATTTTTTTTTACCAATAGCGCTGTCTGCACATACGTAGCCGACCTCAACGTGCTTTCTGTGTTCATACGCCACTTTATTGAAAACTGTCCTTTTAGCTCGTCATCGTTATTAAAAAAAGGGGCGTCAACGAAAAGATATCGTTATCGTCTCCGTTGACGAAAACAACACTGATTTTAGTCATAGTTTTAGTCTCATGAAAAACGTTTCATTTAGTTTTAGTCCAATTTTAGTCTGCAACAATATTACTTTACTATTGACTAAAATTAATACTAAATATTTACACTGGTGTGCTGTACATGTATAGTATTTTTACTTTTTAATGTGATGAAATCCTTTTTCTCTTCCTGCAGCTCTGTTTAGATCCCATAGACTTCAGGACGACTCACCTGATCTTTCACACTATCACCAAATGCTTAATGTCCAGAGATCGCTTTCTAAAAATGAGAGGTGAGTCTTGGAGCCCTGCTTTATATTATTGCCACTTCAAAGAGTTTGTGATATGCACTGGCACTACTCACTGTTCTATCACCATCACAGGTCATCATTTTTGTATCATGCATCTTTAATCGCTCTGTAATGCAGCGGCTTGTCTTAGCGCTTACTACTTGCTGTATCGTTGGCGTTTGCTGATGTGTAAACTAAACCCCGGTTCTCCCCGTCTTAGCCATGGAGATCCTGGGCAACCTGAGCAAAGTGGAGGACAACGGCGTGTTGATCTGCGAGTACGTGGACCAGGACTCGTACAGAGAGGTGATGCTGCTGCTCACGCTGCCTGACCTCATGCTGCTCATGGCGTCTCTGGAGGTGCTGTACCTACTGGCTCAGCTCGGAGAGGTGCCCTGCAGCAAGATCTCCTCCGTCGAACACAGCATAGGTTCGTACGACTGCTTACCAAACGGGTCATAAAGAGCAGTGGTTTTTTGGGGGGTCGCCAGATCATGTAGATAAAATATACATATTTTTATTAGCATATAATATAATATTTTATTGTATCAGTGCCATTATTTTATTTTATCCATTTGTTTTATTCCTGTGTTTTTTAAGAATTATGTAGGCCAGGGGTATAGGCAACATCAGGCCCGAGGGCTAAATCCGGCCCTCCAGCATAGAAGCTCTGGCCCTCATTTTTTTTAATGATTTTGAAGATGATGTTACTACACAAATCAGAGGTCAAATTCCTGTTTGAATACTGAATGTGCAAAATACAGACAAATCTTTCAAAATTCCTAAATAAAACACCCATTTAGGTCATGTATAGGGCTGGGTACGAGGCTTTATTCGATATCTACTGTATATTAAAATATTGTGGCATCTAGAACCAGAAAACGGAACAATAATGTGTGGAAGGAAAATGTGGCTAAAAATGAGGAAAAATCGTGTTAAAATTGTTTTGGGGGAAAAAATAGGGCAAAAATAGGGAATCAATTTGGGAAAATTAGTAAGACGGAAAAGAACAATTGCGAAAACTTGGGAAAAATAAGAAAGAAAAATAGATTGGGTGAAATGGGGAAAAAGAAATGGAAAAAATAGGAGAAAAAATGGGAAAAACAAATCATTTGATTTGAGCTGAAACAACAAAGTGTCTTCCTTTAATGTTTTCCCTGGACTAACAGTTTCAAAGCCTGTTTTTTTTTTTTGCTCGGTACCTGCTTTAGATATCAGTAGAACCTAAACTTTTTTTTTCCGATACCAGACTGGTGTTGGTGTTGTTTAAGTATGGCCATAATCATGTACAGAGAAGGCTGGCATTTGTAGATTTTGGCATTTGGGGGTCGCGGCTCCAAAAGGTTGAGAACCACTGATATAGAGAAATAACCTGTGCATGGATCTAGGAATGAATGTAGAAAGAACTTGACGAATTCAAGCATGCAAATGAATGGTTAGGCTTTTCAGTAGATGTTTATCTATACATAAAAATAGCAATTGGAAAAAAAACCTTCTTTCTCAGAACAAGAAACTGACCTATATATATTTTATTTGTCCTGGAAAGTATTTTAAGCCTTTACCATTTCCTGTTGAATGATGGTTAAAGTCTAGGGGTGGGTTAGTTCTCTGATTGCACGGTTTCTGTTTTATGCACTAATGGCTCGAAGAAGATGAATTCACATATAATGTATATAAATCAGGGATTAGGGAGGTTTTCAAGCTGATTTCTGAAACAAGCGAAAAGGATAACAACCCACGTGTAGGATTATTTACAGTTCAGCACGCAGAGAGAACTACCCCGTCGTATGCTTTCACTTTCTTGTTTTTAGCCAAGACTCTCTCATATATTGAACTTATTTTTTTTGTGAAGATAAACCCAAAGATACATTGTTTTTTGCCCTTCTCTTTCAGACCTATTGGTACGACTAGTGTCCATAGACCTCCACACGTTTGGACCTGATGCCCTGACAGCTGTGCGGTTGATAGAGCACCAGGCCAACGCGGAGCAGGCTGCGGAAGTGCGCCCCCAACTGGTAGAGCAAGTCCCGGCAGCGGCGCCCGGAGCCGCAGCACCAGGTGAGACAGGCTGAGTGAAATGTGCTGAGTACAGTCGAGACGGTGCATCCTAAATATGGACTCGGGGAAAGGAGAGACGCATATTGGGTGTTGCTGTAGGTTTCACGTTCAATAATTTAATGATTGTTTGTTGTAAAGTCTTTAAATGTTTAGCCGCTCCCTAATGTTTCAACACAAATTGCCTCTAAGGGTGACAAAGCAATTGAAAACCTTCAATGAATATATGGGGTGGTTCAAGAAAGGGTACAGTATATGCAGCACTATTACTATATGTTTGCTGACCTCTAGTGGGCAATCTGAGGGTGAAACGAGTCTCGAGATTTAGACCTGATAGTCAAGTCCTGGCTTATTCTGGGTTCTCCGCCTTTTAAACTTTGGCCTTTATAGAGCAGAAAATGGATGAAAGGTTGGAAGGTGCGCTTAAAGGGATTTTTAAGGATTTTTGACATAGGGCCTCATTTCCTAGTTATCCAGAGTGTTGTCGATTTCTGGAGGTTTTTATTTTTTAAATTCATGCAGTTCTTATATTTGAAGAGTTTAGTGGCGATAGGCTAGTGCTAAGCTAGTGCATGTCTATGGTAACTAGTAGCCTGCATTAACAACAGTCTAACCCAAGCACACTGCACCTGAGGAAAATCACTTATAACACCAGACCAACGATATCAATGTGTCAATAGAGTAATTTTTGAAATATAACTGACCTTGCATCACGTGAATTACCGCATTTTGAGGGACTATTTTCTAGCAGATCACTCCACCGCTGCGTAGCTTACAGCCACGAAGCTGATACTGCTCAAATATAAGTTCTTTTTTGTCTCCGGTGCATTGTGCTTTGGTCAGACTGTTTTTAATGCAGGCTACGGGTTACCATAGACATGCACTAGCCTAGCTCCACTAAACTCTTCAAATATAAGGACTGCATGAATTTTAAAGTATATATCTCCAGAAATCAAGAACCCTCTGGATAATTAGGAAATGAGGCCCTATGTCAAAAATCCTGAAATATTGCTTTAAGGTAACCGAATGTCAACAGAAGCAAGACCAAAGAGTTTAATAGGTGATAAAGGACAAGCTTGTCGGTATGACACACGATAACGCCTAGGATTTGTCTGTCTAGCTGTTCCTGTAAGTATTTAGGAATCAGCTCATTTACATGTTTAGTTCATACATTTTAGTTTCTTCATTCCACTGCTGTATACCCACATAGATCAAGGTGAGGATGTAAAGTAAAATCTTCAAAAGGTAATTTTAGCTTTGCCACATGAAGTGCTTCTCTGAGTCTTATTAAAAGCACAGGACTACGTGCTATTTTCATGCTGAACTGTTCCAACAAAAGTGAAAAAGTAGTATTTAAAGCTAGCAAATGCTCTGACTTTGGCTGCCAACCTATTGTTCCAATGCCAAGTAAAAGAATTGCCATCACTGAAAGCGTTGGCATCACAGAAACAGTTCGAAAAGAGATTGAATTAAACATATTTGCTGTACACATTTGCTCAATTTGTCCGATTAAAGGCACGGTGCATAACTTTCAGACTAATTTTTATAGAACGAGCAGACCAGTTTGCCCCTTTGTGGTGTTCGTATTGTGTTCACAGACGTCCCTCATTGTCGTATTTTTAGCTTTTGGAAGCCGAGAAATGGCACGGACGCTAAAAACAATTAGCATAGTGGAGGCAAGTAGTTGTAAACATTGCCTCGTAACGTGCTTAGGAACTCTTCCAGAAATGGGCACATGTCTTTTCTCTGAATATAATGAAAAAGGGGACGACTTGTTCTCCTTTTACATGAACAATTTGTATTAACATGAATGTTTCTTTGCCTTTTCAGTGACGCGGGTTGCAGTGCAGCCCAGCCAGCCTCCATCCGGCATCGTCGAACTCGATGGGGAGAAGTTCACGCTGCAATGGTATTTCACATCTCATAAAAAAAAAACTGGAGATAATCTGAACTAAACTGCATTTCAACTTCATTTGTGTCTTCATTTCAGGCTAAACGCACACTTTGAGACGAGTCCAGAGGGCAGCGTCTCCAGATCGGATATGTACTCAGAATACCTGGCCACGTGCAGCAAAATGGGCCGCACCAACATCGTCAACTCCACGGGCTTCCTCAAATGTCTACGGTCAGTTCATCCTTCCCCAAGATCTTGTATTGATGCTTGTAGAGTGGATGATGGTTACTCGTTATGCTTCCAAAAACATCTTTTCCCACGACCATGGGATGTGTCATAACCTCTGCATTAACCGAGCGCATTGTCTCCAGTTCGGCTTTACCCTAAACTAAAAGCTTCTCGACTGGAGAGCAACAGTGTATCGCCTCATTTGAAAACAAAGGCCAACGAAACTGATCCTAACTTTTTGTCGTGTTTTGTTGCTTTTTTTAGTCGCTTTTTTTATGTTTTCATCACGTTTTTCTGGTTGGTTTTCTGGCATGTTTTTCTTGCTTTTTGTTGATTCATTTTCTCGTCTTCGTCTCGCCATAGTCAATCGTATCAGATGATGTATCCACTGTAAACTTTCGAGCTAAACTATTTAGAACACGGTCTTAAAGCTTGATTGAAAGATGGAGTTGCTGCTGTCATATTGGATCTGTAAATAAACCTTAAAAAAAAAAAAAGTTTTATCCGTAAACAATCTGCAAGCTTCCGTATGTCGAATAGCTTGTCATCGTCTTGCCGTCCTTCCCCGTTCTGTGATTGGTCCCCAAATCCATGTGAAAATTTCAGCCATGGTCCCCAGGCTGTTGTGCAGTTGATTTGAGCGCACACAGCAACAGGGGTATTCCCAGGCTAGCTTTGAGTGGCTTTTTCATCACTTTTTTCGTTGCTTTTCTGTCGTGTTTTCCTCACTTTTCCGGCACGTTTTTGTTGCTCTTTCGTCGCTTTTTTGTTGCATTTTTCTCACGTTTTTGACGCTTTTTTCAAGACACTTTTAAATTTGTGTAATGCCAAACTGGAGAAAATGTGCTCCATTCAGGTGGGGGGTTAAAGGAACTGGCCATCGTTTTTACATACTGAGATATGTTCTTACCTAAGCTTAGACGAGTTGATGTGTAGCTGTCTGATCTTTACGTGTGCGCTCTGTCACGTAAACGGAGCACAGACGGCATTAACATTTAGCCTCTCCTCCTCTCCTCTATGGACCCAAGCGAGGGTGAAGTTAGAAGCGACCAAGCTCTGCCACGTTTTCCCTATTTAAACACGCTTACATGAGCCTTTACACGATCCAAGTATAGCCACACAAAGTTAAACATGGATAAACATTAACATTCTAAGTGGATAAAAAGGGAAACTATATTGTAAGGCGTAATAACACCTTAGGAGCACTTTGACGTCTGCGCAGTAAAATCGAAGGTGTTATTACGCCTTGCAATATAGTTCCCCTTTTTGTTGTTGTGATGTTTTATTTAGTGTAACTATGCTTGGATCATGTAACTGTATTTAAATAGGGAAAGTGTGGAAGAGCTTGGTCGCTTCTAACTTCACTGTTTACGTGACTAAGTGCATGAGTAAAGACCAGACAGGTACAACATCAACTCATCGAAGCTCAGGTAAGAACATATCTCAGTATGGAAAAACGGTGGCCTGTTCCTTTAAGAGGTTAAATGAGATTCTACTCGATGCATCATTTGGGGTTAAGTTCTCTTTGCTGCTAAAACACATTATCATTCATGCAGTAATCAGCCAACAGGACACTCCTTTTGCTTAGTTGCTACTTGTAGGATCAAGTTCCATTCATAGTTGGCTCTGTTTGTTTTGTTTTTTCTGAATGTATTTAAAACGTGTCAATGATATAATCTCAGGACGGTGTTTCCAAACCACACCATGCGGCGGCAGGAGGAGTCCAAGACGAGCGGACAGCTTCATATTCTTCTGGTCGGTATCAAACGGAGACCCATCCCTCTGCCGGTTCAGCTGTACTATCAACAACAGCAGAACCCAGCGGCGCCTCCTGTGGCTCGGCATGAAACTCCGGGAGACCCACAAGCTCCTCCTCCAGGTGTGAAAGCGGTCGAACGAACTTAAAAAAACAAAAAAAGCATATTATCCTTCCCTTTGTTGTGAAGAGATGAAAATATCAATAACACAAATACAGTTTTTGACAGAGCTTAACTGTCGCCGTCTCTCTGTACAGGTTTGCCACCAGGACATCCCGGACAATTTACTCGACCTCCTGCCACTCCGTCTGCACAGGACGCGCCTCACCCCTCCCAACCCTGTGCCGCGCCACGCCCCCTTGTACCCTCCCAGACGTCCCCTCAAATCCCCACACAGCCTAACCCAAACATCCGGTCCCCTATGGCGATCCAGATCCCAAATTCGTCTTCGCCCGTCCCGCAAAACCACAGCCCACAGATCGCCCAAAACACAGCGCTTCCTTCGGCTTCTTCTGCGCCACAGCAGCTTCCGCCGCTCCTCCCCACCGGGACCCCAGTCACGCTGTTTCAACAAGTTCCCCCCGGACACATCCTAACGGCGCGGGTGCAAGGCGTGTGCCCGCCGATCACGCAGCAAGCCCAGCTTTCTCCGCAGTTGGACTCTTCTCAAACTTCCACATCTTCTGCGAATCCCCAGGGCCTCGTCCCGAATGCCGCCAGTTCGCAGGCGTCACGGCTCGGGTTTCAGAACATCGCCCCCAAACCGGCCCCTGCTGCTTCTATAGCCAATCAAAATCAAAGCGTGGTAATAGTGAGTCCGCAGCAGACGCAGAGTTACAATCCTGCCATTCACCAGATCGTTTTAACTAACCCCACATCCCAAGCTATTCAGATTGCGACAGGACAGCCCCCTTCCTCTGCCCCCAATACGCTTTCGCCCAATAACCTGCAGTCAAACCAAAATGTCAGCCAGGCCCTGTCCGTCAAAAGACCACAGCTATCTCCAGCGCCCCCTATCGCCCCCACACAGCAGCCTACCTCCACAGAATCTAGCTTAATTAAACAGCTACTGCTTCCAAAAAGAGGTCCCTCGACGCCCGGGGGTAAGCTAATTTTACCCGCCCCACAAGTACCATCTCCAAACAGCGCCATCGCCCCAAACACGCAGGTCCTGTACCAGCCGCCTCAGCCGCAGCAGCTGAACGTCCAGCTTGTCCCGGGGCAGATGCAGACGCCGGTAGCACCCGCTTTGCTAATGCCCGGGCAGATCATTTCCACGAGTACATCGGCGACGGCGATCATCCAGCAGCCGGGAGTGACGTTCACTGTGGTTCCCAACACGGGCTTCACGAGTTCTTCGGCGGCAGTTACTGTTAGTCAGGGAGCAGTGGCCCCGAGTGTCCTGCCAAACTCGCTCTCATCTGGGACGGTCCCGCAAACCCCGCAGGCGCCGCCCGCCGTCCCGCTTTCGGCGCCCCTCAGAGGAGACAAGATTATCTGCCAGAAAGAGGAGGAGGCTAAAGACGCCACGGGACTGCACGTCCACGAGCGGAGGATAGAGGTCATGGAGAACAACTCTGTGAACGAAGGCGCTGCCAAAAGTAACGGGGTGACCGAGGGGGCCAAGCTGCTAAACGGGCGCAAGTGCACGGAGTCGGATCTACCTCCATACCACTCAGGGAACGGCCAGCAGGGGGCACTCAATGGCCCCACCTCCGAGGAACATCCAGCCAATGGGAAGCAGGCACATTCTCCAACGCAGGAGAGAGGGGAGCCCGCGCCCAAAAAGACTCTGGTGAACGGGGTGTGTGACTTTGAGAGGGACGGCACGGGGGCAAACTTCAACAAAAACATTCCAAATCACTTTGCTTCCAAACAGTTTGTGGGGAATGGGGAGGTGGACCCCTCGGAGAAGCCTGTCCCTCAGCAGGACACTGCCAAAGCCCTGGTCAACGGCCCCCAGACTGTCTCTAATGGACCTTTAGTGGGCGCTGTGCCTGTTCTCAGACAGCAGCTATTTTCAAGCTCCTCCCCTCCCTCAGTCACTCTCGCATCCCAGAGTCAGTCCACTGCGAACGGGGTTTCGTCAGAGGTGCGGGGCATCAAACGTCCCGCGGAGGAGGACCGGACGTCGGCCCCTGCGATTCCAAACAAATTAGGGGTGCGGATCATCACCATCAGCGACCCCAACAACGCAGGCAGCAGCTCCACCATGGTGGCGGTTCCTGCCGGCACAGACCCCAGCACAGTAGCCAAAGTAGCAATAGAGAGCACCTCCCAGAGGAACGGCAGCGCGCCACAGTCTACAAGTACAGCGCAGGTGAGTCCGGTTTCCCTCACACTGGGCCACTGCGGGGGGAACGTATAAACATGCAATAAATGTATGAATCACATAAACCAGAAGACACATGTTTTTTGAAACTAAGTGTTAACACCTTGAGCTAAATGAATATGGGATCTCACTTTCTACATAACTATACGCAATCTGTGAACAGTTGGGTCAATATTGTAAAGTATAAGCACTAAATTCAAAGTCATTTTCTTTGAAATACTATCTTGGCTGCTAATTCTCCAGGGTGTTGTCGACCTAAGTCGCATTTTACACAAGTGTTTTTGAAGCATAAGTAGCTCTCCGATGTTCTGGTTGTATAAAAGTAGCTCGCCGGGTAAAATAGGTTGGAGACCCCTGATCTATTGTAATGCAGTTGTGAAAGACAGGATATTCAAGATGTTCTATAACAAAGACCTATGAATTAACTATTAATGAAAGAGGGTTGTAATTTTAGATGTAATATTGACCCAAAAGGTAATTAGCCCTTTTATTTATTTTTTACATGATCAATTTCTAAAATGTCACTGTAGGCTTGGGTAAAGAGCAAAATAACATTAATGTGTCACTGTCCTTCTGATTGGACCAGAAAGTAGGGCTGGGTGATTTGGCCCAAAAGTCATAACCCGATATATTTAGGTTGAATATCGATATACGATTTATATCCCGATATTTTTTCGGCAAAGTGAGAGCTATGAAGTGAAATGTTATGTCATAATCAAAGCCAAATACATGTAGTTTTATTGAAAACTCACTGTAAAATGTAAACATAAACACTGGATAACAAAGCTCCGTAAGGTCCACATAAATAAAAACATATTTTAAATAAAAATGGCCTATAAAATAAGTATTACAGCGCAAATTTGAACTATAGCGATATATGCGATTTGGTCTAATTCCGTATCTCATTTAAAAATATATAGATATATCTTAAATATCGATATATCGCCCAGCACTACCAGAAAGCCACTCTGAGTTTGCAAAATTTCAAAAGTAAATGATCAAGCTCCCTCCCCCTTTTTTTTTGGAGTGGGCCCGGCAGGCCGGTTCACAGAAAAGCTCGGGGATTCTGATGAATTGCTGAGATCAGCAAAGGGAGGGACTTAAGAAAAAATCTATCATTTACAACTTACATTACATCAAACTGCAGGCCCAGGCGCTCTTTTACACGTTGTCTATTGAGTTTGGAAAACATTTAAACTTGGAAATGTAAACGATGGAAATAAAACCTACATTTTTGGGGATATTTTTAAGAATGTCTCATCTGCAATCTCATCTTTCTTGCTTCATTATTCACGTTAACTTTTGGTCTGGGCAGTGCTTGGACAGATGTGTGTTTGGTCTGATGTGAACAAGGAGATTTACAGGCTTTAACTGTGTGTCCAATGGTGAATGTGTTGCAAAGTCTTAGTATTGCCTTTGCTGGAGGTCAAGAAGGTGAGGCCAGTTGAAGTCTGTGGCTCTCGCCGATACCCACCTCCAAAAGTAACGCGGCCGAGAGAACGACTCGTGCCATGAGAGCAAACGTGGCCCGGGCTACTTCTCTGCCTACAATAACACATTCTCAAAGATAATAATGCACTTCCATGTTATCACTCCTCTGTACTGACGGTCACCTCTATCCTCCACAGCCCACAGTAACGCCGTCCCCACCTCCTCCTCCCCCGCCGCTGTCCCAGCCTGCTCCGGTCTCCAGTCCCCAGCCCACGCCTCAGCAGCCCCCCTCAGCAGCGCCTGTACCTCCCCCAGAGCAGAGCAGGAAACCAGGCCAAAACTTCAAGTGTCTGTGGCAGTCCTGTAAACGGTATGGCAGTTCATCTCTCCTTTGCCACGTCTGGTTATAAGTCCGCTTGTTATTGTTTTGGTGAGGGCAACTTGATTATTTATACCTTGAGAGGTGATGTAATAAAGGGTCACACCTAAAATGCTACTGAATGATTATTAGCCAACAGCTCCAATAATACACAGACTACAAATAGTTTTTCAGCGATTGAATTTGGGTATTTTACAACATCGGCTATCGACCAATTTAGCGCCGATAAAAGCCGATATCTCCGGGACCGAATGATGATGGACAGAGCAAAGTCAGAACTTTAAAACGAGTCCTCCCACAACTCAATAGGTCTCAGGGGATGAGAGAAACAGCACGATGAAATGATGAATGATTTGTTAGCTACAAGTTTAAAGCCACACCGCGTAGAATTGTACCTAATAAATAAAATTGAAATACAAGCATTTATTTTATGACAGATATTTTCATCATTGAAAAATATCTCATAAATGTACAAACAAACATCTATGAGGGTCACCTCTCCTAAGATATGACTGTAAACTTTACTGGGAGCAGTGTTAATTTCGTTGACTAAAATATTTTGTCTTAATTTTAGTCAAAGTGATATTTTTGACGACTAAAATTGGACTAAAACTAAATTAAAAGTTTTTCATGAGACTAAAACTATGACTAAAATGTCCAGATATTTTAGTCGACTAAAATAAGACTAAATACAAATGAAAGGGAGAGACTTAAAATCATCCAAACTTCTATTGACAGTCTGAAAGAGCCTCATATCATGTAAATTCACTGCCAAAGGAGCAGCTCCATGAAGCAGAGGAACAAGAATAAATATGATTATAATGAATATTATCAATGCAAAGTCAACTAAATTCGTCTTAAATTTAGTCAACTAAATTAACTTGCAATTTTAGTCGACTAAAACTAGACTAAAATTGAAGATATTTTTTTGACTAAAACTAGACTAAAATGGAATTACATTTTCGTCAAAAGACTAAGGCTAAAACTAAATTAAAATATGTTGTCAAAATTAAGACTGACTGGGAGTGGGCACGTCTCCAGCTCGTCTCCATGGAGATGTGATGAAAGGCAGTAGAATTTGAGATTTAAACAGGTTAGTTTCTCATCCAAATCCATTCTTTCATTACACACTGCAGTAACAGCATTTTCTGTGTTGAGCTGGTCATTAGGAGTGTGTTTTGTTTTGCCCGCAAAAGTATAGTCCAAAATGTTACGCAGTGTACCTTTTAAGTACAAGTTTCACTAAACCTCAAGGAATATGAACATGCTGTAGAAGAAGACGAAGATCTTGTAGGTCATTTTGAAGCACAGAATCTGGAGAATCCAATCGCTGAGTTAGTTTTAACCTCCACAATTGTATTTCCGATCGCCGCTTAAAATGCTGCAGCTAGCAACAGTATGCTAATGCTGACGGCAGTATGCTAATGCTAATGGCAACTAATCAAAGCTGGGACAGAAACTATGGTTGAATCACCTAAAGTAATGAAATAAAATGGGCCTCTGTTGAAGTGACCAAGTATTTATGTTTTTACAGGATTATAGACCAGATCTTTAGAAAAATCGGTCAAAAATTAGAGCAGAATATATCTGCTTCGGCCAATAAAAATCCCCAAAAATCGGCCTTAGAAAAATGGATCGGTCGACCTCTAAGCTATACCTTTCCTTTAGTCGTATATTAGTAACACTAGTATATTGTTTCTAAATATATAATATAAATAGATGTACATAGGCTGCTATATTGCTTTGGTGTCACATACTTTTTTGGGGGGGTGAAGAATATGAATATGAAACCATTAAAACCTCTCCTTTCATTGTCTCTTCACGTGCAGGTGGTTCGAGACGCCCAGTCAGGTTTTCTACCATGCGGCGACGACACACGGAGGGAAAGAGGCGTTCGGAGGGAAGTGTCTATGGGAAGGCTGCGACCCGTTACCGCGACAAAGACTCTCCTTCATCACGCATCTACAGGTACAAATCACACCGGACTGAACCCAGTAAGACCAAGCGAATGAAATTAAATCCTGTTTTTGTTTTATTTCTCAGGATAAGCACTGTTCTAGAGAGGCTTTACTGGCCGGACTGAAGCTGGAGGAGCAGAGGACGCAGAGTCCTAATCAGACTCCATCTCAGTGAGTAGCACCTGTTTATCAAGTTGTTATCGTAGAGTAGGTGATCGTCTTCTAGGGACTCGCTGTCTGTCATACTTTTGAAAATGTTTATTCGAACAGGTCTAATGTCTTTAAAGTGGACATATCATGCAAAATCGACTTTCTTGAGGTTTAAACCATGTTTTAAAGCCCATAATCCAACATTATCGATTTTGAGCCACACACTGCTGGAGCTGCTCACACGCACGTCCAATCTTAGTTATTTTTTTTAGAAAATGATTCCTATAGCTGCCAGCAGGAGGAGCCCCGGTCAACATTTTCAGCAGCTCCTTCTCCTGCAATTCAATGTTACTATTTAATACACAGAACTTCTGACCCCCAATATGATTTTGAGAAATACTATTATGAAAATAAGGGATCAAATACCTGTTGAAGTACTCTAGAAATGCAAGGAATAGTGTCATGATTTTTTAAATGTCCTTGCAGAACTTCCCACTTGGTCATGTGTAATGTAAAACAGTGATTCTCAACTGGTGGGTCACGAAACTACACGGAAACGCACTGGAGTCTGTTCAAATTAATATTATTGGGTTGTTTTGATCATAATTTCAGTCTCAAAAGCAAATCTACGGCATGTTCAATAAAAACATGTGTGGTAAATGCAATATTTTATACAATACATGCCAAAATACAGTTTTATTTGGGTCGCAGCTTGTCATTAAGGTAATGGCGGTCTCAGAATTTACTGCTCCATATGCATGACATTTCCACTTTAAAAGAAAAAGGAAGTGCTGATCCTCACTGCTTCAGCGGGACCGACTGTAGTCCAGTGTTAATTTTGACATATTTTTGTTTAGTTTTAGTCTTTTGATGAAAATGAAAAAAAAATGAATCTTCTATTTTAGTCTAGTTTTAGTCACCTACAGTTGCATGTCAATTTAATCAACTAAATTTAACACTTTGCAAACAATTCTGCATTAGTAATATTTATTATAATCATTTTTAATCAAGGTTCTCTGCTTCATGTTTCTTCGCTCACATGAACAAAGCTCAGAGCTGCTCCTTTAAATGATATGAGGCTCCTTCAAACTGTCACTGGAAGTTTGGATGATTTTAGTCTCTGCTTTTCATTTTTATTTAGTCTTATTTCAGTCGACCAACATATCTGAAGCTCATAGTCCTAGTTTTAGTCTCATGAAGAACTTTTCATTTAGTTTAAAGGAATAGGCCACCGTTTTTACATACTGAGATATGTTCTTACCTGAGCTTTGACGAGTTCTTTAGGACCTGTCTGATCTTCACCCGTGCCTTCAGTCATGTAAACACAGCGCAGACGGCGTTAGCATTTAGCCTCTCCCTCTCTCCTCTATAGCTCCAAATTTTCTAAGGGGGGGACTATATTGTAAGGCGTAATAATACCAGGAGAGTTGTTCAAAATCCGCGCAGTAATCTTCACTTTACTGTGCGGACGCCAAATTACTCCTGGTATTATTACGCCTTACAATATAGTCCCCCCTTTTATCCGCTTAGAAAATCCACATTGTTTAATTTTGTGTAATTATACTTTGTAGTGGAACACTTCACGTAACCATATTTAAATAGGGAAAACGTGGAAGAGCTTGGTAGCTTCTATCTTGACCTGTTTTGGAGCTATAGTGGAGAGAGGGAGAGGCTAAATGCTAACGCCGTCTGCGCTGTGTTTACGTGACTGAAGGCATGGGTGAAGATCAGACAGGTCCTAAAGAACTCGTCAAAGCTAAGGTAAGAACATATCTCAGTATGTAAAAACGGTGGCCTATTCCTTTAAGTCCAATTTAAGTCAGCAAAAATTTTACTAAAATTATGACGAAATATTTGAATCGACAAAATTAACACTGTCGTTGTCTTGTCATGAAACGAGCCAGCTAGTTCTACTCATTAATACTACAAAGTATTTTACCCAAAGACTAGATGCTGTTCCCTTTGGGCCACCTGAATGTGCTGCAGTTATTTCGGGTGATGTCAATTTGCAGGAGCAGCACGGTCATTGTCATGTCTCACATTGTGCACATAATGTGTTCCAGGACTCCACCAGCAGGGGGCAGCACTCCGACGGCACAAAGAGCACCCAAAGCTATTGTCAATCACCCGAGTGCAGCTCTCATGGCCCTGCGCCGCGGCTCTCGAAACCTCGTCTTTAGGGACTTCACTGTGAGTACCACCAGCCTCACCCTTTTACATCGACACATTGGTTTTGTTGATTAATATGTGCAAATAACTCGATAAAAGCCACTTTGTATTGACACCGATTTGTTTCTCTTTTCCAGGATGAGAAGGAGGGACCAGTGACGAAACACATAAGACTCACTGCTGCCTTAACGTTAAAGAACATAGCTAAGCACTCAGACTGTGGTCGCACGTAAGTAATTACTCCTTTCAGAATTACAGTCCTAAAGTATTCTTAAAGGGATTTTTCAGGATTTTTGACATGGGGCCTCATTTCCTAGTTATCCAGAGTGTTGCTGATTTCAGGAGATATTTTTTTCATGCAGTTCTTATGTTTGAAGAGTTTCGTGGCGCTAGGCTAGTGCAAGGCTAGCACATTTCTATGGTATCAGCTAGCCTGCATTAAAAACAGTCTGACTCCACAGTGCACCTGAGGCAAATCACTTATAACACCAGACTAACCATATAAATGTCTGTGTTGATAGAATCATTTTAACCATTTTGCATTTAAAATAACTTATATTTGAGCAGCATCAGCTTTGTGGTTGTACAAGCTACGCAGCGGCGGAGTGATCTGCTAGAAAATAGTCCCTCAAAATGCGATCATTCATGTGATGCAGGTCAGTTATGGTCCAAAAATTATTCTATCGACACAGACATTTATATGGTTAGTCTGGCGTTATAAGTGATTTGCCTCAGGTGCACTGAGGAGGCATAAGACTGTTTTTAATGCAGGCTAGCTGATACCATAGAAATGCGCTAGCCCAGCACTAGCCTAGCGCCACGTAACTCTTCAAATATAAGAACTGCATGAATTACAAAAGAATATCTCCAGAAATCAGCAACACTCTGGATAACTAGGAAATGAGGCCCTATGTCAAAAATCCTGAAATATCCCTTTAAGAACCCGCACTTCTTAAAGCACTCAGCCGTCCATGAAATGTGTGGTTTTGTTTTTCTACACCACTAAACTATTAGAGATGCACGTATTTGTTAGTCTTTGATTAAAATGAACTGCTAATATAAACGATAGTTAAATGTTTCCTAGTTTGACCTTGTATCTGCAACAAACTGCAGTAAACATGATCTAGCTTTAAACTCATGAAAAAGCTTATCATTTGGAACCTTGCACTTTTTATATAACTGTGCTTTCTGCTTTTATAACCCTAATTGGTCCCACTTGATTATTATGGGAAACATAAAAACATTTAGAAATACAAAGGATAGACGTCTGCACTGATGTCATTCATAATCTAGTTTAGGGCAGCCTGACCGGGTCAACACGGAGCCCCAGATGGTTTTATTATTTTGTTTCTGCACCATTTCCTATCGTTAGGCATAATGTTGTGAATCTTTGACCTATAATAAGCCGAATGCCCATCTCGACCGCTGTTCTAGTTTTTATTCTATTTTTATTTATTCTTAATTCCTTATTGTTATGATTTCGCCCCCTTGGATTTTTGCTTTTACTTATTGTACATGAGAGGATACTTCTTTTTTATACTATTTAACTGTTAACACATTACCTGTCTATTTTGCACACCCTGATATTAAATGCCGAATCGAATGTAACAAGTGAATTTCTCCGTTGTGAGATCAATAAAGGATTATCTTATCTTGAAAGCGAGGGGAAAGTCAGGACGGCGGCTCCGTAGGCAGGAGCGGACCAGAGCGGACCAGAGCAGCAGGGGAATGACAGGACCTGGGATCAGCCCGACACTGACACCGCCACTTTTTAAATAATTTAAATTCGTCTGGGAATCACACGGAAAAGTTTCAAAACGGCGTTGATGTTAGACCATCAGATCACTCGTAAAAAAAATACCAATTAGGTACATTACACATACACATAATCTATCTACATTATGTGTATGTGGATCTCTCAATTAAAACAAAGCTTCTGTCCCCTCCTTATTGACAAAAAAAAGGATTCTATGTTGTTTTTATTTCTCATTCCATTTTAAATGTTGCACCCTTCGAGATTGGGTGAGGAGCTCAGTTACCCGGGAGGAGCTCGGAGTAGAGTCGCTGCTCCTTCACGTCGAAAGGAGCAGCTGAGGTGGCTAGTGCATCTGTTCCAGGTGCCTCCTGTTCCCCTCCCGCGGGAGGTTTTCCAGGCATGTCCTAGTGGGACAAGACCCAGGACACGCTGGTGGGACTATGTCTCCGAGCTGGCCTGGTGTTGCCTCAGGGTCCCCCCAGAACAGCTGGAGGAGGTGTGTGTGGATCGGGAAGTCTGGGCATCTCTGCTGAGACTGCTGCCCCCGCGACCCGGCCCCGGATAAAGCGGAAGAAAATGGATGGATGGCATTTTAAATGTTCTGAATATCGGCGACATGAGGCCACAGTTTCAGACCCTGGACTTTGTCCAACTGTCGCCTTCAAGGGTCAGAAATGTTTTTCTCACATAGTTATTCCAACTATGTGAACAAGGACTTTACACATGAACGGCCGTTCAGTTCTTTCAGTTTCTGTCGATCTCCGTACACAGCTCTGGTTGTAAAAATAAACTTTAAGCAAATATTGGAACGAGCTCCAAATCAGAAAAACGCTTTAAATCATCAACTTTCCAGTGGTTAAAACGGTCCAAATCAGAGCTTTCTTTGTTGCTTTGCGCTAACTATCAATATTGTTTGGTAGCCAAAAGAAATCTCTTACCCAAAATGCAACGGGCGACCTGAGATGTGCATTCGGCTTATTGTTTGGTTATTGTTCTAAACTATGGCAGAGTAATGAAAGGAAAATACTGTCGATCATTGGTTTGATTTTTGTTTTACTTCACATGTTGTGACTCTAACCCCATAATGTCAGAAAGTTTAACTCCCCCGTGATGTGAACCGTCTCTCCTGTACTCAGTGTTTTTTCCTCTCTTCCAGGTTGGTAAAAAAGCACGAGACACACCTTTCTGTGCTTGCACTAAGTAACATGGAGGTCTCCACCACGCTCGCCAAATGCCTTTACGAACTGACGCGCTCACTGCAGACACAGACCCAGGTGCAACCCTAAAGGACAGAACTCGCCCCCTCCTTTCCCTCTCCTTTCCCTCTCCAGCCCCGAGGACACGAGGGGGGTGTGTGTGATCCGAAACGGGACACCCCCCGGCACCCGCCCTGTCCCAACCACCACTAACTCAACGCGAACTCCTCTTTTTTGCCAACTATCTGTCTCTCGAAACCATTTTTCACTCTCAAAACAAACTGCCACGGGGTCTTCCACCAGCCGCCCATCAGGGGGAGCTCTACTCGGACTGCTTCCCTGAGGGACCCTCCCCAACATCCACAAACCCCCCCCAGGAGAAACTCGAGCACACTTTGGTTTCTTTTTCTAGCAAATCGGACGCGTTGGAAGAATTTTGACTGAAACTCAAGCGGCGCGGCAGTGATTCGGCGACTGGTGAAGCGGACTAGAAATACGTTGTTTTTGTTTTGTTTTTCTTTTAGAAATTTGGTAGCTTGGTTTTTCTTACTTGAGTCATATATTTTCACTTATTTATTATTGAATTAAATACCATTACAATTAATAAAAAAGATTCTTGTAAATACGATGTGAATATATATAAAGAAAAATCCTCTTTCACGCCCGATGGAGCAGCCACTGGAGAGCGCTGCGGAGTCATAGAAGCATTACTTTTGGTAGGATCGAATAGTTTTTTTTTGTTCCGTTTTGCGTTTTATAAAGATCCCTGGTCACTTGTATCTAATGTGATTCTATACTCAGCAGTGGATGAATGTACTTAATACATGTAAATACTTCTCGCAAAAGGTACTGTTTGCTGTAAAACTTAGGGCGGGGGATTAAAAAGCAGTTTTTTGTGGAACTGTGACTCTTTTGTATAATAACTTGTAGACTCATTTTGCTGGCTGAAAGAGTATAATATATCTTGTCATTTTGTAGAAGAAAAAAAAAAAAATATCAAAATTATCCTCCTCCTTCCCCCCCTTCACTCCCACCGAAAATTTCAACACGCACACGATTTAACATATACCCACTGTGTACATGTTTTGTCATAGTACGGGCGAGAGAGCACGTACCTAGTGAGGTTTTTTTTTTTGGTATTTGTACAATTGGTTTAAATACATGGATTTTTATACTACAGGTTTCCTTCCTTGTTTTGCTTTTACGTGCTGCAGGTATGATCTTCACTACGTTTTTTTTCTATCCTGATATAGTGTGGAGCATTATTGTATTTTTTTTTTTTCCCCTTCATTCTTAAGTCATTGCCACATTCCTGTACCTGGAAACGCTGTCCTCTTCTTACGGTGTGTTGTGTAACATTAAAATGACTGCCTCCCGTTTGCATCGACCCGGGCCACTTCCCCCCCAGATCTGCAGTGTCCGTAGGATGTGTGACTATACATAGACCTAACAGTCTGTTAGAGATTGGCTTTATTTACTTTGGTGACTGTTTATAGTTTTTAAATAAAACACTGATCATTTTGCTCTGGTCCATGCTTTCAATTACATTCTGTTTTTATTGTGATGTTGTTAATCCTCCCTCAGCCTAAAGACCATGTGACCTGCAAGAGCCAGACTGATATAACGGCGCCGACAGCTTAAGCCAGGGGTGTCCAAAGTGCGGCCCGGGGGCCAAACACGGCCCTCATACCAATTTTTGGCCCTCTGCCTTCTTGCTGAATCAGTACACATCACCAGAGATGGTTCTTTTTATTTGAAATGTAATAATTCTACACAATTCTAACCTAACAACTAACATTTTATTGTGAGACAGAGCTGGCATGAAGGTATTAAAGCAGTACTAAGTAACTCTTCCCCCCAGAGGCCATAAGCGCAACTGCAGGTGTCGTAGCAAGTTGCGATTTTAAGTTATTAATTGTCTTGGAGAGTAAATACTACGCTGACAGAAAAGGCGAAGGGAGAGAGGGTTACTGTGCATCCAATTATACAATGGAAATATTTTTTTTTCACTCAAACTTTGCTGTAAATACTGTTTAAAGTGACGTTAGCCCGCAGTTAGCTTTGCCCGTTAGCATGTTAGCTTCTTCTTCGTGATTCCACTAGTGTGTATTGCTTTCTCCGGACCGGTGGCAGTCAAGTTGCAAACATGGTTTTCTGTCCAGAGACACCAGGGGGAGATGAAACACCCTCCAATCATCCCATAAACACTTGTATTACCCCCACAGGGACTACGGAAAGGATTTATAAGGTAAACACGTTACTTAGTACTGCTTTAACCGTTTCTACTCTAAAGAGCCACATATAGCTCCCGGTCCCGGTATTTGGACGCAAAGGGACACAAGGGGGCGCCCTTCCAACCTTCTCAGTGTAAATGTGAATCAACTTTCTTCAGAGTTAGACGGGTCAGACACCATGAGCGACAGTAACATGACGCCAAATACAATGTGCTCTTTGTTTCTTGTTAAAAGGCTGAGGCCTCATTGCTCTTCAGTCACAGATTGAGAAGTGAAGAAGGAAGTCATGGAGCTTCTGCTTTAGACAGAACTTCAGGCTTCTGATAATAATAATGCATCGGTTTTATATAGCGCTTTTCTGGACACTCACTCGAATAGTGCTTTACATTGCACTATTCGTTCACTCCATACTTGGTGGTGGTAAGCTACTATTGTGACCACAGCTGCCCTGGGGTAGACTGATCTAAGTGGTAGTAAAATAATGAAATGAAAGTTCTAATTACTTTTTTATTAGGTTGAAGAAAATATCCATGTATATTATCTGCTGTAGAGTCGTGTGTCCCAGTTCCCCTGAGTTGTCGTGGGTCATGGTGTAATGTTCTAAAGCAGAATATCCATGACTTCCTTCTTCACTTCTCCGCCTGTGACTGAAGAGCTTTGAGGCCTCACTATTTAGCATCATGTTACTGTCACTCACGGTGTCTGACCTACAGTGTAACTCTGAAGCCAATCAAATCACAGTGACTCAGAGTGGGTTGTTCTCAAATCTGCACCAAACGCCAAGATCTAAGCTCTAAGAATCAAAATAATAAACCCAGAGTAGAAAGGGTTAAGCATAAATAAAGGTGTGGGGCACAATTTAAACCTCTGCTAGTCAAAGGTTATGCGGCACTGACCACAGATCTATGGCCCTTCCCCCTGTGTACGCGTCAATATGCGGCCACCCCTGGCTTAAACACTGACTGGCTCAAATCGTTTGGGGAGAAAACGAGCGGCTGGAGCTGCATTTGTTGCTGATTGGATCAAACACACTGCAAATCCTTTTAAATATCGGTTTTTAAAACTCTTATGTGTGTTCGTAAAGGATGTCTGTTGTTGCTTGTTAAAGTGATAGTCTGTAAGTTTGCAAAGTGAGGAGAGATAAGAGTGAAATTTGAAAGTAAATCAAATTTGTCCTCCCTTCAACCAGTCCTAGTTTGCAAAATGAGAGCAGGAATAGAGCTTTCAAAAGGAAGTGGTTGAGCTCCTCCCCCTCCCTCCTGATTGGACCTGACAGGCCAGCTCACAGGAAAGCGCTTCTCATTGGTCAAAGTTGTATCCCGGGGATTCTGATTCGTTGTAGAAATCAGCAAAGGCAGAGGCTTTAGAAAAGATATTATTTAATATTACTTATGTTACGTCAAATTTCAAGCCCAGGCAGTCAATTATTCACAATCTACTATATTTGTAAAACATTTAAACTTCCAGACTATCACTTTAACCTCTTAACTCCCACCTTAACCGAGCACATTTTCTCCAGTTTGGCTAAACCCCAGTCCAAAAGCGTCTGGAAAAAAAGCTTTGAAAATAGCGACAGAACTGAGACGAAAACAATGAGAATGTGACAAAAAATGACAAAAAATTGACGAAAAATGACAAAAAAAATGGACGAAAAAATGACAAAAAAATGACGGACAAAAAGTGAAAAAAAAATTAAAAAAAAAAATTATAAAAAAGTTACAAAAATGACTTGAAACCCCCCCAAAAAATGACGTGAGGAAAAAGATCCATTTAGATGAGTTCTGTAGATCTTAGCTTTCAAATGAGGCGTTACACTGGCCTACAGGATTTGGGTAAAGCTGAACTGGAGAAAATGCTCTCGGTTCAGGCGAGAGTTAAGGGGTTAAAGGAACAGTTTTTACATACTGAGATATGCTCTTACCTTAGCTTAGACGAGTTCTTTAGTACCTGTCTGGTCTTCCCCTGTGAAATCCGCGCAGTAATATCTTTACTGTGCGGACGCCGAGCTACTCCTAGTATTATTACGCCTTACAATATAGTTCCCCCTTTTGTCAGCTTAGAAAATCCACATTGTTTAATTTTGTGTAATTATACTTTGTAGCGGAACACTTCACGTAACCATATTTAAATAGGGAAAACGTGGAAGAGCTTGGCAGCTTCTATCTTGACCTGTTTTGGAGCTATAGTGGAGAGAGGGAGAGGCTAAATGCTAACGCCGTCTGCGCTGTGTCTAGCAAAAAGACCAAAGATGTTGCTAGCATTTGGCCTCTCCCAGTGTATTCCTATCGCTCCAAATGGGGTGAAGTTAAAAGCGACCAAGCTCTTCCACAGGCACACAGACCAGACAGGTATCACCTCGTCTAAGATCAGGTAAGGACATATCTCAGTATGGAAAAACGGTGGCCTGTTCCTTTAACCTCTTAACGTCCACCTGAACGGATCCCATTTTCTCCAGTGTGGCTTTACCCTAATCAAAAAGCTTCTTGGGGGAAAAAAGCCACAAAATAGCCACAAAAAATGAGAAAAAAACAAGGATGTAAACGCAACAAAAACGTGACAAAAATTAAACAAAGATGTGACAAAAAAATGACAAAAATTCAACAAAAATGTGACAAAATTCAACAAAAATGTGACAAAATTCAACAAAAATTCAACAAAAATTCAACAAAAATGTGACAAAAATTCAACAAAAATGTGACAAAAATGTGACGACAAATTCAACAAAAATGTGACAAAAATTCAACAAAAATTCAACAAAAATGTGACAAAAATTCAACAAAAATGTGACAAAATTCAACAAAAATGTGACAAAAACGCAACAAAAATTCAACAAAAATGTGACAAAAATTCAACAAAAATGTGACAAAATTCAACAAAAATGTGACAAAAACGCAACAAAAATGTGACAAAAATTCAACAAAAATGTGACAAAAATACAACAAAAATTCAACAAAAATGTGACAAAATTCAACAAAAATGTGACAAAAATTCAACAAAAATGTGACAAAAATTCGACAAAAATTCAACAAAAATTCAACAAAAATTCAACAAAAATTCAACAAAAATTCAACAAAAATTCAACAAAAATGTGACAAAAATTCAACAAAAATGTGACAAAAATTCAACAAAAACGCAACAAAAGAATAACAAAAATGTGACAAAAATTCAACAAAAAAGTGACAAAAATTCAACAAAAATGTGACAAAAATTCAACAAAAATTCAACAAAAATTCTACAAAAATTCAACAAAAATTCAACAAAAATTCAACAAAAATTCAACAAAAATGTGACAAAAATTCAACAAAAAGTGACAAAAATTCTTAGCTTTCAAATGAGGTGTTACACAGGCCTATATAACAGCCAAAGAGGACAGAATGCGTTCGGTTTAGGCGGGTGGTGAGAGGTTAAAGGCCCTATGCCTGATATTTTTATTGCAGACAATGAAAGTGGTAAATTAAAACATTAGTTGTGATCCAAACTCATTCGTAACTTTCCTAATATATTTGTAGCATCCACATTCTTTACAGGGACAAGTTTATAGACACATTTCAGAGGTCACTTTAACAAAAATGCTAGAAAAATTACCTGAAAGTTCATAAAATTGATGCAAATGTTTTTTTCTCCTTTAATCCACGCTTTTCCCCCACAAATGTTTAGAGTTAACAATGTACAAAAAGAGGACAAAATAAATGTCATTCCATTTCTAGAAGTAAAATCAGGTATATCTCCTTTAATGAGAAAAATAAATGTTAAAAAAAAACCTCACAACAACAACAAAAAGCAAGACAACTTGAATAAACTGTTCAGCTGTTCATAACAGGTGACTGACGACAGCTGTGGAAGAGATTTGAGATTTAACCATAAAAGCCACATGCGGCCTGTTACTGTAATCCCACGTGCCTCCAGCGCGCGGCGCCGCTTCCCTCCACTCTCAGTTTCTCAGCGAGACATGTGGCTGGGACTTTTTCAAAGCTACGCTCCGATTTTAGCGAAAAACACTCACTTTCTCGACCCGTTTGGATTTCAAAAGACGATCCCGCATCTTTAGCGCTCTTTTGAAAGTGCTCACGAGCCGCAGCAAACGTTTCAGGTGAGTAAAGATTTGATCAAAGAAGCTAAGTAGCGCTAAGTGCTAACTAATTGCTAAAGAGCTAACATGCTAAAGCGACGCAGGCAGGTGTTAGCTTCGTGCTAAATCTGTGTTTAGCACGTTAGCTGGCTCATGACCTTCAGTGCATAAACTGGGGCTAATATTAGACACTATATAGCCTTGTTTACAACCGAGCTAGCAACAGCCATTTAGCCGTATGAACGCAGGCTTTTAGCTAAAGCGTCCGCGGCTAACGAAAGCTCACATAGCCTTGTTGACACCGTCGCGTTGGCACTGTCTGCTAGTATTTCTGAAGTCTGTTTCCAGGCCGAACCACTTAGAAACTGTGTGCACCTTACACCAGTGCCTATGCGAGTTCCTACTTTCCTAAGAATCCATTAAACTAATATAATAGTTACTCTGTCGCCGCACTAAAATGGTTTGGTGCGTGTTGTGAAATGGTTCAAGAAATGGATCTGGTTTCTGGTTCCAACCTGCTGCACTTTAATCCTCGTTTCTCGGGTTTGTTTATGTGTCTAGAGTAAATCACAGCTCTCAGTAGACTCCACTGCGCGATTACACTGTTACTGTAAAATAAGAAGTTTAACACAATTTCTCTAGTTCATAATTACTGGATCAGATTTGTTATTCTCAATTTGTTTTGTTTTTCTGCGTTGCCCTTTGTCACTATCATCGCTTCATTACGACCTAGAGCGGATATTGTCAGTGTTGGGGAGAATACTTTGTAATTATAATCATATTTACTTACAGAGTACTTGCCATAATATGTATTTTGTAACGTATTTTGTTACTTTGTCCAATCAGAGTATTGCATTGTTTGTAATGTAGCATTTCATTTTAGGAGGAAAAACGGGTCATCATTAAAGGTTCTTAATATTGTGCAGTATGAAGCTGAAATGTAATGTGTGAGTGCTGTGATGTAGTTGATTTTAGGAAAGTAAATGTGTTATAAATCATCTCAAATGAAAATGTTACTTTCTTTAAAAGCTGATGCACAAAATGAAGTGATTTCTAGCGTTTCTCCTTCATGTCTTCTCTGTGTTTCTCTTGTTTTCACAGTTGTCATCGGGACAGCGCTGGGCCGGACATGACTGGGTCTGGAACTGGTGAGGCCTTTTACTGTTGTTTTTCTCATCATTCATTAACAGTAGATGAATAAAAATGTAACATTGTGCACATTTTATGCTGCACTATTGTTCTTTGCATGTGCTTCTCCAACAACGCTTGTTTGCGAGCACTGTTTTCATATTTCTGTACGTAATATTATGTTAGTCAGTCAGTTTATTGTAAAAGTTGGCCGGCCTGGTGGCGCAGTGGTTAGCGCTCGTGCTTCAAAGGTGGAAGGTCCCGGATTTGATTCCCCCGGCTGGCTGGGGCCTTTCTGTGTGGAGTTTGTTCTCCCTGTGCCTGAGTCGGCTTCCTCCTCGGCCAGAATGAATGAGAGTGTGTTTGTGTGAGGGAGTGACGGTGGTGGACGGGGTCGATGGCGCAGATTGGCAGCCTCGCTTCCAAGGCCGTGGGAACCCAGGGTGCTGAGGGCGCTTGCAGCACCCCCCGGTGGATAGTTTGTGAACTGGCAGGCAATATTTACCCCTTAACTCCCACCTGAACCGAGCACGTTTTCTCCAGCTTTACCCCCAGTCCAAAAGCTTCTGGAAAAAAAGTGTGAAAATAGCGACAAAACTGAGACGGAAACAAGGATGAAAATGTGAAAAAAGTGAGAAAAATTTGACGAAAAAGTGACAAAAAATTTACAAAAAATACAAAAATGGACAAAAATTTGACAGTGAGAAAAATTGGACAAAATTGAGAAAAAAATGACGAAAAAGTGACAAAAAAGTCACGAAAATTTGACAAAAATGAGACGACTGCCCAACAAAAAAGTGATGAAAAAAAATCTGATGTGAGGAAAAAGATCAATTTAGTTTTGTAGGTCTACAGGATTTGGGTAAAGCTGAACTGGAGAAAATGCTCTCGGTTCAGGCGGGAGTTAAGAGGTTAATAAATTGGATTTATGCACAGAAAAAGTATTTTGGGGGTAAATTTTGTCCCTCAGCGCCCCCTATCTAAAATATCTTCCCACGGCTCTGCTCGATTCTGTGATTCTACCACAGTTAAACTAACCATCAGAGAGTGTGGTGCGAATGGATAAAGATTGGATTATGGCACTTTGAGAAACTTGGCAACACAGGCCTATAAAGCGCAATACAAGCGTAAGCCATTATTATTGTTTTGAGTTGGCAATTGGTGTTTGAAATTCTACAATAATGTCAATATTGTTAGTTACGCTGGTCTGATGAAGTGCCTTCTCCACAGGAGGAGGTCAGGGCCCTCCGGAGGGCACAGACCCTGAGGACTCAGAGAAGTGTCCCATCTGCCTCAGTGTCCTGTCGGGGGCGGAACTGGCGATGCCCGACAGCTGCTGCCACGTGTTCTGTCTCCGCTGCCTCCTCACGTGGGCCGAGGTAAGACTTAACTCTGCTTTATACGTGGGTGGGACGTGTTGCCATAGGTGACTTTCAGAATCAGAATTGTTTTTGTTATGAACAGTTTCACAGGGGATTTTTTTTTATTCAATTGTGCAACATGAAACATAAAATATATAACACATACCTTTAGATAAATAAAACAAAAAAGCCTTAACACTATAAGTCTATAAGTGTGAAGTAGATTAAATTTAAACTATGATAAAGACAACAATAATTTGACATAGAACAGCAGCGTGAGTGTTACAGATGTGCATTAAGTGTTCGCAGCAGATATGAGTGTGGACATACCACACAGTGCAATAGTGTAAAGCAAATGACATTATTATATTCATGAGTCTGATACAGAGTTATTGGGTCTTGTAACCGTTCATGAGTCTGATGGCAGAGGGGAAAAAAACTGTACCTTTTTGGCGAGAGGTTATGGATCTGAATGGACCGTAGCCTCCTGCCTGAGGGAAGAGGGTTAATAGTCCGGGTCGAGGGTGAGAAGCGTCCGCTGTGATCCAGCCTACACGCCTCCGGGTCCTGGAGAGATGGAAGCTGAGAATCCCCTTCTCAGCAGCACTCACGATACAGTGCAGTCGATGTTTTTCCCGGTCCTTTGCACCGGGTACCACACGGTGATGGAGGAGGGGATGGACTCGATGATGGCCGTGTAGAACTGCACCAGCTTCCTTCTAGGCAACTGAAGTTTCCTCAGCTGCCGCAGGAAGAACATCCTGTGCTGGGCCTTCTTGATGAGGGAGCTGATGGTTGGCTCCCATTTGAGGTCCTGAAGTCCGCGATCATCTCCACTGTGTTCTGGGTGTTCAGCTCCAGATTGTTGTGGCTGCACCAGGACGCCAGCCGGTCCACCTCTCTTAACTTGGCAGACTCATTACTGTTCGAGCCCGATGAGGGTGGTGTTGTTCACGAAATTTATCAGTTTTACAGACTGGTGACTGGAGGTGCAGCAGTTTCTGAAAAGGGAGTAGAGCCAGGGGGAAAGTACACAGCCTTGAGAGATTCCATTGTTTGTAGTCCGACTATCCGAGACAATCTTCCCCAGGGCACGTGCGGTCCGTCAGGAAGTCAGTGATCCACCTGCAGAGGGAGTCGGGCACGCTGAGCTGGTAGAGCTCGTCTCGCAGCAGTCCCGGCAGGATGGTGTTGAAGGCAGAGCTGAAGTCCACAAACAGGATCTTCGCGTAGGTTCCTGCGAAGTCCAGATGCTCCAGCAGGGTTCTAGACTGCGACCAAAATGCTCGCATATGCGACTATTTTTAGAGAATGTGCGAGTAAAAAAAATAAGTGGTAGCATCTGTGTGAGCAAAAAAAAAAAAAAGAAAGTCTAATAGGCTTTATGAGGAGTGCTGCAAATAACGTTATAAACAGCGTCTCCAGAGCACTCCTCTGAGAACACACACACTTCGCACGCACGCACCCAAGCTTCCACTATTATTGAAGAAGTCAGCTGGTAGTTTAGGCTAAACGTTTTGTCCAGGCAAGTGCCCGTTCTCCCTGTTTGTCCGAGGGACAGGTGAAATACAGACAGCAACAGAAGCCACGTGTTCCGACATGAATTAACCTTCTATTACTTTCTGCCAATGCGCACTTTCCGACAGCTCATTCCCTTAAGAAGTATCTATTTTCACTTTTATGTTCGCCTTTTGGGGCGGTAGCGCTGCAGCCCCGAGCGGCGAGCTCACAAGCGCAGGTCAGACAGAAGCACGCGCACCAGAGGAGGAAACAGGAGCAGAAAGAGTTTAGCGGTTTATGTTCCTACCTGAGCTCGCTCTGATCTCCTCGCGGTCAGAAAAAGCTTGTTTCAGAGCGCAAATGTAAAGCTAACGGAGAGCTAACGTAAAGCTAACATAAAGCTAACGGAGAGCTAACAGCAGCTGTTATGGCCCGCCCTCCCCCTCAGCCACTGTAGATTCAGCTCCTGTATTTTATTTAGGCTTTAGGCTTAAACAGGTACTTTTTGCCTGTGATTAATACGGTCTTAATTGGCAGTAATACATAATTTTATAAGTGAATATCCTGCAAGTGACAGTGATATTGCAGATTTGGAAAGAAAGAGACAAACAATTGTCAAGGAAGATGAATAATAATGGATTGAAAACACAAAATTAAAGCAGATGCACAATGCAAACAAATATATAATAAAACTATATAAAATCACTATTATTTTAAAAAGTTTTAACACTATTTTAATCATTGTTCGGATCAATTATAAGTTATTTCGAACATGTTTATAACTGTCCTTGTTTTAATTTATTAAAATGGTGAATTTTGATATTGTGTCTGGAGTCTGTGCGAGTCTGTGCGACCAAATGAAAAAGTTGGTAGCGCCAGCGCTACTAAAATAAAAGTTAGTCTTGAGCCCTGTCCAGGATGAAGTGGAGGGCCAGGTTCTCTGCGTCGTCCACAGACCTGTTGGCTCTGTAGACGAACTGCAGCGGGTCCAGGTTGAGGTGGGGCAGGACCAAGTGCTTAAAAGACTTCATGACCACAGACGTCAGCGCCTCCAGCCTGTAGTCATTAAGTCCTGTGATCCTTGGTTTCTTGGGAACAGGGATGATCGTGGATGTTTTGAAGCAGGAGGGCACGTGGCATGACTCTAAGGAGGTGTTGAAAATGTCTGTGAAGATGGGAGCCAGCTGTTCCGCACAGTGTCTCGGGGCAGAGAGGGAGACACCATCCGGCCCGGGGGCCTTCCGCGGATTCAGTTTTTCCATATGGCACATATTTTTTTGATTAAATGACACAGGGTCGGACGGAACGGTTTCTGAACCAGTCTGTGCCCAGAAGTGAGTCCAAGTCGCTCTAACCTGGCTTTACCGCTGTTTTAGGGCCTGTAGCTGTTCACGGTTAGGACCGGTTTGGATTAGGAAGACCTGTGCCATGTCTCTCTATGGCTGTGGAAAACGCACACGAAATTTCTCATATTTAGTATTATAATCTAAGTTAGGGCTGCTCGATTATTGAAAAAATAATAATCACGATTATTTTTGTCATAATTGAAATCACGATTATTCAAACGATTATTTTTTGCCTTTAAAAAGATCCAGCAAAAAAGGGACAAAAATCCAGAAAAAAAGGGACAAAAATCCAGCAAAAAAGGGACAAAAATCCAGAAAAAAAGGGACAAAAATCCAGAAAAAAGGGACAAAAATCCAGAAAAAAAGGGACAAAAATCCAGAAAAAAGGGACAAAAATCCAGCAAAAAAAGACAAAAATCCAGCAAAAAAGTGACAAAAATCCAGGGGAAAAAAGACAAAAATCCAGCAAAAAAGGGACAAAAATCCAGCAAATAAAGTGACAAAAATCCAGCAAAAAAAGACAAAAATCCAGCAAAAAAGACAAAAATCCATCAAAAAAGTAACAAAAATCCAAAAAATAAAAATTAGGATTTTTTTTTTTTTTTTTTTAATTGAAGAAAAAAAAAAGGTTGAAAAAAATTATCAATTTCTTGCGATTATGCTAATTTTGTAATCGTTTACTGTTGTAATCGAAATCGTAATCGATTTTCGATTAATTGCACAGCCCTAATATAAGTACTTACAAGGCCGTGGGAACCCAGGGTGCTGAGGGCGCTGCAGCACCCCCTGGCGGATAGTTTGTGAACTGCAGGCAATATTAACCCCCTTAACTCCCACCTGAACGTGCACATTTTCTCCAGCTTTACCCCAGTCCAAAAGCTTCTGGAAAAAAGCAACAAAACTGAGACGAAAAAGTGACAAAAAAGTGACAAAAAAGGGAGAAAATTTTGACGAAAAATTGAGAAAAAATGGACGTAAAGTGATAAGAATTTTAAAAAAAAAAATGCGAAGAATTTGTCGAAAAAGTCACGAAAATTTGACAAAAATGAGACGACTGCCCAACAAAAAAAGTGATGAAAAAAAATCTGACGTGAAGAAAAAGATCAATTTAGTTTTGTAGGTCTTTCAAGTGAGGCGTTACACTGACCTACAGGATTTGGGTAAAGCTGAACTGGAGAAAAGGCTCTCGGTTCAGGCGGGAGTTAAGAGGTTAATAAATAGGATTTATGCACAGAAAAAGTATTTTGGGGGTAAATTTTGTCCCTCAGCGCCCCCTAACTAAAACATCTTCCCACGGCTCTGAGTCCTTACCAGGTTTCGTTTTAGTTGCAGGCTACTCCTTCATGTCCCGTCGACCGGAGACCCTTCACCAATGTTTACAGATGGGACGGACATCTCACATGCGTTCAGGTGAGTCACGTGTCGCTTCTCAGCTCATATTTAGACGGCTCATGTATGAAGCATGTTTCTAATCCAATCTATTCCGGATGTTTAGGTCCCTGTGCAGAGGAGAGTCCTTCAGCCTGAAGTTGAGAGCTACTGCAGAAGAAATTCCCAATACAAATCTGGGCTCAAGTACTGCGCTATATTTTATCAAAGCAGTTTTCACGAGATGCTATATGTCACAAAAATAGCCCTGAACTTGTACTGTCCTGTATTTCCAGCAGTAAGAGAGCTTTGAGACAGAGGAAGGTGGAGAGGACGGTTGATGGAAAATCTAAAGGGCTCGTCAGAAAATGTAAGAACCACTTTTCACATTGTACTTTAGTAATGTGTTGGCTCATGCAATGTTTTTAATACATTCAGGCAACGATGAGGATCCATCTTCACTGACGAGAAAAAAGGTATGTATATCTTTCTTCATTGTAGCATTAATCAGCTCATTGTCTTCATCGATGTCTCTGCTGTTTCAGGTTCGAGGGGCAGAGTCCTGTAGCTGGTCGCCTCCTGCTTTTGTTTCACTGACGACAACAACACATGAAATGTACGTGACACGTGTTATTGTAATCAGAAAGTTCATTTAAAGGGTTGTCGTGACTAGGGCTGGGTACTGTAAAAAAAAAAAATGATGCCGGTACTTTAACGATACTTAGTTTTCGGTGCCGATACCTGAACGATGCTTTTTTTGGTACCGATACTTAATTATTTTTCATTTAGAACCATAAAACAGATGAATAATGTTGAGGTGAAACTTCCTTTAACAACAGGCGGAAAAAAACTTTCCACGTTTCTTATTTTTTCCCCCATTTTGAACAATTTAAAAGAAAAATCCCCCCTAAATTTTTCCCCAATTTTTTGTGTTTTTTTCCCAATTTTCCCCTTAAAAAAAAAAAAAAATGTCCCCAAATTTCCCCCCAATTTTTTTTCTTTTCCCTTTTTGATATTTTTGATTCCCCAAGTTTTTCCCAAATTTAACCACTACTATTTGCATTTTTTTTTCTTGTCTTTCACATTTTTTTCCTTTTTAAATTTGTATAACCAACAGCATAAAAACTTAAATATAAAATCTTTATATTTTATATTTCTTTTCGGTACCTGCTTTCGATACTTTTATTTTTCCGATACCGGTAGTACCTAAACCTTCTTTTTCGAAACCATACTGGTATCGTTTAACGGTGCCCAGCCCTAGTCGTGACCTTGATATTGTCCACACAATTAGGGCTGGGTACCGTTAAACGGTACCTACTTGGTACCGACCGAAAGGCTCCGTTAGGGGGCGGTATCGAAAACCCTTTTTTTTTTGGTGCGGATTTTCGGTACTTTTTCTCTCTGAACGTCAATAAATTATCCGCAGTGAGTCTAAAAAAGCCTGAACTCATGAGCAGCTTCAGCGTAAATGCAGAAGCGAAGCAAAGCTCTGACTTACTATAGCTTTGGGATGGCAGAGCCGCAGTCTGAGCCAGGACTAAACCAGGACTTACAGTAAACTGGTTAAAAACCAGGACTAAACCAGGACTGAATAAGAAACTAGACTCTTAGACAAAGAGAAAAGCAGTGACAACACGGAAGTGACAAAACGGAAATGACAACACGGTATGACAACGAGAAACACATCGGCTTTACCTTTAGCTTTAGCCCCAGAGCCTGAAGTTACTGCTGTTGTTTAAACTCCAGCTGCACCGGAGCATTTGGGATCAAAGATTGTTTCTGGAAAAGGTAAGGGCTCACTCTGCATTAGCCATGTTTGGAACAGTTATGGTGCATTTTCAGTGACAGAGTGAGCGCTCTCACTATGTAACAGATCTTTGACGTGTGAGGAGCTTTCACTGTCGAACAGCATAGTGAGTTTAGAAAAGTTTATCTGAAAGAAAACGGTGCCTGATGTGAATCTGTCTCTGCAGCTCAGAAGGTAATAATGTCCTTTCTCTTTTTATCACGGCTTTATTGGGAATTCAAAACATGAAAGTTACAGGTGACGCTGCTGCTCCTGTTTTCTGATGTGCCGTGTTTGTGCCGCTGTGCTGTTTGTTTTCCTGAACAATACTTTTTATACACATTATTTTAACTCAATTAAAATAACAAAGGTATCAAAAAAAGTACCGTTAAGGCACCGGTACCGAAAAGCAGGTATCGTTAAAGTAGTGGTATCGGGGAAAAAAACGAACGGTACCCAGCCCTAGACACAATACACATGGGTTACATTTCCATCAGGCTTTATATAGTTGCATCAACCCCTGCAATTCCATCTTCTGCCATTCAGCCCTAATGTTGACCCTTATCTTCCACTCGTGCAGTGCACAGTCGGTGGACGATGAGGACGTGCTGCTCAGTCACAGAGTCGAGCGCTGTAAAACTCAGAGCTGTGTGTGGTTCTCTCCGGCTGCTCCCATCTCTGCCACCGAAAGGACAAGGTGAGAACACAAAATCTGCTTTTCAACCTATTCTTTAAAAAATGTATGTTTAGATTTATTAAATCAACTTTGTTTATTGGTAACAGGGAGAGTTTCTCCATCAGACACAGCAGTGCTTTTCCATTTGGTCTCAATTCATCTCCTTTTTCTTCGTCGCCAGTGTCTGCTGCAAGTCATTTTGGTAAAGCAAGAATCAAAAGTCCTTTATACCTGCATGTGGTTATTTGGAAACAAATTACTACAAGTTGGATTCTTTCTTTAGTGTTTGAAGGTGTGGTGTGTGCCATCACTTGTCCCAAAGGAGGGGAGAAAAAAGGCGGCCGTGCGTCTAAAGCTGTTCCTAAACAAACGGTGTCCAAACGCTCCAGTCGTGTTGGGAAAACTCAGAGCGAGGTCGCTGTCTCTGAGCCCCAGTCCCCTCAGACTTCGGGCGCGTCGGACTCAGAGTCTCCCCCTAGCGCACCCACCAGACCAGGCCGCGGAGCCAAGGCAGCGGGCAAGAGGAAAGGCAAACAGGTAAGGAGGGGTTTAGTGTTGTTGAAACCGAGTGGGCAGTCTTTTGGTTCGGTGGCAAAGTGGCTAGTTTTCCACATTGGGTTGGGCGATAATTTACCTGTACCGGTAGAAATATTCCCCATGATTAGAATTTGTCTCATACCGGTATAAATGATGACTCGCGTGCAAGAAGTAAACAAACTGGAGCGCAGGCCGAGAGGGAAAGCTGGTCCAAGCGTCGTCAACTTTGACACAGATTTAGCTTTTCAAACCTCCTGTGACTATTTTTGCAAAACAGGGCAAGCAACAAATCTTGTGTTACCCTCCAGGATTTTACTTAAGTCACCGTCGCGTCCTGGGAGTTTTCTCGAAACACATCCAGCTGCTCTCCGTGTGTAGTAAGTCCCACGAAGTGTCTTGTCTTCTCGCGAGTCTGATTTATGACAGATCACAAACGCAAAAGCTCAGTCTAAATTGTCCTTTTACATGTCAGTGTCCGGCTAATAGCAGGGAACCGCGTCTGGTTGTCCCAACGACATAAAAGCCGTCAATGTTCCAGCCGCTAGGAGAGTTTTATTGTGAAAGAGTCAGACTGAAGAACATCATCATGAAAGAAGCAGCAGGTTTAGGCCACCACTCACGCATGACTGTTAGAGGATAACATTAAATCGCTATTTATCAAGCTGGGTCAGGCTGTGCAGTCGTTCTATCTCTGTCATAGCCTTGACTGTGACGCTCAGACTCAGCCACGGAATGTTTGCTTGCGTATCAATATGACGCTCTGAGAGGGTATTTATCCCTTTTCTGTGGAAGCACAGACAGACTTCCATGGTAGGACTTGCGCAATGTCTTGAGTTCATGACTCCGGGTCCCGCACCAATGGTAAATAAACTCTCCTGTATAAAACATCCAGAATTCTGCCTATTTTTCTCGAACACCATTGTTAATTCTCTCTCAATGACAAGGATTTTTTAAGTGAACTTCAGTAATTCAGGGAATTAGATTATGTCATATCGTGATACATACCAACAAATATTGTGATAAATCTCCAGCCAGTGTTGTTTTCGTCAACGAAGACGATAACGATATCTTTTCGTTGACGCCCCTTTTTTTAATGACGATAACGTAACGATGTCGAGCTAAAATTGGCTCTTTGGGGACTAGAACATGACCAGACGTTTACGAGTTTACGTCAATGAGACGAGACGAGACAAAAATGGGAGAAAGTTTTTCGTCAGATCGTTCACAAACAGAGTTTGTGCGCGGAGTGAGAGAACTCACGGTAAACAGGACCCGGAGCGGCGCCGTGCTGCTCATGATGCGGCAGCGGCGCCTCTTTCTCTCTCTCTCCCCGTGGCGTGCGGTCACTGCTAGCGTACATCCTCCTCGGAGCATCTGACATCCAGGTCACAGGGACTTTATTGTTTCTCAGAACAGTTTTCAATACTGTGGCGTCTGAACGCAGAAAGCACGTTGAGGTCGGCTACGTATGTGCAGACAGCGCTGTTGGTAAAAATTAAAAATAAATAAATCTCGAAGCGATGATCAGAGGATGAGGAGAGCGGGCGCTTTTGGGAAAATTCCTGTTCACAGTCGGCCGACCACTTCTGCCAGTGCCTGTCGTGGTGTAATCTGTTTGTCAAACGCTATAGAAAGCCAGTAGATAACTATTTATCCCAATTTCCAAGACTTATTGAAATTAATTATAACTTCTTATAATGAAACAGACGAAAACGTGACAAAAACTTTTTTAATTTTCGTCTGACTAAATGTGACTAAAACTATCACATTTTGAAATGACTAAAATGTGACTAAACCTAAAAGCATTTTCGTCCAAAAGACTAAGACTAAAACTAAAAGGGCTGCCAAAAACAACACTGTCTCCAGCGCTCAACTCTTGTCTCAAAGCAACATGGTTTAATTCCTGGATCATGTGAAGCCTTTCTAATGGAGATCTATTTGTTCTCTGTATCTGAGGGGTAGAAGTACAAACTTAAATTTCCACAGTAGGTTAAGGAGTGTAAGGAGTAGCCAGGTACTCCTAACACCTCATTTACACTGCATGGCCCGTTTCAGTAATGCGTCTTTGTTGTAATGTCGGCTTTTAATCACATGTAAATAAGCAAAGCCAGCTCATTTCCTAAAACAAGATAAAGGAGCGTTTTTCCATTTCCTACATTTTAACCTATAATCTAACTTACGTACCTGCGCCTCAAGAATTTTCCTTCTGTCGATAGTTGGCGAGTGTGTCTGCAATAATGTGGATTCTTTTCATATAATGATTTAAGTGTTGTTTTGCAGGTGACCAACAGAAAAGCAAGCGGCAAAAGGAAAGCCCCGGCGCGGAAGAAGCGCTCTGCTGAAGTGGTTAGCAGCAGCAACGAAGAGGAGGAGGAAGAAGAGGAGGCCACTACAAAACAAGATGACAACACAGAAGAAGAAGAAGAAGAAGAAGCAGAGAGCACTAAACCTGAAACTGCAGTCGAGCAGCCTGACCTTGAAAAAAATGGAGAAAGCTTAGACGATTCAGAGCCAGTACCTGCTGAGAGTCACAGTGACGAACAAAACGAGTCAAGCTCTGAGAAAGACCCAGACGAACCACTAATAAATGATGTGAGCCAGGAAAGCAGCGACGCTCAGGACAAAACGGATAATGAAAGTGACGAAAAAGTCGAAACTGCATCGTCTCCGTTAAAGTCGGCTCCCAATAGTCCGGTTTCATCATCGGGGGACAACCACAGTGTCAAGGATGAGGAGAAAGAGGATAGTCCAGCGGAGGAACAAGAGGACTCGGAGCTTTGGGACGATGAAAAAGCGGCTTCTCCAGAACAAGGGGCGATGGATATTAGCGATGAAGAGGATAAGGAGTCTACAGCAGGCGAGAGTGTCGAAAAAATCGAGCTTTTTGCAGAAACTGAATCTAAAAGAGAAGAAACGAATGAACTCAAAGATAAGGCAGACGAAGCTTGTGATACTCCAGAAGTTGAAAGCGAGTCGCCAAGACAATCAGAACAGTCGGTAACGGTGTCTGAAAGTGTTGATGCCATTCCAAAAGATGAGGAGGAGTCGAAGGAGAAAGAGCAAGAGCAAGAAAAAGACGCTAAAAACCTGGGGTTGTCCGAAGACCTGAACGAAGTCCCGATGGATTTTGGTTCCCCGTTGAGCGAGCACGGAAGCGGGACGCCGATGGAGAAGGACGGTCCGGAGGAGGAGCGGAGTGGGGACCAGCCAAAAGAAGAGGACGTCTCAAAAAGCGAGGATAAGAAAACCGAGGAGAAACACGATAAAGACAAGAGTCCAGAGAGGAGCAGACCGAGGCGCTCGCGGTTTCACTCGCCCACTACGTCCTGGTCGCCGAAGAGGGACGCGAAGGAGTCGAAGCGGGAGAAGAGATCGAAATCTAAGGAGCGCAACGGCAGTCCGAGTCGTTCCGCTCGGAGAAGCCGGGAGCGGGACGGTGACTACCACAGGAGAGACCGAAGCCGGGAGAGAAGGCGCAGGAGGTCAAGGAGTCGGAGTCGGTCAAGATCGAGAAATAGGTCATACAGAAGGGGCGACAGGAGTCCGGCGGAGGAGAGGAGGGAGGAAAGGAGAGAGGAGAGGAGGGAGGAAAGGAGAGATGAGAGGAGGGAGGAGAGGAGAGATGAGAGGAGAGAGGAGTCCCCCCCTAAAAATGAGAGACGAGGCGCTTGGTGGCCCGGCGGAGAGGCGCGAAAGTTCGGAGGCGGGAGATTCGAAAACGGAGTGCCGAACGACGAATCGCCTGAAAGAAATGTGGTCGATACAAACCCGGATTGGGTGGAGAAGCAGAGGCTCAGCATGAGTGCCGGGGCACCGAAATGGGATGACCCGCCCCGAGGCAGAGGCAGAGGGGGCAAGGGAGGATTCGACAGGGGCAGGGGAAGAGGAGGCGGAAACTGGAGTTCTTATAATCAAGACGAATCTGGCGACAACAGGTGGCCACGGAACAACTTCTCAGGAACAGGAGGTGGAAATTCTGCTCCGGGAAGCGACGCGTACAGTCGGTTCAACGAGAACAGAGGCGGGAGGAGGAAGGAGTCGGACCCCTCGGAGGCCATGGACCGCTCCGGCTGGTCGTCTGCCTCGAGTTGGGCCGTGCGGAGGACGCTGCCCGCAGACGTACAGGACTATTATTCCAAAAGAGAGAGAGGCGGAGCAGGCGGGTGGAACCGACAGGAGGACGAGCAGCCAGCAGCCGCAGGTGAGACGCAAAACAGAAAATAACCATTTGTATTAGGGTAATATTTTTCTCTTATTTGTTTGTTATTGATACTTGGCCGACATAAAACAGTCATATTTAAAGCATTTGCTCACATTTCATTGACCAAATATTCACAGTTTCAAAATTCTATGGGAAAAGTTCAACAGGTTAGAACGGGAATCTCTCCAGTCCTTTCTTGGTCGCTCGCACAAAGCTTTTTCTCCACATGCTCGATAATCACATTTTAGATACTTTTTCCTTGAGTGCTGAAGATTTTTAACAGAATCTGCAAACTTTTGGGTTCATAAAGTAGAGTATGAGGACAAAATTAAAGTCATTTTCGTGAAATAGCATCATTAGACAAGTCTCTTTGATGCGTAAGTAGCTTACATTAAAGGGATATTTCAGGATTTTTGACATAGGGCCTCATTTTCTAGTTATACAGAGTGTTGCTGATTTCTGGAGATATTTTTTTGTAATTCATGCAGTTCTTATGTTTGAAGAGTTTCGTGGCGCTAGGCTTTATGATGTTTTGTCGTCTCCTTTGTGTCACTTTTTTGTCGGGTTTTGGCTGCTTTTTTTTTGGTTGCTTTTCTGTTGTGTTTTCATCACATGTTTGTCACTTTTTTGTTGCGTATTTTTTGGCCAATTTTTTGTGGCTTTTTCATAGCTTTCATTGCTCGTCCTTGTCACTATTTTTATGCTTTTTTTTTAAGTTATGCCAAACTAGTGTGTAGGCTCAGGTGGGGGTTTAGAGGTTAAAGTACCTCATAATGTGAAAAGGTTTGAAACCCCTGGCTTACAATATGTAGTTAATACAAGAGCTTTGTGTTTGAGGTCATGTGTGTGTCGGATACAGGAGTGTGTTTGGTCAAAACATGTGATGTGATTAATTGCGATTAATAACTTTTTCAATTAATAGTGAGTTAAAGCTTTCGTTTTGACCTGATATTATAATTGTGTCGTCCTACTGCTCAATTGTCATTAGATAATATGTGATTTATATAAGCAGCCTGTCCCGTGGCTCGAGAGGGAAAAAATGCTTTGAAGCACGTTTCTTTTACAATAATTCACTTGCTCCCAGTTCACACATTCTTGTTACGTTTCTGTCCATTTCCTCAAAGTCATATGTAATTGTAATCTTCAGGCTAACAGCTGAATTAGTTCTTTTTATGTGTAAATTGTGTACAAAGTGTGTGAAACCTAATCTTCACCTCTTCATTCTTCCAGAGCCTCCTAAACCAGACCCTCCCTCTCAGACTGTACCGGGAAACGCCCCTGTCCCAGTGCTCGTGTCTGCTCACCCTCAACTCCTCCATCACTACCCCGGGGCTCGAGGCCCAGTCTCAGTGAGCCTTCAGCCAGGCGCCCCATACGCCCTGCCCCCCTCCCAGGTCCCCGTGCACCTGCACACAGCGGTGCCCCTCCTCCAGGTGCCGGCAGTGGGGGCACAGGGCTTGCCTCCTCCCCCTCCACCGCCACCACCCATGCAGCAGGGAAGCCAGACTGCAGCCGCTCAGCCCGATGGACACAGCACTCAGGTGAGGGGGTGATGATTCTGAACAGTGGGGTCAGAGAAAGAGGAGTGTTCATTTGAAAAGACGAGTTTCCAAAACTGACAAACTATAAATCAGTCAAAAACACGATGTCTTTTTCCACGTAGTGCGCTTCAACGTGGCATGAGATGGTGTCACGCGTTTAGCATTTGAATAAAGCTTATAGTTGACATAGCATTTTACCTGCATAAGAGCTGTTGGGAACTAAAGCTAGACAAACAAACCACATTGACCCATTTAAATGACACTCACTCAGCGCCTGAGCGTCGTTGTAAAGATGGATCCGTTAAAAGCCTTTTTCGTCTACATCTGGCTGTGGGTGCGGTTTGACGGGTGTTCAGACGGGGCCTTTTGTTCACATCGTTGTTGTGTTCTAGATAACTCCACATAAGAGAGCGTTATCGGCCTTTCATTCTTGGGCATAGGACCTTTCCCACTGACAAAATGCAGAGAATAATATACGTGCTTTCCTTTATCTGCTCGTCGCTCGTCCACATGAATATTGTCACCGCTTTGCCTTGTCCGTTTTTGTTTGGCCCATTCGCTTTCCAAATGTGTCTTGTTGTCAGATCTTGGAAATGAGATCAAAAATGTTCTCTCCGGCAACTCGTCTGGATATCTAGAGTCTGAATTGCACAAACCTTAACAGCAGTGCTTAGTTCCTTGGCGTTTGAACATGTTTTGTTGCAGAAAACGTCCAAAGATGGACTATCAAAGCGACTCCGACCGTTGCCAGCGATGCAAAATGAGCGCTTGGTTGTCTTGCTCTACACCCCATGATGCTTTGATGTTTTACGTCATGATCTGTTTTTAGCCGCTGTAAAAGACGGTATTGGACTGCAGTTGTTGTGGGCGGCGCTTCTAGGGATGCACACGCTAGAATACACATAACTGAAGGAGCAACAAAACAGCGATGAAGTTTGTTGTTGTTTTAGTATACTGCTCCACAATGAAGAGGTCGTGCAGGTCAAGTAACAGACCGAGAGCTTGTTGCTGAAGAGTGAGCATCTTCACTCAGCGTTCGGTGCAGGGCTCTACATTAACAAGATTTGGGCTGTGGTGGTGATGCCCGTCTCCCTAATCGATGGTGGGTTAAAGTGGTTTATACCATGGTTACTCGATTCTGATTGGCTAGTGCATTATTTTGGTATAACCGCACACGTAGTCCGGTAGTTAAATCACTGGGATATCACTCCGCTGTGGCATCGCCATAGCAACGCATGACACAGCTGAATCAGATAAAGGCGTAATTAGTGACTGACAGGAACGTATGAGATGGATTTTGTGTTAATTTCAACGTTTTTGGCCAAAACAAAACGTTTGATAAATGGGAAGTAGAGGAGAGTGAGCAGCTAGGTTAGCTACTGTTAATAACATATGAGCTTTACATTTCTATTGAAAACGGTTAAGGCTATTCATAATTTTCAGGCGTACATAAAATGATCCTCCATTTAAGCATATTTGTCTGGATTGGTAAAGTCGAAGATAAAAGTTTCAGTTCGTGGGGCCCAGGTGTGAGCGACTTCACCGCAGCTGGAGTTAAACAGCGTAAAAGTGAAATAACTCCTGCCCACGAGTGCCGCATATCGGTGTTTACTTCCAGGGAAAAGTGTTTCCGGGTTAGTCCTGTTGTGTTGTGATTCTGTGCTGATGTTGTGTCGTTGAGCCTGACTGAGATCCTCGTAATAGCTGCGAAGAATGACTCGCTCTGAGACGAGCCTTCAGTGACCGGCTAATAACCCACAGAAAATAGTCCCGTGGTCTGGCATATTTAGTGAGTTTAGTAAATGAAAACAACATTTATTATAAATGTTACGTTTGTGGGACCCTGGTATAAGCGGATTAAACAACGAGGAGCCGCATTAGACGCACTTCATGGAGTAACATCACTCCACTGCACGTCGTGGTGTTCTTTACTCCGCGCCGTGCATTATAACCGTCTAATGCGGCTCCTTGTTGTTTAATCCTTACCTGTAGGTCATTTTCCTACAGTGTCCCTTCATTCACGCTCTTTAAACATCTCAACATCCTACAAACATGTTCCACACAGACATCTGCTTCTGTTTGAGTTGGAGAAAATAGTACTTGTTTCAGGAACAGTGCATATTGGAGAACAGCCACAAGGCTATTAATGGAAGTAGTGGTGCGCACTGAATGGTGCTGCTGCCGGATGCTCTCTCATCGAATGCAATTTCTCCATCTGTGAAATCAATAAAGTACCATCTTATCTTATCTTAATGAAGTGATTGAAATGTTCCACTTGAAAATGTCTCGTATTAAGCCTGGTTCTAATCTCTCACACAGATGACCAGTAACATGGGAGGTTATGGGAAGCCACTGTTCTCCACTCCGACCAAAGTGACACAGGTGGCCCCGACCTCGAGCTTCTTGCCGTCCTCCACCACTCAGCTGCAGCACCACAAGGCCGACAGCTCCAAGAAGGAGAAGGTACTTCACCGCCACGCTGCATGTTTCTGCTTGTTTCTGCATATCTCTGCTCGTCTCTGTCTCTGAAATACATAGCGCTGTAGGGGCACGAGCTCCATTAGTGAGGCAGTCTTTACTGTGTGACAGTAGGAGAACTCGGTTATAGATGGTTTATAGAGAAGGAAATACTTGTCAAACCACAACAAGTTCTGGAAATATTGGCACATAATGTAATAGTAATTCTCTCGTTGTTACATATTACACATGATGTCAATATAAGTAGGAATAACGCAGTCCAGACTTTCTCACCTCTTTTGAACCATGTCAAATAAGTCATTTTAATTTCCAACAGAAACAACAGATCCAAGAAAGAGCGATAAATGAAGTGAAGACGGCCATGAAACCGTATTACCAAAAAAATGAAATCACGAAAGAAGAGTACAAGGAGATCGTCCGCAAAGCTGTAGAAAAGGTATGACTTTCCCACTAAACAGAATCACGTGTGGTCTTGGACTGTGGGGGGTGAAGGTCCCCGTGTTTAAGAAGGGTGTGTTCCAATCAATGGCTGAGGGAAGCCCTTCTCTTTGGCCCTCATGGCTGGGGGGGCTGACATTGCTGTGATACCATCCCCTAGAGCAGGCTTGGGCAAACTAAGGCCTGGGGGCCACGTGCGGCACCCCTAGCCCTTTATACATTGCCTAATAAAGGGGAAAAACACCAATGTTTTCTTTACCATAAAGAAAATACATAACTGCTGCTATTTTGTTGCTCGTCTAATTGATAATTGTTCGAAACAACCAAATTCACAACTGGTCTGGCCCTCGAGGAAAGTTAAAAAACCTAATGCAACCCAATGGCATCAAAAACGTTGCCCATATCTGCCCTAGTGGCTCGGGGCGACTCCAGAAGGTGTAATAATAATGGGAACCAATGGGGACTTCATTCGTTATCATAGAGCTGCGTCCGGTGACGCTTTGGGAACCTCAGGATCTCATCATTTGCTGATGATGATGATGGTTCTGTTGGTTTCACCAAATCAGGACCTTCAGCTGCACTGGGGCTGTTTGCACCGAGTGTAAAGGGACGGATAGAAATTAATTCCAAGGCCGTGGTTCTTAATGGGAAAGGGTGACTTGTTCCCTCCAGGGTGATATGGAGCCCTTGTCTTAGGTGGAGGACTTTTATTTGATTAGTTGATTGGAACAAAGAAGAAGAAGAAGAGGAAGATCTTTATTTATATAGCGCCTTTCACCGACATTGTCACAAAGCGCTTTACATGAGACAATTGTACATTCACTCCATACTCGGTGGTGGTAAACTATGTTTGTAGCTTCATTTTGCCCTGGAGAAAGGGGACTGTACACGTCTGCGCCAACGGACCCTCTGACACCACCATACATTCACTCACACACATCATTCATCCTGGCCTATTGTACATGCTTTTAGAGGTAGGGGAAACCGGAGTACCCGGAGGAAACCTACGCAGACACGGGGAGAACATGCAAACTCCACACAGAAAGGCCCCGTCCTGGTGGGAATCGAACCCGGCCTTCTAGCTGCGCTACAGTGCATCTTAATGAACACACATGGGACTCCTGCCTGGCATGTATTGGTGCTGCATCACACCGATGAAGGAAGAGTCAAAATATTTCTCTTGATTTACTGGTCAACCAACATTCCTACTCTCACACACGGTCAAAGAAAACACCACGGAAACAATGGGTCGAAATGAGCTTCCTTCAGGCAGTTACAGAACCTAGAGACAAAACACAGAACACACACAGGCGCCCCCACAGTTCAGTTCGTGTATGGCTTGAGGTATAAAGGATGTGTTTTGCTTTGGAGCCAAAACTTCTAAACCCACAGTATCTTATTGCATTTGTCGTATTTATTCTCCCCTCTCTGTCTCTCGTGCAGGTGTGCCACAGTAAAAGCGGCGAAGTGAACTCTGGTAAAGTGGCCAACCTGGTGAAAGCCTATGTGGACAAATACAAACACGCTCGCAAAAAATAAACAACTGCATACTCTCAGCTGCTCCAAGTGCAATTTCTTCAAGCTGGAAACTGGCCTCCAATCCTCAAAAGACAAAGCGGAGACGCCACCTTTTTCTTTTTACCTTTTATCAAATGAAGATTTTTCTATAGATTTGTCATATTTTGTTAAAATCAAAAACCCTAAATTGTAATGCAAAGAGCCCTTTATTTTGCATAGATGTGTGTGGACCGCTGAAAGGAGCGCAGGGTAGCAAGACGCTGGGGGATTCGATATGAACTTGGAATGATGGTACATTGTAATTATCCGATCACCTGAAAGATTATGAAATATCTATGTTCTTTTTAAAAAATTATAATGTTAAAAAAAAAAAAAAAAAAGACACGAAAAGCTTAGTTTGGAAGAAGAGTGTTGCCTTTAAGAATTTGTTGCCCGAAAGTTTATTTTTGGGCTGTAATTTGTTAAAAGTTGATTGTATTTTTTTGCAAGACCCTGATTGGTTGTGGCCGATCAGAAGTGTGCGTGTATTAGGTCTGAATGTGTCAGAAAAGTGTGAATTTGGAAACGTGTCCAGTGAGTAGTGGAATAAAAATAACTGCTTTCTGATCCAGATAGGATTTTGTTTGTATCATTTTTTTTCCCTTAGTCGTCCTTATCAATAGCGTTCATGTGACATAGTGTTATAATAGGGTGACAGTTTAATATTGAGGTGGAACTTACTAAAATGTGTTAAAATACAATACATTTCCATAGCAGTGAATAAGTATGTTTTCAGCCTGGACCTAAACCCAGTCAGGGTTGAGACTTGTCTCACGTTCTCACTGCGGCAGTTCCAGACCTTTCCTGCATGAACCTGAAACGCAGCCTCACCGTGTTTAGTCTGGGAACCACCAGGAGACGCCTCCCTGAGGATCTCAAGGCCCGAGGTGGTTCATATGCAAACTAAGCCCTGATTAAGACCTGGTGGTCGAAACATGTTGGCTTGACCATCTAAATAATTACTCCTTGTGCTGTGCATATTTGTTTGGAGTGCCTGGGTTTACTGTTTTTTTGCAAGTTGGATCCCTTTCCCAAGAGCACCCATACATCCTTTTTGTAATATATTGGGACACATCATCAGTCATATTGTTTTTTTTACAAGTTGTGGTTCATATGGCTTTAACATGTACTTTGGTGCCTGACCATGAAGAGACTTCTACACTTTTGAAGTTCTCTGAGAGACATAAACCCATTGCAGAGAGCGGAGCGCTGGACTAATATGATCGTATCCCCTGGTTCTTGAGCAGCAGCATTTTGAATATACTGCAGCTGTAACAGCTCGTTTAGAAAGGCCAGTGAACAGGCTGTTACAATAGTCTAACCGACTGGAGACAAACGCATGAATTAATCTCTCCAAGTCTGGTTTGACACTTTTTTATTTTAGCAATGTTTTTTAGCCGGTAATAGCCCACTGGTGCAATGGACTTAAAGGAACAGGCCACCGTTTCTCCAGACTGTGATATGTTCTTACCTGAGTTTACCTGAGTCGAGTTGATGCGTACCTGCCTGTTGTTTGTGCCCCTTGGAAGAGCTTGGTCGCTTCTAACTTCACCCCGTTTGGAGCCATAGGAATACATTGGGAGAGGCCAAATGCTAACAACATCTTTGTGTAAGTGAGCGCACGCACAAAGACCAGACAGGTACGATTCATCTCGTCTAAGCTCAGGTAAGAACATATCTCAGTGTGGACAAACGGTGGCCGGATCCTTTAATATGACTGTTAATATTCAGGTCAGAGTCCATGATTACTCCAAGATTAGATCGATATAAACCGGGTTACACCGGGTCCCGGGGCGCTGCACTGAAGGGGTCGGTCGAGTGGACCAAGAGAAGGACGAATGGCTCTTTGGGTCAAAAAGAGTTTCCACGCCATGATGCATTTTGATACCTAAGATGTTGGATGATCTGCTCTTTTCTCTGATTTTGTTAACTAGTCAACCTATAAAACATATTAATATCTGAAAAACAATCGTGTAGTGTGTACTCAGCTTTCAAAACCTAGTACACAGATAATAAGGGCAAATCGGAGATACTTTGGTGACCACAAGAGGGCAGCCTTTCGCAACACATAGGACTGTCAGAGCAGACCGCCCATCTGGTTAATCCCTCTAGCGGCGAATATCAGTATAACAGGCTTATTATGAAATCTATCATTTATCTACAATGTTAAAAACTGTGCGGGCATATTTCAAACTAAAGTTTTTTTTGGAAACGTTTCATAAACATTGCCCATCTGTGTCGCCAAATATGACATTCAAAACAAGTTTTAAGAGTTAAATGTTACATAATTACCAGAGAGTTACCAGATTCTTTAGCTAAAACCAATATGGAAATTAACTTAAAGAGACTCTCATTGACGAAACCTTTTATAGAGATAAACCCTTGACTGCTTTAGTCGCCTGAACCCAGCACAATTTCTCCAGCTTCTTGAAAAAAAAACGTGCCGGAAAAGCAACACTGACAGAATAAAAAAAGTGAAAAAAAACAATAGTCATAAAGTCATAAAGAACGACAAAAACGTGACAAAAATGCATTGAAAAAAACCTACAAAACGCAAAAAAATGAGATAAAAACACGACAAAAACGCTTAAAAATGTGAGTAAAAGCAGCGACAAAAAAGATACAATCCGTGTTGTCGGTCGTAGCTTTCAAACTCTGGCCTATCGTCTGTTATCTCCAGTTGAGAAGCTGAACTGGAGATGATGCACTGGGTTAACGCTCGGGGTCAGAGGTTAATTAACACCATGCACTGATGTAAATGATGCCTTCAGTTACTCCACCAGAGAGAAAAGCAAAAACACAAATTGTATTTTGTTTTAGGTTTATTGGGCATAAATAATTACAGAATATACAAAATGTTTCATTGAAACAAGTGTAACACTGTTGGGCCATGCCCTCTTTGCTCCTGAGGTCCTGTGTGATGTGCAAAAAGAACCATAAGTTGGATTTCAGGCTCAAAAAGGAACAAAAGTCTGTCTCTGTAACAGCAGTTTTTCAGTCAGTCTAAAACAGTGAGATGAACAGGTGAAGACTCGACTGCACTGGAACAATCATATCAAATTCACCAGTATTTTGTTGATCCAACTCCAATGCATTCATTAAAAAAGACCATACAGTAAGAGTATATACAAGTAGAAGACAATATAGATATGTACATGTATATTTACACATATATAAATATAGTAAAATAGTATAAATTACATTGACTCACTGTGTTCATAAATAGATGGTAGTTCGTAGGAGCACAGTGTGGTGTTCAAAGTTCTTCATAAACAAAGCTGTGCAGCTTGTAAAACACTAACGGATAACAATGGTTTGGTTGTGGCTGATGAAAAGCCCACTTAACGTTCTTAGTTGTTGTTTTTTTGCAAGTTTATCAGGTATCACAACCACTGCATGTGGTCAAATCCTCTACAACTCTTCTCCCGTAAAGAAAAGTCTTGAGACGCAGTAGTGTCATTTCTGCAGCAGGATAACATGAGTTCAGCAGGTTATACAGATAAATACGGTTGTTGCTTCCAGTGTACCCTGAAAACATTGTGATTTTCTGTGAGTTTCCCATGAGTGTTAAGTGCTTCTGGATATACAAAATTATGCTTTACAAAGGACATTTTTGGCAAAGTAAAAGCAAGGCGTTTCGAAGGAGCATAATCTAGGAGGACCTACAGTATGTACCTTCAATCTGAAGTAGAGTAAAAAACAAAAGACCAAACACCAAATGGTACAATTTTACTCTTCCTCCCTTTAGTTGCAATAACGGCCTCATTTCCCCCTTTTCCAAATTGCTGGATGAAGTAGAGTTAGCCTATAGGTTCACACAGAAAGGCAGCGTTAGTCTGAGCCCTTCTTACTGTCACGAGTTCTGGGAAAAACTTACTTAACTCAAAGCAGTACTAAGTAACTCTTGCCCCTAGAGGCCATAAGCGCAACTGCAGGTGTCGTAGCAAGATTTTTTTAAACTTATTAATTGTCTTGGAGAGTAAATACTACGCTGACAGAAAAGCGAAGGGAGAGAGGGATATTGTACATCCAATTATACAATGGAAGTAATTTTTTTTCACTCAACTTGGCTGTAAATACTGTTTAAAGTGATGCTAGCCCGCAGTTAGCTTTGCCCGTTAGCATGTTAGCTTCTTCTTCGTGGTTTTCTGGCCAGAGACACCAGGGGGAGATGAAAGACCCTCCAATCATCCCATAAACACTTGTATTACCCCCACAGGGACTACGAAAAGGATTTATTAAGCTAAACACGTTACTTAGCACTGCTTTAATGCTCTTTCAATTAGATTTTGTCTTGTCATGTAATTATTTTGTTATCAACCGTTTTGAAAATGTATTCCCCATTTTGAATTTTTACGGAAAAGGAACTCAAGTATTTCAGTTTGTGTGGTTGGGAAAATGGCAATTCAAGTTTGCTGCCTCAGAAAGTAATTTACAGTGATCTTTGTTCAGCAGGCAGTCGGTCTTTTCGCACCTGAGCTAAACTAGGATTTTTTTTTTTTCTGAATCCGAGGCACCTTCAAAACAATGCATCTGTACCACAACTACATAAAAAAAAAATAAGCAAAACAAAACATAAAAATATATTACAATAAAAAGTAAAAACAAGTAAAACGCCGGCGTACGCGGCCTACGAAAACTATACAAAGTTTGATACATTCACAGGGAATGGCATTGGTTTACGGCTCCGGATGTTCCGCGCTGAAAGTGTTTTTGTTTTGTGTGTTTCTTCTTGGTTTTGCAAAACGTTTTTTCCGTAAAATGTGTCAGAGCAGTCCAGTGCAGCAGTTCTGTCTCTCTTTTTGCACGGGCGGCAACGGGGGGGGGGGCGAGAGCGGCGGCGTGGCTTTAGTGCCCGTCGTGGTTCTTTGTGCTGGTCCAGTCCAAAATGATCAGGGTCATGCTGCCGGTCATCACGATAAATCCGAGGATGAGGAAAGCCGTGGCCTGGACGGAGAGATTCAAAACGGTCAGACATGGTGCTTTGCAAAGGGGAGTTCTTTCAGCTGTGCTTTACAACAGGAGGGAGGGGGAACCATCATCAACACAGGATGAGTCTATTTCTATTTCTCTATCACAGCGTGCGACCCGGCTGTCTCTCCGGTGTCTCACTGTTTTTTATGACCAGAGAGCAGTGAACAGAATTGCCCATTGGGATGAATAAAGTTGTTTTGATTTTGATATCTCTCTCACGTTCTCTATCTCTCTCTTTCTCCATCTCTCTCTCTATCTATCTCTCTATTTCTCCCTCTCTATCTATCTCTCTATTTCTCCCTCTCTATCTATCTATCTATCTATCTATCTATCTATCTATCTATCTATCTATCTATCTATCTATCTATCTATCTATCTATCTATCTATCTATCTATCTATCTATCTATCTCTCTATATCTCTCTCCCTCTCTCACTATGTATCTCTCTCTCTCTATCTATCTCTCTCTCTCTCTCCATCTCTATCTATCTCTCTATATCTCTCTCTCCCTCTCTCACTATGTATCTCTCTCTCTCTTTCTCCATCTCTCTCTCCATCTATCTATCTATCTATCTATCTATCTATCTATCTATCTATCTATCTATCTATCTATCTATCTATCTATCTATCTATCTATCTATCTATCTATCTATCTATCTATCTATCTATCTATCTATCTATCTGTCTATCTATCTATCTAGCTCTCTATCACCCCCCCTCTATCTATCTATCTATCCCCCTGTTGTTACTGATTCAAAGCGTATAACATAAAAACGAACAGCCAGGCAATTTCAAAAGATGAAGTAGAGTTTCTGTGCTTGTTCGGTTGATTAACAATGAAAGAAGTATTTACTCAAGGAGCTCACGACCCTCTGAAAACGGTTCCCCGACTCACCAATAATTTTAAATAATCCATCAATCCCATTGCCTATACTTAAAGTGATAGTCTGGAAGTCTAAATGTTTTACAAATTCTATGAAATGTGCACAATGGACTCCCTGGCCTTGCATTTTCATGTAAAGTAAGTAATAATATAGAAATACATTATAAAATCCCTCCTTCCTGGATCTCAGCAACTAATCAGAGTCTAGCATCCTCCTGCTTCGACCAATGAGACGAGCTTTTCCAGTGAACCGGCCTGTCAGGTCCAATCAGGAGGGAGGGGGAGGAGCTTGATCGTTCGCTTTTGAAAATTATGTTCCTGCTCTCCTCATTCTGCAAACTAAGAAGTGCTTTCTGATAAAAGAGGGGAGGAATTTGATTGTTTTGTTTTCAAATGTCAACCTCTCCTCACCTTGCAACACTTTAAATGCCTGATACGACGCTCATCATTCCCATGAACTAGCATTTCTTTGAGGAAAATGCTCAAATATACGTTTAAAAAAAGCCAGTAGCAACAGGTAACTCAGGAGCACAAGCCAGTTCCCTTACCCCAATCTTCTGCACAGACTTCATGGACTCCTTCTTGACCAGCTTGATGTAGAAAGCAGACGGGAGGATGAAGATCAGCATAGCAGCAGCAGAGGCACCTAGAGAAAGGAGAGAGCTTATTAGAAATCTGCTCAACTTTTGGCTCGCTGGCTTTGAAATAAGAAATGTTTTGATTTAGCTCATGGGGTGATTATCTCTACGTAATCATTGGGAACCGTGAACTCACCGATGAAGCCGAAGATGTCCCTGATGGTGGGCACGAAGATGACGAGGGCGTTGGTCCCGGCCAGGAGCACCACAGTGATGAGAGTGTGACGCACCCAGCTGAACTCTTTGGAGGCGCACATGAGCTGGTTCACAGAGGTACGGATCTGCGCACACAGACGGGGGCAGCACGGGTTAAGAACGAGCGATCAACAGGTAAATCAAACTCTTAATAGAACATTTAGCATATAATCATCCTGCTATATGAACTAATACATGTCAATGGTATAGTACTGAGTCATTATCTAACTATTTCTCCAGAATTGTACCCATTATAGCAAGAAATAAATGCAGAACTATTACATTTTTTTCTATACTTGGTTTTCGATACCAATACCTGAGCGTTTTTTTCCCCCCCGATATCTATACTAAGATACTTTGTCGTCTAGAACCAGAAAACAGAACTGTTTGGATTAGAAGATCTGGAAATGTATGATATCAGGTTCATCTGCAATGTCCAGAAATGTGTGAAAAATGGGGAATAATTTGGGGGGAAATTGGGAGAGATTGTGGCAGAAAAAAAAAAAAGAAGGGGAAATATTAGTAATAAAATTGGGTAAAAATGAGGGTAAACATTGGGGGAAAAAGAAAAATGTGTGAAATATTTATGGGGGAGTTGGGCACACGTTAAAAATTTAGGGGAAAGTGTGTAAAAAAAAATATGGGGCATCATTTATTTGAGCTGAAACGACCAAGTTACTTACTTTAAACTCAAAAAGGTGTCACTTCGGGTCCGTAATATCGAAGCTGCAGTTACGCTTAAGACCTGAGGTGGCAGTAGTGAGCATAAAATGACTAACATGCCCCTTTAATGCTTCAGGTGTCAAAACTCAGATCTAAAGATGTAATTTTTCAGTACTTGCTTTTGAGGTTTTGACTTTTTCGATACCAGTAGCTCCTAAACCCCTGAGGATAACCTTGTCTTCCCGCTTCAGTGCCAGTAAGCGAGGCTAAAAGGGCGTTCTGTCTGGTGTTTACTCACTGGGAAGAGCACCACAGGGACGGTGAGGGTGACGGCGGTGAGGACGGCCAAGCGCACGATGAGCAGGACCACGTCAGACTTGTAGATTTTGGAGTAAGTGTGAAGCAGCTCGGGCTCAACGTGAACTGGAAATAAATCAATAATGTGGTTAGTTACAGATACATCACAGCTAAAAAACAGCGGTGGAAAATTGATGAGGGTTTTTGTTTGTATTGCGTCTTTATAAAGCCCCCAAAGCATGTTTTGTAAATAGAAGCGACCTCTATCAGCGCCTTGTGCAACTCGTTTCTGAGAATGTTACGGATCCGTGCGGCAGGTGTGGCTTTCTCACAGTATTATATAACACGTCCGGGTTTTTTTATCTTTTATTTGAACAGTCTGTGGCTGAAAGCAGACGGCCGATGTACACAAGTGTCAAGGGAATTAAAAATACTCACTGTTGAAGGTGAGGTATCCGAAGAGAGCAGCCAGCAGGTACATGATGAACATTGCCAGGAAGGAGACGTTGGCCACGCCCTGCATCTTTCTACGGGAACGGCTGGTGATGAGACGGAGAGAAGAGGTTGAGTTTCACCAAATATATCAAACGCAGTAGGTTAGATAATGAATCATAAAAAAGTAAATATGAATGAACTACATTGTTAGTCAGCCTCTGTATCACTGGCTAATAGGGGTGGGAACCTCTGGGTACATCACGATTCGATACATGGCTCACGATAACCTTACTGCGATAATTTTTTTTACCTTTTTTTAATCATTTGTTTTCATGTGCTTTGTCCCCCTTTTTCTAAAATAACTCGATAAGTGAATGAATCTGTCACTGGCATCAATTCATTTACTATAAAAGTAATAGACTGTATTTGTGTGACAGGGTTTGGTCCAAGTGCTTACAATTGTAGTGCTGCCCCCTGCTGTTCCGACTGAATCCTTAAAGGGATGTTTCAGGATTTTTGACATAGGGCCCCATTTCCTTGTTATCCAGAGTGTTTTTTTTTTGTAATTCATGCAGTTCTTGTATTTGAAGAGTTACGTGGCGCTAGGCTAGTGCAAGGCTAGCGCATTTCGACGATATCAGCTAGCCTGCATTAAAAACAGTCTGACCCGCTCCACAGTGCACCTGAGGTAAATCACTTATAACGCCAGACTAACCATATAAATGTCTGTGTCGATAGAATCATTTTAACCGTTTTGCCTTTAAAATACCTTCTATTTGAGCAGCATCAGCTTCGTGGTTGTATAAGCTAGAAAATAGTCCCTCAAAATGTGATCATTCATGTGATGCAGGTCAGTTATATTCCAAAAATTATTCTATCGACACAATTTATATGGTCAGTCTGGTGTTATAAGTGATTTGCCTCAGGTGCTCTGTGGGGTCAGACTGTTTTCAATGCAGGCTAGCTGATACCATAGAAATGCGTTAGCCTTGCATTAGCCTAGCACCACGTAACTCTTGAAATATAAGAACTGCATGAATTACAAAAAAAAAAATGTCTCCAGAAATCAGCAACACTCTGGATAACTAGGAAATGAGGCCCTATGTCAAAAATCCTGAAATATCCCTTTAATCATTATCGGCCTCTATTGACTGTGAAAACTGTGGACCACTGCTACGTCATTAACATGAAAAGTATCGGAATAAAAAGCATCGTCTCGCAAAATATCACGATACATTGGAAAATCGATATATTGTTGCGCCCCTACTGGCCATGGTGGCTACCACAACTTCCCCTGATGATATGCATGATTAAGACTAGTTACAAACTGTGAAATTATAGACAAAGGAAGTCCAAGTTTCCAGTGTACTCACTCCTTCAGCTCCTCGTACATGGGCAGGATCGCCGGGTGGCACACGAAGGCGAAAGTCAAGATGGGCACAGCGTACACAGTCTGAGAAAAACAAAACATTCAGTTACAACTTCTACTTCATTTAAGCACGAAACCCGCTTTCCTTCTTCTTTGATCCCTCGTCCTACCTGTGAGTTGACGACGACGTATTTGGGCGTGCAGACGTCCTCGCTGTAATCCACGGCCGTGCGGTTGAGATGGGAGAGGGTGCTGTTGATAACTTTAGTCACGGTTTCGTTCAAAGCGGCTTCGTCCAGGATCGGGAGAGGGCACGGGATCTGGAACTTCTTGATGATCACCTAAAGCAAACACACGCCATTTAAAAAAAAAAACTATGAAGCCGTTTTCAGTGGGCGGAGAGTCTCCACCGCTCGCACACAAAACACTCCCTGACGAATTCTCATGTGCCAGTCATGCGCCTCAAACAGGTGGGACAAACTCACCACAATGAGGAAGAAGACCATGCAGAGGAGGGACAGTCCACTCGTGTATCCAAGGTAACCTACAAGCGGCACAAACATACAGAACTTACTCATGTTTTCGTGACTATGACATTGTAGTGTCAAAAAGTAAATATCAAGCACTGGCTTAAATGACTTGAATTGAGGAAATGTATCTTGTTTTGAGCGGTTTTCACTCATTTAGACACTTTTCCTGATTGGACCAAGTTTACTTTGCTTGTTTGAGGACATTTCAGACCAGTTCTAGGGTAAATCTCGCTTGAAACAAGAAAGTCGAATTGCCAATGAGATAAGACCAATTTTCTTACCCCATTCACTGGAAAAAATGAAATCTTATTTTAGACAAAAATGACTTAAAAGTGCTTGAAATAAGACTTTTAATGCTGCTTTTGATACGTTTTTGACTCGTCTTGAAACAAGATTGCCAATGGAACTAGACAGATTTTTCTTGTCTTTGACCATTTTGTCTCATTTCAGGTTTTTTTTTTGTCTCATTTTAAGCGTTCAAGTTAATTTGTCTTATTTTGAGCAAATTAATGCTTGTTCCATTGGCAATCTTATTTCAAGACGAGTCGAAACCTAGTCAAAATCTGCATCAAAAGTCTTATGGCAAAGAAAATGACCTGAAATAAGGACGAAATGTATCGAAACGAGTCAGAAACATCTCAGAACAAGTGAAATCATCTAGGACAAATGCCCAAGAACAACTAAAATTTGGATTATTATGCTCAAATTGAGATGTTTATACTGAGTTAGATTCTGTAAACTAAAAAAAAACATTCTTTGGGATTTGTTGGACATTTATTTACCAAGGTTTTTGAGCAGGGACAGCGGCAGGATGATGGTCACGGACACGATCAGCACAAGGTAGTCCCCGTTAGTGTACCATTCACTGCAAAAACAAAACATCCTTTACGTTAGAGACCAATGTATTATGACAACAAATGCATTACACTCAATATACTGCTTTTTCTCTCTCTCTCTCTCTCTCCTTAAACCTACGCTGGAATGTGATCAAGCCTGTCTGCATCTCCGCTGACATCGCCGCAGCCCTCGAGACTGAAATAGATCAAAGCGCTCACGCCAATCGAAAGCATCCACTGGTTCTGCGAGTCCACACGCCCCACTCGATCATCTCTCTCTTTCTCTTTCTTTCTCTTTCTTTCTTCCTCCTCTTCTGCCCTTCCACTCTCAACTCAAGGACGAGCGCGATAACCTTCAGACGGACGCCTCGTGATGAACCCGGCCAGCCACCGTTTTGCCCGGCAACTGTCTCTTTTTATAGGTAACAAACGCTCTTAGGGACTAGATGCAGGTTGGCCATTTTATACTCACTACTGCCACCTCAGGTCATACGTGTAACTGCAGGTTCTGTATTAAGCCCGTGCATGACGGCAATTTGGACCCAAAGTAACAACTTTTTGAGTGACTGTGCAGGATTTTAGAGGCCGTTATGGTGAACAGGCCTAATTCTACACATTGGGATGTTGCTGGAACATGTAGGGGGATGAAAATACTAAACTGCGTATAGTCCCTTTAAAGGAAGTAACTTGGTCGTTTCAGCTCAAATAAATGATTTTTTTGCCCCATATTTTTTTTACACCAGTGTTAATTTTGACAGCATATTTTATTTTAGTTTTAGTCTTAGTCTTTTGACTAAAATGTATTTTAATTTTAGTCAAGATTTAGTCAAAAAAAACTTTGCAATTTTAGTCTAGTTTTAGCCGACTAAAATTAAGACTAATTTAGTCGACTTATATTTATAATATTCATTATAATAATATTTAATCAAGGTCCTCGACTAAATGGAGCTGCTCCACATGAACAAAGCTCAGAGCTGTTCATTTGGCAGTGAATTTAAATGATCTGAGGCTTTTTCAGACTGACAATAGAAGTTTGGATGATTTTAGTCTCTCCTTTTCATTTTTATTTAGTCTTATTTTAGTCGACTAAAATATCACTTTGACTAAAATTAAGACAAAATAATTTAGTCCACGAAATTTTACACATTTTCTCCTTATTTTTTAATGTGTGCCCCATTCCCCCTAAACATTTCACCCCTTTGTTGTTTTTTCCCCAAATTTTGCCCTCATTTTTACCCAATTTTATCACTAATAATTCCCCTTTTTTCCCTTCCCTTCTTTTTTTTCTTACCACAATCTCTCCCAATTTCCCCCCAAATTATTCCCCATTTTTCACACATTTCTGGACATTGCAGATGAATCTGATATTGTACATTTCCAAACAGTGTAGTTCTGTTTTCTGGTTCTAGACGATGTAGGGGGAGTAAAATACATAATTTTTAAACATTTTTAAACTCTGTATAGTCTCTTTAAGCCGTCGTCGGACTTTGACTACCAAGTTCAGATGACGCTCCAACAACTTTTGTCTGAGTAAGACTGAGAACTAACTCGAATACATTTATGACCATGCTTCATCAGACAGCTGTAGATATAAATAAATCACGATCTATTATCTTTTTTTTTAATGGATATGACAATTTATACTGTACTATTATAAAACTACAAAGGAATTACAAATTGGATGAGACTAATACACCAATTTCCCCAAGCTACAATGGTTTTCTCCTGACTATTGGCTAAACCATAAGCCATACTTGCAAACTCTTCCCATCTAATGTCCTATATCCTCTCACTAACAGCGCACACGCTCATTTGGATACCGCAACCCCACGAATTTCCATTTCATTTTCGAGAACTGACAGAGCCTGTTATGTTATTTGTGCGTGTCTGACGCCGACTTACTCGCTGTTGCCAGTGAAAGCCTGGATCACGATCGGCAGCTCATACTTGACGATGTAGAGGTAGCTGGACATCGCTGTGGAAAGAGAAAAAAAAAAAAAATCAACTTTAAATCACTTTCTGACGTCAAGCGTTCAATTAGCTGTTCCACTCTTCTCTCTCTCAAAGGACCAGTTCAAATGTTTCGGGGGGGGGGAAAAACAACACACCCCTTTAATTTCCATAGCTGGCATGAGACACTGAAGAAGCATTGTTTTGCGAATACCGAGTTACGCACGAGAAGGTGGCTAAAAACTTACGCAACAGTCTTTTCCCCCCACAGTGTTTTATTTTCCTCCACTCACCGCCAATGTTCTGCATCGTGATGGAGCAGGAAGCGGCGAGTTTTCCTGGCATCCCGAACGCTTTGTACCCGAGCTGCTCGTACACCAGGGCGCCTTAAAAAAGAAGAAGGTGCAACGTGTTAAAAGAAAGAAAAAAAAGACAAGACGCAGCGCATTGCAAGATTCTGCACTAGCGCGGGGGCCTGTTTAAAACGCCACTGGGAAATAAGTCGGGGTTGGGAGTTTTTATAGGGGATAAGCTGAATTTTACGTACCTCCTTCGTTGGCCGTCTTTAGCAGCAAATGCACGGAGTATAGTGAGAAGATGGCCACGGATACCAGGAGGATGCTGTAACAGGAAAAAAACAATAGAGATTTAGCTCCAGGTCACCATATAATACAATACACAACACAAAGAAGTACAAAAATCTGGATAAAACTGAGAAAAATCATGATCAAAACTGAACTTGTGCACTGCAGTGAATATCAAGCATTGGTGAATGTCTTGAATTGAGCAAATGTTTCTTGTTTAAAGCAGTTTTATCTCATTTAGACTTTTTTCCTGTTCTGACCAAGTTTATTTTGCTCTTTTGATGACGTTTGTGACCAGTTCTAAGGTAAATCTCACTTGAAATAAGAAGGTAAAACTGCCAGTGAGATAAGACCAATGTTCTCCAAGAAAATTACTTGAAATAAGGACAAAATGTATTGAAACAAGTCAGAAACGTCTCAAAACGAGTGAAATAATCTGGGTCAGGAGCCCGCCTACACCTTTCATTGTCAAAACATCTCAAATTCGGATTATTATACTCAAATTGAGACTTTTATATTAATCTACTTCATTACTTTTTGCAGTGTGTACATTTGCACCCCCAAAAGCAACATATTGAATCTTTTTTTAGTTATAACTTCAAGATCCCAGCATCTCGTCACAGAAGGGGGCGTGGCTTCACCGAGGGGGAAAATAGAATCTTTAGAGAATCACAATTTTCCACTCTTTTTAGTCATTTTCTGGTGGAATATGAACTTATTTATCACACACAAATAAAGTCAAGTGTAAATCGGGCCCATGTGGATATTTTCTCACAGCAGATTGTTCAGTAATAGTGAAAAAACGGATGCTAACATGTAGCATCAAGTTAGCATTCTCTGTTATTTATGTGTTTACGGGCTGTTGAACCACAATGCTCCAATCCATGTCTTTGTACTTTATTTAGTAGAAAACTATATTCATAATTCAGCGTTTGTTAAAGTAGTTTTTGAATAATGCCATAACTTTTACTATAAGAAAAAGGAGAAAAGAAATGAGAAAGTTTAGATTTCTCTCCAAGTTGTTTCCCCCTTTAACTGTTTTCAAACATGACCATATATGGGTGATTCCAGAGATGCCGTCTGTATCTATCTTCACGTGTTGTCGTTTTGCATAGAGGTCGGGAGGTCGTCACTATGAGATCCTCTTAGCTGCAGGGACAGTGCGATCAGCGGTGTGTATTCATAGCGCAGGTGAAAATTAATCTCTGGTTCAAATTCTAAGCGAAACCATTGCCTCTCCCTCCTCTGCGAGTGACAAGTGCAAACAATCGACTTGTGTCTAACAGCTTATATACAGGGGCTGGACTGGGACTGAAAAACGGCCCTGGACTCTGACCAGCCTGGCCCAAGCACTTCCAAAGACATATTTTAACCTCTTGCCTCCTGTCTTAACCGAGTGCCTTTTCTCAAGTTCAGCTTTACCCAAATCTAAAAGCTTCTCAACTGGAAAGCAACGGTGTAACGCTTAATTTGAAAGCTAAGCCTACAAAAGTGATCGCTGCATTTTTGTCACATTTTTTGTTGCTTTTTCATTACTTTTTTTGTGGCTTTTTGGTGGGATTTTGTCACTCTTTTTGACACTTTTTATTCCTTTTCCATCACTTTTTTTCACTGCTATGTCGTCATGTTGTCACTTTTCTGTCGCTTTTCACCGTCGTTTTCATCGCTATTTCAACGCTATTTCAACGCTTCTCTTTTAAAGAGGGGGTATTATGCTTTTTTCAATCACATAGCACCAGTCTATATCACACTACAATGATGACCAAACCTTCTGTTAGTCTGTAAATGCAGTAAATTAGAATAATTGCCTTCTCAAAATGGCTGTAGTGAATGTTTTGAAATAGGCCTCTGTCTCGTTAAGAACCTTTGACCCTTTCCGACACGCCCCCTCCACATATCCCTAAAATGGCCGCCATCAGAGTTTTTACAGATGACTCAAAAATACGTGAATGTGCCAAGGCAACACTTCAGGCATGTTTTTAATGAGGGAATGACATAATAACATGATGCAAAGCTTGAAAAAGTCGATTTTGCATAATACCCCCCCTTTAAGCTTTTAGATTTGGGTAAAGCTCGGTTAAGGTAAGAGGTTAAGGAGAAAATTGAGAGGCCAGACTGGTGGCCCGAGAGCCAGTGGCCCTTCTGTGCTCTTCCAGAATGGACATACGGCCAGTCCACCCCTGCTTATATATAGATTTATAATAACAGGCCGGTGCTGATTTACTGATTACCTGTTAGCAAAAACACACACATGGCATCTTTCAGTCTCCTTCAGAAAATTAATAATCTAATTTCCTCATCTGCCACTGTGCGTGACGCCGCAGCACCGCGCCCCTCATTCATAGCCTATGTTTAAACTAATTCTCTGTTGACGTTGTAGCTGCGGGATTAGTCCGTTTTCGCTAAGCCGCTTCACCTGACACTCCCTCTGTTTGTAAATACAACAGACGCCATTTGCTTGAGTCATGCGCTGCACACGGCCTACGGTTCTTACTATTATATTGTTCTATGAAGCCTTTTGTTTTGAATTTCTGGATGAAAAAATACAAGCTACACCTAGAGCAAGATAGGTGTGGTCCATTTTCTTGTAAAACGTGTGCTTCAAGTAATCCAAGTAGTAGCAGAAAGAAAGAAAGAAAGAAAGAAAGAGAGCAACACTATAGTTCAGTTTTAAATCCTTGTACAATATTAAATCTCCGAATCTATGATATTGACTCCTCTATATCTATATTAATCTATCTACATTATTCCCAGTGACACTGTGTTCAACCATGGATAAGATTGTGTCACATCCAGTGCTTTTGACGCTTGTAAATTCATCCCATCGTCTTGCCTACAGGGGGCACTGTTGCTATCTGTATTTACGCAGCTGTTGCTTCTGCTTTCCACGTTTAATCTCGTCAAAACACGATAGTACGCTTGAAAAATAAACAACTTTTGACCCTGAGGAAATCTTTTGGAAACCTGACGGTGAAATAGTACAAGCCGTCCGCGTCCTCCATTGGACAGACACAACCACACCTGCCGTTTGCGTCAGGGCGACCACAAGAATACACGTAACGGCAACTTCCGGTTTCTGTGGCGAAAGTTCAGCTTCAGGGGAAAAAACCAATAGTGGTAATGGAGGCTACGCATTGTTTCCGGGTAAATATTGACTATGTCGTAATGAATTAAAAACTGTTTATGTCAAATTAAACGCATTTAAAGAGAAAAAAAAGGCATTTTTGAGAATAAATTCACTACTTCACTACTTTTCTCCCCTTTTTTTTTGGGGCAATATTTTTTGTTTGTTTTATTGCTTTGTGTCTCAATATTTTGATTCTAATTCTTGCACAATGTAGCTTTGACTAGGCTACCCATAGATAGGCTATATATAAAGGCAAGATGTCTTAAGGCAGAGTCACTTCCAGCATAATGGGCGGCCATCTTGCCACAGGGAAGCTTTCTGGCGAGCTCAAGTAAGTGAGTGATTAGTACGAACACAAATCCTCATATCTCGCTCAAATCTTCGGTCTGGTTTCTTACAAAAGTTATTAACGTGGCTATAATTCTGTACATGTTGAAATCAAGATTTTAACCATAACAAATCAAACCGTTTGAAAATCGGTAGAAGATTGAGCAAGTTATGGTTATTCAAAAGTACATGCAGAATAAAACACACTGTTGCGAGTGAGCGAGCTCCCTGTGGCAAGATGGCCGCCGTGTGTGGACGTTGCCCTCCATTGGCCAGAAACGCGTATGAGACATCTAGCCTTTATATATATCTATAAGGCTACCTGCATCAATATTGTAAGTAGTTCGGGATGTTCCACTGTTGCCATGGAGATCCGCCATGTTTGTGGCTGTTAGCATACATTTTCTATAGACTAGCATTAGCTAAAAACAGTATAAAAAGTGGAGAAAAAAGCAGTGGAACAACTCCGTAGCCGTTGAGTCACTGTTGGTTAATACATCTAACTCACTGTAGCGTCCAAGTATTTTAATATGGACAATAATAGAGTAAGGGAGATTCCGCGTTTTACCATGGAGATCGGCCATATTTATAGCTGTTAGCATACATTTCCATAGACTAACATTAGCTAAAAACAGTATAAAAAGTGGAGAAAAAAGCCGTGGAGTTACTTCTGGTAAATACATCTAACTCACTGTGGTGTCCAAGTGTTTTAATGTGCACAATAACTCCAGTATTTTAACTTTTAAAATCTCCATTAGTTTACAATTGCTGCCCATAATGCTTAGCGATATGACGTCAAATTCCCGAACTCTAAACTGTGTAAAAGCTGGAGAAAAAAGCCGAGGAACAACTCCGATAGCTGTTGAGTCACAGTTGGTAAATACATCTAACTCACTGTAGTGTCCAAGTATTTTAATATGAACAGCAGTGCTAATTCCAATGCTAGCTGGGGTACAGTAGTTAGTTCGGGCAATAGGTAAATCCGCAGCTGTTTCCATAGTAACGTCAATCTATTGAACTGGAACTAGCTTCAGGTAAAACGGCTTAAAAACCGAACAAACACAGGCCCAAATGCACAGTTTCAGTTTGTGGGACCATGGCACAAGCGCATTAAAACAACAAAGAGCCGTGCGTTATTCAGTTTTAATGCACTCCGCTGTGTGTGACTCCACGTCCTCGTCGTTTAATCCTTACTTGTGTATAACATTCTGTTTGCTTTGTTATGTTTACTTACACAAATAGTGCAATCCCTGTGTTGGCCATGGCGTAGGACAGTCCCAGGATCCCGCTGCCCATGATGGCGTTTCCAAGGTTAAACACTGACATGCCAAAAGAGGCACTGCCTGGATTCTGTGGACAATACATACAACACAATTACAAAACAATAATAACAATATCATTTCTTTACGGAGCAGAAGACCGACTTCACTTACATATTCAGTCTCATACTTCTTCTTTCCCAAGGTGCCATCGGGAAGAAAGTTCTGAATCTCCGCTTCCAAGTCTGTGCTGTAAGGGCTGCGCAAACAAAACGCCATTAGTTATATTATAATCGAACGCCTGATGTTCCTCATTAAAGAGATCCACGCCTTACCCTCCAAGCGCCACTTTCTTGTCCTGGTACCCGTAGTCGTTGCTGTTGCTGCTGGAGTTGTCATCCTCCGTAAAAGTGTTCAAATGGTTCATCTCAGTGGGCTGCTTCATGCTGCAAAATCAAGAGAGAAATAAATTATACGTTTTAATGTCGAGCCGATCATCATTCTGAGTCAGCATCAATGCCCAGGTGATTGTTCAAAAATAGCAGCAGAAGTCCTACTCCTCTCTGTTTCTCTTCAATGTTGTTTATTTTTGGAACCTTTTCTGTTCATAACATTGGAGACGACTGTGTAAGGTGACATTTTGACAAAGCTTTTAGCAGAATATTGCCGCAGAAGCAAGGAGGCATGGAGGATTGATTTGATTTATACTTTTTTCAAACTGTTTCACTTTTGGCAGATCACATTTCCTCCAATATTCATAAAAATGTTTGTAAATAAATGCTGCGTGCACGCTTTAGAATCACGCACAGCATTTTCCATCAATAAAGTGCGCCTCACAGGCCATTTATTCTCTTTTACGCGTGGTCAAGAGTCCATATGAATGTTTCCTTTATTCCAGCTTTTTTTTTTGTCAAACTGGTTTGTTTAACTCATCTGTTTGGCTCTGCTCACAATTACCCCTCCCATACTGTATTATTGTGGTCATGCGTCAAGGCGCAGGTAAAGCTTTCTTTGCAAAATTACCCACATTGTCCACCTCCTTTATTAAACTAACAGCTACGGAGGCCTATGTTGGTTCACAGTTGCAGAAATAACAATTCGGCTCACGTTTATCTTCATATTTTCAGGTGCTTCCAATTTTTTCGTTACATAAGCCTGCGTTATGACGTGCGCTCACGTTTGGAGTTCATCAATATTCATAGGCAAACGCCCTGTCAAAACGCACAAACGAGTCAAAACACCTTTTCACCTCCGCGTCCCATTTGCAAGATAATAATACATCATCACTTTTAACAATAGCTTCAGTTTCTTTGATATGGCTGGAAACTACAGACGGATCGGCGCATTTTGACGCACAGCGGTTATTTCCACGTCCGCCTCTTTGACTGACAACGACAACACCCAATTATTCCCGCCCAATTTGAGCAGCTTTACTTTTTATTTCTTTTACTTTTCATTTCACCACAGCAGGACCGGTTTGTTCCATGATTGTTTGAGCAAGAGAGGCGCGCGCAAATGCCCTCCCGTAGCGCCCGTCGTATCACGTGACGCGCAGCTTTTTAAAACTGGAAGGGGGGAGGGTTGAGGAAGAGAGGAGAGAAGTGAGGAAAGAGGGAGGGAGGGGGGACACCGGCGCGAGTGGAAAAATACCAGAAAGCCGGCATCTCTCCCCAGACAGCCCCGTGTACAGACAGACGCCCACTGACAAAAGGTTACCCCTTCATAATCATAACTTTTTTTTTGTTCCATGATGCGCGTCTCTTCGCCATTGTTTATAATCGACTCGGACACCCGGCCTGTATCCGTTTAATGACATTACAGGAGTCACCGGCCCCGATGGAAACAAAGGCACGTGTTGGCAGTCCGTATATGGGCACGACTTTCCCACCCTGACTCATTCAAGACAAGTCAATACCACTGCGTTTACAAATCCCGCATTACACACTTGAAATGACTAACCGTATGGAATTTTTGGGGGGGGAATTAGGGGTCGAGTCGGGAGCCCCTGGCTGCACCATCACTGTCACACGCCTCGTTTCATTATTTATTTATCAAAAAACATGGGACGACCTCGTGAAGGAACGCCCGAGGAGGAGATCGTGGCACAAATATTGACACATTTTGCGCAAAGACGGGAGGGAAAAAAAAACGTTATGCCTCTTCTCATTGAGCAGAATAGGAACACGCAGAACAGCGTAAAAAAAAACTGAACAACTTGCCGTTTTGTCAAGAGTGTCCAACTGCGGTGAAAACAATAAACATAGCTTTCAAATGAGTCACACGGCGTCTTTTATCCACAGTTTTACGCACGAGACGGGGATGAAATTGGCTCCGTTGCAACAGCGTAATTGTTCCTGTTCGTGTCATATAAGTTTCCTTTTCCTCAAATAAAAGGAGACAAGATAAGTAAACCGTAGAATTCCAACTATGCGAGCACGAGGTCGTAAAAGCCTAATTGTAACACGCCTTAATCCTCTCCCCCTTTTACGCACAAGACGGGGAAGAATGTGATGCGTCCTACTTTCAATGGAATTTCGCTCACATTAAAAATTGTACTTTATTTTTAAATGTTAAATCATATTATAACACGCAGAGAGAAAACTGTAAGTTGCAAAAAAGCCAAATATTACAGCGTGGATTGTGCCGCCCACACCGGCAAATGGTGACAGGCTGGCGGCGTGTGGTCCTTACCTGCTTCAAAAGACGAATCCTTTCTCCAAACAGGTAGATGTAGCGATTCAAAAGAAGTCCGGGTGATTTATCTATTCCCAAAAAAATAATTGAAGTATTGTCCTTGTAAATATTGGGGTTGTTAAAAGCGAAATCGAAATTGAGTGCGAAAAAGCGCGTGGCAAAAAAAAAGATGTAAATCAATGAAAGACCCGCAGTCGATTCACTAAAGATACAAAAGAATGATAAGAATAAATAAAAGATGTTGTTAAGTTTGATTGTTAGTGTAGCGATGCCTCTTTTATAAGAGATGCTTCCCGTTCGGTTTGGAGAGTGGGTTCTGCCGGAGGAGGGGTGGGTCGGGGCTTATAAAGATGAGCATTGCATCAGCCTCAATGCAAAAGATCCTGGCAGGAAACTGAGGGACAGAGACGGGAGGGAGGGGGGGGGGGGGGGGGGGGGGCGTGGCTACGCGAGGAGGGGGCGGGGCAGTGCAATGGAACTTTTACGCACAACCAACCCGACGTGGATTTGTGTACAAACAGAGCCTGGCTGCTGAGTGACCTACACAGCCAGGACTTCTCCCTGACGCGAACCAGAACATTCCGGCGCGAGGCGCTGTTTAGGAGGAAGAACAACGGCCCTGATGATGGAGACGATTTATTTTCTATTTTTAAAACAATAATAAAGGAGCGCGAGATTCCACAATATAAACGAATAACTATACACTCAAATACTACTACTGTTTACTACTACTACTACTACTACTACTACTACTACTACTACTACTACTACTACTACTACAACTACTACTACTAGTACTACTACTACTACTACCACTACTACTACTACTAGTACTACTACTACAACAACTACTACTACTACTACAGCTACTACTACAGCTACTACTACTACTACTACTACTACAGCTACTACTACAGCTACTACTACTACAGCTACTACTACTACTACTACTACTACTACTACTACTACTACTACTACTACTACTGCAACTACTAGGCTACAACTACTACTACTACTGCAACTACTAGGCTACAACTACTACTACTACTACTACTACTACTACTACTACTACTACTACTACTACTACTACTAGTACTACTACTACTACTACCACTACTACTACTACTAGTACTACTACTACTACTACTACTACTACTACTACTACTAGTACTACTACTACTACTACCACTACTACTACTACTAGTACTACTACTACAACTACTACTACTACTACTACAGCTACTACTACAGCTACTACTACTACTACTACTACTACTACTACTACTACTACTACTACTACTAGTACTACTACTACTACTACCACTACTACTACTACTAGTACTACTACTACAACTACTACTACTACTACTACAGCTACTACTACAGCTACTACTACTACTACTACTACTACTACAGCTACTACTACAGCTACTACTACTACTACTACTACTACAGCTACTACTACAGCTACTACTACTACTACTACTACAGCTACTACTACAGCTACTACTACAACTACTACTACTACTACTACAGCTACTACTACAGCTACTACTACAACTACTACTACTACTACTACAGCTACTACTACAGCTACTACTACAACTACTACTACTACTACTACAGCTACTACTACAGCTACTACTACTACTACTACTACTACTACAGCTACTACTACAGCTACTACTACTACTACTACTACTACAGCTACTACTACAGCTACTACTACTACTACAGCTACTACTACAGCTACTACTACAACTACTACTACTACTACTACAGCTACTACTACAGCTACTACTACTACAGCTACTACTACTACTACTACTACTACAGCTACTACTACAGCTACTACTACTACTACTACTACTACAGCTACTACTACAGCTACTACTACAACTACTACTACTACTACTACTACAGCTACTACTACAGCTACTACTACTACAGCTACTACTACTACTACTACTACTACAGCTACTACTACTACAGCTACTGCTACTACTACCACTACTACTACTACTACTACTACAGCTACAGCTACTACTACTACTACTACTATTATTACTAATAGTACTAGTAGCATTAGTAGTAGTAGTAACTAATACTACTACTACTTCTAGTATTACTACTACTACTACTATTATTACTACTAATTCTACTATAGGCTACTACTACTACTACTACTACTACTACTACTACTATAGTAATATTAGTACTACTACTAATATTACTACTACTATTGCTATTACCAATACTACTACTACTAATTTGCTACTATTACTAGTACAGTACTGTAATCTCTATTACTATTATTAAAAACACAACATTCCCAAAGTAAAAAAACAAAAACATCTCTTATCGAGCTCCACTCGTCCCCGTTCAAAATAATAGAAAACCAAATACAGTTGAGTGGCAAACATACAAGTTTTACAGTCACTTTACATTTTACAAGGTTGGTTTAGTAGCAAACTAATAAACACTGACTATTATCAGCCAATAAACGAATAAAGACTAATGACAGCGTGGTCAGACGGACAGAGATATGACATCCATTCACACACAAAAGGTGAGAAAAGTGTCTCACTAAAGGTGAAAAAGACTGAGGTGATTAAAACCAACAGTTGCAGGAAAAGTGCTCAACCACTGGAGCTGTTGTTTCCCCTGATTCTTAAAACCAAACAACAACAATCAGATGATCCAAAGCCTTGTGAGATTTGTGACTGTAAGTGCAAATATTCACAGCACACAGGTGTAGCTTCATAATTAAATGTAACTCATTAATGAATTCATAACATGGCCCGGACACACTTCAGAACATCGTATCGGAGCATTGGTTAATCATTGTTTATGTGGGTCTGCACAGAAGAGAGAAAGCTTGGAAAAACCTAGCAGTGGTTCTCCTTGTTCCAGTGGTGAACTGGTCTTACGTAACCGGGACATGACCAGCCCAGAGACATGTGACTGGACGACCTTGGATTAAAACCACCTACTGTATATCAACACAGACCCTCCATCGCTACCTGATCTGAGGAGAGATTTATTATTAGAGGCTGCTTCAGAAGAGCATACACTAAAGTAATGTCATGTACAGCAACGGGTCCTAAAGTGTCCCCCTGTCCTTGACTCTTGAACTAGAGGAAGCCAGAGCGCCCAGATGATACAGACGGCATCACGTCATAGAAGGGGGCGTGGCTTCGCCGAGAGGGAAAACAAAATCAATTTTTGACTCTTTCTGGTGTATGAACAGATTTTTATATATCTATATTAATCACACATGAATAAAGTTAAGCCTAAATCGGGTACATATGGATATTTTTTCACAGCAGATTGTTCAATAGAAGTGAAAAAACATCAGTCGTAGCTAGTGCTAGCTAGTGTTAGCATTAGCACGATGTTAGCACGAAGTATAATGTTAGTATTCTCTGTTATGTATGTATTTATGGGCTGTTGAACCACTTTGCTCATCTCCGTGTCTTTGTATCTTTAAGGGGTAGAAAAATTAATTCACCATTAGCGCCATAAAGCCGTACTAAGTAACGTGTTTACCATAATAAATCCTTTCCGTAGTCCCTGTGGGGGTAATACAAGTGTTTATGGGATGATTGGAGAGTCTTTAATCTCCCCCTGGTATCTCTGGCCAGAAAACCACAATTGCAACTTGACTGGCACCGAACCGGAGCAACCAATACACACGAAGCTAGCATGCTAATGGGCAAAGCTAGCTGCGGGCTAGCATCACTTTAAACAGTATTTACAGCCAAGTTTAAGTGAAAAACATTATTTCCATTGCATAATTGGATGTACAATATCTCTCTCTCCCTTCGCCTTTTCTGTCAGCGTACACTGTAAATTCCAACTAAGGTCGCAACATGAAATAAAGTGTTATAATTACTAAGAGACCTGAAATTTTCAGCTTTTACCCTTTATTCCATATAAGAGGTACATTTTCAAGAGAAAATTATGATTAATTGCTTTTCCATTTTACAGCAACGTGTTTCTGCTCCAAAAACAGGGTTTTACAAGTACTGACTAACTTTACATGATGCCAGTAATGATTATTTGTCGTACTGTTGTGCTCAAGCTCAATCTAAAGTATCCATTATAAGATTCTGTCCCACTTACTAGGATTTGCCTGTTTTGAATAATATCAGCTGAACATTGGCTTGACTTGCTTTTCTCTTTATCCAGTACATGGTTTTAGTAACTCTCACTAACCCCCCCAGTGTCCTCTACTGCCCCCCTGTAACGGGAACTTGACTGTCTAGTAATCGTAACTGACAAAACTAAGCTGTAACCTGTGCTGCCCGTGATTGGTTCAGGTCATATGTCACATGTACAGAAAGAGCCAATCAGGTTGCTCTGAACTGTTTTGAATTCAAAAGAGAAGTGTTCGACAGCCTCAGTGTATCATCAGCAGGAAACAGGACCTTTCCTGTTTGATTTCTCATTAATCGACATAAGGTGAGTGTGTCTTTGGATATATTTATGTTTGCTCTGAGAGTTTGATGTATTGTTACTATTTTCAGTATTTTTTTATATTTGAAAAATGCAATAACGCTCTTACCTTATAACACATTTGTTATTTAATTTGGTGACTGCACAGTGGCTTGTCTAATATTAGTGATACAAATTTAAGTAGTAAAGCTCCAGACGTGTCATTTAAAGACAGAAAATAGATACTTAAGGGTAATTTACTGAGTGTTCTCCTGCAAAAGTGCAGCAGCAGCAGCAGCACAGTCATTTGTGCATTTTTTACTCATGGACCATCTACATATTAGCTTTGGCCATATTACTGTAATACTCATTACTTCAAATGTTAAATCAGGTGCAGCCTGTCCACAACATCTAATACTACTGGTTATGATTAAAGTTTTTCTTTTATTCCCAGACAGTGACGGCTGTGAAGATTTAGAGACTGACTCTACATCAAGGCTGAAGGTAAGACTGCACTGATCAGTGTTTTAAACAGCATGTCATTTAGTAAAATAATCTTTGAAATGGTTTTTTGTGTCCAGTGTCAGACTGAGGAGTCCAGCTGTGGAAAGACCTGATGAGACGGAGCTGAACACGCTGAGGTGAGACACTCAAATGACTTTAGTATTAGTACACAAGTGTTTAGACTTCAAATATAAATATATAAATATCAATCCTGATTTTTTATATGATAGTTTATCCTTATTGTCATAAAACTCTGAGGAAGTCCATAGTCTTTTTTACCTGTTTTTACTGAGCTTACTGATTGTAATTCTTTGTTTTACAGAAATCTGAGCTGCTGTGAAAACTCTGAGACCATCTCAGCATCCAGGCAGTAGGTAAGACGGCACTCATCGTTGTATTCTGATAAAGTGGCCATAAGTTGGATGTGAAATAACATTTGTGAATGGTTTGTGTGTGTCCAGTGTCAGACTGAAGAGCAGCTGTTGAAGGATCTGCTGAGAGACCGAACACACAGAGGTGAGACAGAGTCAGAGCTGAGATGTTTGGATGAGACAAAGCAACATTTTACCTGTTACCTTGTATCTAAAGTATTTTTGTTCTTTTTATGTCTTACAGAAATCTGACCACACTGATGAAGACTTGACGGTGATTTACAAAGACCCCCTTCCTCCTGCTGTGAGTCTGCAGAACCTGCTGCATGTACAGAGTCTGTGGAACCGTCTGAGACACTTCAGCTCCTCGTCTTCATCGGCTCAGTACAGACTAATCCACCTGTTTGGACTGATGTGAACTATAACTGCAGAAATACAGATGTTCTATCATTAACTGCACCTAAAAATGTAAGTGTTTTACACTGTGTTAATGTTAAATAAATTGACTTTATAAATACACTTTGTTTTGCTTTATTACAACATTTATATCTTGTACTAAATTTGTAAAACTTAATTCATGGGAATAACCAATAAACCATAAAAGGAACAGGAATATTCCATTAACCAGTACTAAGCATAATAGTACAGGTTAAGGCCATATTTAAGTAACAAAAGTGAACAGTACTCAGAATTCCCAGTTGTCAGTACTAACATGTCTAGTAATCAGAACTTGTATCATTAGTAATGAACACTGTAAAAGCCGTCTTAATCATACTAGCGTTACCTGTAATCATGGCTTAACATTGGGAGTAATAGTTATGCATCGGGTTTACAACTTATTCGAATTAAGTGCAATGAGTTGGAATTTACAGTGTAGTATTTACTCTCCAAGACAATTAATACGTTAAAAATCGCAACTTGCTACAACACCTGCAGTTGCGCTTGTGGCCTCCAGGAGCAAGAGTTACTTAGCACTGCTTTAAAGGGACAGACCACCATTTTTCCATACTGAGATATGTTATGTGCCTGAGCTTAGACGAGTTGATATGTACCTGTCTGGTCTTTGTGCATGCCCTCAGTCACGCAAAAAGACCAAACATATCGTTAGCATTTGGCCCCTCCCAGCATATTCCTATAGCTCCAAACGGGGGTGAAGTTAGAAGTGACCACGCTCTTTCACGGGCACAAAGACCAGACAGGTACAACTCATCCAAGCTCAGGTAAGAACATCTCAGTATGGAAAAACGGTGGCCTGCGTCTTTAAAGTAGTTTTTGAATAATTAGAGAAAGTTTAGATTTTTCTCCAAATTGTTTTCCCCCTTAACTGTTTTCAAACATGACCATATTCCGATTCCAGAGATGCCGTCTGTATCTATACTTTATGTAGAAATGACTTACTGGTACATAAAGGAGCATCTGACGACATTTGAAGAGCTTTACAGTTTAACTAAGACACTCACACATTTTCTTTATCAAATCTTTTCTAACCAGGAAAATCCCAGATTCTGAATCTCATTTTCAACTGACCCTAGAAATAATCCTGTTGGGACATATTTTTATTGGTAGGTTTTCTGAATGGAATCTATACTTACCCATGAAGACAGATCCATCAGCAGTGAATACAAGACACCCTAAAAACATTGGTCGTGTCCTAGAGGTCCCCCAATATGGAAAGGAAAGGCCACTGGGTCAATGAAAGGTCAAATGTGTTGGTCAATCATTATTATTAACAAGTCCAAACTGAAATCAATAATCACATGCAAATTGCCCACAGAACTAGGATTATAAACATTACAACTTGTTCTATCGATGCGTTGCTTTGTCCAGGGCAAACGGTGTCTGTGTTTATAAGAGTGCAAATGGGTGAACACAGTGTTCTTTTGTCCGAATTTACTGGGAAATCAAATAGTCTTTGACGTTGTTCCTCCCATGAACTGCAAACACAATTTAAATCCACCTCCTGCTTTGTATCACTGCTCGGTCAATGCAAAATACTTTAAAGGAAAGAGGAAGTGAAAAGGTGCACCGGCTAGAAAAATACAGTTCAGGCACTATTCATTCATGCCCCTCCATTACTCCTGTTGTTGTACTGGAAATGTTGATATTGTTTTTTAATTTACAACATCCATGTTTAGTTTAGTTTACCACAGATCTTTCTGATTGTTCAAAAATGGCACAGCTTTGATCAGTGGAATGGGCTTCGACTGGATACTTAACCTCTTAACCCCCGACTTACCCAAGTGCATTTTCTCCAGGTCAGCTTTACCCAAATCTAAAAGGTCACAGCCAAAAGGCCAGAGCAAGGCCTCATTTGAAAGCTCTTTTTTTTTTTTTTTCCACATTTTGTCACTTTTTTCCTCACAGTTTTGTCACATTTTCAACACTTTTTTGTCTCTTTTTCGTCAGATTTTAGTCACTTTTTCTTCAACTTTTCCCCTTTTTCTTTATCACTTCATCACTTTTTTGTCACATTTTGTCACTTTTTAAAATCACTTTTTAGTCAGATTTTTGTCACTTTTTCTGTACTTTTTTCTCACTTTTTGATCAATTTTTTGGTCACCTTTTTGTGACTTTTTCATCATTTTTTTTCTCCCTTTTTGTAACTTTTTAAAAATCCCTTTTTTGTCACATTTTTCACTTATTCATCACATTTTGTCACTTTCATTTTAACACTTTTTTGTCCGATTTTTGTCATTTTTTTATCACTTTTTTCTCACCTTTTCACTTTTTTTCTCACATTTTTTTCCCTTTTGCATCACCTTTTTGTCAGATTTTCACTTTTTCTTCATCTTTTCCCCTTTTTTTTCCCCTTTTTCATCATTTTGTAGTCAGATTTTTCTCACTTTTTCTGCACTTTTTTCTCACTTTTTGGTCACTTTTTTCACTTTTTCATAATTTTTTTCTCACTTTTTGTAGCTTTTTAAAAATGACTTTTTCATCACATTTTGTCTCAATCATTTTTACACTTTTTAGTCACATTTTTGTCACTTTTTCATCACTTTTTTCTCACTTTTTAGTCACATTTTTGTCACTATTTTGCTTTTCTATTGGGATTTGTGAACTTTTCGTTTTCGTCTCATTTATCTTCACTATTTCTACACTTTTTTCAACAACCTTTGAGATTAGGTTAAAGTCAAACAGGAGAAAATGTGCTCAGTTAGAGGTTAAGTCACTATAACATTTGAGTTTTTCTGTATTATCATTTCAAGATTTTACTACACGCTTTACATCATTTACAATGTAGTTAAACCAATGAGCACCTGAAGTTTCACTCATGACAACATTGACCGAGTTACGGCTCCAGCTGCCTCCGTCGCTCCAGCTGCCGCCGTCGTTCTCCTCCATCGATGGGAAACGTCCTGATCTGTGTCAGTTCAGATCAGGGGCGTCGTCCGGCTTCAAAGCAGACCTCCCTGACTGCCGGAGATTACGCCTCCACAGCGCCCCGGGTCACGTGACGGCGGCCATTTTGATCTTTCTCACACTTGGGTCGAGTTTCAGGGTGTCAGGTGTCCTCTGTGTCCCTGCGAGCTGGAGGTGAAGTTTTCCGCTCATGTTTTATTGATGAGAACATTGTCATCGAACTCGGCTTCTTCAGTGACTGTAAACACGACGAAACTGCGGTTAATACGCACTTACAACAGCTGGAGATACTGCTGAATCATAACACATAAGTATATATGATCTATTCAAGGTCAAATTCAATCAGAACAACTTCGAGAAAAACATGTTCAAAATGTTGGAATTCAATCAGCAATTTGGGTAATTTAATTGAGTTTTTATGCCTTTTTCTGGTGCCAGTTGTGCAAATAATCAAGTACTCAAGTTTTTTTTCCCTTTTTTTTTACAGTAAAATACAGTAACATGCAACAACAAAAGTTTTTTTTAAGCTTTAGCTGATTTTTTAGTTGCAGTTGTCAGTTTTTGCAAGCTCAGCACACACTGTAAACATGTCCAGGCCCACTAAAGACCCTGTACCTGATTTCACTTTAAGGGGAGACACTACAGGCAAAACTAAATTTTTTTTACTTTTTCAGGTTTTGGGCCAAATTGGTCTCTGAACATATAAGCGTTCACATGGAAACAAAAAATATGCCTAATCTTCACAATAACGTGTTTAAATATTGCACTGATTCAATGTTTTCCCATAGAGTTACATGGGAAATCGTAATTTCAAGGGCCATTTTCTCAAAAGGCATTTATCTCTCATTGTGGCGGCAACATCTCCACATCAGTAGCACCTACAGACTTCAAATTTTCCAACCTTGGATTGAACAATATTTTGAAGATTTTTTCTGAGGGATTTTTAAATTTCTAATTCCTAGCCTGATTTATTAAGTTTTGAATGTTAAAAAACAAGGCGAAATTTACATTTTTACACATTCTTTCACTCAGAAACAGCTTGTTTTCAAACTAAGCAAGATTTCCAAAATGAAAAAGTCTTTGTAACAAATCTATCAACAAAATAAACATTTGAATTTGGCTCAATCTGTTGAGTGGGGAATTGGAAATGTGGGAAATGTGGGCCATTTTTATGCACAAAACAGCTTATTTTTATATGAAAACTAAATCAAATCAAATCAAATCAAATTTATTTATATAGCACATTTAAAACAACTGCTGTTGACCAAAGTGCTTCACAAAAGGTCTACAGTACAGAGAGAAAAACAACAACATATAAATATAATAATAAAAAACAAAACACAATATACAAAACAGCAAAGCACTAACAGCTTAGATTTGGCCAGATATGTGCTAGACAGTGTTAAAAGCTTTTGCATAAAAGTGTGTCTTAAGCAAAGATTTAAACTGGTCCAGTGTCTGTGCAGCTCTGATGTGGAGAGGAAGGTCATTCCACAGTTTTGGAGCTGCAACAGAGAAAGCCCTGTCCCCTTTAGTCACATATTTGGAGCGAGGGACCTCTAAAAGCAGCTGATCAGCAGATCTCAGAGCCCGAGCAGGGGCGTGACGTACCAGAAGCTCAGACAAATACAGAGGAGCAGCACCATGGAGACATTTAAAGACAACAAGAACTAAAATC